>NC_091983.1:96240449-96840449 GCF_044704955.1 Pristiophorus japonicus | reverse complement strand
TTCTCCCTCTCCCCCACCAGTCTCCCTCTCCGCCCCCCCCGTATCCCTCTCTCCCTCACCCCCCCCTCGTATCCCTCCCCCCCCCCCTCGTATCCCTCTCCGCCCCCCCGTATCCCTCTCCCCCCCCCCCCGTTATCCCTCTCCCCCCCATTCTCCCTCTCCCCCCACCATTCTCCCTCTCCCCCCACCAGTCTCCCTCTCCCCCCCCCCGTATCCCTCTCCCCCCCATATCCCTCTTTCCTCCCCCCCCATATCCCCCTCTTCCCCCACCCCAGTCTGCCTCTCCAACCTCCCCAGTATCCCTCTTCATCCCCCCCCCCCCCCAGGATCCCACTATCCCTCTTCATTTCCCCCCCAGGATCCCACTATCCCACTTCCCCCCCCTCCAGTATCCCTCTATCCCTCTTTTCCCCCGCCCAGTATCCCTCTATCCCTCTTTCCCCCCACCCAGTATCCCTCTATCCCTCTTCCCCCCCGCCCAGTATCCCTCTATCCCCCCCCCAGTATCCCTCTATCCCTTTTTTCTCCCACCCAGTATCCCTCTTCCCACCCCCCCCAGTATCCCTGTATCCCTCTATCCCTCTTTCCCCTCCCCCCAGTATCCCTTCCCCCCCCCCCAGTATCCCTCTATCCATCTTTCCCCTCCCCACAGTATCCTTCTCCGCCCCCCCCAGTATCCCTCTCTCCCCCCCACTAGTATCCCTCTCCCCCCCCGCAGTATCCCTCTCCCGCCCCAGTATCCCTCTATCCCTCTTCCCCCTCCCCCCAGTATCCCTCTTCTTCCCTCCCCCCATTATCCCATTTCTGATGAATTCTAGAGAAAGGAGGATAACTGTAAATGATATATATCATAATGAACAGAATGGCCAATGCTGGGGAAATTACCAAATCTACAGTTTTAATAGGGAATTGTCACTGGTGCTATGATTGCTGGGAATGCTCCATCTCCACATCATTCTTTTGCTTTCTCTCGCTCGAGACTCACTCCTTATCAATTTAATTCCCTGGATTTGTCCCCACAATTTGCAGACTAACTTTCTTAGGAAAACCTCTGACAATAAAAATAAAGTGATGAGCATTATGAAAATGAGACCATTTTCTCAACATTGTAGACTGCATAAAATATACCAAGCAAGGCCAAAAAATCTTCGAAAATATACAAACATGACTGTAACTGGAAATCCAGAGATTTGGGGTTAAAATTAAATTGTAAAATATAAAACCTCAAAAGGATGTGCAAAATAGGCACCGGGAGTGGGCAATACAGTGGAGCATCAAACAGCTGGAAAGGTCAATTCTTTAGAATTCTGCATAACTAGGTTTATTCCCTCCTACTATTAACTGATGTTGCACTGCAATTCCCTTTGTGCATACACTGCGAACAATACTTAGATTTACGTTGTCAAGTCACACACTATTACAGTGAACCTCCTACAGTTGCTTGAATCTACTGGCAGTTATTTTGAAGGATGGTACATTGGAATGCCAGTTTAATTTGCCATTTTAAAATATGTTGGCTTAGCAATTCATCTTTCACAAATTCAGTTGTTAATAGATACTGATGGCCATGTGGATACAGTCAGTTAAAAATTTTAATTTGTTACAAAGATAGTTTGTTTGGTTCTGAACGAAAAATGTATTAGCGGTAGGGTAACAATATATCAAAATTTATCTTTTTGATGTATTGTGTTTAAAACCAATTATCAATACTTAAAACAGGTGCATAAAAAGGTATCTCACCAGTGACTTATAACAGTCCTTCATGAGTGTGATTAATTTATAATTCATGAAAGTCACAGCTGTTGGAGGAAATTATTGCTTTTCACAAGTGAATGAACACTTGGACAAAGTGCTGAAACAATCGGTTTACTGTATGGGCAGAGGTCTCCTGGTAGACAACATATCACTTATTTAATTCAAGGACACTGCACTGTTGTATTAAATGTTATGGCATACCTGTCAATTACTTTTAATTTTCAGACATCTGAAATATCAATCCAGTTCTACAGCTACCGATCTGCTCAATCACACCTTCACCACCACCTTTGATGCCCTAGTCCCTGTTAAAACAATTACTCTCACCCTGGTCGTTCCCCCTGGTACAGCCTGATCTTCTCTCCCTTAAATCCAAGGGACGCAGACTTGAACGTATATTGCAGACAACTGGTTTAGCCAGTCACCTCCAGATCTGGCTGGACCACATAAAAAGCATTATCGGGTTCTGCTCTTGTCTGCCAAAATTGCTCACTACTCCAGAATCATCCTGGAATGTAAATATAAACCCCGCCTTCTGTTCCTCACTACTAATGGTCTTCTTAAACCCCTCACTCCAGTCTCCACAATCACCTCTGACAATAAGTGTGAGGAACTCAAGGACTTCTTTGTCTCCAAGATTGAGACCATCTGTTCAGCCTTCATTCCCCGAGTCCTCCGGGCCAAACTTCCTCGAAGGATCCTCCCTGCCCTAGCATCTTTCTCCAGGTACTCTCCTATCTCCCCTCATGACTCTCTGTCCCCGAGACCCACTTGCTGCTCCCTTGACTCTATTCCCACCAAACTGCTGATCAGCCAACTTTAGCTGACATTGTTAATGGTTCTCTCTCTCCTCAGGTACTGTCCCCGTCTCCTCAAAAAATCAAACCTCGACCCCTCCGTTCTTGCAAACTACTGCCCCATCTCCAACCTCCCTTTACTCTCCAAAGTCCTTGAACGTGTTGTCGCCTCCCAAAATCCATGCCCATCTTTCCCACAATTCCATGTTTGAATCCCTCCAATCCTGTTTCCGCGCATGCCACAGTACTGAAACGGCTCTCCAATGTTTAATGACATCCTTTGTGACTGAAAGGCAAACTATCCCTCCTCGTCCTTCTTGATTTGTCTGCATGACATGGTTGACCACTGTATCCACTCCACCATCATCCAGCACTCGCCTGGTTCCATTCTTATCTATCTAATCATAGCCAGAGAATCACCTGCAATGACTTCTCTTCCCGCCCCTGCATCATTACTTCTGGTGTCCTTGGCCTCCTCCTATTTCTCATCTACATGTTGCCCCTTGGCAACATCATCCGGAAACACAGCCTCCGTTTCCACATGTACGCTGTTGACACCCAGCTCTAATTCACTACCATTTCTCTCGACTCCTCCACAGTCTCTAAATTGTCAGACTGCTTGTCCGACATCCCGTTCTGGATGCGCAGAAATGTTCTCCAATTAAATATTGGGAAGACCAAACCATTGTCTTTGGTCCCCGCCACAAGCGCCATTCCCTAACCACTGACTTCATCCCTCTCCCCAACTTCTGTCTGAGACTGAACCACACTGTTCGCAACCTTGATGTCATATTTGACCCTGAAATGAGCTTTTGACCACATATCCGCGGCATAACTAAGACCGCCTATTTCCATCTCCGTAACATCGCCTTGCCCTTGCCTCAGCTCAACAACTGCTGAAACCCTCATCCATACCTTTGATACCTCTAGACATGACTATTCCAAAACACTCCTGGTTGGCCCCCCACACTCTACCCTACGTAAACTAGGAGTGATCCAAAACTCGGCTGCCCATATCCTAAATTGCACAAACTCCCGCTCACCCATCACCCCTGTCCTCGCTGACCTACATTGGCTCCCGGTTAAGCAACACCTCTATTTCAAAATTCTCATCCTTGTTTTCAAATCCCTCTGTGGCCTCGCCCCTCCCTATCTCTGTAATCTCCTTGAGCCCCCCCCTCCCCCCTCAGATGTCTGCGCTCCTCTAATTCTGCCCTCTTGAGCATCCCTGATTATAATCGCTCAATCATTGGTGGCTGTGCCTTCTGTTGCCTAGGCCCTAAGCTCTGGAATTCCCTGTCAAACCTCTCCGCCTCGCTTTCCTCCTTCAAGGCGCTCCTTAAAATCTCTTCTTTGACCAAGGTTTTGGGCACCTGCACTAATTTCTCCTTGTGTGGCTCGGTGTCAATTTTTTTATCTCATAATACTCCTATGAAGTGCCTTGGGACGTTTCACTATGTTAAAGGTGCTATATAAATACAAGTTGTTGGTTGTTGCAGTAGACAGACACTTCAGCCTTAAATATTAATGACTTTTTCATGTTTTGTCCTCTAGATGCGATTCGTGTGCATATGCACGTATGGTCATTTACTCTCTAGCCCTCTCAATTTGTTGCCTGATAAGATTGTAGTTTCCCTGCTGTATCTCTCTCCAAAAATAGTGAGTGTGGACAAATTACTCCAACAACCCCTACATTGTGAAGCTTCTGTGTGTTAAAAAATCAGTTAAAAAAAATCAAAAGCAAAATACTATGGATACGTGTATTCTGAAATAAAAACAGAAAATGCTGTAAATACTCAGTAGGACAGGAAACATCTGTGGCAAGAGAAACAGTTAATGT
The DNA here is from genome assembly GCF_044704955.1 of Pristiophorus japonicus. Taxonomy (NCBI): domain Eukaryota; kingdom Metazoa; phylum Chordata; class Chondrichthyes; family Pristiophoridae; genus Pristiophorus; species Pristiophorus japonicus. The sequence goes on along the minus strand of NC_091983.1, from coordinate 96,836,057 downwards.
TTCAGGTCGATCAGATCTTTCATCAAAGGTTAACAAAAAAGATATAGGTCTAAACAGTGAGTTGATGTTTACTTCCTTAGATAGCACATAGTGTATTAGGGGGAAAATTCTCCACTGGTTGGAATCATACCTAGCACAAAGGAAGATGGTTGTAGTTATTGGAGATCAATCATCTCAACTCCAGGACATCGCTGCAGGAGTTCCTCAGGGCAGTGTACTAGGCCTAACCATCTTCAGCTGCTTCATCAATTACCTTCTCTCCATCATAAGGTCAGAAGTGGGGATGTTCACTGAGGATTGCACTGTGTTCAGTTCCATTCGCAACTCCTCAGATAATGAAGCAGTCCATGCCCACTTGCACCAAGACCTGGCCGACACTCAGACTTGGGTTGATAAGTGGCAAGTAATATTCGCACCACACCAATGCCAGGCAATGACCATCTCCAACAGGCGAGAGTCTAACCACCGCCCCTTGACATTAAACGACATTACCATCGCCGAATCCCGCACCATCAACATCCTGGAGGTTACTATTGATCAGAATCTTAACTGGACCAGCCTCATAAATACAGTGGCAAAAAGAGCGGGTCAGAGGCTGGGTATTCTGCGGCGAGTGTCTCACCTCCTGACTCCCCAAAGCCTTTCCACCATCTACAAGGCACAAGTCAGGAATGTGATGGAATACTTTCCACTTGCCTGGATGAGTGCAGCTCCAATAACACGCACGAAGCTCGACACTATCCAGTACAAAGCAGCCCACTTGATTGGCACCCCATCCATCACATTAAACATTCACTCCCTCCACCATTGGCGCAACATAGCTGCAGTGTGTACCATCGACAAGAGGCACTGCAGCAACTCGCCATGGCTTCTTCGGCAGCACCTCCCAAACCTGTAACCTCTACCACCTAGGACAGGGGCAGCAGGCGCATGGGAACACCATCACCTGCAAGTTCCCTTCCAAGTCACACACCACCCTGACTTGTAAATATATCGCCGTTCCTTCATCGTCGCTGGGTCAAAATCCTGGAACTCCCCCGTCCCCCCCATACAGCACTGTGGGAGTACCTTCACCACAAGAACTTCAGCGATTCATGAAGGCGGCTTACCATCATCTTCTCAAGGGAAATTAGGGATGGGTAATAAATGCTGGACTTGCCACATTCCAAGAACGAATTTTTTAAAAATAGAGTGGTTAGTGGATAGTATGTGCATTGCGAGGATTCTGGCAGGACAGGAAAAACAAAAATGATTTTTGTTAACTTACCTAGCTAAAGTTTGGACCGAGAAAAAGTGCATGGAATGCAAGACGTGTGGCATCGTGGATTCATAAGGTATCCAGGGAATCTATGTCTGTATCAGGCACTGAAGGGCAAAGTCTCTGGAGCATAAGAGCCCTGAGTTCCAGGATTGATTCTCCACACTCACTAATATTTCAGAAAGAAGAATTTCAGGATCACATGTTCTAGGGGTGGTCACCCCAGAGAGTCAAGCAGACAGATTAAGATAAGAGTTTAGGGAGAGATGAGATGAGATGAGTGGGTGACCCTTGGTAAGGGAGTAGAGATGGGAGGTATAGTAGGCGCCATGTTTGTGGAGCTGTCCAATATCTAAGTGTTTTGGGAGAGCTAAGGGAGACAGCAACAGTAACTTGGGGGAAGGTGGCCTTCATCAACACTTTCACTATGGTGGAAGGGGAAGCCCAAGAGGTGGAGGGACAAGTTGAAAAGTTTCATAAGAACTTAAGAAGTGGAGCTGAGTCCATGATCAGATCAGCCATGATCTTATTGAATGGCGGAGCAGGCTCGAGGGGCCAAATAGCCTACTCAGGGCTCTTATGCTCCAGAGACTTTGCCCTTCAGTGCCTGATACAGACATAGATTCTCTGGATACCTTATGAATCCACGATGCCACACGTCTTGCATTCCATGCACTTTTTCTCGGTCCAAACTTTAGCTAGGTAAGTTAACAAAAATCATTTTTATTTTTCCTGTCCTGCCAGAATCCTCACTATGGAGCAAGAATAGACCATTTGGCCCCTCAAGCTCCGCCATTCAATAAGATCAAGGCTGATCTGATCATGGACTCAGCTCCACTTCCCTTTTACTCCCTTATCGTTCAAAAATCTGTCTATCTACGCCTTAAATATATTCAATGACCCAGCCTCCACAGCTCTCTGGGGCAGAGAATTCTATAGATTTACAACTCTCAAGAGAAGAAATTCATCCTCCTCTCAGTTTTAAATGGATGGCCCCTCATTCCAAGACTATGTCCTCTAGTTTTAGTTTCCCCTATGAGTGGAAATATCCTCTCTGCATCCACCTTGTCGTGCCCCCTCATTATCTTATATGTTTCGCTAAGATCATCTCTCATTCTTCTGAACTCCACTGTGTATGGGCACAACCTACTCAACCTATCTTCATTAGTCAACCCCCTCATCTCCGTAATCAACCTAGTGAACCTTCTCTGAACAGCCTCCAATGCAAGTATATCCTTCCTTAAATACGGAGACCAAAACTGTACGCAGTACTCTAGGTGTGGCCTTACCAATACCCTGTACAGTTGTAGCAGGACTTCCCTGCTTTTATACTCCATCCCCCTTGCAATAAAGGCCAACATTCCATTTGCCTTAGAAACATAGAAACATAGAAAATAGGTGCAGGAGTAGGCCATTCGGCCCTTCTAGCCTGCACCGCCATTCAATGAGTTCATGGCTGAACATTCAACTTCAGTACCCCATTCCTGCTTTCTCGCCATACCCCTTGATCCCCCTAGCAGTAAGGACCTCATCTAACTCCTTTTTGAATATATTTAGTGAATTGGCCTCAACAACTTTCTGTGGTAGAGAATTCCACAGGTTCACCACTCTCTGGGTGAAGAAGTTCCTCCGCATCTCGGTCCTAAATGGCTTACCCCTTATCCTTAGACTGTGACCCCTGGTTCTGGACTTCCCCAACATTGGGAACATTCTTCCTGCATCTAACCTGTCTAACCCCGTCAGAATTTTATATGTTTCTATGAGGTCCCCTCTCATTCTTCTGAACTCCAGTGAATACGAGCCCAGTTGATTCAGTCTTTCTTGATAGGTCAGTCCCGCCATCCCGGGAATCAGTCTGGTGAACCTTCGCTGCACTCCCTCAATAGCAAGAATGTCCTTCCTCAGGTTAGGAGACCAAAACTGTACACAATACTCCAGGTGTGGCCTCACCAATGCCCTGTACAACTGTAGCAACACCTCCCTGCCCCTGTACTCAAATCCCCTTGCTATGAAGGCCAACATGCCATTTGCTTTCTTAACCGCCTGCTGCACCTGCATGCCAACCTTCAATGACTGATGTACCATGACACCCAGGTCTCTTTGCACCTCCCCTTTTCCTAATCTGTCACCATTCAGATAATAGTCTGTCTCTCTGTTTTTACCACCAAAGTGGATAACCTCACATTTATCCACATTATACTTCATCTGCCATGCATTTGCCCACTCACCTAACCTATCCAAGTCGCTCTGCAGCCTCACAGCATCCTCCTCGCAGCTCACACTGCCACCCAACTTAGTGTCATCGGCAAATTTGGAGATACTACATTTAATCCCCTCATCTAAATCATTAATGTACAGTGTAAACAGCTGGGGCCCCAGCACAGAACCTTGCGGTACCCCACTAGTCACTGCCTGCCATTCTGAAAAGTACCCATTTACTCCTACTCTTTGCTTCCTGTCTGACCAACCAGTTCTCAATCCATGTCAGTACACTACCCCCAATCCCATGTGCTCTAACTTTGCACATCAATCTCTTGTGTGGGACCTTGTCGAACGCCTTCTGAAAGTCCAAATATACCACATCAACTGGTTCTCCCTTATCCACTCTACTGGAAACATCCTCAAAAAATTCCAGAAGATTTGTCAAGCATGATTTCCCTTTCACAAATCCATGCTGACTTGGACCTATCATGTCACCTCTTTCCAAATGCACTGCTATGACATCCTTAATAATTGATTCCATCATTTTACCCACTACCGATGTCAGGCTGACCGGTCTATAATTCCCTGTTTTCTCTCTCCCTCCTTTTTTAAAAAGTGGGGTTACATTGGCTACCCTCCACTCCATAGGATTACTTCCTGATTACTTGCTGTACCTGCATGCTAACTTTTTGTGTTTCATGCACAAGGACCTCCAGATCCCTCTATACTGCAGCACTTTGCAATTTTTCTGCATTTAAATTATTTGCTTTTCTATTTTTTCTGCCAAAGTGGATATCCTCACATTTTCCCACATTATACTCCATCTGCCAACTTTTTGCCCACTCACAGCCTGTCTATATTTATTTTGCAGAGTTTTCATGTCTTCCTCACAATTTGCTTTCCCACCCATCTTTGTATCATCAGCAAACCTGGCTACATTACACTCGGTCCCTTCATCCAAATCATTAATATAGATTATAAATAGTTGAGGCCCCAGCACCGATCCCTGCAGCACCCCACTAGTCACTGTTTGCCAACCGGAAAATTACCCATTTATCCCAACTCTCTGTTTTCTGTTAGTTAGCCAATCCTCTAACCATGCTAATATATTACCCCCAGCCGAGTGAGCTTTTATCTTGTGCAGTAATCTTTTATCGAATGCCTTCTGGAAATCTAAATACACGACATCTACTGGTTTCCCCTTATCCACCCTGCTCGTTACATCCTCAAAGAACTCCAGCAAATTTGTCAAACATGATTTCCCTTTCATAAAACCATGCCGACTCTGCTTGATTGAATTATGCTTTTCCAAATGTCCTGCTACTGCTTCCTTAATAATGGACTCCAGCATTTTCCCAACGACAGATGTTAGGTTAACTGGTCTATAGTTTCCTGCTTTTTGTCTGCCTTCTTTTTTCATGAGCAAGCAAACAACAAAGGGAAGAGTAGGTTGGAAGTCTTGCAGTTAGATTTATTGGGAACTTAGTGTTACATTAAAGAAAAAAGTTCTGGCGTAATAATCTCTGGATTACTGCTGGTGCCACGTAGTGGATAGTCTAATCCAGTGACGGGCAAAATACGGCCTGAATAGATTCAATCTGGCCTGACAAAGCCTGGCTTTGAGTCTGACGTCTGCTGTACCTGACATCAGGAGGCGGGTCATTGTCTTCAAGGCAGCAGCAGATTCTAGCAATGAGCCTTCGAGACGAGGGGCGAAAATACGGAGACTGGCGGCTGAGGTGGACAGTAGGCGGCTGGGAGTCGTAGATTGGGCCATGCACCCCCCGGGTGAGGGCCTTTTACCGATGGCAGCGCAGCCCCAAAACCGGTGGAGTGGTGAGTGAAGCAGTGGGGAGGGTGCAGGCCTGTTCCCCCCCACCCACCCCCCCCCCACACCCAACCCAGGCCCAACCCCCAGTGATGGAGTGACTGATGGATGGTAACTGTTAACCAGTTATTAAGAACCATCTAACTAATTAATGCAAAACTGATGTGTTTACTAATTAGCATTTTAATTATCTTTAATGTATTTATTTAACACTGATCATTTATACTAACTCATAATTAGTAAATTAGTGTACTAATTACACAGCTATTAATTTAAAAGCTGCAGTGCAGCCTGCATGGGACCTCCAGATCACTGTGCAGCCACACAGCTTAAGAATATAAGAACATAAGAATTAGGAACAGGAGTAGGCCATCTAGCCCCTCGAGCCTGCTCCGCCATTCAACAAGATCATGGCTGATCTGGCCGTGGACTCAGCTCCACTTACCCGCCCGCTCCCCATAACCCTTAATTCCCTTATTGGTTAAAAATCTATCTATCTGTGACTTGAATACATTCAATGAGCTAGCCTCAACTGCTTCCTTGGGCAGAGAATTCCACAGATTCACAACCCTCTGCGAGAAGAAATTCCTTCTCAATTCGGTTTTAAATTGACTCCCCTGTATTTTGAGGCTGTGCCCCCTAGTTCTAGTCTCCCCGACCAGTGGAAACAACCTCTCTGCCTCTATCTTGTCTATCCCTTTCATTATTTTAAATGTTTCTATAAGATCACCCCTCATCCTTCTGAACTCCAACGAGTAAAGACCCAGTCTACTCAATCTATCATCATAAGGTAACCCCCTCATCTCTGGAATCAGCCTAGTGAATCGTCTCTGTACCCCCTCCAAAGCCAGTATATCCTTCCTTAAGTAAGGCGACCAAAACTGCACGCAGTACTCCAGGTGTGGCCTCACCAATACCCTCTACAGTTGCAGAAGGACCTCCCTGCTTTTGTACTCCATCCCTCTCGCAATGAAACATTGGTGTGAGACCCTCAACAGCTCACCAAAATTTGTTCAGTGAATCTCCAGCCCTAATAATTGCCCACCCCTGGTCTAATCCTATCCAGTTTACACCGATAAATACTGGACTATAAACAGGGGGTATGTGTTCTATTTTTTGGAGCACTACTGAGTGGAGCTGTAAAAATGGACAGGCTGTCACCTGAACAGCACAGAAAATAGATCTGGGTATATCAGTAGTCAAATTATTGAAACTGCAGTGACAAATAAGGCAAACTGGATCTCCTAAAACACATGGGAATATATCAAATCCACAGTTTAGGATGTGACACTGAATCTATACAGGGCATTGATATGTCTCCATCTGGAGTACTATGCGTAGTTCTGCTGTCATATTACAGGAAGGATGTCATGACACTGGAAAAGAAGTAGAAATGGTCAAACCATCAGAAACCTAAGATACAAGGAGAAACTACAGAAGCTGATTAAGGATTTTACCAAGGTATTGATGTCAAATTGAATTCTGAGAAATTGTATACTGCGTTTTTGCAAGTGACTGTGAGAGGCCTTGGGGATGAAGTTCAGGGTAGGTGAATGGACAGATCAAAATTAACTTTCACACAGGTGGCAAATGTTTGGATTGATTGCCCAAAGAAGTGATCAGGATGCTTAAAACCAATCATTTTAGGAGGGACCTGGATGGGAATTTGCCAAAATAAAGTCGATTAATTGCTATAATTAGTAAATTACGTATTTTGTACTCCAACTCTGGGGCCAAGCCAGGTGGAGCAAAATGTTTTTTTCCTCTCTGATCCATTTGGACACATTCCTAATATCAGTCAGAGTTCTGATTGCTCTCCAAAGACCCTTGCTACAAGTGGGCATTGGGTGAGGATTGGGCAAACAGTATCTATGGAACAGTATTTCAGCAAGGTGCTAACACATTCAAAAAGGAAAGGAAGGAAACAAAATGTGTGCCCATTCTGGAAAACAGTGTTTGCTGTAAACATCATCTTGCTCTAATACTTTTAAGGAGTGGAGAAATTGCTTTAAAAGATATAATTTTGAATGGGTGGATCAGATCTTCAGTGGAAGCATTTTAGGGACTTGCTTTGTGGATTAAGCCGAATATCGGATGAAGAACCTGTCTCCTTATTTAACCCTCCAAGTATTGCTGATGATCTAACTCATTTAACAAAAACACAAGAATGTGAGTTGCAGGAACAGGCATGGGAAATTGAATTTTGACTCAGTTGGACCCAACTAACAACTTGGCTTTGCAAAAAAACCTCTTACTGATTATTAATATCACCCTTCACATTTTCGCTATGGATGCAGATAGCTGTGGCATGGTTATTGTGCACACTCTCCCTGGTTACAACACTGCAACACAGGAATCTCCACCACAAGCAGGTAAACAAGGTCAAACCAGCCATCAGAATTATAGAACGTGCAAAAGGATGGATGAGAAAAGAGCATCAGGCCCATCATTGCTTACCCTATCCTGTAAACAGAGTAATCTTATGTACCACTCACCCCAAATACTAGGAATGCTAAATGAAAAACTGTGGTCAAATTCAGAACAAATTGTATACCCAACTCAATCAAGCAAGCTCCAGATTGCTATGGGCGAAAAATTCATATGTTAGCGCCACCTGTTAGCACCACCTGTTAGCACCTGAGAGGCAGTAACTGGCCGCTAAGCACTTACTGCCCGAGTGCCACGCTGTTAGTGCCCCCCACGGACTTCAGTGGAGGTTGAGAAGCGGCACTAACAGTTAGTGCTGTGTACTCTAGCACCACCTACTTGGTAACGTCAAGAGTGTGCAGTGCCCCATTAGCGCCATAATCGCTAACTTCAATGTTTTCGCCTGCCGTAGCGCCTGCCACTAATCCCGACAGGGAAAGCAGACGTCTGGAAGAAGCTCCAGGGGCGATATTTCAACGGTGGGTCTTTAGAATGCACTTTATTTATATTCATGTAACTCTCTAAGCTGTTGAACACTGTTGCTAATGTAAACAATAGCTCCCTTCCATTTTTTAGGTGGTCCAACTGACCTCCACTTTAGGCAGGCTTCCTAGCGCCACAACTTCATCAGTGCTCCCGCGATAGCACCCCAAGAATCAGGGTTAGCACCCTAAGAGGAGTGTGGAATGCTTCCCTCAGCGCTCTTGGGGTGCTAAATATCAATATCTTGGTTGGAGGCGGTAAACATCGCCTGGCACTAACTCCCTACCCCAATATGGCCCAATGTCCTTAGAAACGTAAGATAGCATAGCCAGTTCCATCTCTCCATCCATCCATCAGGCCAGTTCCAAAGATCAGACACTTTCTACTTCACTTTATAGCGCACATCCATCAATGGGCCTGTGTTTCAATTCACCATCATTTCCCTTGAAATTTGTAACATCCTCCATCTTCACTGCTTCCCTGGGTTAGCTATTCCAAATATTCATCAAGCTATGAAAGAGTTATATCTTAACTGTGTAATCAAGTTTTCATCCATGTCCCCTTAAATTAAGCTTGTGTTAATATTAAATATTTTGTTAACTCAATAAGATCACTTCTAAACTGGATTTTCTCATGTAAATACCCACTTTACTCATAGCACAGGTATTTAATCTCATATCAACTTAGTTGCCGTTCTTTGTACACTCTCTAAAGCCAGTTAGTGCCCTGTGTTCTCCTATGTTTAACAGAATACTCGAGGTGAGAGTAGGCAAATTAATTACTACCTAAAACTTGTGTTCAATCCACTCAGCTGTGGGCCTTTTCATTATCTTTGCACACCGTATTGATAGCCTAAGAATTAAAATAAAATTAAAACCCTCTCCTGTGTCATTTCCTATACATTGCTCCCATTTATTTAATACTTCATTTGTTTCCTTTGACTAGCTTCACAACTTCTCATTTCTTCATATTAATTAACATCTCTAATTTTTTGGTCCAATCTCCCAGCCTGTTCAGAAACTTTTGCAACTGATTTGCTTGTTCCTTATTATTTAGAGCCACTTCCAGATTTAGCGTCACCAGCAAACTTGGGAGAGCTTTTCTACCATCCCTTCCTCCAAACCATTAAAATACATCAAAAACAATGGCTTCAGAACTGGTCTCTGCAGTACCTCACTAGTTACTTCTTCCATGTTGATGTTGCTTCCTTAACAATAACAGCAGCATAGATTTATTAGGCACCTTTAGCTAGGTTCCCAAGACATTTATAGTCAAGGCATTTACACCAGACCCAAGCAGGAGCAGGAGGGGGAGGTGGCCAAGAGCACAGTCTCGAAGGTCGGTTTTAAGAAGGCTCACAACGTTGATGACCCCCACTCTTGTCTGCTTGAACTGCCTCGTTATGTGCAGCCTTCTGTTGTAAGAAAAACTAAAAGGGACACGTTGGAAAGAAGAACGAGAGAGAAAATATGCATCTTGCAAGTGTCGACACCATCCATCAGCCACCTATGTCAACATGTACTTGGTACTTGTTGTTTGTCACTTTTAATGGCCAACAGTGTCAACACATTGATATGGCAACAATACATAATGCATTGGAGCAATATGAATATGTCTACACATTTAGAAAGATTAAAATTGGCAAAATTCAGTGAATTCACCCTATGTGTCAATGCAGCAAGTTTAGGGTGCAACCAGTTTTGAGTCAATTGTAGTTAGGATATACTGCAGGACAGCATCATAAAACAAAGCCACATATTAGTTAGTATGACTTTCAAAGCACTATAATTGAAGGCTGTAGTTCCAGCCATTTCCCCCCTCAGGTACAGGACATCTTGAAGAGGAACCAGCAGCCCTAAGGCCCTGGATAATCCACTCAGCCTGTGGCACTCCCAGCAAATCATGTGCTGGGCACGGTTAAGTAGAATGAGCTGACCGCGCATAAAATCATAAAGTCAGCAGGAAACACCACAGACACAGCCCTCGAAGTTCATCAGCCTCGGACCCTCAACAGCATTAACTGCCCTATATTTCGTAGTATTTAAATGTTACTGGCTGGAATTTGTTTACTTTATTTTGCTATGGTGATCCAATAGCTATGCACTCAAAATCATGTGTCTCCCTATGGGCCTGCTGAGGGGAAAGAGGATCTGTAAGTCCATTTGCTTTCTGATGATCATCTGAGCTGCTTGCTTCCTTTGTGATGTGAAAGAGAGGAATTAGAGTGGCTCATTTTCCTGGCAGCCGGCAAGAGTAGCTATATAAAATGTTAATCTCCCTGCAGCTGAGGTGAGCGATTTATTCAGGTTCCTCTCTTCTGTGCAAAAGGATACGGAAGCTCAAACTCTAACCACATGCACCGCGCTGGAGATTAGCAAAAAAGGTGTGCAAACTATTTGGAAGTGGTACTAGTTTTACTGAACTGACAGCTGAAGTGAAATGGTTACAGTAACAACACAGATAATGTAAAGTGGATCAGGGAATGAAATGCTATGTGGCACTTAGCTAGGAACGAAAACAAAAAGGGTAAAAGCATGAAATTGAATTAGGTTGTCATCCGTGGGAGTACCAAACTGCATCCATTGATGCCCATCAACACAAGGATAATCATGATGATGATTATTCCCATGGAACAAGTTTTAAAACAGTGTCCAGTATTTCATCAGAAGGTACACAGTACTTACATTACTTTGGCTTTGTTGCTAGTGCCATAAAATTTTGTGTACCTCTTTACAATTACTGTGGTAATTGCAGTTAAAGTAACAAGTCTAGATTTTATTCAAACAAATGTTGTTGATAAAAGAAATGCTTAATATGTAGAACCTACCATCTAATATATAATTTCTTTAAAAAACACACTTAAAGCTGTTTGTGTGGAAGCAGATGTAAAATGACAGGCTTTAACATTTCAAATCAAGTCAGAGATGAATCTGATGAGGGAAACTATGGCAGAGCTTTCATATCAAAAGATTACATTAGAATTTTCAGGATGCGTATGTTGTTTGACAGATATCAGGTGTAGTTGTGTTCACTGATGTGATCAGATTGAGCAACTGTTGTTCCTATCTATAATAATAAGTCAGTCAGTTTTTGTCTGTCCTGGGGCGGGGCCAATGGGCACGGCCTCCCGGATGTGAGAGGAGCAGTTGGCGGGTGCAGTGCGTGAAAGGGGGGGTGGGGGGGAAGAGAGAGGGGAGAAAGAGGGAGAGGGAGAAAGAGAGAGGGAGGGAGGGAGGGGGAGAGAGAGAGGGAGGGAGGGGGAGAGAGAGAGAGAGGGAAGGAGGGGGAGAGAGAGAGAGAGGGAGGGAGGGGGAGAGAGAGAGGGAGGGAGGGAGGGGAAGAGAGAGCGAGAGGGAGGGAGGGGAAGAGAGAGGGAGGGGGAGGGAGGGGAAGAGAGAGGGAGGGGGAGAGAGAGGGAGGGAGGGGGAGAGAGGGGGAGGGAGGGGGAGAGAGAGGAAGGGAGTGGGAGGGAGGGAAGGTGAGGGGGAGAGAGGGAAGGTGAGGGGGAGAGAGGGAGGGGGGAAGAGGGAGGGGGAAAGAGGGAGGGGGAAAAAGGGAGGGGGGAAAGAGGGAGGGGGAAAGAGGGAGGGGGAAAGAGGGAGGGGGAAAGAAGGAGGGGGAAAGAGGGAGGGGGAAAGAGGGAGGGGGAAAGAGGGAGGGGGAAAGAGGGAGGGGGAAAGAGGGGGGGGAAAGAGGGAGGGGGAAAGAGGGAGGGGGAAAGAGGGAGGGGGAAAGAGGGAGGGGGAAAGAGGGAGGGGGAAAGAGGGAGGAGGGGGAAAGAGGGAGGGAGAGGAAGAGAGGGAGGGAGAGGAAGAGAGGGAGGGAGAGGAAGAGAGGGAGGGGGCGGGTGGGGAGAGAGGAGGTAACCAGGAGGGTTGATGAGGGCAGTGCATACGATGTAGTGTATATGGACTTTAGCAAAGCTTTTGATATGGTCCCACACATGGTAGACTAGTCACGAAGGTTAAAGCCCATGGGAGCCAGGGCAAAGTGGCAAGTTGGATCCAAAATTGGCTTAGAGGTAGGAGGCAAAGAGTAATGGTTGATGGATGTTTTTGTGACTGGAACGATGTTTCCAGTGGGGTTCCGCAGGGCTCAGTACTGGATCCCTTGCTTTTTGTGGTATATAATCAACGATTTAGATTTGAATATAGGAAGTATGATTAAGAAGTTTGCAGATGACACTAAAATTGGCTGTGTGGTTGATAATGAAGAGGAAAGTCATAGACTGCAGGAGGATATCAATCTACTGGTCAGGTGGGCAGAGCAGTGGCAAATGGAATTTAATTCGGAGAAGTGTGAGGTGATGCACTTTGGGAGGGCTAATAAGGAAAGGGTATACACATTAAGCGGTAGGCCACTTGGAAGTGTAGATGAACAAAGGGACCTTGGAGTGCTTGACACAGATCCCTGAAAACGAGCAGGCCAGGTGGATAAGGTGGTTAAGGCATACACAATGCTTGCCTTTATTGGCTGAGGCATAGAATACAAGAGCAGGGAGGTTATGCTTAAATTGTATAATACTCTGGTTAGGCCACAGCTGGAGTACTGCGTGCAGTTCTGATCGCCATATTATAGGAAGGACGTGATTGCACTAGAGAGGGTGCAGAGGAGATTTACTTGGATGCTGCCTGGAATGGAGAATCTGAGCTATGAAGACAGATTGGATAGGCTGGGTTTGTTCTCATTGGAACAGAGAAGGCTGAGAGGAGACCTCATTGAGGTGTATAAAATTTTGAGGGGCCTGGATATAGTGGACATCAAGCGTCTATTTCTCTTAGTGGAGGGGTCAATTACAAGGGGGCATAGTTTTAAGGTAGTTGGTGGAAGGTTCAGAGGGGATTTGAGGGGAGGCTTCTTCACGCAGAGGGTTGTGGGGGTCTGGAACTCGCTGCCTGGAAGGGTGGTGGATGCAGAAACCCTCACCACTTTTAAGAGATGGTTAGATGGGCACATAAAGTGCAGTAACCTGCAGGGTTACAGACCTAGAGCTGGTAATTGGGATTAGACTGGATGACCTTTTGTGGGACGGAGCAGATATAATGGTAAGTGCTGCAGGGAATAGAATAATGCCAGGGTGATCTCCTGGACTAGTTTCGATCGGATGGGTCGGAGAGGAATTTGCCCAGATTTTTTTCCCCAATTGGCCTGGGTTTTTAATCTGGTATTTGCCTTTCCCAGGAGATCACATGGCTCCGGTTGGGGTGGAGTGTAGAATGTTTCGATGCAAGAGGTGTCACGGTTGTGTGGGGCGGACTGGTTGGACCAGATGCTCTTTAACTTTCCGCCTTTGTTCATTGTTCAAAGGTTTTATTTAACCTTCTGGGTTGCTGACAGAGGGTCGTGTGGCTCTTCGTCCTATGTTTCTATATTTGTGATTTGTTTTGTCTAGAATGTTTTTGCATTTGTTCTCAGGATGTGGCAACTTGACAAGGCTGCATTTATTACTCATCCCTAGTTGCCCTGGGAAGATGGTGTTGGGGATTCTCTTTGATTCACTGCAGTCCTTGTGGTGATGGTGCTCTCACAATGGTAGAGAATGCCTGGATTTTGATCCAGTGATGAAGGAACAGAGATAGATGTCCAAGTCAGGATGCTGCGCAACTTGGCAGGGGAACTTCAAGGTGATTGTATTTCCACAATACTGCAGCCGTTGCCCTTGGTGATGCAGGTTGAAGGAAAGGGAGATGCTGTTAAATAAGCTTGGCAAGTTACTACAGTAAATCCTGTAGATTAGGAGGTCAGCAATTATTTGGGCTGGAAGGCCACTTAACAGGTTTTGGTGAGCTGTTGAGGCGGACACACCAATATTCCCCCTAAGTGGTCGCGCACCAATCACAAGTTCCCGTGTAGGCTGCTCACCAGTTCCTGCTGCTGGAAGAGACGCTGTGCAGCAAATTTAAAGGGGTTGTGCACTTTGGTGAGAGCAATGTGTTAGATTGATAAATTTGAAAAAGGCTAACTCAATGGCCTAGAAATCCCAGTCGAGGGCTTCCCGCAGGCGAACGACTGAAAAAGGGCAAAAAGATGCACATTTACCTGTTTCTGCTGCGCCCACAAGAGATCCCGGTCCTGAGGCCTCCTCTTACTGTGCATCGGAGTGCATGCACGTCAGGACGTCCGTAAGCTGGAGCTGCAGTCACATGGCTCTGGGCAGCCAATCAAGGTACAGTATTTTCTCATTCATAATTATGGGAACTCCGTGAGTAGGAGTTCCCATTATAATTGAGAAACACCAAACACTAATAAAAAAATGGAAAAAAATACACTACATATTTAAGATTAATTTAAATTAAAGTTAATGTCTTATAAAAAATATATTTTTCTGATTTTTTAAAAAGTTGTTTTAATTATGTTTTTAAATAAACTTACCGTAGTGGGCAGGGTTTTTAAACAATAAAATGGGTTTTTAAAATGTTATTTTATGTTTTTGTATGTTTTAAAACTCTTGCGCCTGTAAAAGTAGGCTATGCGCTTGCTTTTATCAGGCACAAATGTTTTCAGGACATCCGCTGGGCAAGATATGGGTAAATACCACAATCTTGCCCATGCGAATGTCCTGTGGGGATACGGAAGATCTCGGAAAAGCTGGTTTTCAGCGCATGCGCATTACGCGCTGAAAACCAGCTTTTGCGATGCCTTCCCGGGTCCATACACACTCCATACGGACCCGGGGAGGCTGGAATTTCTAGACCATAGTGTTGATGTTCACTCCTACTTCTACTCTCCCAATAATTTAGAAACATGAATTCAGATAGCAGTCACACACTATCTTAAATACACAAAATGTAGAGTAAAATAGTAAAATTTTCCTATACTAAATGAATGAAATGATCGATCGATTATGTATTGTACTGAAAGTCTTTGACAGAGCGGTTCGAGATTGCGGGGCCTCAGATACGAGAGGTTTTCTCTTTTTAGACCATGAACTACAATCACATGTCATTACCTAAAGTCCTTGTACTCCGGAATCCACTCCCGTGACTAAAGTGGCAATGAGAAACACCCCTGCCATCGTACTCTGGGTACCGGGACAGGAAAGACACAGGAAAGACTCGGTAAAAGAGTCATCGAGATCAACAGCCATGACTCCTCTCAGACTAATGTGCAGCTCCAGCTCATGTACTATTTCTGTCCCATCCAGCAATCCGAATAGAATAGACTGGCAAGCCTGATACAGCCCGCGGGCCATATTATGTCCACCACCAGGCTAGAAGCTCCCCACTCTTTACTGAGAAAACTCCCAGAAACGGCAGGAGTCTGTGCCAGAGTTACGCTGGGAGACTGGCAGTACGCCCATGGAATACAGACAACACCTTTCACCCAATTGCACAACAAACAAAAATAGCATTTTATAACTCACTGGAATAAAATCAAGCTCAGGACTAATTTTAAATTAGTCACTAAAATTCCTTCAGAGATGAGTTGATACTAAATACTTGCTACAATCTTCCAATCGATTCGATTGTACAATTCCTAGTCATGCTTCCAATCACGTTATTTTATATATTTAAAGTATTTACGCTATCATGCATTTAAATGGAAGTTTGCATAGATTTACAGACACTGAACCCACAAACTGTGAGTAATTCACCTTTCATTTGGCAGCGACGGAGCAGAAACTGAGGCTTCAGGTGTGATAACGACAGATTGATGCAACAAACGGCAGGTTCAACTTACCTGCCTGTTTTTGGTTATGACTCCCCTGCTGCCTTGGAGACAATGACCCTCCTCCCAATGTTACATTGGGCGGGGTTCACTTCGAAGCCAGGCCTTGGCAGGCCGGATCGAATCCATTGGCGGGCTGCATATAGCCCGCAGGACATATTTTGCCCGCCACTGGTGTAGGTAGTACAAAATGCACCCACAATGTGCTGGTGGTGGATATTGAAGTGGCATGGCTGGCGATAATGCAAATTGTACCCATCCTGCCAAGCAATGAGTATCCCACCACGCCCAACTTGAGCGTTGTAGATGGTGGAGAGGTTTGGGGGGGTGGGGGCGCAGGCAGGAAGTGAGCCACTCATCACAGAGTACTCAGCCTTTGTCCTGCTCTTGTAGCCATGTTGATATGTTTGGTCCAATGAAGCATCTGGACAATGATTTTCCTTTTATATAATGTATATTTATATTGAGTTACATGGAGTAAACAACCATATACACAATCAAAAAATGTTTTTAAATTATCAAAATGATATTCTGAAAAAAGGACAACGTGTGATTTTATCTGTCATTCTTCAGGTGAATGATTCTCAGTTTGATCATTCCTGACATCTGTGACCAATTTCAAGACCTCATTCCCTGGTGCAGGCATCTGCAGCTTCTCTTACTCACACTACACATCTCAGCCAGTTGAGCATCACTGATATTTGAATGTACACCTCTCGTTAAACAACAACAACTTTTATTTATATAGCGCCTTTAATGTAAGTAAAACATCCCAAGGCACTTCACAGCAGTGTTAGAAGACAAAACAAATACATTTGAAACCGAGCCACATAAGAAGAAATTATAGCAGAGGTCAAAGAGGTAGGTTTTAAGGAGTGTCTTAAAGGAGGAAAGAGAGGTAGACAGGGGGAGAGGTTTAGGGAAGGAATTCCAGAGGTTAGAACCTAGGCAGCTGAAGGCATAGCCACCGATGGTTGAGCAATTATAATCAGGGATGTTCAAGAGGGTAGAATTAGAGGAGCGGCAACAACTCGGGGGGGGGGGGGATTGAGGGGCTGGAGGAGATTACAGAGATAGGGAGGGGCGAGGCCATGGAGGGATTTGTAAACAAGGATGAGAATTTTGAAATCGAGGCATTGCTTAACCGATAGCCAATGTAGGTCAGCGAGCACAGGGCTGATGGGTGATAGGGGCTTGGTGTGAGTTAGGACATGAGCTGCCGAGTTTTGGATGAGCTCAAGTTTACATAGGGTAAAGTGTGGGAGGCCAGCCAGGAGTGCGTTGGAGTAGTCAAGTCTAGAGGTAACAACGGCATGGATGAGGATTTCAGCAGCAGATGAGCTGAGGCAAGGGTGGAGGCGGGTAATGTTACGGAGTTGGAAATAGGCGGCTTTAGTTATGCTGCGGATATGTGGCCGGAAGCTCATTTCAGGGTTAGATATGCCACCTAGGTTGCGAATAGTTTGGTTTAGCCTCAGATAGATGCTAGTGAGAAGGATGGAGTCAGTGGCTAGGGAACACAGATTGTGACAGGGACCAAAGACCATGGCTTTGGTTTTCCCAATATTCAATTGGAGAAAATTTCTGCTCATCCAGTACTGGATGTCGGACAAGCAGTCTGACAATTAGAGAGCATGGAGGGGTCGAGAGAATTGGTGGTGAGGTAGAGCTGGGAGTCATCAGTGTACATGTGGAAACTGATTCTGTGTTTTCGGATGATATCTCCAAGGGGCAGCATATAGAAGAGAAACAGGAGAGGGGCCAAGGATATATCCTTGGGGGACACCCGAGGTAACAATGTGGGAGTGGGAAGAGAAGCCATTGCAGGAGACTTTCTGGCTACGATTAGATAGATAATAATGGAACCATGCGAGTGCATTCCCACCTAGCTGGACGATGGTGGAGAGATGTTGGAGGAGGATGGGGTGGTCAACTGTGTCAAAGGCTGCAGACAGGTCAAGGAGAACGAGGAGGGATAGTTTACCTTTGTCGCAGTCACAAAGAATGTAATTTGTGACTTTGATGAGAGCCATTTCGGGACTGTGGCAGAGACGGAAACCAGATTGAAGGGATTCAAACATGGAATTCTGAGAAAGTTGGGCACATATTTGAGAATGTGCGAAAATGTATACCAATGGAGACATGCCCGTATCTAATTGGGCAAGGAAGGCCAGGTGTCGGCTCATGAGTGGACAAAGGGAAGGAGTTATCACAAAAGGATAGGGTGAACTGAATGTCCCTCAATTGTATTACGTACCGAAAGTGTATAACCATTGCGCCCCTACATTGTAACGGGGCTTGTCCGAGGGAAGTGAGCGCACTCTGAGGGAGAGCGTTCCTTTGTTCTGATAAGTCCCGGCCGGAGAATCTTCAATAAAGGTCTTTTACAGAAAAGGCAAAAGGTGTTCGTGTGTCAATGTATTCGCTGAAACAGATTGAGGGAAAAAGAATCCGTATTAACATTTGGTGTCAGAAGTGGGATCTCAACAGACGACTGCCGAAAACTTGCGAATTAAGAGCCAGACTAGCCTTGGACGAGACGGGAGGAAAGTGGCCACTGGAGTGAGTACCCTTTAAAATACCACTTCAGTTTCCTTCAGTTCCAAAAGTCTGAGGAAAGTCTGGCCACTCGCTGGTTCTCAGGTAGCGTCTGAACGAGATCCAGGTCAATCTGGCGAATACCTTCTAAACTTAGGAAATAAGTGTCCAAGTCAGGTATGACGTCGACCTTGTATATCACTTGGCCTGTCTAGGCGCTGATTGGACTTAAATCACGCGGCGACGCGAACCGCGTGGCGATGCGGAGGAATAGGGAAATAGATAATCGTGCGGCGATGCGAATAGGAAAACCACGGGGCATCGCGGGAGGGAAAGGGAAATAAATCACGGGGCGACGCGGGATTGTGTAAATTTTAAATTGTACTTATGCCAGGTACGGCGTCGATCTTGTATATCACTTGGTCCGCCTAGGCTCTGGATAAGGTAACTTAAACCACCGCGGGGCGACGCAGGGACAATCGGGACTAATTAGGACATTGATCATACGCGGGGCGACGCGGGAATGGGCAATCATGGATCCAAAAATAGAGCCGGCCAAAACAATTAATAGGAAAGAAGAGAGACTTTTGTGAACGTCTGTTTTGAATGAGAAGTACTTGTGTGATTTTCACTGCAGAATGAAAGCCTGTTTGGGAAACCGGGGAGTTGTGGTTTGTTTTAGCTCCACCCACTTTTTCAAACAGAGTGAAAGTTTTTTTAACACTTCGTAGTGCTGTCCTGTATGTGGGAAGTTTAAGAGTGTGAACCTTATTGAATTACATTTTAAGTTAGGAACGCAGGTGTGGATATATTCGGATGATAAGTTACGGAGCTAGGAAATGCACAAAGGATAGGTTTGTTGAGTAAAAGACATAAATACATGGTCCCGGTGGTTGAAAAAAAAAGAATTTATTTGACACGCTCACTTACTTGTTGAAAGAAAACATGCAATGATTGATTACATTGGGTTGAAAGACATAAATTTAGTCTCGGAATGAGATAAAGAATGCCTTTTCAAAAAGCTTCTAAGCTCAAAAAATAAATTTTAAATAAAGATTGAAATTACAAAATTTGAATTGGGATTTTGAGATATTAAGAGAAGGCACAGCAAAATACTGCGGTGGATTAAAAAAAATGATTATATTAAATCTGATCGCAAAAAGAAAATAGGAGATATAAAACTAAAACGTTTGGAAACAATCTAGAAATACCTTCAGGGATCAGGTCAAACTCCTGGGCGAGTGGCGAGCTATCTGCGAAGGTGTAAAAGGAACTTTTGAAAAATGTTAAAAACAGCAAGCTTTAGCAGTTTCGAAGGGACATTGTAACGACCTTGAAACTGGAACAATTGAGATAACAAAAAGCAGCCCTCTCAACCTACGTGCCAGACTCCCCTCTAGTTATGGAAAAGACGGAAAAAAAAGACGCAACCTTGAAAGAAAACAAATTGAACGAATTTAAAAGAAAAAGTGTCTTCGATTGTCTGATGATTTTAAATTAACAAATTTACCGAGACACGAGCCTTCTGTGTAAAATACAAAACCTAATTTGAAGAAAGGAGATCTTAAAAAAAAAGACGTAATGTACTAAATAGGTGCTGAAAGGAAAAAAAAAGTGTTCTGAGATGGAAAAGGACATAACTTACTAAATACTAGCTGATATTTGCTGTGAAAAAGATATTGGCTTAATTGAAAAATTTTGGAAGAGGTAAAAGACACTCTCCATTGATAATGATTTTAAATTATGAGAAAGTTCCACTGCAGTTTGAAAAGATGAATCACTTCTGTCAAGTTGGCAGGAAAACGCCACTAAGTTAGGATTCTCATTGACAGAAGGAGGACATGTTAAAACCGTAGACGTCTTAAAAAAAGAGTGCGCGCACGAGAAACATACTAAGAGTTCCACTCGGACCTCTGAAAAGGGTATTGATAGACTACGTAGTCAAATGGTTGGCCTTGCATTGACTGAGGCTGATGACGAAATTGAATTTCAGTAAACAAATAGCTATTAAAAATGTGTGGTCTCGTTTTAAATCAATTTTTAAAAAAATCTTTGGCAAGTACTTGAATTAGAAGTTTAAAAAAAATTGGAGTTTAATCTAAAATGCTGCCTTTCCTGATGAGAAGACTTTTATTATGACGGCTTTACTAATGATTTCTGCTGTTTAACGGATTCCTAATTTCTAAGCAAGTTTTGAAGGCACAAAGACTTTTTTTTCAGATGATTACACGAAGTCACGTAATGACATCAGGTCTTCTTACAAACCTGTAAAGGAGTTAACCCTTTCCATTGACAGCTGTTTTATACTGAACATTATTAATTTGGATTTCTTAATAGAATAAAGACTCACCTGACAGTTAAAGGAAATAGTGGGATAGTGGGATACAATAAAATACAACTAGCTTATGTAATAATACTTGCCTGATACAATAAAGAAAGATGCTCAAACAAAACAAATTCAAGAGTTAAAAGCTAAGATAAATAAGCTGGAAGAGATTTTTTTTAAAAACGGGACCAGACAGAGACAGATAGTACAGTGCACAGCCATAGCACCATCACCTGTGGCAAAAGAGCCAATGTACCCCACGGTGGGGAGTCCACAAACCCAACCTAACCCTGACCTCCGATTTCACGGAGTGACCTCGACATGCATGGATAAAAGATGAGTCAGACTAAAACCTTGCAAAGGATAAGTCAGCCTCGGAAAAACCAATGCCAACCATCCAAGATGTCATTAAAGCAGGAGGACGCTCCTGAAAAAGATAAACTGTTGTGGAAAGATTATGGATGTACTTATGACAATGTTTCTAAACTCTGGACCACTCCCGCGGAACAGACTTGCATGTCTGACAAGTTGGCCTTATGGGTTATTGAATGTATGCACTTTGCTACTCATTGTGGAGCAAGGACAACAAGTGACACACTTTTGGCCACTTGGTGGCACCCTAGACTCCAGGCGCTGGCCCAGAACATCAGTAGTCGCTGCCTTGTTTGCCAACTGTATAATCCAGGGAAGGGAATCCCCTGTGATTGGGGTAAGACGCCCCTACCAGAAGGTCCCTTTGAGACCTTGCAGTTGGATTACATTGAGTTGCAAAGAGTTCAGTGTTACAAATATGTGTTAATAATAATAGATGTGTTTAGCAAATGGATCGAAGCTTACCCTATCCTGGACAATAAGGCTCAAACTGTTGTTAAAGTGTTAATGAGGGAAATTGTTCCTAGATATGGTATCCCAGCTCGACTGAGTTCCGATAATGGCCCTCACTTTATTGGCCAAGTTAACAAAGAATTCTGTTCCCAGATGCGCATTAACCAGCAGCTGCATTGTGCCTACCAACCCCAAGCTGCGAGATTAGTTGAGCGTGCTAATCAAACTCTTAAAACTAAGCTTGCCAAACTGGTAGCATCAACCGGACTCAATTGGCTTAAACTCCTTCCCATAGCCCTATTCCAGATCCGCACTACTCCTACTGGTAAGGCTAGACTGACCCCCGCTGAGGTCATTTATGGTAGACCCCTTAGGACCCCCTGGAATCAGAATGTCCCCTCCACTGTCCAATTCCACCACATGACTGAGGAAATGACCACCTATGTTCTTTCCCTGACTCAGGCTCTGCGAATAGCCCACAACCAGGTTCGAGATGCTCACCTCAACCTCCCAGTTTTGCCCGAATCGTCCCTCGTGGCACCAGGGAAGTATGTCCTGATTAAGAAATGGATTCGAAAGGGACTAGAGCCACGATGGGAGGGGCCTTTTCAGGTGTTACTTACTACCCCCACTGCAGCTAAGGTTGAGGGGAGAAGCGCCTGGGTTCACCTGCACCACTGTAAACTTGTCACCCCATAACGAACCTATTTTACTGGTTGTCCTAACCCCTGTTTCTGTTCCAGACTTCCTCTTCTCCACAGCTGAATAAGGTCATTCCTAGGAGCGTCCCGACTAACCGAGTGGGTCCCGAGGAGAACAATTTGAACCCCTGCCCGTAGTGATAGACAACCAGCTACACCGACGGTGACCTGAGAAGAGAGGCGAGAAAACCGAACTCTTTGAATCAGCAAAATATTCAGACTATTTATCCATGTCCATAGAGACGCTACAAGAAACATTTTGTTCTCAAGTAATTGTTAACCTAGAGCGATAAGATGAAACTGTGTCTGTGTGCCACAGTCTGTGTAGTAGCGTTGGTGTACGTCAAGTGCGGCGCATGGGAAGCAAGACTGAAGCGAGAGCTCCATGTAAGCACCTTTTTGTATATGTCTTATGTTTATGCGCGAAATGAGAACTTTTCTAGTTGCTGGGTGTGCTCACATATCCCTATACATTCCAAAGGGGGAATTCCTTTGCGCCCCGTTCCACTGACCCTAACTGAGACTGTCAAGTGGCTTCTGAGCCAGAATGGCACGGGAGGAGGGGGGGCCAATGCAAATACGAAAGATGAAAGGCGGGTCAAGAGAGGGATCACGGAGGGCAGGAGGAGCATCATACCGTTACCATGTGGACAACTACGGGGACGTCACCGAGTGGGAGAGTGCTGGGTACCCGATCAGTCAAACGTTCCAGGGATGGTACCAACCACCCTATGACCATAAAAAGGAATCCCCATTCTTAGTCCTGACCAATACCTCGGGGATCGGGAGGCCAACCGGGACCATATGTTTAACCCGAAATGACACCAGCAGAAAGGGACATATCATAGGGTACAGCGATTGCCCACACAACCTCAACATCACAACAGGTGCACGAGCCACTATCCTCTCACCTTCCGAATAAAACAGATAGAAGTCTCTGGGCCCAGTCTTGAGACCCCAGCACAATATATAAAAAGGCAGCGTATAACGGCAGGTATTTTGTGTGTGGGCATAGGGCATATCCCTGGTTACCTAGGCAATGAACAGGGTCCTGCTATTTGGGATATGTGGTGCCATTTGTGCGGCAAACACGTACCCTGGCGAAAGCGCATGCCTCCAGCCGACACAGGCGAGCCCTCACCACCCCCGAAAGATTCTTTGGGGTCATGATGTTCCCATTCAGGATAGGACACACCATGAATGAAGTACAGAACCTAGAGGGTATTGGAACAGATAGCTAACTATACTGCTGAAGCTTTGGAGGACATCACGGCCGAAATGGTAGCAATACAGACCGTAGCATTACAAAACCGAATGGCCCTCGATTACCTGTTAGCTGAGAAAGGGGGAACGTGTACCCTGATAGGATCTGAATGTTGCACTTACATCCCCGATAGTTCAGAAAACATAACCAATCTCGCTGATCACATAAGAAGGGAGGTAAAGAAGTTATCCACGCCTGCAGGAGGAGTAGGCTGGTTTGATTGGCTGTTAGGTGGATCCTGGGGATCGTATCTAATGCACGGAGCAATTATTCTCATTGTAATAATAATCACTTGTTGCTTAATTATTGGTTGCTTCAATTTTTGCTGTAAACTTATTACCAAGGCTATGGACCCTTTAGGAGCTATGGGATCACGGATGATGCTTCAGCAGACAAAAGGTCCTAAGGGGAGAGTACGGAGGAGGAGTGTGAGCGACTAAACGCGATCACCCTAGAATAATCCTAAAGATTATCATGGAATGATAAAAGGAGGGAATGAGAATGTGCGAAAATGTATAGCAATGGAGATAGTGAAGTGAACAAAGGAATCATGGAAGGATAACCAAAAGAATGTCAGACTGCAAATGTTACAACATTGGCACAAATAGCAGACTTGCTCACGGTCTTGGTTACTAGTCACGCCAGTAAAATTGTAGCAATAACAAGCAATGGGTGAAAAGCTCTTTGTGCAAAACAGTTGCTATTACACATAACCACTTGCCCGTATCTAATTGGGCAAGGAAGGCCAGGTGTCAACTCATGAGTGGACAAAGGGAAGGAGGGATCACAAAAGGATAGGGTGAACTGAATGTCCCTCAATTGTATTACGTACCGAAAGTGTATAACCGTTGCGCCCCTACATTGTAACGGGGCTTGTCCGAGGGAAGTAAGCGCACTCTGAGGGAGAGCGTTCTTTTGTTCTGATAAGTCCCGGCCGGAGAATCTTCAATAAAGGTCTTTTACAGAAAAGGCAAAAGGTGTTCGTGTGTCAGTGTATTCGCTGAAACAGATTGAGGGAAAAAGAGTCCGTATTAACAGATTTGGGTGATGACAACACATTCAAGGACTTGAGAGGAAAGGGAGGTTGGAGATGGGGCGATAGCTAGCAAGCACAGTGGGGTAAAGGGCTTTTTTGAGGAGGGGGTGATGACCGCAGAGTTGAAGGAGAGGGGAACAGTACCTGAGAAGAGAGAACCGTTAACAATGTCGGCTAACATAGGAGCCAGAAAAGGAAGTTGGGTGGTCATCAGTTTCGTGGAAATAGGGTCAAGGGAGCAGGAAATGGGTCTCATGGACAAGATGAGCGTGGAGAGGTCAAGAGGGGAGATCGGAGAGAAACTAGAGAAAGATGTGAGTTTAGGGCTAGGGCAGTGGGAATCCTTAGGGGAAGTTTGGCCCGGTGGCTAGGTGAAGGAAGGGAACTGGCAAAGGCAGCTGATCGGATGGTCTCAATCTTTGAGACAAAGAAGTCCATGAGCTCCTCACACTTGTTGTTGGAGGTGAGTGTGGTGGAGACAGGAGAGAGGGATTTAAGAAGATGGTTCGCAGTAGAGAATAGTAGTTGGGGGTTATCTTTGCATTCCAGAATGATCCTGGAATAGTGAGCAGTTTTGGCAGACAAGAGTAGGACCCGATACTGCTTTATGTGGTCCAGCCAGATCTGCCGGTGAACGACTAAACCAGCTGTCCACCATATCCGTTCAAGTCTACGCCCCTTTGACTTGAGGGAGTGAAGATGAGGGCTGTACCAGGGGGAATGGCCAGGGTGAGAGAGAGTAATGGTTTTAATAGGGACTAGAGCATCTAAGGCTGTGGTGAGGGTGTGGTTGAGCAGATCGGTGGCTGCAGTAATGTCATGGTGAAAGGAGGGCCAAAGGCTGGACAGTTTGGAGTTGATAAGTGCAGCTGGAAGAGAATTTGGAGAGAGTTGCAGAAGGAAGTAGGGTTGGGAGGGGGAAGGAGGATGTGGGTGGAGAGCGATACAAGGAAATGGCAAATAAACACCAGATTGTACAATATGTGGCAGATTCTCTTCCATTTTTATGAAAGGTTTTACCAGATCTATTCAGGGCAGCTCCTTTATTTAAGTATTCCAAGGGTGCATTCCACAACTGATTGTATCCTGTGGACTTGATGAAGCACCTCTCAGAAAATCATGTGGATTCTGGACTGCTATCGCTAGCCATATTTTGAGTGGTTACTCGCCGTTCCTCAAGAGGCATCAGGTTATCTTCTTTGAACAAGCCGGGTACTCGGAAACTTTGAAGAATGAATTAAATACATATTGATGAAGGATATTTTTCAGCGAGCAACAAAGTGTTGTACTGTGGATCATACAACACTTGCATATGGAGAAAGGGAATACCATCCTGATCATTAAGACCAAGGAATTTATATGGTATCTGTTCCAATTGATCACATGCCCCGTGACAAAGTGCACTTGAGGAAATTCTCCAAGTACAAAAAAATTATGCTGCTATGCTAGCTGTTGCGCTTCTTACTGTGCAAAGTGAATGGAGCATGAAGAACGTACCAGGAAAGCATTAATCACCTCCTGTTAATGCTGTGACATTGTGCGCTATGCAATGCAAATGTAAACTCCTCCTGGGGTTTGCAAACATCCTGTGGCAAAGAAGATGTAAGGCAGCTGAAACTTTAACTACCAAAAGTATGGTTGAATGAAAAAATGTCCAGATCTGCAGCAAAATAATTCATACTGATGATCTCCTTGCTCAATCTAACCTCCTCTCGACACACTTTTAAGGTAAAACAAGATAAATTATTATTGGACTGCACATCCTTCCACCTGGAAAGATACCTTTCTTCAGTATCATCCTCCATCCTTGGAGGAATAGAATTATAGCGGTTATTATTGTTACACAGTAAAGTAGAAACTACTAGTGTGTGTGGATTAGCCATTAAATCACTAGAATTTTTATTTAAAGGTACATTTACAGTGCAGCTACTGGTCTGAGAGGAGTAGCTGTACTTCACGTTCAGTCAGGCTGGAACTTTCCCAGTCCTGGTTAAGAGGGAGTTCTTAAGATATATGAATGTGCAAAGGTCACACTCAGCAGTTTGAAATTTAAATGTTTAGAGAGAATCCGAACAGAGAGACCTGGGGGTATGTGTGCACAAATCGATGAAGATGGCAGGGAGGTTGAGAAAGCAGTTAAAAAGGCTTACGGGATCCTAGGCTTCAAAAATAGAGGTATAGAGTACAAAAGTGTGGAAATTATGATGCACCTGTATAAAACACTGGTTCGGCCCCAACTGAAGTGCTCTGTCCAATTTTGGGCACCAAACTTTAGGAAGGATGTGAAGGCCTGAGAGAAGGTGCAGAAAAGATTTACGAGATTAATTCCAGGAATGAGGGACTTCAGTTACATTGATAGACTGGAGAAGCTGGGGTTGGTCTCCTTGGAGCAGAGAAGATTAAGAGGAGATTTGATAGGAATGTTCAAAATCATGAGGCATCTGGACAGAGTAGATAGAGAGAAACTGTTCCCATTAGCAGAAGGGTCAAGGACCAGAATTGGCAAAAGAACCAAAGGTGATGTAAATAAAAACTTTTTACGCAGCAAGTGGTTGGGTTCTGGAAGGCACTGTCTGAAAGGGTGGTGGAGGCAGAGTCAATTTTATCTTTCAAAAGGGAGTTGGGCTAAGTAGCTGACGGAAAATAATTTGCAGAGCTATGGGAAAGGGCAGGGGAGTGGGACCAGAGAGTGGGCTCTACAGATTGAATGGCCTTCTTCCGTGCTGTAAACATTCTATGATTTTAATCCCTGCTCTCAAAACATTTAAATTGAGGCAAGATATAGTTAAGAAGTGCCCATTAGACCCCAAGCATTTTATAATCAAGGTTTGACACTACACTGGATTTAACACTAAAATATGAGATTGAGTCTTCCAGGGATTCTCACTACACTTCGCGCTGAATTCAAGTCAAGCCACAACTCCAGGTTTATAGTCAGTTTAGCATTTGTGCAAAGCCTAAAATCGCCTGCACTGAAGCAAAACTTACAGCATAATGCATTGTTGCAATGCACCAGTACTTGAGACCTGGGGGCCAAAATTGCCCACCGCTGGAAACACAGCGCCCCTACCCTGTTCCAGCCATTTTTACCGGCAGTGGGTGCGATAGCCTCGAGCAAAATTCCACTCTTTGGCTTTTTTTCTCCAGTGGCCCGGAAGTCAGTCATAATGGGGGCGGAAGTGCGGCGGTGAGCGGACGTTCGTACACTCGAGGGGCGGAAGTTGGGGAGGCGGGCAGACTGTCTGCCGCTGTCACTCATCAGCGTAGTGTTGGTGACATCATCACGTTGGTGTTCCAACAAGTCTCTCCTCTTCACTTAAAGGGGAGAGCCGCTGCCATTATTTAAGTTAGGTCCACTAGAGCGTTTGCTTCGGGCATGTGAACGATGTGGCCTGCCCAACGGAGCTGGACAAGTGTGGCCAGTGCTTCGATGCTGGCCTAATCGAGAACACTGACGTTGGTGCATCTATCCTCCCAGGGAATTTGCAGGATCTTGCGGAGACAGCGTTGGAGGATTTCAGCCAGGCCAGCGGTCTGGCACCCAAAGCTGGTGGTGACACCGAGCGGCAGCAGCAACATTTTCTCAGCGGGATTTCGCGATCGGGAGGAGGAACATCGGCGGTGCGCACTCTGACGACGCACTTAGGACGGATCGGCAGCAGCGGAGCGGTAGTGGGGGAGGAGCGGGTCACCGGGATACCGCAGGAGCGGAATTTTTTAAATGGCAGCCGTTACACAAAAAAAATCGGCAGCCATTCCACTCTGCAGCGTACCCGCCAATTTCCAGCAGTAACAGGCCTTAAGGGAAGGGGCAATTTCAGACCCCCTAGTCTAAATCTTTTCTTTTTTGCTATTTTCCTTATAATATACAATTAAAAATCTCAAAAAATAGTGGAAGGAAGATTCCAACAAATATTGCTTGGTTCCTTAACACGTTCAATACAATGAAATCTATGGTGGGGGTGGGGGGGTTTATTCAGATGCCCGCTGTTGGACATGTTGGGAGCCTTCTTCATGACATCACTCCACATACGGGTCCTATAATTTTCCCTGGACACTGGGTTTCTATATATATATTTTAAAACATTCAATCGGAAAGAAATTGAGTACACTGTACAGCAGCAGGGAAACATGATTTATATATCCACTTGTGGCAACTGACCAGATAACTTGTCTCACGGGAGTTAGGAGGTCAGGTTACTTGTACGGGTATAAATCATATCCCACTGCACATCTCCCATACAGGATTTATCCAAAAATAGAAAGGAATTACAGTGACAGACTTTAAAACAAGGACAATGCAGATCAAGCCCGAATATATGACACACACTAGAAAAATTGAGAAAAAAATTAAGAATGGTACATAATCGTGCAATGCAAATATTGCAGCATCATTTTCATTCTATATCCTGGATTTATATTTTTATGTCATGCCAAGAGATATAGTGCATCACACAACCGGGAAAACCGCTGCTTGCTCATCATTAAGGTAATCAGGTGTTGCCAGGCACCATGTTGATTTTGGCCCAAACAACACGACCACTCAATCCAGCAAGCCAGTTAGTGAAGGAATCAGGTATCATCAGCGTCTGCACAGAAACTCCAGCCCTCAACCCTTTTTCACGTGAAAAGTAGTCATGCATCCCAATGTCCTCACTCCTGCACAGAACTCTCAATGCACAGAACTATAGAGTACGAAAGGAAGTCATTTGCCTATCGTGTCTGAGCTGGCTAATGCTTGAGCAATCGCTAACTAATCTACACTGACCTGCTCTCTTCCTCATGCCCTGTATCTTCCTCTGCTTCACTGCATTACTGGATTTTATTCCTTGTACCCCATTCCTTTGGAATCTTCCCATATATGCTCCCAAATCCCTCAAATCCTATTTAAAATACAAGAAAATACTACTAGATGGTTTAGGACCGATTTATAGTCTGCTCTGTCTACTCATTAAGTGCTCTTGATATTAGTCATTATTGCTATTTAATTTGTGTCAGTTAATCATTCTGTGCTGCTAATTAAATAATGCCATAACTGGTTTGTCTATAGTGTAAAGCAATTATTCCATAATAGCTCCAACATAATATCAGTATTGACTGTTGTAAAGATAATAGTGGAGTAAAAATTGTAAATACATAACAGAAAGGAAAAATAATAATTTGATTTTGAAATCGGAATCATCTGATGCATGAACGGTTTCTGATAATCAATTAATCCACTGAATTTCATTGCTAAAAGTTAGGTATTATGCCTGCTAATAATCACTATGCTAAAACAACAGACTAGATTGACTACCTGTTCACGATCCATGGATGGAAAATGTAATCAACCGATTACTGTGTATAGTATAAGCAATATCAAAATTTTTTTTTAAAATTTGTTCATGGGATGTAGGCGTCGCTGGCAAGGTCAGCATTTATTGCCCATCTCCAATTGCCCTAGAGAAGGTGGTGGTGAGCAGTCTTCTTGAACCACTGCAGTCCATGTGGTGAAGCTACCCCCATAGTGCTGTTAGGGAGGGAGTTCCAGGATTTTGACCCAGCGACAATGAAGGATAATGAGGGGAACTTGGAGGTGGTGGTGTTCCCGCGCATCTGCTGCCCTTGTCCTTCTAGGTGGTAGAGGTCGCAGGTTTGGGAGGTGCTGCCGAAGAAGCCTTGGCGAGTTGCAGCAATGCATCTTGTAAATACATACTGCAGCCACGGTTTGCTGGTAGTGGAGGGACTGAATGTTCAAGGTGGTGATTGGGTGCTAATCAAGCAGGCTGCTTTGTCCTGGATGGTGTCGAGGGTCTTGAATGTTGTTGGAGCTGCACTCATCCAGGCAAGTGAAGAGTATTCCATCACACTCCTGACTTATGTCTTGCAGATGGTGGAAAGGCTTTTGGGAGTCAGGAGGTGAGACACACCGCAGAAAACCCAGCCTCTGACCAACTCTTATTGCCACAGTATTTATGTGGCTGGTCCAGTTAGCTTTCTGATCAATTGTGAACCCCAGGATGTTGATGGTGGAGGATTCGGCAATGGTAATGTTGTTGAATGTCAAGGGGCGATGGTTAAACTCTCGCTTGTTGGAGATAGTCATTGCCTGGCACTTGTGTGGTGTGAATGTTACTTGCCAGTTATCAGCCCAAGCCTGAATGCCGGCCAGGTCTTGCTGCATGCTGGCATGGACTGCTTTATTATCGGAGGGGATGTGAAAGGCACAGAACACTGTGCAGTCATCAGCGAACATCCCCATTTCTGACCGTATGATGGAGGGAAGGTCATTGATGAAGCAGCTGAGGATGGTTGGGCCTACGACACTGCCCTGAGGAACTCCTGCAGTGATGTCCTGGGGCTGTGATGATTGACCTCCAATGACCACAGTCATCTTCCGTTGTGCTAAGTCTGACTCCAGCCAGTGGAGAGTTTTCCCCCTGATTCCCATTGACTTCAGTTTTACTAGGGCTCCTTGATGCCACACTCGGTCCAATGCTGCCTTGATGTCAAGGGAAATCACTCTCACCTCACCTCTGGGATTCAGCTCTTTTATCCATGTTTGGAGCAAGGCTGTAATGAGGTCTGGAGTCAAGTGGTGCTGGTGGAACACAAACTGAGCATTGGTGAGTAAATGCTGCTTGATAGCATTGTCGATGACAGCTTCCATCACTTTGCTGATAATTGAGAGTAGACTGATGGGGCAGTAAGTGGCCGGATTAGATTTGTCCTGCAGTTTGTGGACAGGACATACATGGGCAGTTTTCCACATTGTCGGGTAGATGCCAGTGTTGTGGCTGTACTGGAACAGCTTGGGTAGAGGCGCGGCTAGTTCTGGAGCACAGGTCTTCTGCACGACAGCCGGGATGTTGTCAGGGCCTATAGCCTTTGCTGTATCCAGTGACGCTCAGCTGTTTCTTGATATCACGTGGAGTGAATCGAATTGGCTGAAGACAGGCTTTTGACAAGGTGCCACACAAAAGGTTACTGCACAAGATAAAAGTTCACGGGTTTGGGGGTAATATATTAGCATGATTAAAAGATTGGCTAACAAACAGAAAGTCGGGATAAATGGTTCATTCTTGGTTGGCAGTCAGTAACGAGTGGGATACCACAGGGATCAGTGCTGGGACCCCAACTATTTACAATCTATATTAACAACTTGGAAGAAGGGACTGGGTGTAATGTAGCCAAGTTTGCTGATGATACAAAGATGGGAGGATATAAAAAAGCTATAAAAGGACATAGACAGGCTAAGTGAGTGGGCAAAAATTTGGCAAATGGAGTATAATGTTGGTAAGTGTGAGGTCATGCACTTTGGCAGAAAAAAAAAATCAAAAAGCAAGTTATTATTTAAGTGGAGAAAAATTGCAAAGTGTTGCAGTATAGCAGGACCTGGGGGTACTTGTGCATGAAACACAGAAGAATAGTATGCAGGTACAGCAAGTGATCAGGAAGGCCAATGGAATCTTGGCCTTTATTGCAAAGGGGATGGAGTATAAAAGCAGGGAAATCTTGTTACAGCTGTATAGGGTATTGGTGAGGCCACACTTGGAATACTGCGTGCGGTTTTGGTTTCCATATTTATGAAAGGGTATGCTTGCTTTGGAGGCAGTTCAGAGAAGGTTCACTAGGTTGATTCCGGAGATGAGGGGGTTGACTTATGAGGAAAGGTTGAAGAGGTTGGGCCTCTATTCATTGGAATTCAGAAGAATGAGAGGTGATCTTATCGAAACATATAAGATTATGAGGGGGCTTGACAAGGTGGATGCAGAGAGGATGTTTCCACTGGTGGGGGAGATTCGAACTAGAGGGCATGATCTTAGAATAAGGGGCCGCCCATTTAGAACTGAGATGAGGAGAAATTTCTTCCCCGAGGGTTGTAAATCTGTGGAATTCGCTGGTTCAGAGAGTTGTGGAAGCTGGGACATTAAATAAATTTAAGACAGAAATAGACAGTTTCTTAAACAATAAGGGGATAAGGAGTTATGGGGAGCGGGCAGGGAAGTGGAGCTGAGTCCATGGTCAGATTAGCCATGATCTTATTGAATGGTGGAGCAGGCTCGAGGGGCCGTATGGCCTACTCCTGTTCCTATTTCTTATGTGATGGTAGGGACCTCAGGAGGAGGCTAAGATGGATCATCCACTTGGCACTTCTGGATGAAGATCTTTTGCACTCGCGCGATGGGCTCCGCCATCATTTAGGATGGGGATAATCATGGAGCCTTTAATTGTCCACCGTTTAATTGTCCACAAGTCATGGCAGGATATGCCAGGACTACAGAGCTTTAGGTCTGGATTTTTGGCTCATTTGTGCCGCAGTTAATGCCCTGGTGTGGCGTTAAATGCTGTTTTTGGGTGTTATGCCGGACATCCAGGATTTAGCGCCCCACCAGAAGATTCGGCTATTGGTTTGCACTGGTGCTAAAACTTACTGCCCCGTCGTCCGTTTTCAGCATGATTATAACATCAATCATCGTTCATATTGTGTACATAGGCACTCTGTTAATGACTCCACGAGGCAGGGGTATGGCATCTGAACAGTATAGACTGTAGTCCTTTATTGCAGCTCCTAGAGTGAGGACACCAAGAGGTGAGCTCCCTTTTATATTGGGTTACCTGCAGTGTACAGATGACCCTTAGGTCTCCAGCTGCAGCAGCCTCTGGTGTACAGGTAAGGGGTATACAGGGTGAAGGTACATTCAGGTCTAGTGTTCAGTACATCATTACATCATTGGCATGCATACATAACACTCCCCCCTAAGCCTTTTCCAAGTCCTTATTGCTATGACCTGGGGAGGTGATCGATAGTGGGCTGTGGGAGGTTGTGGTGAGGGTTGTGTGGGTACCAGGTATGATCCCTGTGCTGGAGGCTGGCCTCATACATTTACCCCCCCTTCACACATACCATGTGGGTGTCACTGTTGGAGGGTTCCTCTGTGGTGGAGCTAGTGCAGTGGGTAAGGTACATACACTGTAGAGTGGGTAAGGTACATATACTGTAGAGTGGGTAAGGTACATACACTGTAGAGTGGGTAAGGTACATACACTGTAGAGTGGGTAAGTGGTGGTGTTTGGTGGTGGGCAGGGCCACACGACGTGTGGGCTCCTTGTCTTCCATTGGTGGTGGAAGTCTGGTCATTCCAGGGAGCGCCAGGAAAGCTGGAGGGTACTGGCCTCTCGCTTCTGGTGCTGGCCCTGGTGGCCAAGGGGTGTAGGGCCAATCTGGGGCAGGTTGCTAGTGGTGGTGGCTGTGCTGCCCATTGACCGCTGTCCCTGCAGTGGGTCTGCTCCCACTGGGTGTGTGTGAGCCCTTCCCGGGGCATCACATTTGTCCCAAAAGTCCAGGCTGCATGGTCAGGTAGCCCGCTGGACCTGGGGGTCTCCCACGGGGGGTTACCTCTGGCATTTACACTGTACTTGTAGAACTCGTTGTCCTTTAACAATCTACATTCAGCATACATGACACATTGGCTCCAATCATACATAGTCGATTCTACACTGTTATCTCTCTTTACATTATTACTTTCAGCACTTACATCACTTGTATATCGGTGTCTCCATACATGGTTATATTTGTCATATTAAAATTTCTACCATTTAACAGTACAAACTTGTTCTTATCACTTTCACAAGCATTCATTACACTTTTTTGATCAGTTACTCCAGCATCACAATTCAACGCTACATTTGCATATCTGCATTCGCTAACTGCACTTTTAACTTTAAAGTCCTTAGCATCTTTAGAATGAAACTGTCCCTTTAATTTCTTTGGGTTCCCGGTCTCCTTTAAGAGGGCCTTCCAATCCGGTTCGCCGCTCGGTGCCACGTGTCGCTCCTCCAACGCTGCTCCTCGTGGTCTGGTCGCGGCCATTTTGATTTTAGGTTCTTCGCCTCGTGGTGCGGCCGCCATCTTCTCGCTCTCCTCCAGATAGGCTGCGGTGATCTTTTTCTTCTCCGGTTCGGCCACAGACATCGGGAATCCACCTTTTTCGCCGAACTTCTTCCCTCAGAGTCCTGCCACGGCCCGGAAGGTGAGGTCTGGATGTTCGGTTTGGGTGATCTCGCCATGGTGTTGTGTAGTTATCGCCGCGCAGCCGAGCTGGACAGTAGGATTTCTAGGTGCAGCGATGGATCCAAGTTCGGGGCTGCGTGGGATGTTGATCGCTGGGGCCTGGAGGCCGTCGTTGCTTCGACAGACTTGGACCAGCTTCATCCAACTTCTTCCCAGCAGCGTTGGACCATCGCCAGCAACAATCCACGGAGGGGTGGGGGGGAGCTTGTTCATCACGCTACCCTGGGAGACCTGGACATCCACGCTGCCAACGACTGGGAGTTTGCCTTTGGTGTAGGTGAGCAGCTTTGCCTGGACAGGAGACAGTTTTGGTCGTTTGGCGGGATTGATCCAAAGCTTTTCAAAGCTCGTCTGGCTCATCAAAGACTGGCTCGCCCCTGTGTCGATCTCCATCGAAACTGGAATTCCGTTGATGTCTACTTCCATCTTCCACGGGGAACTCTCGGTGGAGCAGGTATAAATTCGATACTCTTCTTCCAGGGGTTGAGCAGCTTCGTCTTCAGTGTCGGAGCCCCGGTGATCAGCCAACTCTTCAGCGATGCGGTGAGTAAGGCTTTTTCTGCACATTCTCTGAAGGTGACCTTTCGCATTGCAGCCTTTGCAAGCATAGTCTTTGTAGCAGCACTGATGGGCCCTGTGGTTTCCTCCACAGCGCCAGCACGGAGCTAGCCGGTTGGCCCCATGTGGCGGACTCAGGGTTGCGGGACTTGGGGCAGCATTTCTGTCTTTGAAAGTCACCATTCTGTTCACTGCGCTCGTCGGTTTAAGAGTCCTGGGTGTGGGTCATCATTCGCTTGGAGTCACCGACCGAAATCATATAGGCCTGGCTCACTTTAATTGCCTTCTGCAGGGTGACTGTGATGTCCGCAGAGAGCAGTTTGTGGAGGAGGCCCTCGTGGCCGATTCCGATAACGAATATGTCCCTTAGTGCTTCGGTGAGGTGGTCGCCAAAATCACATGGTGAAGCCAACCTTCTTAAATCTGCAACATACTTAGCAATTTCTTGGCCTTCGGGTCACCGGTGAGTGTAAAACCGGTGCCTGGCTGTGAGGATGCTTTCTTTGGTTTTTAGTTATACTTGTATTAAGGTTACAAGTTCCCCATAGCTCTTGGTTGTTGTTTTCGCTGGGGCTAGCAAGTCCCTGACGAGGCCATGGATAGTGGGCCCACAACTACTTAGCCGGATGACCCTGCGCTTGTTCGGTAGTGTGGCCGGTGAGTCCCCATCCAGGTCGTTGGCTATGAAGAAGTGTTCTAACCTTTCCACAAAGGCATCCCAATCTTCCCCATCGGTGAATTGTTGGAAGTTGCTGAGATTAGACATGTTGTGCGTGGAATTCGTGAACTCGTTGCCAGTTATTGTGTATGTAGGCATTCCGTTAATGACTCCACGAGACAGGGGTATGGCATGTGAACTGTACAGACTGTAGTCTTTTATTGCAGCTCCTAGAGTGAGGACACCAAGAGATGAGCTCCCTTTTATACTGGGTTACCTGCAGTGTACCCAGCAGCAGCACCCTCTGGTGTACAGGTAAGGTATATACAGGGTGAAGGTACATTCAGGTCTAGTGTTCAGTACATCATTACATCATTGGCATGCATACATAACAGTTCAAGACTAAGCTAACATCCTGGATGTAACTTTCCATCTCAACACCTCATTTAACGCCTACCCCAGGAAACGCCTGAAAAAAACAGGCAGTCCCAGGGTGCAGCAGGCGCTGTTGCCAGCATATTTAAACGGAGGCTCGAGGATCTTGTGTGTGCAGAATGCTGCCTGAGGCTTCGAGTTGGAAAAGGCACCTTTATATGCCATGACACTCTGCTTACAAGGGTCAGAGAGAGATTTCAATGGGGGCAATATTAGTTCACCAGCAAATCATGCTGGTTGCTATTGGCAGGCAGCTTCAAGCTGAAAAAATGTTTCTTGGCCACGTTGGGCCACGGATTCGAAGAGGTCGCAGACGTTTGGGGGGGGAGGCCTTGCTCCCCCCCATGGGTTTACAGGGAACATTGCTCATACTTTCACATCTCTGAGGCGCAGTGCGTTAGAAGGCCGCGCTTCCGAAAAGAAGTGCTGACAGAGATATGCCAGCTCCTACAGGCGGACCTACAGCCTACCAGCGCCAACAGGACTGCACTGCCCATCAGAGTGAAGGTGACTGTGGCGATGGCCTTCTATACCTCCAGCTCCTTCCAGGCAGCAGCAGAGGACATATGCAGCATCTCTCAGCATGCTGCACAATGCTGTATTCGCCAGGTTACAAGGGCACTGTACGCATGCAGAATGTACTTCATAAAGTTCCCAATGAACAGCGAGAGCCAGAATGCGAGGGCTTTAGTGTGTGGAAAAATTGTAGGCTTCTCCAAGGTTCGCCTTGGAGAAGCCTTGCGAACACAATCACACAAAGCAGAGGTCTTCAGAAAACGAAAGGGATACCACTCCCTAAACATATAGCTGGTCTGTGACCATACGCAGTGCATCCTCACAGTGAATGCCCGCTATCCAGTAAGCGCACATGATGCTTTCATCTTGCGTGAGAGCAGTGTCTCACGAATGTTTCAACGACAAAGACAAGGGCAAGGCTGGCTGCAAAGATTACGGCTTGGCCATCTACATAACATAAGAAATAGGAACAGGAGTAGGCCATATTGCCCTTCAAGCCTGCTCCGCCATTCAATAAGATCATGGCTGATCTGATCACGGACTCAGCTCCACTTCCCCACCTGCTCCCCATAACTGTTTATCATTTAAGAAACTGTATTTCTGTCTTAAATTTATTCAATGTCCCAGCTTCCACAGATCTCTGAGGCAACGAATTCCACAGATTTACAACCCTCCGAGAAGAAAAGATTTCTCATCTCTATTTTAAATGGGCAGCCCCTTATTCTAAGATCATGCCCACTAGTCTCCTCCATCAGTGGAAACATCCTCTCTGCATCCACTTTGTCAAGCCCCCTCATAATCTTATATGTTTCGATAAGATCACCTCTCATTCTTCTGAATTCCAATGAGTAGAGGCCCAACCCACTCAACCTTTCCTCATAAGTCAACCCCCTCATCCCCGGAATCAACCTAGTGAACCTTCTCTGAACTGCCTCCAAAGCAAGTTTATCCTTTCATAAGTATGGAAACCAAAACTGCACGCAGTTTTCCAGGTGTGGCCTCACCAATGCCTTATAAAGCTGTAGCAAGACTTCCCTGCTTTTATACTCCATCCTCTTTGCAATAAAGGCCAAGATACTATTGGCCTTCCTGATCACTTGCTGTACCTGCATACTATCCTTTTGTGTTTCATGCACAAGTACCCCCAGGTCCCGCTGTACTGCGGCACTTTGCAATCTTTCGGCATTTAAATAATAACTTGCTCTTTGATTTTTTCTGCCAAAGTGGATAACCTCACACTTTCCAACATTATACTCCATCTGATAAATTTTTGCCCACTCACTTAGCCTGTATATGTCCTTTTGCAGATTTTCTGTGTCCTCCTCACACATTGGCTCATGACCGCCCCCCACCCACCCCCTCCCCACTGGAACCCCACCACAGAAGCCATGCAGCCATCCGGAACATCATCGAACAGACAATTGGTGTCCTCAAGCAGCACTTCCGATGCCTGGACTGCTCTGGAGGCAGCCTTCAATACTCCCCTCAACAGGTCTCCGAATTCACTGTGGTATGCTGCATGCAACACAACTTAGACATCATGAGGGGCCAGGCATTGCCAGTGGGGATTGCAGGACCACCTCAGGAGAAGGAGGACAAGGAAGATGAACCTGGTGAGGAACCCATTGCGGATCCACCACAAGCACAGGGAAGGCAGCGGGGAGATGCGGCCGCAGCAAGAGCCTTACGTCGCCAGCTCATCATTGACCGGTTTGCTTGAATGGGGAAGGTGGGGTTGCAGCTTTGAGTCACGGCTCTGTGCCACCATGGGGGCTCATCTACACTGAATTCTGCAATGAGACACAGGACACCAATAACAAAGATGCATGAAGCATTTTAATGAACATCAATAACAAACAATGCCTCCTCCTAACCTCCCAAAATAATACAAATGATAAAACCAAAACCAAATAAACACAAACTGCTTCTTGTAACAAGTCAATGCAAACTACCCATTTCTTAAGATACAACTATTTACAATCTCAGCATTTCCACATGAGGTGAAACTTGTGCCAGGCCTAATGGTTCTTAGCCACACTTTTCCCCTTCCTTCCCGTCAGCTCCCTCCCATGCCTGCTGCTCCTCCTCAATAAGGCCTCAGTGCCTACAGCAAGGCTGCTAGAGGGCTGCTGTGTTGGGAGGGGCCAGACAATGCAGGCAGCGTCTGAGGATGCCCTGTACCAGCTCTTGGCCTGGAAGGCTCGGCTATGGACTGCTGCTTCTCATCATTGGCGGAAGCAGTCACTGGTGGCTGGGGTGTCAACCGTGTATGGTACATTGTTAGCGAGTCAGTGGTAGGAGCTGGAATGCTGTCCTGAGAAAGGACAGCACCTTCCATTTCCTGGGAGCCACTGACACTCCGACGCGGCCGGGCCTCAGCATCCGGAGCACGATGTGTCTCCACAACTTGCTGGTCTGCTTCGGCCTCGTCCCTTCCCCGTTGGGACAGTGGGGAATGCAGAGAGGATGGCAGCAGTCATCGACCACATCACATCACATAAAGCTCTAGCAATTCGTGCAATGCTGCAATGTGCTCAAGGGTACGTGCCACACACTCTGGAATACCACTGTTGTTGCTCGAGGCCACCAGCCTCTGTGTGTGGGCAATGATGACCTCGCTGGAGTCCTGAGTCGCAACAACATTCCGCAACGTTGCCTCCGCAACAGTCATAGTAAGCTTGTCGATGCTCTCCGGGATTTGTCCCAATGCATCCATAAGCTCACGGTGCATTCCTGGGTTTTCCCTAGACATTTCCACCAGGTCCAGTTCCATGTCTGCCTGTCGTTGAGCAGATTGACTTGGCCGACTCACCCTCCGGAGAGCTGGTTGCTGTAGGCGACTGGGGCCAGAAGCCTCCGAAGACTTAAACCCCCTCACAACTCTCATTGCTACCAGGTGAGGAATGTTGAGATGGGGCAACTGATGAGCTCAGCGGCTTATGTTGGTTGTGTCCGTAGCCTCGTCATCACCGCCATGGCCCAAGGTTGATGCGTCCCGGGAAGGTTGGCGCGATTGTGACTGATCTTCTGCAAGGTCAAAAACACATGGGTGTGGTTAGCAGCAGGGCAGGGGGCAGGGTGACATGAGGAAG
Source organism: Pristiophorus japonicus (assembly GCF_044704955.1). NCBI lineage: Eukaryota > Metazoa > Chordata > Chondrichthyes > Pristiophoridae > Pristiophorus > Pristiophorus japonicus. The sequence goes on along the minus strand of NC_091983.1, from coordinate 96,796,188 downwards.
GTGGCATTGTACATGTTCATTTGAAGGCCCTCGCCACTTCATTATATGTCTCAAGGCAGTCGCTTCAGGCGCCCTATCCATTTACATACCCTCACTACCTGAAGAGGGCTCAGCATCGCCCCTGGCAACTGCCCGAGCTGCTACTCCAATGAGGACAGAGACCCGTTCCTCGACATCATTAAGTTGCAGTATTTGAGGAGGCCCCCCAGCCTGTGCACAGCTGTCCCCTCCTGTTGTGGGAGTGCTTCAACCGCAAAGGGAAAAATAGGAAGGGTTCAGAAAGGGTTTCTCTCCTGTTGTGGCACATATGCCTACCATAGTACAATAGGTGAGACTGTGTGAATGTTCCAGTGGCTTCCGTTCAATCCGTTTCGATGTTGCATGAGCTTCATGAGCAATTGCTAGGAGGTCAGAGGGATGTAACATAGGCGCTGCAGGTGATCTTTCTGAAAGCCAGAGCAGCAGTGGGAGTGTATTGTGAGGAAGCATGTAAATTAGTGAGCGCATGTGCATCGATCATTAGAAGGCAATGGGTGCAGAAGTAAGCTTTCATCTTCCTTATACATTGTGAAACTCACCTCACAGACAGCAAGACGTTTGAGAGGGACCATATGCATGAAAGTCTTCACATAGTGTCTGAGATTCATGTTAGAAGGAAAGGAGGTATACATAAATGTGAATGGTACTCACACTGACGATCCTGGGTGGCTGAACTTTTTCCGACATCGTGTCTCAGAGACCTCCTGTGCTATGTCTCCGCAGCCTCTTAAATACAGGTGGGAGTGGTCTGGTTCCCCCAGCAAGATGGAATGAGAAGCACCTCCTCGCCACTGTGTGTACTAAGGCCTCACTTGCCTCATTATTGAATCGCCTGGCATGCTGCCTTCCTTCCTGCTCCTCCATCTCTGCAGAAGTGGCTGAAGTGGGGCAGTTTATGGAAGCTGCCGTGCCCTTCATTAGCGTTTGCGCCCGGGAAAAATATTAATTTCACTGCCCATGCGCAAAATGGCCGCCTCCTTTAACAACGCAAGTTTCGGCTCGGGTGCACGAAGTCCGTTGTGTAACGCCTGACTTAACGCCAATGCTCCTCCAACTTACATTTTCAACGAAACTTCCAGTCGAAGGCACAAACTATTTTCAAGCGCCAGCTTTAACATCCCGCAGTGATTAACACCCCGAAATCCAAAAAGCCCAAAATCCAGCCCTTAATCTGATCCTTGGGTTGTGGGATCGCTTATCTGTCTATAGCATGCTGTTTCCACTGTTTAGCATGTATGTAGTTCTGTATTGCAGCTTTCCCAGGTTGGCACCTCATTTTTAGGTATGCCTGGTGTAGCTCCAGGTATTCTCTTCTGCATTATCACCATGAGGATACTATTGTAAAGTCAATACAAAAATTATGGCTCATTAAAAGTAAATTTTATCCATTTCTGGAGTTTTTTGTTGAAATGGTGAGTGCTGATGACATCATCACAAATTGGTTTGGAAGAATTTCTGAGCCTAACAGTTTGGGGGAAACTGAATTAGCCTCCACAACTGAATTGATGGTTGTATCAATATTATTCATTCAGCTCTCTTACACTTTCAAGCTCAGAGACTTCTCCAAGCCAGTTTCTGACAATGTCGTTAATACCATTTAAACACAAATGTTCATATTAGTCAACAGAAATAAGGAGGCATACAAAGTGAAAACTGGTCAGAATTCTCCTAACAATATATACATCTTACAATGGGTACTAGTGTTGAGAATTCTTCTTAAGCTACAAGGGATACACCTGGGCAGGAGATAAAGTTTGGTCCAGGCATTGGTAATGTCCTATCCAAAAGCAGGTAGCTCACCTGCAGTGAGACCACAGTTACAATATCAAATCCCGGAAAATTAGTCTTGGATCCTAATAGAGAAACAATGTCCTTGAAAGAAAAAATACGATCAATCAGCTAAGATTCACCTCAGATTTAAGAGGAATTAACTTTGGCTATTTTTTTTTAAAGTGACTTATCCCCACAGTCTGATCCAGATTTCAGGGTGGTCCAATCAAAGATCATAGAGCAGCTTCTCTCCCACGTTTTTCAGACACACTGTTTTATTGGTTGATTTGTCCCTTTTCCAGAGCAGCAGAATATTCTGAATACTTAAAATGTAAAAATAAGATTCCAAAAATAACCTCCAAGTTGTAACATATTTCACCATTATTCCACCACAAGTACACACACAATTATCATAAAGTTACAATTTGTATGAACAGAAAAACATATTTTAGAAATTGCTTTTAGGATTTTCTAAAGAGGTTGTATCTTGCAGTGTTTTTTGAGCCGAATGTGTTAATACAGTAACCCCGTTGATAAAGCACTTTTGGTAAAATGACCACATGACAGGTCTTCTCACTAGCTGCGCTCAATCAATTAAAAATGTTGCCACATTTTTCTTATACGCACAGCCAGCCCTGATGAAACAACAATTAATATCTGAAAGAAACAAAATGTATTAAAGCTCTACTTAATCAGATTAATCTACGTAAAGGGTTTAATTTTCTCCATAACTGACAGCTGAACGCCCCAGTGAAGAACACAAGGCCACGGGTCACACTTGGATCAGGGATGTAGATTTTAATTGCTGACAGTAATAGTTTTAGTCTGCCTGATATTAGAGAGAGAATATGGAGTACTTCTCGAGTCAAGCAGAGAGAGTCATTTTCTGATTACACACCTCGTTGGAGAGTTTCACTGGAAATGATTTATTGAGATGGTTATATGTTTGTAACAAAAAAAAGTAGCTTAGTAATTAATATAATTGAAAAAATACATTTAGGTGATGAAATTGTAGATCATTGACGAATGCATAAATGTTATGGAAATTCAGCCATAAATAGTGTAGAAATTATGGAACCAGTCCAGCAAAATTAGCTTCAGACAAATTAAACAAAAGCAGTTTTTTTATGTAGGTGTCGGTGGGCATGAATTCCCTATGGTCAATACTTAATTTTCAAGCCGATTGTTTTGGGAGATTTTGGCTATGCTTAACTCACTTAAGAACTTTCTTTAATCTTTAGCTTAAAATAACAAACCTTGAAAGTTAACTGGGAAGTAGCCTGCTCACTTCATTCGCTGGAGAAATATTCTTAAAGATCTTCATTTTCATAGCAACAATGTGTTACAATACTGGGTTTCTCCAAACACTTGTGTTCACCTCAGAAAAACGCTTTCCGATTCGCCAATGAAAGTGTGCACTGCCTGAAAGAGCGGTGGATGCAGATTCAACAGTAATTTTCAAAAGGGAATTGGATAAATACTTGAAAATTGAAAAATTTGCAGGACTATGGGGAAAGAGCCAGGGAGTGGGACAAATTGGACAGCTCTTTCCAAGAGCCGACACAGGCACGATGGGCCGAATGGCTTTCTTCTGTGCTGTACGATTCTATATTTCTATGAATGAAACTAGCTTCCTTAAGCACGTTATGACTGGCTAACAATTACCCCTCAACTGTAACATACTGCACTGGAAATCACGTGGGATGCACAACACATATTCTGGAATCTAAAAGGTGACAAATACCATATTATCAGACCATCACATTTACTCGAAAACTAATATAAGTAGTAAGATTGGGCTCAATTTTCCCCAGTTATCCGCGCCATTTTTTTGGCGCACGCAGTTTTTTTGTGCCTAAATTAAAATATCCAAGTTTTCCCAAAGATTGTGCGCCAGCGTAGCTCAGTTAGTTACGATTTTTTTAGGTTAGTTTCTTTTTTGCGTCATTGGGGGGCATAACCTGCCACCCACGTCAATTCTGGCCATTTAAGCAAGTTTGGCCAACTTCAATTTACTCCAATTTTTCTTAGGACGGCGTATGTGACCGCTCTGGAAAAACCTTCTGGGCAGTTAAGAAAATCGGTGCAACAGATGCAGTTCCACGGCCCGGACAGCAGCAAGCGAGTGTGTGGGAGAGGAGAGAGGGGAGTGGGGGGAGAAGCCTTTCGGCCAGGGTTAGGAGCGGTAACCAGCATCGGGAGGGGGAGGCCCTTCGGCCAGGGCTAGGAGTGGCACCGGGCACCGGGAGGGGGAGGGACGGGATAGACTTTTGGCATAAACACTTTAATAATTTAATGATGGAATGCTGCTGCAATGTGCAAGGTTGCTGTGAGCTGGCCAGAATGTGTTGTATGTTTCACTTTCCAGCCTCACCCCACAGTGTGTCCCTCGTTACCCTGGCAACCCAATTTTTTTTGGCATAGATCTTAGGCTCCACTCTCAAAGCTAAAGGACAAGCTAGGCGGCGCCAAAATGAACAATTCAAACGGGGAAAGTTGGATGATTTTTTTTTGGCAGTTGGGCTCCAAATAAATGGTTGTAACTCTTCAAGTACGCCAAAAAACGGCTTTGGGGAAAATTGAGCCCATACAATTAGAAACTAATAGCAGAACACTTAAAACCCCAGGTAGATTCAATCTCCAAGAGATTAAAGTACTCTTTCTGGAACATATAAAATATTAGAGTGATACACCACAGAAGGAGACCATTCAGCCCATGTGCCTGTGCCAACTCTTTGAAGGAGATATCCAATTATTCCCACTCCCTTCCTCTTTATCCCAAAGTCCTGCAAACGTTTCCCCTTCCAAGTATTCATCCAATTCTCTTTTAAAAGTTATTATTGAATCTGCTTCAGGCAGTGCATTCCAGATCACAACACAACTCACTGCATCATTTTCTTTCCCTCATGTTGCCTCTGGTTCTTTTGCCAATTATGTAAAATCTATGTCCTCCAGCTTTGAACGTTTCTTACACAGTCCATTAATCTGCAAGATTTTTGAATAAAACCCACACGCATATACATCCTGATGAAATGTAATATACAAGTGACACAATTCCATTGTCGACCAATTTGGAAAGATATCCATCCAGGTTATATTGATTTTCCAGTATTATTTTTACTCTGGGGCCCTACTCATTTTTGCCCCCCCCCACCATCAATCATCCCGTGTCATTTCCACTGTGGTGGCACAAGCAACTCCCCAAATATGGATGGGCACATTCAAATAAGGGGGCAACGACTTGAGTCACATTTTTCCATCATTAACGCCTTGGCGATGCTGGATGGTATTTACACCAGCATTTTACTGCTATCCAGCATTGCCCTAGGGCCAGTGGCAGACATTTAAAAGTCAAATGGACTGTCCCTGAGAGTGAAATCGATTACAAGGCACTCTGTGGCACTGGACAGATTTTGCTGGACCTGCAGCTGAACACTTTTTTTCTGCCATGGCAGCAGCCTGAAGCTTTGCGCTGCTGGAAATGGCCAAGTCCTGCTGCAGCAATTTCCCCCACCCCACCCCTTCCCGCGAGGCACTCTGGTCTCGGCAGGAGCCTGCCAAAAAAAATTTTAATTACATCTAATTCTCTGATGTCAGCGGCAGGGCAGATGCAAAGCCTGGCCGCCCACCACCTTAACGTTGGTGTTTTCAGTACCAAGGAAAGTCCCAGCTACAGAGTCCAGTGAATCCATTCAGAAATGAACTAAAAATATCAGGAGGAGCTCCAACATTATGTCCAGACAAAAGACCTTAGAATAAAAACTTAATGAATCCATGAAACCTCATCTTCAACTTCATCACAGACTGCATCATTGCCCTCATTGCAAGTAAGGAAGAGAAATGATTAAAATAACTTCAAAATATTTTCATGTTATATTTCAAACTTAGGGTTAGATTTTACACTTTTGTGCAGATCGCTCAAAAATGGGCGTTATTTCTGGCATGAGCAGTAAAAATGGGTTTTCAGGTCGCTGGCTTGTCGCCTATTCTCAAAGCCCCTAGTCTCCGTTTTTGAAATTGGGTGTTACCGCGAGCGATATGAAATGGGCGGTAGCATTAAATCTCCTGACCTTCTGCCATAAAGTGTCGCCATCCTGAGCAACGGCATGGCTCGATTCCCGTGATTCAGGAGGTCAAGGGTCATCATGACATGCGCAGAAGAGACAGAGAGAGAGGGAGCTGAGAGGGAGTGAAGGTATGTGTGGGTGTGGTTTGGCTGATTTGGGAGGAAGGAGAGAGGTTAGAGCTGTCAGCAAATTGGGGGGAAAAAATTAGCTGTCACCAGCCAGATATTTGCCCAAATTTGGTGCCAATAATGGAGAGAGAGGAGGAGGCGACACAGCCCGCTGTGGAGACTGACGCTGGGGAGAGCAGTGAGCTGGGAGAGGACACATTGGAGGCCGCAAAAGAGCGAGGAGGTTCTCGGACGAGGCAAATGCCTCCCCTCCTGCAAGAGGGCGAGTTACACTGGGGTGATTTGACCCAGGGAGGACGTGGGAAGCCCACCACAAAGGCCTACCAGAAGATATGGGCCAAAATAGCAGAGGTGGCCTCGTCGGCAAACAATGAGGAGTGTGAGGGCAACCAATGCCGCAAACGATGGAACGACCTTGTTGGATCCACAAGAGTATTACATTTATTTACATGTACTTATGTATTTATATAATTTGATTTCTAAGAGTCATGAGTGAGTATCATCAGATGTGAGGTCTTTCACTTTTACCGGGAATGTTATACTCAAAGCCTGCGGTCACGGTGCACGTCTTTAGGTAAAGAATGATAATTATGATCATGATTACATCTGTTGGTTATGTATTGTATCAGTCTCTGTGACAGTACCAAGCAATGATATCACGCAATGACCTCATGCCATCTCGTCCTGTTACCTTATACAGACACTATCGACGATGAGGTCTGTGCAGAGGTGAACGGGTGGGGGGCCACCAATCACCAGTGACATCAGTGAGATGGAGGAGCGGGTGCTCGCACTCGTGGGGAAGCACCCCCGGACAGCCACGCAAGCATCTGCAGACCCTGAAGGGATGCCACGTGGGTAAAGTTTACACAATTGTGTGATGTAAAGTCTATAGATGCCACACCCACTCATATCCAAACAATAATATATGACAGACGATTTCTAAAATTGTCCTATAAATAATGCTGGCCTAATGAAAATCATTGCAATGCACAATGTGTTGATGGTCATGAAATGTGATGTCTGTGATGAGTTTGAGAGCGGTGGTGCTTTTGTCGTGCATATGCTGTGTGTAGCGTGGACTCACCTTGTGACCCTAGTACCCCCTTCTCCTCTAATAACCTCATTTGTGTTTTGTAGCTCAGCCAGCAGCGCATTCCAAGGCAAGACCACCGAGGCCAGAAGGTGTGGGTCCGGGGCCCGACTCTCCAGACGATCCAATATCTGGAGCTGAGGAGCTCAGATTCTCGCCCGTCAATCCGCTGGGTCTGTTCTCTACAAATGAGTGCACGGACTTCGAGGAACCTGCATCGCCATGTTCCAGAAGCCATTCCACCCCAAGGTCATCTAGTGCTCCTCTGGCCATTCCCTCCTCCACTCTGGAGGTACCGGGCCCAAGCACCTCGCCACAGGGCACCCCATTTGTCCCCAGGGCGGCGCCGAGCCCGTGGAGGTTTCATGGACATGGTAGGTCTGCTCCAAGAGCGCCAGATGACAACGGAGAGATGGTACAGTTGTCCAGGAGGACTGTAGACATTGGTGACCAGATCCTCGATGCACTGGGAGGCATATCCCGATAGCTGGCCACCATGACTGAGTATGTTCCGCAGATAGCGGAGGCCCTGGAGGCGATAGCCAGGAACACTGCTGACACAGGCCGTCCAGTGGTCCCGGAGCGCAGCACTCCACACCTAGGTTCCGCACCACCACTGCCAACGACAAATAAGAGGCAGGACCAAGATCCTGCTTCTGGATCCAAGAATGTTCCCACCTCGGCACCTCCCGTTCCAGCAACGCTTCTGCCATCATCCCCCCCAATAAGGCACTGCCTGAGGAGCTCTTTGGACAGGCGCCGTGGAGCGAGGAAGGGAAGGGGTAGAGGTGGGGAGAAGGGGAGGGGGGGAAGGAAAGTGAGGTGCATGTCCGCAGGTGATGGCTGTGTTATATCTCCATCTCGGTGTATGCAATTTGTTGTAATGTATGGGGGGGCGGGGCCACCCTCCTGCTTTGTATTTGTATTCGGTGCTGCTGGACATGTTGACCATTTCACTGATATCAATGGTCGAAAAAGTGGGGTGGTGGTAGGGTGTTTTTGCCCGCGATACTTATAATTTCAGACCAATGGTCCTATAAAATGTTTTTTATTCAACATAACCTTGTTGGGCATTGTCTCAAATAGCTGAACCGTTACACACTGGTGATTCTTTAACATGAAAAGCTTAAATAAAACTTAACTTGAATCAACTTGAACTTTAACTGGCACCAAGGTGATGCCCACCATTGATGTCTGAGCTGCACACACAACAGTGTGTCAGTGTTGTCCATCACAGCAACGTTCTTTCAGGCAAATTGTTCAGTTATGAGCTCCTGACGTAAGAGTCTTGCAGCTATGTAGCCACCACGGGCCCTTTCCTGTGGTCTGGAGGGGGCCGTGGGCATGGTTGCATAGCCAGCCTGATTTTCTGGCCCTAGCTCAGCGTGCAGCCCCTCGTCGTCCTCTTCCTCTCTCTCCTGAGGTGGACCATCAGTCCCTTCTGGCAATTCTTGCCCCTGATAGTCAGGTTGTGCAGCATGGAGCACACGACCACGAATTTAGCTACTTGCTCAGGCTTGGATTGTAGCTCCCCTCCCCAGTGCTCCAGGCATCTAAAGCGCTGCTTAAGCACTTATTGTTTTCTGGACCACATTGCATGTGTCTCTGGTTGTATCGCTTCTCGGCCTTGGTGTGGGTGTCACACGGGGGGGGGGGGTCATCAGTCAGGTGGCTAGGCCATATCGGTTGTCAGCAAGCATCCAGCATTGACCTTGTGGCTGACTGTTAAACATATCAGAGACAGCGCTCTCATGCAGGATCTGAGCCTCATCGAAACTGCCCGGACATTTGGCATTCACTGCCATTATGATCTGGTTGTAGTCGACAACTAGTTGGACCTTCAGGGAGTGAAATCCTTTTCTGTTATGAAAAAGCTCTGGGTCCTGGGAAGGTGCCCATATGGCAATATGAGTGCACTGTATTGCTCCCTGCGCCCTGGGGAACTTAGCAATATGGTAGAATGCTCCAGCCCTGTCAGTCTGCGCCTGCGTGGTCATGGGGAGCTGATAAAGTCTATCCTTCGCACGTACAGGGCCTCCGTAACCTGTCTAATGCAGCAATGTGTGGCATGGTGAGACAGAGGGGAAATCTCAACCACGGAAGCCCGAAGGAAATGGACACGAAGAAAGACAGTGCCACGGTGACCTTGACCTCGACCGCATATCTGGCCTGATGAGCTCGCATATTTTATTGAATACCACATTGTGGAAGCGCAGTCTCCGAAGGCAGGTGTGCTCAGACACGTCGAGGCAAGAGCTCTTCTCCCTGTAAGGTGTGTATGGTCTGGACTTCCTCCTCATTCTGGCACGTATTAGATTGGGCACGTAATCATGTACATTAGACGTTGTGCCATTTGCACTCTGCAGCATCTATGTATTAATCGATGCAGGCTGAGAAATAGTTGGCCCCATTCCAATGAAAGTATAATAGCAATTGATCAGAAGCAATCATTTCCACACTAAAATGCACCTACAGTAAACCCCAATCGTGCAGTCTGAAAAGATATCTGTTGAGAAGGTCACTTCACCTGAGAAGAACTCCAGAGTCAATCCATACTCCCCCGAAGTTATAGAAACATAGAAAATAGGTGCAGGAGTAGGCCATTCGGCCTTTCGAGCCTGCACCACCATTCAATAAGATCATGGCTGATCATTCACCTCGGTACCCCTTTCCTGCTTTCTCTCCGTACCCCTTGATCCTCTGGCCATTCCCTCCTCCACTCTGGAGGTACCGGGCCCAAGCACCTCGCCACAGGGCACCCCATTTGTCCCCAGGGCGGCGCCGAGCCCGTGGAGGTTTCATGGACATGGTAGGTCTGCTCCAAGAGCGCCAGATGACAACGGAGAGATGGTACAGTTGTCCAGGAGGACTGTAGACATTGGTGACCAGATCCTCGATGCACTGGGAGGCATATCCCGATAGCTGGCCACCATGACTGAGTATGTTAGCCGTAAGAGACATATCTAACTCCCTCTTGAATATATATCTCTGAAGTGGGGAATTCCACAGGTAAACAACTCTCTGAGTGAAGAAGTTTCTCCTCATCTCGATCTTAAATGGCTTACCCCTTAAGCTTAGACCGTGTCGCCTGGTTCTGGACTTCCCCATCGGGAACATTCTTCCTGCATCTAACCTGTCCAGTCCCGTCAGAATTTTATATGTTTTTATGAGATTCCCTCTCATCCTTCTAAACTCCAGTGAATACAGGCCCAGTCGATCCAGTCTCTCCTCATATGTCAGTCCAGCCATCCCGGGAATCAGTCTGGTGAACCTTGACTGCACGCCCTCAATAGCAAGAATGTCCTTCCTCAGATTAGACGACCAAAACTGAGCACAATATTCCAGGTGAGGCCTCACCAAGGCCCTGTACAACTACGCTAAGACCTCCCTGCTCCTATACTCAAATCCCCTAGCTATGAAGGCCAACATGCCATTTGCCTTCTTCACCGCCAGCTGTACCCACATGCCAACTTTCAATGACTGATGTACCATGACACCCAGGTCTCGTTGTACCGCCCCTTTTCCTAACCTGCCGCCATTCAGATAATATTCTGCCTTCATGTTTTTGCCCCCAAAGTGGATAACCTCACATTTATCCAACTTATACTGCATCTACCATGCAGTTGCCCACTCACCTAACCTGTCCAAGTCACCCTGCAGCCTCTTGGCGTCCTCCTCACAGCTCACACCGCCACCCAGTTTAGTGTCATCTGCAAACTTGGAGCTATTACACTCAATTCCTTCATCCAAATCATTGATGTATATTGTAAGTAGCTGGGGTCCCAGCACTGAGCCCGGCGGCACCCCACTAGTCACTGCCTGCCATTCTGAAAAGGACCCGTTTATCCCGACTCTCTGCTTCCAGTATGCCAACCAGTTCTCTATCCACGTCAGTACATTACCCCCAATACCATGTGCTTTGATTTTGCACACCAATCTCGTGTGGAACCTGGTCAAAAGCCTTTTGAAAGTCCAAAAACACCACATCCACTGGTTATCCCTTGTCCACTCTACTAGTTACATCCTCAAAAAATTCCAGAATATTTGTCAAGCATGATTTCCCTTTCATAAATCCATGCTGACTTGGACCGATCCTATCACTGCTTTCCAAATGTGCTGTTATTTCATCTTTAATAATTTGATTCCAACATTTTCCCCACTACTGTCAGGCTAACCGGTCTATAATTACCCGTTTTCTCTCCCTCCTTTCTTAAAAAGTGGTGTTACATTTGCTACCCTCCAGTCCATAGGAACTGATCCAGAGTTGAAAGACTGTTGGAAAATGATCACCAATGCATCCACTATTTCTAGGGCCACTTCCTTAAGTACTCTGGGATGCAGAATATCAGGCCCTGGGGATCTATCGGCCTTCAATCCCATCAATTTTCCTAACACAATTTCCCGCCTAATAAGGATATCCTTCAGTTCCTCCTTCTCACTAGACCCTCGGACCCCTAGTACTTCCGGAAGGTTATTTGTGTCTTCCTTCGTGAAGACAGAACCAAAGTATTTGTTCAACTGGTCTGCCATTTCTTTTCTCCCCATTATAAATTCACCTGAATCTGACTGCAAGGGACCCATGCTTGTCTTCACTAATCTTTTTCTCTTCCCATATCTAGAAGCTTTTGCAGTCAGTTTTTATGTTCTCGGCAAGCTTCCTCTCATGCTCTATTTTCCCCCTCCTAATTAAACAACTTGTCCTCCTCTGCTGAATTCTAAATTTCTCCCAGTCCTCAGGTTTGCTGCCTTTTCTGGGCAATTTATATGCCTCTTCCTTGGATTTAACACTATCCTTAATTCCCCTTGTTAGCCACGGTTGAGCCGAAGTTGAAGCAGCCTTTTGAATGAAGCGACCTACGATTTGAAAAATGGCGCCCACACCGCTGTGATTCGTTAAGAACAGTTCCACTTTTTCTGAGCGGTGTTTTGGGCGAGCAATATTGTGGGCGAGATGGTGAAACTGACAATGGGCGATCTCCTGGGCGTTAGTTTCAGCAAATTTGATCTTTACGACAAAATAAAATAGGCGGACGGTATTATTGAATCTCGCCGTTAATTACGTGCCCAAAGTAACGCTGGCCGATGATATGGGCGTTGGTTTCGCCCATTCTGATGATTCCGCCCAAAAAAAGTGGGCAGGCGGTATTATTTTTTCCTGCCGTTACATAAATGGGGAAAATAACACTCAGTGATAAGTGTCTAAAAAATGGCGTCAGTTTCCATTGTGTGGCGAAATGGGCGATATCTAGGAGTTATACCTCTTTTCAACGGTAAAATGGACGTTAAGTGGGCAGTATGCATGCAAAAATAATGGAAAATCTAGCCCTTAGTCTTCCGATTCCACCAAGTTTAGAAATGTATTTTTTATTTCACTTTTTAAAATAAGCTGAAATTGCATTTTTCCTTTCGATTTTATTTTCTTTCCCTCCTCCCACCAACAACTATTTTAGCAAGATATCCAAAATACACTAACAATTTCTACCTTTTGTGTGTTGGTGAGCTGAAACAAATAATACCAAATTCGAACTATTCATAATGTTACTGTTCAAGTAATGGAAAATTGCGCTTTAGAGTAAACATACCGTCAGTCATTTTAATGTCTGAAATACACTTTAAAATCCTTCCTATGGTGTAATAATAATAGAGTTTATTGCACATATTGGATTGACCAGCAGTGTCAAAAAAAATATTCACATTGACTGATGAATAACCATGATTCATCAGTGTATTTCAAACAGCAGTAAGTAGTTACTTCAGGTCAGTCAATCATTAGGGAGCACATGCAACCAACCTCTGCCTCCTCGATTTACTTTCCCTTTTCCCATCTTCTGAAGGCAGTAATTACACAGACATCAACAGTCCTCCAAGACCATAGCAAATTGGTCATTCTTCAAGTGTGTGCTTAGGTAGTGAGAGTTGAAGGTGTATTTGATTGTTGGGTACGGGCCATCAGAGCCATGCACATGCACTTCTAGTAGAGGGCATTGAATAATGATCAGCTTTAACCAGGTTTTACATCTCACAGACCCTTGTAAAGCTCCCAGTTTTTCACTAATGGCCTTTTAGAAACGGCGCTATGGATCCAACGAATAAATCATTCATTCAATTCCAAAAGGTTTTATTCCATATGCCATCATCGCTATAAATTACATTTTAACCAGATTCTGTTACCATTGACTGATCTTAATCAGTATATATTATAATATATAAGTGAACTTCCAATATCAAATGAAATTTCAAATCTTACTGATGAATCACGGTTATTCATAAGTCAATGTGAATATTTTTTCTGACACTGCTGCTCAATCCAATATGTGCAACAAACTCATTATTATTATTACACCATAGGGAGGATTTTAACGAACAGTGGTGATGGGTGGAGCGCTTGCCCGTTCTTGCCGGTGAGAGGCCAGAGCCCCATTTCCATTCCCACCTGTAAGCTGTGACATCAAACAGGCCCTATTGCAATTTCGGGAGTGTGGGAAATTGCTCGGCTCCCATGACAGGCCAGCCAACAGTTGGAGTCTGGTGGGGGGTGGGGACGGGGGTTCTTCGGACAGGCCAGCAACAGCCCTAATGTTTTCCCACGGGCACCAGAGGGGTATTCCTGCTCCTACCAACAAAAAAAAAAAATCGCTATTTCCTGAGCTGTTTCGTGAGCAGTCTCTAAGGACTGCTTGTTAGGCCGCTCCACGCCCCGTACAAATGGGCCAAGTGTCCGCAGTGCACGCCCTCCCCATTTGTAACTCAATATTGCCATCGTGGTCCAATATACATCATAGGACCCTGATTTGTATATTAAAAGTGGCCTTCCGCCTAAAACAGGTAGGCGGTCTGGCCGCCCTTCTCAGGCCCTATCCAAGTGGCAATAGCCGAAATGCCAACATAAATAAATGGTGCGGTAAGCGACCCAGCACCGTTTTTAGGCCGCTACCATCCCATTTGCAGCAGGACCCAAAGGATTAGCCGTATGGACCCTCTCTGTTTTGCCTTCAGTGTATCCTGGTGACAGAATCAAACACATTTTTCAAGGTTTGCACTGACTATACAGTCTTTGCATGACAGCCTCAGCCTTGTACACTACTAATCTGCTCAGTCTGCTGTCACCTTTATTGATTGCTGGATGTGTTAAAGGTGGAAGCTGGTATCATTGCTAGGTCTCCTTTCGCCGCTCCTTCTGTTATTTAAACATCACTTGTTGAGTAAGCGTGTCTCCCATTTGTTTTTTTTTAAATGCGTAACACATCCCTATTGAATTTCATGTTATTGTCCTGTCCACTTCCAAATTTTGACGAGTGCAATTCTGGACACTGCATATGGAAAAGCTGATGTAACATCTTGTGCAAATCACAGAATTCATCATTAATTAGTGCAAACTAGTATCTGTGTAGCCATCCAATCTCCCTCTGATCTAAAGCCTTAGAAAGGCACCAACCCAATGATCACTCAATTGATTCTCATTATACAGGTACAACATCTGAAATCTTGGGACCAAGTCCGTGTCGGTTTTTGGACCTCGCCGCTCGCTGATTCCCACCACCCTCAGCCCCCCGGCGCTGCATTTTTTTCCGGTTTCATCATCCCTCGCTGCCCGATGTCGCTATCTTGGTTTTTGGACAATTCCGGTTTTTGGAATTCCTGATTCAAGATGTTGTACCTGTAGCACGCCCATCCATATTTGGACAGGCATATTATAGGCCCAACTGCATTTCTGGATAAAAATCTTGGAAATGCAGTCAGGCCCATCATACTGCGGGGTGGAGAGCTGCCAGAATGACTTTCCATCTAATTCTACTCTTCCACCAACTCAGGTTATGCCAGTAAACCATTGAGGAAATTTGAGTTCATAATATGAATTAATTGATTAGAAAAACAGGAAATGCCCAGAATAGTTACCAAACTACAAACAGAGGCAAGTTATCAATGATAACAGTTCTTTAACAGTTTGCAATATTTATTAATAACATCAGATATTTGCTTGTAAAGCGCGACGACATCAGAATTACAGTATAGTCCAGCGCGAGTATTTCATTGAAAGGACAGGTGATTTGCAACAAAACAGATAAATAGCAGGTCGTCCTTAATATTGAAAAAAGTATGGTTATGCGAGTCAATTATTAAAAAAAAATAAAAAGTATGAATACACAATGGCCCGGAATTTGCGGTTGGGATGACGGCAAACTGTCAGCATTCGCCGTCAGTTCCGGTTTTGAAACTGACCGCAACTTCGGGATTTGATGCATGTGGTCAGTCATTGACAGCTCCGAAACTGGCTGCGCTGTGCACCTCCGCCCCCACGCACCCACCGAGCCGGCAATCTGTGTAATCAACCAAATCATTGAAACTGATGAAAACTTCGGCTCTTCTGCAGTAATTACGCTGCTAAATTCCCCACTAAAAGTTCAACCCAAAGGGATTAGGTGTAACTGGGGTTTTAACACTGGTATTACTACTAAACAAATGTTAGGGGCCTGGAAAACTAATTTTAATTTTGTGCCATGTGAAATTTGTCCATTTTAATAAATTAAAATTATGAATCTTTTTTTTTTTAAATGCTTTGCTAACACTCTTGTGAAGCACCTTGGGATGTTATACTACGTAAAAGGCGCTATATAAACACAAGTTGTTGTTGCTATTGTGTCCAACAGTTAACATCGTATCACACAAAAGCCAAGTCATATTAGAAATATAAGCGTGAGAAATTTTGCATTCCCTCCCCCATTGATTTGTCCAAATAATGTTTTTCTTTTGCTTTTGAAATCAGGTTGAAAAGCAGGAATAATTAGCACATTCAACCTGGGTGGTAAGTACTTTGACGGATTCCAAAAGCACTTAGACCAAACCCCACTTTCCTTCTGTCAAAACATCTAATATGGCATTACCAAGTTATGCATACCCTGCCTCAGGATTTAAAAATTAGCGATTATTTTAACTTGCATCAGTGTTTCCATAATAGTTGGACTGCTAGCGAACAACATCACATAAATACCTTACTGTGGGTGAGAAACTGGGTTATTGTATAGATGAATGACAGTGTGGGTGAGAAATTCTAATAAGCAGTGCAGGCAAGTTATTCCCATTTCTCCTCTTGGCCTCCATGTGCCACTTTCATATCCCAGCCAGGAGGACAGGCAGCCAACATGCTCTCAGGCCTCAGCCAATCGGACTCTCAAAATGGTTAGACAGCAACATGAGAGCGCAACACAGTGCCATCCTCTCTGGTATTCTCTTTTACTGTGGGAAAGAACTTTGGCTCCACTCAACACTACAGCTAAGATTATGTGGAGAATCCAGGTGCAGTGTTGCATCCTATCTGTTTGTGGGACACCATGCTGGGAGTTCCAATGTATGATACCGCTCGTTCTAAAACAAAACCAAACCACCACCACTCCCCCCCCACCCCCCAAGGCAGCCAGCTCCTGAGACATTGTCCTGGAAATTGGCTCGGGTCAAAATCGGGGCGCAATCCCGGTGCAGCGCACGCTGCATGTGCCCAGTGAGGCCGGCGGCAGGACTACGGAAAATTGGTCCACCAGCCTCATTTGCTTATTGCCAATGAGCGTCAGCCACCAGTCACTGTCTCAGAGGCAGCTCGGCAGGCCCCGGGGCTCTGTAAAACGGACACAGCATGATCCAATTTCTAGGCAATTGTTTCCTTAGAAATTTGCTTACCATAAAGAACATGGTAAATATTATTTCAAATAGAGAAACTGTTCTGAAAATAACTAGAACCCCCCATTACAAGAAAAGCTGCCACCCCCATCTCTCCTATTTGAAACTAATTTTTGTCTATACTACTTTATATCATTATTATTTTAAATATGTATTAGAACACATTCGCTGTCATATCCCGAAAACTTTTTCTCACACTGGTGAAAATGTAGGCATCAATGAATTCACGCTGTAATCGACATATCACTTTCTCTCTTGTTCAAAATAACATTTCTAAATGTATTCTTTGTTTATGTATGTATTGGGTATTGTAGATAAAATACATTACAGAGAAGATTTACAAGGATGATACCAGAAATGTGAGGGTATACACATCAGAAAAGGATGAACAGGCTGGGTCTCTTTTCTCTTGAAAAAAGACTAAGGAGTGACCTAATAGAGATCTTTAAAATTATGAAAGGTTTTGATAGAGTGGATACAGAGAGAATGTTTCCACTTGTGGGGAAGAGCATAACTAGAGGTCATCAATATAAGATAGTCACCAAGATATCCAATAGAGAATTCAGAGAAAATTCTTTACTCAAAGAGTGGTGAGAATGTGGAACTCGCTACCACAGGGAGTGGTTGATGCGAATAGTATAGATGCATTTAAAGGGAGACTAGATAAGCATATGAGGGAGAAGGGAATAGAGGGTTATGCTGATAGATCTAGATGAGGAAAGACAGAAGAGGCTCGAGTGGAGCATAAACGGCAGCATGGACTGGTTGGGCCGAATAGCTTGTTTTTATGCCGTATATCCTATGTAATCCTAAGTACGCAATATGGATCTTTGAAATATGATCAATATCCCACCCATGATTTAATCATAACACATGATCAACAAATGTATGTGATCAGTTCAGTCCCATTGCAAGATAAAATCTCTCTCTCAGCTTCCTGCCGTGGGTACCCTTTGTTTACTTGGCATTGGACAGTGAATATGATTTTGTGTCAAAAAAACCACAAAATACAAAAACAATTGTGCATAGACAGCTATAAAATTATCAATGTAAGCTATTTATCTGGGTGCTGATCATTTAAGAGACACATAAAAGATGGCCTTTCTGTATAATCAATTAGCAATGGGACAATTCTTCAAGATGACAGATGGGAGGATTGCGTATTTTCCAAGGTTTCCTTATGTGTGTGCTGTGAATCAACAGAGCTTTAGTGAATAGACCAATCTATACTGTAGACAGCAATACGTGTCATTGTTACCAAGGTCATACCAAAACATGTCTGCAGGAGTTTCCATGACATACCTTGCATAAACATTACAGTACCAATGAAGTTATAAATAAAAACCAAATGAGTGAAAAAAAAACAACATCTGCAAGTATTCACTTCAATATACAACATGCTCCTGTTTCCAATGACATTGCGTTTAACACGGTAAGTAGCACTCACGCCCTGTGCAGTTCCATATATTTTGATTCTCTATTGGCATTTAAATTGAATAAACTCCATCAATCTAGTGGTTTATAAATTTAAAAAACAATGTATATTAAACAAATTCAATGTTAGTGTTTAACTAAATGATTTGCTCATTATGGAAGAAAAAGAAAACTGTACAGGGTTGAAATTGCGCTGTTTTGCGATTATCGTTAGCTCCTGCAGGGGGTGCTAACGGGGCACAAAACAGTTTCTGTCCGGGTTTGGGGGTGGGGGGGGGGGGGGGCATTGGCGCTACCGTGGAATTGCTCAGAAGTTACTGGAGGAGCTGCCACGGTAGCGCCACAACCCACCAGTAGCGCCTCGGGTCACCGCGCAACCGGCGATGATGTTATCACCGGGCGCGGCAACACCTTAACACCACCACGCACCGACCCCTTTCCACCCCTTGTCGGATTTCGAGGCTGCCGCAAGCGCCGTCAGTGGCTGACCTTTGCTCGCGGGTCGGAAGTTAAATGGGATGTCAGGAGCGCCCTGCACCGCCATCTTACCTGTTTGGCCAACTCACCAGTCGGCCCCTTCTTTACTTCTCTGGTGTGGTCTGGACCACCATTGTGCAGCCCGGCACTTTGTTTTGGGTGTCGGGCTGTGGCCTCGGCACCACGCCGCCCTGGTAGCCCAGTGATGGCCATCAGAGGCCCTCCCCTTTAAGCGAAGGGGGGGGGGGGGGGGCGGTGTTGAACTGTGTCAGCGCTACGTGGAGCTTCCAGGGGTGTGGGGATGGAGGGGTATGGAGAGAAGGGTCCGATGATGGGCAGGGAAGTAGGTAAGCTTGGCGGGCTGGGAGAAAGGAGCTCTGCTCCTTTTGGCCCACAAGCAGTGCTGTAAAGGCACTTACCTTTTCCACGAGTTAGTCCTCGCCTCCCTTTAGCTGCACGCGGCCTCATTGCAATATTTAAATGACAAACCACCACCCGGGAGTGTGTTGGTTTCCCGCTCCACGTCCGGCCTCAGTTAAAACTGGAAGTGTGCGGGCTGGGGTCAAGTTTGAGATTTTTAAAATTTTCACATCTCACCCGACCCGAACTCACCCGTTGTTGGGGGTTAAAATTCCCCCAGTATTTCAGGTCGATGACCTTTCGTCAGAACAGGAAAAAAAAGAGAGATGTAACAGTTCTTAAGCATGTACAAAGGCAGGGAAAGGGAGGGAGGGGTGGAAAGAACAAACAAGGTGGTCTGTGATAGGGTGGAGGGCAGGAATGACAAAAGAGATGATGATGCAAGGCAAAAGAGGGCGGTAATGGGACAATTATGGAAACAAAAGATGGGTCCAGAAGAGGTGTAAATGGAAATGGCAAAATCATCAACAGCTGCCATCCAAAAAGATGGGAGCAGTGGTTATGATCTGAAATTAGTCCGGAAGGCTGTAAAGTGCCTAATTGAAAGGCGATGTGCTGTTCCTTGAGCTTTACTGGAACAGTGTAGGAGGCCGAAGACAGAGTGGTCAGAGTGGGAGTGGAACAAAGAATTAAAATGACAAGCAACTGAAAGCTCAAGGTAATGCGCGAAGACCGAACGGACGTGTCCTGCAAAGTGGTCATCCAATCTGCATTTGGTCACCCCAATGTAGAGGAAACCACATCATGAGCAGCGAATACGGTATACTAAATTGAAATAAGTACAGGTTGGACCTCTCTGGTCCGGCACCCTCGGGACCTGACTGGTGCTGGAACAGAGAATTTTCCGAATCATGGGAGTTCACAGTGCGCAGGTGTGTTGGCAGCTCCCTCAGCACCTGTGCACACACTCACTGACGCAGCCACTCCGGCCAATCACCAAACACACTCACTGACTGACAGCCACTCTAGCCAGCCGAAACTTAAAAATTTAACCCTCCTCTCCCTCAGGCCCAGCTAATACCGAACCACGGATGTTTCCAGACCAGAGAGTCCTGGACCAGAGAGGTCCTACCTGTACAAGTAAATCGCTGTTTCACTTAGAAGGAGTGTTTGCGCCCTGGACAGTGGGAAGGGAGGAGATGAAAGAGCAGGTGTTGCATCTCCTACTCTTGCATGGCAAGGTGCCATAGGACGGGGAGGGGGTGATTGAAGAGTGGGGCAGGGGGTCGCAGAGGGTGTTTGGGGATAAGGGAAACCCTATTGTGGTTCTGTGAGGGAGGAGAAGGGGGCGAGAGCAGAAGTGCGGGAAATGGATGGACACGGTTGAGGGTCCTCGAGGAAGACATGTCGGAAGCACTGATGTGGAAGGTGGCATCGTCAGAACAGATGTGATAGAGATGGAGAAATTGGGAGAATGACTCCCATGGGAATCAAGGGATATGGAGATCGAGCGGGAAAGTGGAGTTGTAATCGAAGATCAGCCATGATCGTATTGAAGGTGGAGCAGGCTTAAGGGGTGTAAGGCCTACTCTTGTTCCTAATTCTTATGTTCTTAGGTTCTAAATAGAGCCCTTACAGGAAGTGAGGTGAGAGGAAGTATAATCAAAGTAGCTGTGGGAGGCGGTGAGCTTATAGTAGATATTGGTCGACAGCCTAACCCCAGAAATGGAGACAGAGAAGTCGAGGAAGGGATCAGAAATATCGGAGATGAACCATGTGAAGGTGAAGGAGGGGCGGAAATTGGAAGTTGATGACATTTTCCAGTTTTGGGCAAGAGCAGGAAGCTGCAACAATGCAGTCATTAATGTACCAGAAAAGGAAGTGAGGGAGGGAACCAGAGTGGAACTGATTATATCATGTGCCCTCACAAGGTTTCCCTCCACAATAGACTATAGTTTAGGTTCTAAACTACCAAATAGATTTGTTAAACGGTAACTGGATGTTGGTTTTGGGTCCCGTCTTCCCTTCTTTCTCTAGATGTCTTGGTTTCCACAACCTTGTACTACCATTGAGCCAAGACGGTTTGTATTTGAGTTCTATGGCTCAAACGAGATGGGCCTGATTTACAGGATGTGATTGATTCCTGGATGTAATCCATTTGAACCAATGACTAAGCTGGATTTTGCTCAGAATTAGTGCAAATTGTGGAGTACAACTTGGCGGTAATGTATTACTGCCTCAAAAATGCTAGTTTAAAAAAGCACCTAAATTATCCTTGAAAAAAGCTGCCAGTCGCTTGCATGGTCTGCTGGGAACCCACTCCACCATTTTAAATGGAGCTAACCTCTCCAACAGATTTTCCCCAACTTCCACCCAAAATTACCACCACTATATAAGAGGCAGTGCCGATACCAGTAATACTGCTTGAAGGCGGCCATTTTGGTTGCTGTAACTGAAAGTCGGTGCTATTTTGCTTGCACGTTGGACTAGTTATGCTTTGGAGGTTTTTTCAGGACCTTTGCAGCTACTTTTACTCTCTGAAATTCCTGGGGACATGACTTTCACAATGGGAATCCCTCTATTCCTTTGTTATGAAGAGGAGGAGCATGAAGAGATGGAAGAGGCTATATTGGAGGCTCTTAGCATGAGGCATCAGAGAAGACATCTCTTCCCCACATACACACACCCATTCACCAGTGTTTACTGACAAAGGTCTTACTTAAATTTCTCTGAATATCCTCTCGGAGGCTAATGGGGAAATTTATCAACTGCTGGCTTTCAGACCTTCAGCCCACTTAAAGCAAGAGAACAGCATAGTCTAGAGAAATAAATGTCGTCATTGATTACATTTCTTTGTGACTGGATCCTTCCAGGCAGCATCTGGTGGCCTTTGTCACATTCGTCAGGCAGCAGATCACCATTGTTTCAAGAAGATCATTGATGCTGTCTTCAGGAGGGCTTCACAATTCATAGCCTTCCCAATGGAAGCAGAGTAAGAGAGAGAGAAAGAGATATCTAGTTCTACAGATTGGCAAAGTTTTCACCGGTGCAAAAAGCAACTGACAGAACACATGTGGCATTCAAAAGTTCTGTGACAACCCCTCAACTTCAATTCTATTATACGTGGAGCTAGTGCGTGATGTCAACCACTTTAATCCTGCATATCAATGCCCGATACCCAGGATGCTGTCATGACACTTTCATCATGTGACAATCTGTCATACAACCCTCATGACTCCGAGCAATATTTCAGGATGGTTGCTTATAGATCAGGACTATTCCCGGCACTTATGGCTAATGATGTCTCCACAGACAGAGGGAGACAACAGATATAATGAGACCTGTACAACTATAAGAAGTGTCAGGCATTCTCAAATTCCACTTTAAGTGCCAGGATAAATTGGGTGGTGCCGTGTGGTTCACAGTGGAAGACACAAAAACCATGCCAAAAATTGCTGGTCACGGGAATGTGGGAAGGGAGGACCTTGAGATAATCACTATCACTAGGGGGGGTAGTGCTGGACAGGCTAATGGGACTCAAGGTAGACAAGTCCCCTGGTCCTGATGAAATGCATCCTAGGGTATTAAAAAAGATGGCGAAAGTTATAGCAGATGCATTCGTTATAATCTACCAAAATTCTCTGGACTCTGGGGAGGTACCAGCGGATTGGAAAGCAGCTAATGTAACGCCTCGGTTTAAAAAAGGGGGCAGACAAAAGGCAGATAACTATAGGCCGGTTAGTTTAACATCTGTAGTGGGGAAAATGCTTGAAGCTATCATTAAGGAAGAAATAGCGGAACATCTAGATAGGAATAGTGCAATCAAGCAGACGCAACATGGATTCATGAAGGGGAAAATCATGTTTAATTAATTTACTGGAATTCTTTGAGGATATAACGAGCATGGTGGATAGAGGTGTACCGATGGATGTGGTGTATTTAGATTTCCAAAAGGCATTTGATAAGGTGCCACACAAAAGGTTACTGCAGAAGATAAAGGTACGCGGAGTCAGAGGAAATGTATTAGCATGGATCGAGAATTGGCTGGCTAACAGAAAGCAGAGAGTCGGGATAAATGGGTCCTTTTCGGGTTGGAAATCGGTGGTTAGTGGTGTGCCACAGGGATCGGTGCTGGGACCACAACTGTTTACAATATACATAGATGACCTGGAAGAGGGGACGGAGTGTAGTGTAACAAAATTTGCAGATGACACAAAGATTAGTGGGAAAGCGGGTTGTGTGGAGGACACAGGGAGGCTGCAAAGAGATTTAGATAGGTTAAGCGAATGGGCTAAGGTTTGGCAGATGGAATACAATGTTGGAAAATGTGAGGTCATCCACCTTGGGGGAAAAAAAAACAGTAAAAGGGAATAATATTTGAATGGGGAGAAATTACAACATGCTGCGGTGCAGAGGGACCTGGGGGTCCTTGTGCATGAATCCCAAAAAGTTAGTTTGCAGGTGCAGCAGGTAATCAGGAAGGCAAATGGAATGTTGGCCTTCATTGCGAGCGGGATGGAATACAAAAGCAGGGAGGTCCTGCTGCAACTGTACAGGGTATTGGTGAGGCCGCACCTGGAGTACTGCGTGCAGTTTTGGTCACCTTACTTAAGGAAGGATATACTGGCTTTGGAGGGGGTACAGAGACGATTCACTAGGCTGATTCTGGAGATGAGGGGGTTAACTTATGATGATAGATTGAGTAGACTGGGTCTTTACTCGTTGGAGTTCAGAAGGATGAGGGGTGATCTTATAGAAACATTTAAAATAATGAAAGGGATAGACAAGATAGAGGCAGAGAGGTTGTTTCCACTGGTCAGGGAGACTAGAACTAGGGGGCACAGCCTCAAAATACGGGGGAGCCAATTTAAAACCGAGTTGAGAAGGAATTTCTTCTCCCAGAGGGTTATGAATCTGTGGAATTCTCTGCCCAAGGAAGCAGTTGAGGCTAGCTTCATTGAATGTATTCAAGTCACAGATAGATAGATTTTTAACCAATAAGGGAATTAAGGGTTATGGGGAGCGGGTGGGTAAGTGGAGCTGAGTCCACGGCCAGATCAGCCATGATCTTGTTGACTAGCGGAGCAGGCTCGAGGGGCTAGGTGGCCTACTCCTGTTCCTAATTCTTATGTTCTTATAATACAGCCCAATGAGAGTCTCCAGAAACCACTGTAGCTGTGTACTAAATAATATCGTTATGAAGAAAGACTTGGTGCTTCCGAAAGCTAAAGGGGATGAAGCCAGAGCAGAAATGTCTCTATTCCCACAGCATGAGGTTGTACTGGAAGCGGAGGAGGGAGTCAGGAGGAAACCAACAGCCAAAAAAAGGAAGCGTAGCCCTCCTCCCTCCAGACAATCTGAGAGAGCTTCTTATGGGGTTTCCTGCCATCTATGCCCATGGGTCTGTACTTTCTAACTCTGACTTCAGCCAGCAACACCTCCACAGCGACATCAGAAAACCTGGGATCCCTTGCTCCTGCTGACCCCTACTCAAGACTGCTGCTCCCTCAGCTGCTGAGAAATAAAGGAGCCCCTTTAACTGGCTGCAGTCTTTTAAAGAGCTGAATTTCCCTTCGTCCTAGTAACGGTAAATCTGCTAGTAGCGATATTCCCACTCCAAACCCACCCCTGCATGCTTAAGTGGAGCCCTGGGAGGAACAGACAGCAGGTTAGCAGTAGATTCACGTGGTGGTCAGTATTCTCACTCCACCAGGAACCCACCAAAGGCAAGAATTTTAGCTCCTAGTGTCAATTTTACCGAAGCAAAATATTGTGGATGCTGGAAATCTGAAATAAAAACAGAAAATGCTGGAAATATTCAGGCAGTATCTGTGGAGAGAGAAACAGAGTTAAACCAGTGTTCTTTCCACTGTACTGGTACGCTAAGCTAAGAACTATTCTACATAAAATGATATTTGATAGCACCACAACTTTCAAACAAGCCAAAATAGGACACTGATCTAAAAACCTAGATACAGAGCACTCAAAACGAGGGACTTCTTTTTTACAATTACAGTAAGAACCCTTTTCTTCCCCCTTCTTTTAAGATTTGTTTATGGCCGATGTTGCAATAAGATGAACTGTCTGTTAATCTGCCCTGAATCAGTCAGTTCCAGAAAAGGCCTCAATGTGTGACAAACCACAAAATGTGGGACAGTGGAGAAGTATGAGCAGCACATTAATAATCAAAAATGTTTAAAACAAAATTTGATATGATGATCCACTGCCTGTTTTTGTAAAAGTAATTTCCTACTGAGATGTTAGCGGTGTTCACAATGCGGGAAGCAACTTAACTGGCATCAATCTTGTTAAAAGGTACAAACTGGCCAGGATTGTATTCTCCCAACTTTCCAGTGGTATGAATATATACTAATTTTCTTACCAGATCACTGTTTGAAGGAAAATAAATTACTTCCACACAATTTGCAAAAAGGCACACCTAATTGCCCTGTCTTTGTGTGCAAGACAGTCTGTTGTTTTAATTCAACTATTTAATCCTGACCCATAACACTGGCATCTCATTGATTGTGATAACACAGTCACAATGCCTGGAGATTTATCCCGTTTGACACCAATCAAAAACATTTAAAATGTAAGGAAATTATTACTTTTTTCATATTAACTCGTGGCTGTCCCATGGCAGCGTTCATTTTTAGCATTTTAAAACAGAAGCACATTAATAAATAACAGACTGCTCACCCACTGTAGGTAGATATAGATTTGTGCGCCTCGCATTCTATAGCTGCATAAATCAATAATGGGTTGCTAACACAGCACAGTTATATAAAAAAATGTGTACATCTCACCTACTTCTGATGCTCATCACATAAAGAAAGAATATCCCAAAACACTCAGACATTACTTTGAAGTGCTTTGGCTGTTATTCTGCAGACAAACACAATAACTTATATAGTTGGAAATAGACTGGGTGAGCATGGGTAATAATCACCATAGACATAATATAATATTGCACATAAACACTACAAATTAGAGATTGGGCATGCAGGTGCCACTGGACAGCAGTGAGAGGCACCGTACTCTGAGCTTTGTGATTTTTCATACAGAATTGCTGAATTTTTTATTTTATTATTTTGTAATAAATTTCAGTATAGCTACAGAAAAGACTTTGAAAAACATTTTCAGGAATGTAACTTTGGTTCCTTTTCTGGCAAAGGAGATTTTTTTTGAGAGATAGTGTAGTGTAGTGCATGTGTTTGAGTATTGTGTTTTTCATTGGTTGATTTTTGGCGAATGTAAAATGCGAGTCCACCAGTTTGTTTCAGCACCCTGCGGATATATTTGATGCAAACCTTTTAATTATACAGTTGGATAGACAGGATTTTATATTTCAACATGTATTATTAGTTCAGTTCTTCACAGCCTGTGTCATGGTTTTCTACTTACAGATCAGTAATTAGATAAATTACCTGCCTGCATTACATTGACATAGATGTGCTGAAAGTCACATTCAGCAATTTTTAGTTTCAAAAAAGCACATCACCAACACATTCATATAGCACCTTTAAACTTAGAAAAACATGGATTTTAAGGAGAGTCTTAAAGGAGGGTAGAGAGGTGAAGAGGTTTCGGGAGGGAATTCCAGGGCCTGGGGTCTAGGCAGCTAAAGACTTGGCCAACATGGTTGGGCAAAGGAGGGAGGGATGCACAAGTAGCATGGTCAGAGGAACAGAAAGTTCTGGGATGGGAGGGGAAGGTTGTAAGACCAGAAAAGGTTACAGATAGGGAATGGCAAGGCCATGATGAAACTTAAACACAAGGATGAGAATTTTAAATTGAAGGGGTTGGGAGCCAATGTAGGTCAATGCTGAAACATGGTGGTGGGTAAGCAACCGAGTCCTGAGAGATTTCATAACAAAATCCCAATAAGCTCTGTGTTGAAATGCCTGGATATGATAGTCCAGAAATTAAATGCATCAATATTTACCATTATTACTAGAATGCTGAGTGGTGCAAAAAGCTTGAATGACCTTAAATGAGAAGCACATTTATAGCTCTCTCATAATAATGGCCTGAGTCTGTGCCGTCGAAGAAAAATTGACTGCAATTGAAAAGGAGATTAACTTGATATTTAGTACTTTGTGGGAATAGAAAACTGATATATTCTTACGACATCACTAACAAACACACTCTACACAAGAGGGCTTTTAACAGAAACTGCCATCTTGTGACCTTGCCACATGCTCCTTTATTATTTACATCAGTAGTTGCAGTACATCAGTAGTCCACTGGGGGGGGGGGGAGCTCTATTATAGAAACCACATCTACTGGCAAGTTAATTTTCAAAACTTAAATAGTATCATGTAATTCACTGTATGCTGTTATCACATCACATAGGTTCACATGATGCAAATGAGAATATAATAAAAGTGTTGCATCCATCACATGTTCATAGTGCATTGGAAAGTATACGCCCCACATTAAAGTGTCACATATGTAAAATGTCAGTTACACATATATAGCATATGAAGCGGTATGGCTGAAATAACCATGATCTATTAACTTAGCCATGCTCATTCACTCAAATATAAACAGGTAGGAAAACTAATCAGGAACCAACAAAACCCAAAAAAGGTCATTAAAATCGCTCCAATTTTGCTCCAAGCTGCCAATCAGGGACCAGTCAAAAATCTCATGAAATTGCTCACACAATTAGTCATGATTTATTTTAGCAGCCATGTTGCTTCCTAAAGCTAAGTCTCTATATAGCCTTTAAACATCCAAAACCAATATGTAACATAACATAAATCAAAAGAAATAATTCACAAAAAATATTTCAATTAGTCTGTAAATTTGTCCAAGCCCGGTTAGAAATAAGGGATGCAATTTTTAACCCTAATCGTTCAGAAGAAACCCAGTTGTCGAGCAGTTAAAATCGCTCTGGCTCCTGCATGTCCAAAGCCACCATGGTCGCAACAGCTGCAATTTTAACTTGCTCTTCTGAGCAGGCAGCAAGGACATGCGCCCAGAGCCAGCAGGATCCTTCTTTACATATGCATATTGCAGCCCAATGACATCATTGAGACCGGATTGTAATTTTAACTCAGGCCTGAACTGGGAATCCACCTGGAGTTAAAATCGGAGTCAAGGCGTTTTGTCACAAAGGCCCTAATCACTTTCAGAGGCCTCAGGCTTCAGTTTTGCACCCATCCTGAAGTCCCTTTAAGTAAACCCAGCCCTTCGCTCCACATATTTTTTGCTGGCTCAGTCGCCTCTTCCAAGAGAAGTGGTATTGGTCTACAGGGCTGTAGTGATACCCACCCTCCTGTATGGCTCAGAGACGTGGACCATATACAGCAGACACCTCAAATCGCTGGAGAAATACCACCAATGATGTCTCCGCAAGATCCTGCAAATTCCCTGGGAGGACAGACGCACCAATGTTAGTGTCCTTGACTAGGCCTGCATCGAAGCACTGACCACACTCGACCAGCTCCGCTGGGCGGGCCACATTGTTCGCATGCCTGTCACAAGACTCCCAAAGGAACTCCTACATGGCAAGCGAGCCCAAGGTGGGCAGAGGAAACGTTTCAAGAACATCCTCCAAGCCTCCTTGATAAAATACAACATCCCCACCAACACCTGGGGAGTCCCCGGCCAGGAAGTGGCACTGAGCACCTCGAGTCTCATCAACGAGAGCAAGCAGAAATCAAGCACAGGCAGCGGAAGGAGCGTGCGGCAAACCAGTCCCACCCACCCTTTCCTTCGACGACTGTCTGTCCCACCTGTGATAGAGACTGTAATTCCCGTAGTGGACTGTTCAGTTACCTAAGAACCCATTTTTAGAGGGGAAGCAAGTCTTCCTCGATTTCAAGGGACTGCCTATGATGATGGTAACGATATTTCAATTCTGCAGTTTCTTTCCCAATCTCCACTGCTTCTTGCCTGCTCCATGCTGCCAACTCTGCCTTGTTTAGAAATGGCACCTGCATTGTCCTCCAAGCTCTTCTCTGCTGCATGCCCAGGCCAAGCTGCTCTCAAATCTCAACTTGGGACATGAGTCTGTATACTGCACTGCTTCCAGCCCCCACTCTCCATATTCTTCCACCTCTTACATCTAAGGAGAATAATGAAGGCATCATCAGGAAACCAACACCTAAGCAACAAAACATCTGATGAGAAGAGAGGGGAGGAATCCACCTTAATTTGACAATAGTACAGGACCAGCTCACGGAAGACTTCGAGACGAGCTAAAATAGGCAAAGTCAGGATTTGTGACTTCAAACCTCCCCATCACACACCTCGAGTCACCAGTAGAGAGGATAGTGCATGTTCATCTCTGCTAAAATGGCAGCGAATCTTCAACAATGCAAGAATTCCAGCCACATCCTGCCTGCGCCCCTGAACCCAGATCATTTCCTGAAGTCAAAGGGCTGGATTTTCGGTCTTTGAGATTTCAGAGAGGTAATGGCGGCGGGGAGGTCCTGATACCGCCTGGAGAAAGTTTACGCCCTCTTCTGCAAAATTCGGTTAAAAAAAAAAAGAGGTTCCATGATCAGGGGTGCAAAATCAGGCATTACACATGGAACATTTTGCGTCCCAGCCAAAAATCACAGCTTTAAAGTTTTGTTGATTTAAGGAACTTCGTTGTTGCTCAGTGCCCTGCAACATAACGTTGTCTATTGTATGGTTTTATTTTGGTGGGGGAAGTTTTTGTTACTTTATTGCAGTAACATTTATGATTCATCCTTTGCCATCGGTGTCTTGTGTATCATTCCAACGTTCACCGGAGATGTGCCATTATGGGGGCACATAGGATGTCCAGTATTAGCTCCATCCCTCAGTTTCCTCCATTTAGGAGAACCAGTCCATTATGAGCTGGGACATGCGACTCTTGGTCCGGCAGCATCTCCACGCTGCCTCTCCCATGGATGGTGTGGCTATCCAGGCTCCTCTTCGTTGTCCTCCTCCTCCTGAGGTGGGCCTGCAATCCACACTGGCAATGTTTGGCCCCTCATGATGGCCAAACTGTGCAACATGCAGCACGCCACAATAAATTCAGAAACCTGTAGAAGGAAATATTGAAGGCTGCCTTTATAGCAGTCTAGGCATGGGTCTGCCTGTAGGAGATGGCATATCTCTGTTAGCACTTCCTTTCGGAAGCGCAGTGTTCTCACACACTGCTCCTCAGAGAGCTGGAGGTATGAGCGTTGGTGCCCGTAAACCCGTAAGGGGTAAGCCCTCCTCCCCAGACGTCTTTGGTCTCTCCTCATCCGTGGGCCAACATGGCCAAGAGCCCGTCTTCTAGCTTGACACCATCTGGCAACAGCATGGAGCATGATACGCTGGCGAACTAATAATGCCCCTATTACATTCTCTCACTCGCCTTGTAAGGGCACTGTAATGGCAGATAAAAGTGCCATTTGTAAGTCGGAACTTCACACCGTGTGATATGCCCACCCGTTGCAGTCAATGTGACCTGCGATGTAGAATCCTCATCCCTCCATTTAAATATGCTGCCTGCTGCACCCTGGGAACACCTGGTTTTTCAGACGTTTCCTGGGGTGGGCGTTTAATGAGATGTTAGGGCTGAAATTTGCAGCCAGGGCACTAGCGCAGCATTGCATGAGAATTGACGTCATGATCTCAATGAAACTCGAGGGCGGGCGGTAAGTTTTTGCGCCGCCACAAACCATTAGCCGAAAATGCCGGTCGGACGGTAAAAGCTGCACACCCATCATTACGCCTAGAAAAGTCATTTACCGCCCATCCGGGGTGCA
Organism: Pristiophorus japonicus; assembly: GCF_044704955.1. Classification (NCBI taxonomy): domain Eukaryota; kingdom Metazoa; phylum Chordata; class Chondrichthyes; family Pristiophoridae; genus Pristiophorus; species Pristiophorus japonicus. The sequence continues at coordinate 96,765,410 of NC_091983.1, read as the reverse complement.
AAATGAGGCGCAAGGAACCTGAAAATCCAGGCCAAAGTAATTATTATTGAGGTAAGCTCGAAGACCGGTGATGCCACCAGTGGATCACCTTCCTGGTTGGGGCGCAAGAACGGCGAGTGATCGTGGAGCGACGTGATCGGGGCCCAGGAGAGGCGTGAGTTTGGGGCCAGAAGAGGCATGGACCCAGGGGCAACACGGGCCAACCCCCTCATCTCTGGAATCAACCGAGTGAACCTTCTCTGAACTACCTCCAAAGCAAGTGTATCCTTTCGTAAATATGGAAACCAAAACTGCACGCAGTATTCCAGGTGTGGCCTCACCAATACCCTGTATAACTGTAGCAAGACTTCCCTCTTATGGCTCAATGTGACCTGCGATTGTGTGTGTAGTAGGTTCGTGCAGCAGAGCTGGTCTCCAGTCGTCTTGGTTAATCCTTGCCACTGGACCAAGACCTAGCTCTGTCAAGCCCATGTGGTGGCAATCACACGTTAAAAAAATGCATGCACAGGCATCTTCCACTCTTCAGGATGTAGTTTGGGACCTGGAATATTAGGTCCTTCATTGAAACACCTGTGAATTTACCTTTTTGGCATGGAAGTAAGTCATCCTCGATACGAGGGACTGCTTATGATGATGGTGACCTGCCTCAGGTGGGTGGGGAGGAGGGAAATTGCCTTAATACTGCCATATCATAGTGTGGCCCAAAATACCGACTGAAGAATAAAAACATTTTTTGTAAAAATTCACAATTTTAAAATTCTGCTTTGCAAAGTGCATTTGATCGCTCCGCAATACTTTAAAATTTAAAGCCCCTCTTGCAATCAATAACAACACATTGCCGTTTCTTGCACCCAAGCATTGCTATGTCACAAATGATAGGCAATACAATGAATGATATATTGCATATTCTCATCCATTGCATCTAATTATAATACAACCACCCATGAAAGTGAGTTGCAGAAGTGACGTTGGGTGGGGGAGACCCGGCAGAGACCAACTCCCCACCTGACTGACTTTCCTGGTCATCAAAGTTACGCCAGCATAACTGCAGTGAGTGCTGGAAGGCACAGGGAATGTTATGAATGTCGAGAAGTCTGCTTTACAACAGTTAAAGAGCGACATCAGAGTAGACAAGTAGTGCCAACATAGTTGGCCGAGCAGACTGGCTTTTGCTGCATACACTCGTGTGTAATCAACTCAGAGATGTCACCAGTCAGAGCTCCATCAAATCCTCTGCTAGACAGCCTGGTGAAACTATTGACTGTGATTAAGTGCAGCTTAATTTATTTATCTTTCCTCATTGAGCATTTGTTAATAAAATATTCATTTTAATCACTTCAGCACCCAAATTCTTCTGGTAAATCTATTACCATTTCTGACCTAAACAAGAAAATCACATGCTACAAGATATCCCTGTGCATTATGCTTCCATGTTCGAGAATGCTTTGGCTCATGTAGGGCACTTTCATCCTCTGGGTTCTAATATCCTAATTTAGATCAGCATCACATCAAAGAACTATACAAATTTCATCAACGCCACCTTAAAGCCAGCATGCAGATCAAATGACAGGACCATTTTACAATTCTTAAGTGCTGAAATATGAAAAGTCGAAGAGGTTGAGACAACACTAATAAAGTACAGTTCCTCTGCACACGACCCGTTGTTTGGCTAGATGATGAAAGACTTTCTAAACATGGTCTACAGAGTAAGCTGAAACATGGCAAACATTCACAAAGCAGCCAGGGAAAGTATTTCAGGCACATCCTGAAGTTCAGCTTGTAGTTGTGTGGCATTGATATAAACAATTGAGAGATGTTTACAGCAGACTGACAAAAGATGTTCAACATGATGAGGAGTGAACAGCTTTGAAATGCAGCACAGTCGACTGCAGCAAAAAAAAATTGGTTGCTGTAGAAACAGCATCAGCCGCAATGACAAATAACCAAATAGAGCTGCAGAAAACCAGGAGCTTCATGAATTGAATTATACAGCTACAAAGAAGTCACAGAAAATGAACAATATTCGTCCAGTCAGCTTTGTAGTTGAAGGGTTATTAACCAATGTATGTATTTGGAAGATGGCATGTTTTGTGCCAGGTATGTTATGAAATCAATTCAATAAAGTTTGATTTTCATTTATCACATTCATTACTGGCCTTTCAAGTCAACTTGATAATATAATGCAATCATAGACTTAAAATATTGCATATTGCTTGACTAAAGTACATAATAAATTACATCATAGTGGATGATAATTAATACTTATGCAAGATTTCTAATTAGCAGGCAACAAATAGGATATGTGAAAAAATGACATTGCACATGTGTTTCATGTCCTCCTGAAATGTGAAAAATGCCAGTGTGGCTTAATTTCATCAGATCTTCACCTCCATGATTGGCTTCATTGGTATAATAGCCAAAGAAAACAAGAACTTGCATTTATATAGCGCCTTTCACAACCTCAGGACATTCCAAAGTGCTTCAGTAAAATATTATTGAAGTGTAGTCATTGTTGTAGAGAAAAACAGCAGCCAGTTTGTGCACAGCAAGCTCCCACAAACAGGAATGAAATAAATTGGCCAGAGAATCTGTTTTAGTGATACTGGTTGAAGGATAAACATTGGCCAGGATACTGAGAGAAATCCCCCACTTTTCATCAAATAATGCCATGGGATCTTTTACGTACATCTAATTGGGCTGACAGGCCTCGGTTTAACGTCTCATTCGACAGACGAAACCTTCAACAGTGCAGCACTCCCTCAATGCTGCATTGAAGTGCCAGCCAAGAGTATTTACCCAAATCACTGGAGTGGGGCCTAAACCCACAACCTTCTTACTCAGAGGTGAGAGAGCTACCACTTAGGCAAGGTTGGCTCCTTCATCACAAATTCCTTACAGCTAGGTAAAGTCATACATGTACAATTTGGACTGTATGCATTGCATCACTGATAGTGATAATACATAACTTTGTGCACAAACTTCAATAATATAATGCAGAGAGAAATTTTGGTAAACATGTTTAAGACATTGCTCTCTGGTAATCAGTTTGAACAGATAAAAATGACACATAGTTAAATTAATATGCATGACATAGTAGCTCAATGAGTAACATACAGTACTTCCATAATGAACATTTTATGATGACATGATTGGTTTGGATTTTTAAAAAGGCCCTTTGGTTTATTTGATCCCATTCCTAAATTCCGACCCTACTAAATAAGTCTACAGTCCTGATTTAGCCACCTTCCCTAGAAACCCATTCTGGCTATCGATCACCCTGTGTGTAAAGAAACACTCCCTGACACTGGTTTAACCTCATTTTTCACAACACTGAATTTGTGCGCCCTTGGTCTGCTGCCTTGAATGTCTGAAAGTATTGTTATGTTTACTTTCACTATCCCACTAAACATTCTAACTACTGCTACAAGGTTCCCTCTCAAATAATGTTTTGAAACTAAAGGGCCCCAATTCATTGTGTCATTCCTCATTTAATACCAGAGATCAGCCTCTTTGCTCCTCTATGCATTGTCTCCAAGGCCTATATGGCCTCCTTATGTCATGGCAACCAGAACTATATATGTAGTACCTCAACTGAGGTATGACCAAAATACAATAGAATCTCAATTTGTGTGTTCCATCAAAGAGTGTTTGTTTTTTAAAATTGCGATAACAAGTCTAATCATCAATGCTAATTACAACAAATTTGCAACTACAATGTTGCTTCAATCTTGAATTTATAGTCATTTCAAACTTTGCAAAAATGTGATTTTGGTACATCTCTTTTCCTATGTATACATCCAGGATCTAGATGTACACTATCTCAGCAGCAGTGGCATTGGTTATTCTCTTTGGGGACAAAAATCCACAACTGTTCTGCCATACCCCCACTCCTTAGCAGGGGTCTGGAACAGACAGTTCGGAAGCCAGGACCCGGATATGCCAATTGCCAGCTTTGTACTGAAGAATTGGAGTCGGCCTGATGGGAGCTGAACCTTCACCTACTCCAAACATGGCCACCATTGGGGGTGGGGGGAGGAGGTCCTCAGTGCAAAGTCAGCAGAGTTAAGCCTTCAAATGCATAAATTAATTAGTTGGACCAGACTAACTTTAATAACAACCGGCGGTTTTGAGGCCCACCTGGGAATCATGGCTAAAATCCCTGAAGAGAAGCAAAAAAATATATTTTTTTGAAGTTTTTGAATGCGGCCACCTTACAAGAGGAGAACCATCAACTTGTTTCGAGAGGAGAATCTGGCACAGTCCCAAACAGGTTATTTCCTGCAAACTTTACAGTCTTCTGGGCATTCCAGATGCACCTATTGGTACGGGCTCCTGTCATTGCCATGACAATTAAGGGACTTGCCCCAATGCTGCAAATTTTGCAGGGTCAGCAGCGAAACTCCTGGGCATCACATCCCATAGATTTTCAGGGCCTTTGTGTCGGATTCTGAATTATGATCAATAACTGGAAAACTCATTAATTTATACAGTAGAAGCTGCTTAATGTCATCACCCACATTAACTCATAAATTAATCATATAAACTCAAATGGTCATTTAATAAAAAGGAATTCAAATTCATATCAATTAATAAACTCAATAACTGGAAGACTTAAGTTAAAAGATTTATTAGAAGCTAACAACCTATTTTTCTTTCAGATACTACTTGATTTAGAACAAAAAGCAACTCATTAATTTAGCATATTTTATAAATAATGTAGAGAATGGCTAATTTACTTTATAGTACATAAAATACAGGTAAAACATTTAATATGATGGCTGATAGTGATTTGATGCTAAAGAACAGCAATAAACAATGGAGAGGCAATCACATTAAACAAGAAAAAGCAAAGCAGCTGTGAAAATGAATCATTACACACATTGGTGATGACATCAAGCAGGGCAAGGTATCTGATACCCTCTGTGCTCAAGGTGAAGAATGTCAGAATCCGCAGTATTTTGCTTTTGAATAACTGAACATTTTTTCACGCACTGTCAGCAACAAGCACTCCTATTTCATGTATGGCATCATTTAGGCATAAGCCTCTACTCTCAGGAAGACACTGCCTTTCCCATTAACAATCCAGTCCTCCATGTGGTCTCTGAATGAGATTGGGTAAGCTGTTGCCAAATTAGATAGTTTTACATTCATATCCACTAAGCATTGGGTTCATACTGTATAACCTCATTTTCTAAAGAAATCTCTGGAGCGAAATCAAACTAAGGAGCAGAGGTAAAAGGATAATATTCTAACGCAATCACCATCCAGTTCTCTTCAGGATATATTTTCTCTGTATTTATTAGAACATAAGCATTTTGGTTAAAAATCCTTTGTTGACTTTGAGCTCAAATACTTTCCAGTCTGAGGTACCAAGCTGGGGACGCTGCAACACAGGACTACACGCATGCTAAGCAGCATCCTATAATCAGAGATAAGCAATCCCACAATCAGATCAAAGCTCTGCAGTCCTGCCACATCCAGTCATGAATGGTGGTGGATAATTAAACAACCAACGGGAGGAGGTTGTTCCAGAATATCCCCATCCTCAGTGATGGTGGAGCCCAGCACGCAAGTGCAAAAGACAAGACTGAAGCGTTTGCAACCATCTTCAGCCAGAAGTATCGAGTGGATGATCCATATCTGATGGTCTTATCCTGAGGTCCCCACCATCACAAAAGCCAGTCTTCAGCCAATTCAATTCACTCCACGTGCTACCAAGAAGCGGCTGAGCACATTGGATACAGCAAAGGCAACAGGCCCTGACAATATCCCGGCTGTCGTGCTGAAAACTTGTGCTCCAGAACTAGCCACGCCTCAACCCAAGCTGTTCCAGTACAGCTATAACACTGGCATCTACCCGACAAAGTGGAAAACTGTTCACAAAAGCAGACAAATCCAATCCGGCCAATTACTGCCCCATCATTCTACTCTCAATCATCAACAAAGTCATGGAAGGTGTCGTCGACAGTGCTACCTGCTCACTGATGCTCAGTTTGGGTTCCGCCAGAGCCACTCAACTCCAGATCTCATTACATCCTTGGTCCAAACATGGACAAAAGATCTGAATTCCAGAGGTGAGGTGAGAGTGACGGCCTTGACATCAAGACACATTAGACTGAGTGTGGCATCAAGGAGCCCTAGTAAAACTGAAGTCAATGGGAATCAGGGGGAAAACTCTCCACTGACTGGAGTCATACCTGGCACAAAGGAAGATGGTTGTGGTTGTTGGAGGTCAATCACCCAACCCCAATACATCACTGCAGGAGTTCCTCAGGGCAGTGTCCTAGGCCCAATCATCTTCAGTTGCTTCATCAATGACCTTCCTCCATCATAAGTTCAGAAGTGGGAATTGTTGTGTATCTGTAAAACATGCACTCCCATGTTCTGCCACCAGGGAATGCATCCCCTGAAGTCCCAAGGGATTCCAGCATCCCTTGGGAGCACTGTATATAAGGCGGCCCCAAAGGCCTGCTCCTCATTCTGGAGTGTCTTAATAAAGACTAACGTCACTGTAACTTTAACCTCCCTGTGAGCAGTCGCATCTGTGTCATGAACAACAGCAACTGGCGACGAGTATACGAATCCAACACAAAGATGGAGCAAACTGTGGGCATCCTGGAGAAGTTCTCAGAGGGTGAGGACTGGGACGCCTATGTCGAACGGCTAGACCAGTACTTTGTAGCCAACGAGCTGGACGGAGAAGGAAGCACTGCAAAAAGAAGAGCGGTCCTCCTCACGGTCTGCGGGGCACCGACCTACAGCCTCATGAAGAATCTTCTGGCTCCGGTGAAACCCACAGATAAGTCATATGAGGAGCTGTGTACACTGGTTCGGGAACATCTTAACCCGAGGGAAAGTGTGCTGATGGTGAGGTATTGGTTCTACACGTGCCAGCAATCTGAAGGTCAGGAAGTGGCGAGCTATGTCGCTGAGCTAAGGCGACTTGAAGGACAATGAGTTTGATGGCTAACTGGAGCAAATGCTCAGAGACTTTTTTGTACTGGGCATTGGCCACGAGACCATCCTATGAAAACTTTTGACTGTAGAGACACCGACCCTCAGTAAGGCCATTGCGATAGCACAGGCGTTTATGTCCACCAGTGATAACACCAAACAAATCTCTCAGCACACAAGTGTTAGCAATGTTCATAAATTAACTGGAACTGTGTTCGCGAGCAGAAATGTACAGGGCAGAAACCACGAGTCTGCCACTGCCAGCAGGCCTCAGGTGACCCAGATGACTCAGAGTCCGCAACAAAGGATGAATGCAAGGCAATTCACACCTTGTTGGCGTTGTGGAGGCTTCCATTCAGCCTATTCATGCCGCTTCAAAGGATATGTTTGCAAGAGCTGTGGAACAATGGGGCACCTCCAACATCTGCAAAACCTGCTAACTACCACGTGGCAGAGGAAGATCGGTCCATGCTGGATCAAAACAATTTCGAGCCTCAGAGAGAGGAGGCAGATGCTGAAGTACACGGGGTGCACACATTTTCAACGAAATGCCCACCTATAATGCTAAATGTAAAATTGAATGGTTTACCCGTAGCCATGGAACTGGACCCTGGCGCTAGCCAATCCATCATGAGTAAAAAGATGTTTGAGAGACTGTGGTGCAACAAGGCACTCAGACCAGCCCTGAGCCCCATCCACATGAAACTGAGAACGTACACAAAAGAGCTCATCACTGTCCTGGGCAGCGCCACGGTCAAGGTCACCTACGAGGGCATGGTGCACGAACTGCCACTCTGGATTGTCCCGGGCGATGGCCCCACACTGCTTGGAAGGAGCTGGCTGGGCAAAATCCGCTGGAACTGGGATGACATCCGAGCGCTATCACATATCGATGAGGCCTCATGTACCCAGGTTCTTAACAAATTTCCTTCCCTTTTTGAGCCAGGCATTGGAAACTTTTCCGGGGCGAAGGTGTGGGATCCACTTGATCCCAGAGGCACAACCCATTCACCAAAGTATGAGGTCATGCACTTTGCCGGAAAAAAATCAAAGGGCAAGTTATTATTTAAATGGAGAAAGATTGCAAAGTGCCACAGTACAGCGGGACCTGGGGGTACTTGTGCATGAAACACAAAAGGATAGTATGCAGGTACAGCAAGTGATCAGGAAGGCCAATTGTATCTTTGCCTTTATTGCAAAGGGGATGGAGTATAAAAGCAGGGAAGACTTACTACAGCTATATAAGGTATTGGTGAGGCCACATCTCGAATACTGCATGCAGTTTTGGTTTCCATATTTACGAGAGGTTATACTTGCTTTGGAAGCAGTTCAGAGAAGGTTCACTAGGTTGATTCCGGGGATAGGGAGTTGACTTATGAGGAAAGGTTGAGTAGGTTGGGCCTCTACTTATTGGAATTCAGAAGAATGAGAGGTGATCTTATCGAGATGTATAAGATTATGAGGGGGCTTGACAGGGTGGATGCAGAGAGGATGTTTCCACGGATGGGGGAGACTCGAACTAGAAGGCACAATATGAGAATAAGGGACCTCCCATTTAAAACAGAGATGAGGAAAAATTTCTTCTCTTAGAAGGTTGTGAATCTGTGGAATTCACTACCTCAGCGAGTAGTGGAAGCTGGGACATTGAATAAATTTAAGACAGAAATAGACGGTTTCTTAATCGATAAGGGGTTATGGGGAGCGGGCGGGGAAGTGGAGCTGAGTCCATGATCTGATCAGCCATGATCTTATTGAATGATGGAGCAGGCTCGAGGCCGTATGGCCTACTCTTGTTCCTAGTTCTTATGTTCTTATGTTCTTATAAAGGATCCTCTTGGAATGAGTGACCATAGCATGGTTGAAATTCAAATTCAGTTGAAGGGTGAGAAAGTTGGATCTCAAATCAGTGTCCTAAGCTTAAATAAAGGAGAGTGCAAAGGTATGAAGGCAGAGTTGGCTAAAGTGGACCGGGGAAATAGATTAAAAAGAGTGGGATGGTTGAAAAGCAGTGGCGGACAGTTAAGGAGACATTTCATAACTCTCAACAAAAATAAATTCCAATGAGAAGGAAGGACTATAAGAGAAGGGATAACCATCCATGGCTAACAAAGGAAATAAGGGATGGTATCAAATTGAAAACAAGGGCATACAATGTGGCCAAAACTAGTGGGAGGCCAGAGGATTGGGAAATGTTTAAAAGCCAACAAAGAACTACTAAAAAAAAAGGAAAGGGAAGATAGGTTAGTAAACTAGCACAAAATATAAAAACAGATATTAAGAGTTTCTACAGGTATATTGGGCTCAAAATTGCCCAGGAGTTGCTCTGTTTTTTTTGGAGCAACTTGATTTTTCTGGAGTATTTTAAAAATCCCCATTTTGCACATTCAATTTGCGCCAGTGTAAATGAGTTAGTTCCGATTTGTTTAGTTTAGTTTTTCTCAAAAGGGGCCGTTACCAGCCACCTACGCCAGTTTTGGCCATTTAGGCCACTTTGGCCAGCTAATAGCTACTCCAAATCTACTTAGATCAGCATATGATGCCACTTGTGAAAACCCTTGGAGAGTTAAGAAATCAGCGCAGGTAGGTACATCGGAGGCCAGCAAAACTTAATGACTTGACTAAAAAATGCGAATAGGAACAAACACCTACATAGGATATCATATGACAAACTTCGCAAAGTTAATTTACTATACAACAGAAGCATCCATGGAAGCTTAAACTACAAAAATAAAAAAAGTAAAAGATAGTTGAATTAAATTGCCCTAATCTCACATCTAATTTAAACAATTATTTGTTTGCAATGATTATACTGGGCCAAAATTGAGCCCATATTATTTAAATAAAGTCTACTTCAATAAATAAGATATTCTCTCAATGTTCCTCCATCACTTATGTTCTTCTTTCACAATAGCACCAGGTAAATAGGCTTAAAAAATGGTCACCACTATTCACGAGACAAAACATATTTACATAATTTTTTCAAAATATCCAAAAGTCCAGCAAAATGACAAGCCATTAAGAATAAATCTACATTTCAAAAGATATGGATCAATCAAGGACAATCAGCACAAATTTGTTAAGGGAAGGTCGTGTCTGACTAACTTGATTGAATTTTTCGAGGAGGTAACCAGGAGGGTCAATGAGGGCAGTGCATTTGATGTATTGTATATGGATTTTAGCAAAGCTTTTGATAAGGTTCCACATGGCAGACTGGTCACAAAAGTAAAGGCCCATGGGATCCAGGACAAAATGGCAAGTTGGATCCAAAATTGGTTCAGAGTCAAGAAGCAAAGGGTAATGGTTGATGGGTGTTTTTGTGACTGGAAGGATGTTTCCAGTGGGGTTTCACAGGGCTCAGTACTAGGTCCCTTGAATTTTGTGGTATACATCAATGATCTAGACTTGAATATAGGGGGTATAATTAAGAAGTTTGCAAATGATACCAAAATCGGCTGTGTGATTGATCATGCAGAAAGCTGCGGACTGCAGGAACATATCAATCAACTGGTCAGGTGGGTAGAACAGTGGCAAATGGAATTTAATCTGGAGAAGTGTGAGTTAATGCATTTGGGGAGGGCTAACAAGGAAAGGGAATACACATTAAATGGTAGGACACTGAGAAGTGTAGAGGAACAGAGGGATCTTGGACTGCATGTCCACAGATCCCTGAAGGTAGCAGACCAGGTAGATAAGGTGGTTAAGAAGACATACGGAATACGTGCCTTTATTAGCTGAGGCATAGAATATAAGAGCTCATGCTTGAACTGTATAAAACACTGGTTAGGCCACAGCTGGAGTACTGCGTGCAATTCTGGTCACCGCATTACAGGAAGGATGTGATTGCACTGGAGAGGGTACAGAGGAGATTTACGAGGATGTTACCGGGAGTGGAGAATCTTAGCTATTAGGACAGATTGGATAGGCTGGGTTTGTTTTGCTTGGAACAGAGGAGGCTAAGGGGAGACCTCATTGAGTTGTATAAAATTATGAGGGGCCTAGATTTAGTGGCGAGAAAGGGTCTATTTTTCCCTTAGCAGAGGGGTCAACAACCAGGAGGCATAAATTTAAAGTAATTGGTAGGAGGTTTAGAGGTGATTTGAGGGGAAATTTCTTCACGCAGAGGGTTGTGGGGGGTCTGGAACTCACCGCCGGAAATGGTGGTAGAGGCAGAAACCCTCACCACATTTAAAAAGTACATGGATATGCACTTGAAGTGCCGTAACCTGCAGGTCTGCATACCAAGAGCTGGAAAGTGAGGTTAGGCTGGATAGCCGCTTGTGGGCCAGCACGAACACGATGGGCCTAAATTGTCTCCTTCTGAGCTGTAAACTTCTATGATTCTATGAACAACACTGAAGAAGCTCAATACCATCCAGCTTTCATGCACAGGCATCTTCCACCCTTCCGTATGAAGTTCTGGACCTGGAACGTCAGGACTCTCATGGACAACTCCAACAGCAACAGACCGGAACGCCGCACCGCTATAGTTGCCCGGGAACTTAGACGCTTCGGTGTCGACATCGCCGCCGTGAGCAAGACCCGGCGGGCAGGGGAAGGCCAGTTCAAGGAACAAGGTGGCGGTTACACCACCTTCTGGAAAGGCAAACCAGAGGAAGAATGCCACCTCCACGGAGTCAGTTTCGCTATCAAGAACGAGCTGGTCGACCACCTCAGACACTCTCCCTGCGGGATTAACAAACGTCTCAGGAGTCTCCGACTCACCCTATCCCGGAACCAGTGCACCACAGTTATCAGTGCGTACGCCCCAACACTCGATGCAACAGATGAGACCAAAGAAGGTTTTTATTCCAACCTCGAGACATCCCTGTCCCGCGTCCCCACAGGCGACAAACTGATCCTCCTCGGCGACTTCAATGCCAGAGTCGGTAAGGACACAGCCCTCTGGGGAGATGTGATCGGCAGAGAGCGGGTAGGGAAAATCCAACTCCAGTGGTACCCTGCTCCTGACAAAATGCCTAGAATACGACCTTGTCATCACTAACACCTTGTTCCGCCGGAGTAACAAGTACAAGGCATCGTGGCAACACTCTCGCTCCAAACACTGGCACCTGCTCAACTATGTCATCGTTCAAGTCAGGGATCGCAAGGATGTGTCCATCACCCATGCCATGACAAGAGCTGACGACTGCTGGAAGGATCACCGCCTAATCCATTCCATCATCGACATCAATATAGCCCCAAAGCGGTGACGGCAGCAGAAGCAATGCCGCAAAAAAATCAATGCCGGGGCACTCAAAAACCCAGCTAAGAGAGCCCTATACAGCCAGCACCTCACTGCTAACCTGACGACCTTCGATGACCCCGAGACGTAGAATGCCCACAGCGCTTGGTCTGCCCTCCAGACTACCATAGCCTGCGAAGAGATGCTCGGTCACTCAACCAGGAAACACCAGGACTGGTTTGAGGAGAATGACCAGGAGATCCAAGAGCTAATAAATCACAAGCGCAGGGCATTTCTGAACGTAAAACAACAATCCAACTCGGGAGCAGCAAAGCAGCATTACAGAAGGCTTTAGGTCGAGGTCCAACAAAAAACCCGCGACCTAAAGAATAAATAGTGGGTGAAGAAAGCACAGGAGATTCAGCAGCTGGCCGACAGCCATGTGCAAGGATTAGTCACCACAGTCAAGGCCACCTACGGCCCAAACACCCGAGGCCCACCCCACTGCTAGCCAAGAACGGGGAAACACTCATCAAGGACACCGAGGCAGTCAGGACCTGCAGGAAGGAGCACTTCGAAGATCTCCTTAACCAAGACTCTGCCTTTGACTCAAGTGTCCTCGACTCCATCCCGCAGCATGCTACTCGCCACCATCTCATAAGAACATAAGAATTAGGAACAGGAGTAGGCCATCTAGCCCCTCGAGCCTGCTCCGCCATTCAACAATATCATGGCTGATCTGGCCGTGGACTCAGCTCCACTTACCTGCCCGCTCCCCTTAACCCTTAATTCCCTTATTGGTTAAAAATCTATCTATCTGTGATTTGAATACATTCAATGAGCTAGCCTCAACTGCTTCCTTGGGCAGAGAATTCCACAGATTCACAACCCTCTGGGAGAAGAAATTCCTTCTCAACTCGGTTTTAAATTGGCTCCCCCGTATTTTGAGGCTGTGCCCCCTAGTTCTAGTCTCCCCGACCAGTGGAAACAACCTCTCTGCCTCTATCTTGTCTATCCCTTTCATTATTTTAAATGTTTCCATAAGATCACCCCTCATCCTTCTGAACTCCAACGAGTAAAGACCCAGTCTACTCAATCTATCATCATAAGGTAACCCCCTCATCTCCGGAATCAGCCTAGTGAATCGTCTCTGTACCCCCTCCAAAGCCAGTATATCCTTCCTTAAGTAAGGTGACCAAAACTGCACGCAGTACTCCAGGTGCGGCCTTACCAATACCCTATACTGTTGCAGCAGGACCTCCCTGCTTTTGTACTCTATCCCTCTCGCAATGAAGGCCAACATTCCATTCGCCTTCCTGATTACCTGCTGCACCTGCAAACTAACTTTTTGGGATTCATGCACAAGGACCCCCAGGTCCCTCTGCACCTCAGCATGTTGTAATTTCTCCCCATCTCAGTGAAACTCCAACGTTGCACGAGGTAGAAAAGGCCATCCACCAGCTCAAGAACAAGGCAACGGGAGCGGCTGGAATCCCCGCTGAGGCACTAAAGTGTGGCAGAGAGGCACTATTGGCACGAATGCATGACCTCATCTCTCTCATCTGGAAGGAGGAGAGCATGCCGGGTGATCTCAGAGATGCAGTAATCGTGACCATCTTTTCAAAAGGGGACAAGTTCGACTGCGGCAACTACAGAGGAATCTCCCTGTTGTCGGCCACTGGGAAAGTCATCGCTAGAATCCTCCTCAATCGTCTTCTCCCTGTGGCTGAGGAGCTCCACCCGGAGTCACAATGCGGATGTCGTCCACTACGAGGTACAACGGACAAGATCTTTACGGCGCGACAACTGCAAGAGAAATGCAGGGAACAGCACCAATCCTTGTACATGACCTTCTTTGACCTCACAAAGGACTTTGACTTTGTCAATCGCAAGGGACTATGAAGCATCCTCCTCCATTTCGACTGCCCCCAAAAGTTTGTCGCCATCCTTTGCCTGCACCACGACGACATGCAGGCCGTGATCCTGACCAACGGATCCATCACAGACCCAATCCACGTCCGGACCAGGGTCAAATAGGGCTGCGTCATCGCGCCAACCCTCTTCTTGATCTTCCTTGCTGCAATACTCCACCTCACACTCAACAAGCTCCCTGATGGAGTGGAACTAAACTACAGAACACCAGTGAGAACCTGTTCAACCTTCGTCGTCTCCAGGCCAGATCCAACACCGTCCCAACCTCTGTTGTCGAACTACAGTACGTGGACGATGCTTGCCTCTGCGCACATTCAGAGACTGAACTCCAAGTCATAGTCAACATCATCACTGAGGTGTACAAAAGCATGGGCTTTACACTAAACATCCGTAAGACAAAGGTCTTCCACCAACCTGACCCCGCCACACAGCACTGCCCCCCAGTCATCAAGAGCCACGGCGCAGCCCTGGAAAACGTAGACCAGTTTCCATACCTCCGGGAGCCTATTATCAGCAAGGGCAGACAGCGATGACGAGGTTCAACCCCGCCTCCAGTGTGCCAGCGCAGCCTTCGGTCATCTGAGGAAGAGTGTGTTCGAAGAGGAGGCCCTCAAATCTGGCACCAAGCTCATGGTCTACAGAGCTGTAGTGATACCTGCCCTCCTGTATGGCTCAGAGACGTGGGCCATATACAGTAGACACCTCAAATCACTGGAGAAATACCACCAACGATGTCTCCGCAAGATCCTGCAAATCTCCTGGGAGGACAGACGCACCAACGTTAGTGTTATGTATGCAAACATTACCAATGTGTAAGACTTGCCACCAGGGGCCACACCCGTGGGAGACCCAAGGGTCACCTGCACACCCTGGGCAAGCAGGTATAAAAGGCAGTCAACTATGCTGCTTCCTCACTCTGGAGTTACAATAAAGAGACCAAGGTCAAAACAGTTTGAGCTTAAAATATACAGTCTTGTGGAGTTATTCCAAACGTAACAATTGGCAACGAGTAACAGATCACAAACTTTCACACGGTTATGGCTGCCATTGGTATTCTTGAGAGATTTGTTGAGCGAGATGATTGGGAAGCCTTCGTTGAGCCTCTTGACCTATACTTCGTGGCCAACGAGCTAGAAAAGGAAGAAACCGCGGTCAAGTGCAGGGCGATTCTCCTCACCGTTTGTGGATCCACGATATATGGCCTCATCAAAAATCTGCTAGCACCGACGAAACCAGCAGACAAGACATATGAAGAGTTGTGCATGCTGGTTTGGGAACACCTCAAGCCAAAGGAGAGCATCTTGATGGCCAGGTGTCGCTTTTATACGCACCACCACTTCGAGGGCCAGGACGTGGCGAGCTATGTTGCCAACCTAAGACGCCTTGCGGGACCGTGCGTATTTGTTGGATTTTTGGGGGAAATGCTGCAGGACTTTTTCGTGCTTGGAATTGGCCACGAGGTCATTCTTCGCAAACTGCTGTCTGCCGAATCTGAGCAAAGCCATCACGACAGTCCAGGCTTTTATGTCCACAAACGATAACACTAAACAGATATCATTGCAGCATCGAAACTCACCGGCAAGTACTGTGCATAAAATAACGCCTTCTGCAGGCAAAACTGTACATGGCAGGGCCTACACGCCTGCAGAGGCCAGACCTAGGATGACTCAGAGTCCGCCGTGGGGCATGAATGCAAATCCAATCATCATAGGCAGTCCCTCGGAATCGAGGAAGACTTCCTTCCACTCCTAAAGTGAGTTCTTTGATGGCTGAACAGTCCAATACGAGAGCCACAGACCCTGTTACAGGTGGGACAGACATTTGTCGAGGAAAGGGGTCGGTGGGGCTGGTTTGCCGCGTGCTCCTTCCACTGCCTGCGCTTGGCCTCTTCATGCTCTTTGCGTTGTGACTCGAAGAACTCAACGCCCTCCCGGATTCACTTTCTCCACCTCGGGCGGTCTTCGGCCAGGGTCTCCCAGGTGTCAGTGGTGATGTTGCACTTTACCAGGGAGGTTTTGAGGGTGTGCTTATAACGTTTCCGCTACCCACCTTTGGCTCGTTTATCATGAAGGAGCTCCACATAAAGCATTTGCTTAGGGAGTCTCATATCTGGCATGTGAACTATGTGGCCTGCCCAGCGAAGCTGATAGAGTGTGGTCAGTGCTTCAATACTGGGGATGTTAGCCTGGACGAGGACACTGATGTTGATGTGCCTGTCCTCCCAGGGGATCTGCAGGATTTTGTGGAGACATCGTTGGTGATCTATCTCCAGCGACTTGAGGTGCCTTCTATACATCGTCCATGCCTCAAATCCATACAGGAGGGCGGGTATTACTACAGCCCTGTAGACCATGAGATTGGTGGTAGATTTGAGGGCCTGGTCTTCAAACACTCTGAGGAAAAGACGGCCGAAGGCTGCACTGGCACACTGGAGGCGATGTTGAATCTCTGCATCAATGTCTGCCTTTGTTGATAAGAGGCTCCCGAGATATGGGAAATGGTCCACGTTGTCCAGGGCCGCGCCGTAATTCTTGATGATTGGAGGGTAGTGCAGTGCGGCTGGGACAGGCTGGTGGAGGACCTTTGTCTTACGGATGTTAAGCGTAAGGCCTATGCTTTCATATGCCTCAGTGAATACATTGACTAGATCCTGGAGTTCAGCCTCAGAATGTGCGCATACGCAGGCGTCGTCCGCGTACTGTAGCTCAACGACAGAGGTTGGGGTGATCTTGGACTTGGCCTGGAGGCGGCATAGGTTAAACAGCTTTCCACTGGTTCTGTAGTTTAGGTCCACTCCAGCGGGGAGCTTGTTGATTGTGAGGTGGAGCATGGTGGTGAGGAAGATTGAGAAGAGGGTTGGAGCGATGACGCAGCCCTGTTTGACCCCGGTCCGGACGTGAATTGGGTCTGTAGTGGATCCGTTGTAAGGATCACGGCCTGCATGTCATCGTGAAGCAGGCGAAGGATGTTGACAAACTTTTGGGGGCATCCAAAACGGAGGAGGGCTCTCCATAGACCCTCACAGTTGACAGTGTCAAAGGCCTTCTTCATAAGATCAAAGAAGGCCATGTATAAGGGCTGGCACTGCTCCCTGCTTTTTTCCTGCAGCTGTCGCGCTTCAAAGATCATGTCTGTTGTGCTCCGTAGGGGACGAAATCCGCACTGAGATTCCGGGAGGAACTCTTTGGTCACAGGGAGAAGACGATTGAGGAGAATTCTAGCGACAACTTTCCCAGTGGCTGATAGCAGGGAGATTCCCCTGTAGTTGCCGCAGTCGGACTTGTCCCCTTTTTAAAAAATGGTCACAATCACTGCATCAGAGATCTCCCGGCATGCTCTCCTCCCTCCAGATGAGAAAGATGAGGTCATGTATCCCCTCCAACAGCGCCTCTCCACAACAGTGCCTCAGCAGAGATTCCATCCACACCCGTAGCCTTGTTATTCTTGAGCTGTTTTATGGCTTTGCCTACCTTGTGCAACGTTGGGGTTTCACTGAGGTGGTGGCGGGTCGCATGCTGCGGGATGGAGTCAAGAACACTCGAGTCAAAGGCAGACTCTCGATTGAGGAAATCTTCAAAGTGCTCCTTCCATCGGGCCCTGACAGCCTCAGTGTCCTTGATGAATGTTTCCCCGTTTTTGGTCAGGAGTGGGCTTGGGCCTTGGGGAATTTGGACCGTAGGTGGCCTTGACTGCAGTGAAGAATCCTCGCATATCATGGCTGTCAGCCAGTTGTTGTATCTCCTGTGCTTTCTCCATCCACCACCTGTTCTTTAGGTCCCGGGTTTTTTTGTTGGACCTGAGCCTTGAGATGTTTGTAATGTTGTTTTGCAGCTCCAGAGTTGGGTTGTTGCTCGAGGCTCAGAAATGCTTTGCGCTTGCGATCTATTAGTTCTTTGATCTCCTGATCATTTTCATCAAACCAGTCCTGGTGTTTTCTGGTTGAGTGACCAAGTGTCTCTTCACAGGCACTGGTTATAGAGGCCTGGAGAGCAGACCAGGCGCTGTGGGCATTCAGCATCTCAGGGTCTTCAAGGCACACCAGATTGGTTGTGAGACGCTGGCTGTATAGGGCTCTCTTAGCTGGGTCTCTAAGTGCCCCGGCATTAACTTTTTAGCGGAACTGCTTCTGCTGTCCCCCCTGCTTTGTGGCAATGTTAATGTTGATGATGGATCGGATTAGGCAGTCCGTCCAGCAGTCGTCAGCTCCTGTCATGGTGGGGTGATGTGCACATCCTTGCAATCCCTGGCTTGGACGATGACAGTCAAGCAGATGCCAGTGTTTTGAGCGAGGGTGTTGTCACGATGCCTTATATTTGTCCTTCTGGCGGAACAGGGTGTTGGTGATGAGGAGTTCATGTTCTACACATTTTGTCAGGAGTAGGGTACCACTGGAGTTGGCTTTCCCTACCCACTCTCTGCCAATCACGCCTCCCCAGAGGGCTATGTCTTTGCCAATCACCCAGGAGGATCAATTTGTCGCCCATGGGGACGCGGGACAAGGATGTCTCGAGGTTGGAATAAAAACCCTCTTTAGCCTCATCCATTGCATCGAGTGTAGGGACGTACGTACTGATGACTGTGGCGCATTGGTTCTGGGATGTGGTAAGACGAAGAGTCATGAGGCGTTCGTTAACCCCGCAAGGGGAGTCTTTGAGGTGGTTAACCAGCTCATTCTTGACGGCAAAGCAGATTCCATGAAGGCGGCATTCTGCCTCTGGTTTCCTATTCCAAAAGAAGGTGTAACCTCCACCTTGTTCCTTCAGCTGGCCTTCCCCTGCCCGCCGGGTCTCACTTAGAGCGGCGATGTCAATGTCAAAACATCTGAGTTCCTGGGCAACTAGGACGGTGCAGCGTTCCGGCCTGTTGCTGTTGGAATTGTCCATGAGGGTCCTGATGTTCCAGGTCCCAAACTTCATACTGACAAAGTGGAAGATGCCTGTGCATGAGTTCTTTTAACATGGGGTGGCCGCTGCACATCGGCAACCACACAGGCTTAGCTGAGTAAGGTCTTGGTCCAGTGGCAAGGGGGTCCAAGACAACTGGAGACCAGGCACAGCTCTATAAGCCTAATTGCCTACGGCGAGGTGTTGGCCGCAAGCTCGGCGCCGGGTAGCGCCATTGATGGTAGATGGCCCGAGGCTTGGTAGGGGGGGGCAGGCATTAGGGAGGTCACTTCCAAAGTTATTTTAAAAGTTAAAAGTTGATAGAAACTTCTTAAACAAATTGGGAATTTCCAAGAGTTGTTAAAAAGTCTAAGATGTAGATCAATAATAGGTTATAAAAGTTTCCTCAATTGTTTAAAAGTTAAGATTGAGTGAATTCTTCTTTTTTTAAAAAAAAACTTTAAAAGTCGATTAAAAAGTTTAAGGTACAGAGGGCCCTCCGAGCCGAGGTAGAAACGGGCCGGTGCAGGGGTCCCTTCGGCCCGGGACAGAAGTGGGCTGGCGCAGGGCCCACACAGGTCCATCGGGCGAGCACACCAGGCCGAAGATGGCTCCGTGGGTTTTTTGGCACCGAGCGAATCCATTAGCACCATGTTGGCGCTACGGGGGTAATCATCGAGCCCATCAATGTTGATTCAAGCACTACGTGTGCAAGGGCTGTGGAACAATGGGGCACCTCCAGCAACTGTGCAGACGTGCTGTGACTCACCATGTGCCAGAGTCGGCAGAAGATGACCGATCCGGCACGGATCACGCTGAACGAGTAAGAGAGGCAACTCAACCAGAGACTGAAGAGGAAGTGTATGGGGTACACATCTTCACCACCAAAAGCCCTCCGATAATGTTAAAAGTCAAATTAAATGGCATTCCAGTTTCCATGGAATTGGACATGGGGCCGAGTCAGTCAATTATCAGCCAGAAGGCTTTTGAGAAACTGTGGGGCAACAAGGCACAAAGGCCAAAACTAAACCCGATTCACACTGTGGGGGGTGGAGGAGAGGGAGAGAGACGGGTGGGGGAGAGGGAGAGACGGGTGGGGGGAGAGAGACTGGTGGGGGAGAGAGACGGGTGGGGTGATCAGGGAGCGAGGGAACTCAGGCAAGACAGATCACATTCTTCCAACCCCCTGCAAGGGACATCATTGGAGTGGATGAAATCCAGATGTCACGACACGGTCACTATTCACTTCATATCCAATAAACCAGTTAACAATCCGTACACAATGCCCCATCTATGGTGGGGTGGGGCGGGGAATCGGGTTATGCACTTGCACTGGTGAAAGGAGGGACTTTGGCTGGGGAGAGGGGATGTACTTGGACTGGGGTAAGGCACTTTGGCTGGCCCTTGCTGCCTTCTGGGGAGCTCTGTCCTCAGTTGCTTCAGGAAGTCAAAGTGGATCGAGTTACAATTTGCAAAGTCAGTGAGACCTTGGCATGGGCAGTTCCAGTTACACATGCCAGTGAAACTTCAGGGTGTGACTTATCCTCCAAGGGGACCAATCATAGACAAAGGGTGGAGCATGGTGTCAATTTTGGCAGCACAAATAAGCGCATCCATAAATGCTGGCCTTGCCAGCGACGCCCGCATTCCATTTTTGGTTTTGATTTTATATCACTATATTGTTTATTTTAGATCTTTAAAACTATTCTGCAGTTCAATCCAGAAAATACAGATTTTTTTTTTTTTTTTTTTTAAACTGATTATGCTGTTCAAATGTTTTCAATATTCACATATTTAAACCCTCTGAATTTGTTGCAAACTTTCATTCTCAGTAAGAGGCTGCCTTTTTGAACAGTTTCGATTTCAAGGTTAGTATATTCAGTATTGCATGTTATTGCTTTTTGTATCTGTTCAAGTTTCTTCAGTAAACACACACAAAGGAGCGAGCCCTTCCTATCTACACAATGGAACACTCCATTCCAGTCACGCAGTCACAGGGACATAAACTTAACCCAGTATTTCCCAGATAAGCAACTCAGTCAACTATTAAATAAAATGAGAATTCCCAATAAGTACCAACATATAGCTAAAATGAACTGCTGCATATGTGTATTTTACTGTGCAGAGTACACAATTTCTAATAAATAACTAAATATAGATGTTATGATTTCCCTTACACAATGAAATTGCTGTAAATGACATATATATTTCATTATACAAGCCTACAACCAATCTTTGAGAATTTGATTTATATCTCCATCGGAAAGATTCCTTAGATATTGCTTTAATGTCCGTTCACTTTCAAACAAGGCACTTGCCATCCATAACCTAATCGTGGATGACTGCATCGACATCATGACACTAACGGAAACTTGGCTGAGGGATAATGACACATTACCTTTAATCAAAGCCTCCCCTCCCGGCTATACCTTCCACCACTTGCCCCACACAGACCATCGTGGTGACGATATAGCTCTCATCACCAAATCATACCTTGGTCTGTCCCCCTACTCATCTGGCTCTTTCTCATCATTTGAACATATCATCTTAAAGAGCGCAGACTTGAACGGATGTAACGGACAACTGGTTTAGCCATTCACCGCCAGATCTGGCTTGAACACATAAAATATTATCAGTTCCTACTCTTGTCTACAAAAACTGCTCATTATTCCAGGATCATTCTGGATTGCAAAAATAACCCCCGGCTACTATTCTCTACTGCTAACCAGCTCCTTCAACCCCTCTCCCCTGTCTCCACCACACTCGCCTCCAACAACAAGTGTGAGGAGTTCATTGGCTTCTTTGTCTCAAAGATTGAGACCATCCAATCAGCTATCTCTGCGAGTTCCCTTCCTCCACCTAGCCCACAGGACCAAACTTCATCTGATGCCCCCACCTGCCTGAGCCGTAAACGCACATCTTTCTCTAGTTTCTATTTGATCTCCCCTCTTGATCTCTCCAAGCCCATCTTGTCCATGAGACCCACTTCCCACTAGACTGCTGACCATTCAACTTCCTTTTTTGGCTCCCATGTTAGCCGACATTGTTAACGATTCTCTCTCCTCAGGTACTGTTCCCCTCTCCTTCAAATCTGCTGTCATCACCCATCTCCTCAAAAAAACAACCCTTGACTACTTATCGCATCATCTCCAACCTCCTTTTCTTGTCCAAAGTACAGTTGTACCTCTCCAGTCCGGCACCCTTGGGACCTGACTGGCGCTGGACCAGAGAATTTCCGGACCACGGGAGGTCATGCCAACCTTAGCATTGTCAGCAGTACCCTAGAGGTCAACTGACAAGTGGTTAACTTTGTAAAATTGCAGAGAGACTATGTTGAATATCTGGTTTGTAGAATAATATACTATTATAACAATTTGTTATCCTTTGTTTTTTTTTTTAAGGTTGTGTTCATCAAGTTGAGTAATTTTTTTTTTTTATAAATAGAGTATGGAGAGTAAGAAAGACGACAGGGAAAGGCCAATTACTGTCTTTATCGCATATAGGGATCTGTGTAAACACTTGAGTGCCCACGAAAGTCGATTCCTCTGAACGGCGCAGACATCAACCAAAGCAAAACAGGCTGAAAACTGCCACAGATCTGGGGCACAAACGGCGGCGAGCGGGCTGCTGGCCCTCAGGCCCAGTAACATAGTTGCTGCCCCTCCCAACAACATCCATTATCATCAAAATCACAAATTACATCCTTTGTGAGTGTCACAAAGGTAAACTATCCCTCCTCATCCTTCTTGACCTGTCTGCAGCCTTTGACATAGTTGACCATTCCATCCTCCTCCTCCATCATCGTCCAGCTGGGTGGGACTGCACTTGCCTGGTTCCATTCTTATCTATCTAATCGTAACCAGAAAATCACTTGCAATGGCTTCTCTTCCCACTCCCGCATCGTTACCTTTGGTGTCCCCTAAAGGTCTATCCTTGGTCCCCTCTTATTTCTCATCTATATGCTACCCCTTGGCGATATCATCCGAAAACACGCCGTAAGTTTCCACATGTACACTGATGACACCCAACTCTACCTCAGCACCACTTCTCTCGACCCCTGCTTGGTATCTAAATTATCAGATTGCTTGTCTGACATCCAGTACTGGATGAGCAGAAATTTTCTCCAATTAAATATTAGGAAGACCGAAGCCATTATCTTTGGTCCCTGCCACAAACTGCGTTCCCTAACCACTGACTCCATCCCTCTTCCTAGCATCAATCTGAGGGTGAACAAGACTGTTCGCAACCTAGGTGTCATATTTGACCCTGAAATGATTTTCTAGCCACATATCCGCGGCATAAATAAAACCGCATTTTTCCACCTCCGGAATATTGCCCGCCTATGCCGCTGCCTCAACTCTTCTACTGAAACCCTCATCCATGCCTTTGTTACCTTTAGACTTTGACTACTCCAACTCACTTCTGGCTGGCCTCCCACATTCTACACTACGTAAACTTGAGGTCATCCAAAACTCTGCAGCCCATGTTCTAACGTGCACCAAGTCAAGATCACCCCTGTGCTTTCTCACCTACAATGGCTCCCGGTTAAACAACGCCTCAATTTCAAAATTCTCATCCTGGTTTACAAATTACTCCATGGCCAGACTAGGTGTTATGTAATGAGAGAGGATTAATTTGCAATCTTGTTGCGCGAGGCCCCTTGAGGAAGAGTGACCATAATATGGTAGAATTTTTCATTAAGATGGAGAGTGACACAGTTAATTCAGAGACTAGGGTCCTGAACTTAAAGAAAGGTAACTTCGACGGTATGAGACGTGAATTGGCTAGGATAGACTGGTCAATGATACTTAAAGGATTGATGGTGGATAGGCAATGGCAGACATTCAAAGATCACATGGATGAACTTCAACAATTGTACATCCCTGTCTGGCGTAAACATAAAACGGGGAAGGTGGTTCAACCGTGGCTAATAAGGGAACTTAGGGATAGTGTTAAATCCAAGGAAGAGGCATATAAATTGGCCAGAAAAATCAGCAAACCTGAGGATTGGGAGAAATTTAGAATTCAGCAGAGGAGGACAAAGGGTTTAATTAGGAGAGGGAAAATAAGAGTATGAGACTAAGCTTGCAGGGAACATAAAAACTGACTGCAAAAACTTCTATAGATATGTGAAGAGAAAGAGATTAGTGAAGACAAATGTAGGTCCCTTGCAGTCAGAATCGAGTGAATTTAAAATGGAGAACAAAAAAATGGCAGACCAATTGAACAAATACTTTGGTTCTGCCTTCACTAAGGAAGACACAAATAACCTTCCGGAAATACTAGGGGACCGAGGGTCTAGCGAGAAGGAGGAACTGAAGGAAATCCTTATTGGTCAGGAAATTGTGTTTGGGAAATTCATGGGATTGAAGGCCAATAAATCCCCAGGGCCTGATATTCTGCATCCCAGAGTAATTAAGGGAGTGGCCCTAGATATAGTGGATGCATTGGTGGTCATTTTCCAACATTCTAGAGACTCTGGATCAGTTCCTATGGATTGGAGGGTAGCTAATGTAACTCCACTTTTTAAAAAAGGAGGGAGAGAGAAAACAGGGAATAATAGACCGGTTCGCCTGACATCGGTAGTGGGGAAAATATTGGAATCAATTATTAAAGAGGTAATAGCAGCATTTGGAAAGCAGTGACAGGATCGGTTCAAGTCAGCATGGATTTATGAAAGGGAAATCCTACTAGACAAATCTTCTAGAATTTTTTGAGGATGTAACTAGTACAGTGGACAAGGGAGAACCAGTGGATGTGGTGTATTTGGACTTTCAAAAGGCTTTTGACAAGGTCCCACACAAGAGATTAGTGTGCAAAATTAAAGCACATGGTATTGGGGGTAATGTATTGACGTGGATAGAGAACTGGTTGGCAGACAGGAAGCAAAGAGTAGGAATAAACGGGTCCTTTTCAGAATGGCAGGCAGTGACTAGTGGGGTACTGCAAGGTTCAGTGCTGGGACCACAGCTATTTACAATATACATTAATGATTTAGACAAAGGAATTGAATGTAATATCTCCAAGTTTGCAGATGACAGTAAGCTGGGTGGCAGTGCGAGGAGGATGCTAAGAGGCTGCAGGGTGGCTTGGACAGGTTAGGTGAGTGGGAAAATGCATGGCAGATGCAGTATAATATGGATAAATGTGAGGTTATCCACTCTGGTGGCAAAAACAGGAAGGTAGAATATTATCTGAATGGTGACAGATTAGAAAAAGGGGAGGTGCAATGAGACCTGGGTGTCACAGTACATCAGTCATTGAAAGTACGCATGCAGGTACAGCAGGCAGTCAAGAAAGCAAATGGTATGTTGGCCTTTATAGTGAAGGGATTTGAGTATCGGAGCAGGGTGGTATTTTTTGATCAATTTTGCGATTTGGAGTGGTATGTCGGTGGTCCGCGGGCGGTATGTCCACCAATTTCAGCCCCCAAGTAAACGAATGACAGGTCACGGTCCTTGGCATGATTCCCCGCACAGTCAGAGGGAGCAGGAGTACAGAGCAAGTGTTTCTTTATGAAGCGGGCAGGAAAACTGGAGGTGGAGTTATGCCTAGCGATTCTTGCCCATATTGGAAGGCCGCTTAAGAGAACAGCACCAATCTCGGCCCGAGAGCAAGTCGCTAACCTTCCTTCTCTGCTGCAGAGTGGTGTGTGGCACAGGGAGACCGCAAGAGAGGCATCGAGTAAAATACTTTAAAAAAATTAAAAAAAATACTTCCATATTTTTAAACAAAAACAAAATATAAGATAACATTTAACAGTCTCAGTCTTCGCTCAGTTGATAGCGGAGTCCGAAAGTTGTGGGTTCAAGTCCCACTCCAGAAACCCGAGCACAAAAATCTAGGCTGACACTCCAGCGCTGTACTGAGGGAGTGCTGCGCTATCGGAAGTGCTATCTTTTGGATGAGATGTTAAACCGAAGCCCCATGTGTCCGCTCAGGTGGATGTAAAAGATTCCACGGCACTATTTCAAAGAGAACAGGAGAGTTCTTCCCAGAGTCTTGGACAATATTTATCCCCGCACCACCTAGAAACAGATTATCTGGTCATTATCACATTGCTATTTGTGGGACCTGAATGTGCACAAATTCACTGCTGCATTTCCTCCATTACAACACTTCAAATATACTTCATTGGGTGTTAAGCACGTTGGGACGTCCTGAGGTCGTGAAAGGCGCTATATAAATGCAAGTCTTTTTTTTTCCTTTTTAACACATTGCGCTATTTATCATTAACGCACTGCAAATTATTACTCTATAATTTGCAGTGATTACAATACAATTATCAATCCTTCAGTATGGTCATGTGCTAAATTACATGCAGTGCATTACCTACTGGCACACACAATTCCTGCTACAGGTACTAGCAAAAAACACAAATAACCATCCATCAACTCTGGAGATCGATCACAAAATTGTAATCACGGTTAGGTATCCAAACATTTATGTAACATGTAAGCTATGTGCTTTTCCAAATAAAATGTTTTTCAGAACTTTATTTTGATACCTTATTAGCACATGCACAAATGC
Organism: Pristiophorus japonicus; assembly: GCF_044704955.1. NCBI lineage: Eukaryota > Metazoa > Chordata > Chondrichthyes > Pristiophoridae > Pristiophorus > Pristiophorus japonicus. Next base: position 96,738,929 of record NC_091983.1, on the reverse strand, counting down.
TCTACAAGTGCTTCCAACTATGTCAGTGTCTGTAATGGCACATGCTGAAAGCACACAGAGGAAAATTCAAGCATACCTGCACAGACTTCCTTATAGATTGGGTTTGGAGTAAATCCACCAGCATATCCAACCTGAGTGGAATAGACACCTTTTTGAAGCCAGAATTTTCTCTCAGCACCCCAGAAACAGCCCATGCCTAAATAAAACAAAATCAGAGTGGTAGTATAAGTAGACTGTATGGGGATGTATTGCACACAATCTAATGAATAAGTCAAGATCAAAGCCGAAGAGAAATAGCTTATCAGGGCCTTTATGAAATTGCAGAATTTTACATACCTCCTTTGAAATTTTTGCTTTTCAAAAATGTACCCACTTTCTTTTTAAGTCATTATAAATTCCACTTCCATCACTATTATACCAACAATTTGATCAATAATTTCCACTTCTCATCAAAAACAGGATGTGGAGTGGGTTAGCACACCATCCTTTCACCTCCAGGACCTGGGCCTGAATTCAGCCCAGACACGTGAGGCAAATGTCTCCTCTGTCATCTAGTCTAAGAAGTCTCAATCATAATTCCTGGGAAACAAAGGTCCACAGCAGAAAGCTGCTTCCAATGTGCTACCATTTGCTAATCTCATTTGGAGAAGCTATTGAGATGGCTGATGTGGAGAACAGAAATGTCACAGTGGTATAGTATGGGCATGTTCTTTTGAGGTTATGAAGAGTATAGCACCCTTTACTATACCCAACCTTGGGAGTGTTTGATGCTGATAGAACACCTTAAATGGGAAAGTGTTCCAGTTCCATTCATCATCTCGAATATAATAATCTGGTTTCTTTTTAAAACGCTTAAACGGATTAAAATGGGGCAAATGATCTGTAACTTACATTTACTTAGGTCATATCCAACTGGAAAATTGCATGGGAACCAATGAGTTATTTTCAAAATAAAAACAGAATCACTCTATTGGATATATTATATGAATAGGAAATGACAACATTACAACAGAAGATTGAACTGAGAAAATCACCATATCTAGCTCAACCTAATTTGGTGTTTTTTCAAGGTAGTATTAATTTTAATCCTGCCTTGGCAAGAAAACTGATTTCCCTTACCTCTTTATTTAATAAAGATCAATTTCTTTTGAATGCTTCAATTAAGTAGGATACCTGTACTAGTTGTACTATGTGGCAGCTTAGTCCAGACACTAACGGACTCATGTTTACCACCCATTTTCAGATAGCTTCATGGCAGCCAGAAGCGGTAAATAGATCAGGGAGGCATATTGCCAAATCTCTGCTCGTAAAAACCGCAGTTACAATTTTCCTCCAAGGGCAACGTGGGCTGGCAGCTGTGCCTGCTGATTGCAGCCTGCCACCAGCAAATTATATTTAAATATCCCTTTAAAGTCTATGGTGTATTTCCACCCCCTTGCCACCTGTGACCCACTTCCTGAAATGAACACCAATATGAAAGTAGTGTTGGTGGTTATTAGGCAGCAGCACAGATGGAACAGCAGTTAAAGGCTACCTTCTGAGGAATGTGTGTTCGGTCAAACTTTGCCGCTGGATACTCATTTTATTTGTTTTTTTTTCGCTCAATCTCGCTGTTAGGTTCAGATAAAAGTGCCACAGGAGACAATGGTGTTTCCATTGGAGATTTCCCTTTACCTCTGTTTTGAGGAGGAAGAAAGAAAGAATTGAGGAGAAGCTGCATTGGAAAGTCAAGTTGATTATTATCCAACATAGAAGGCAGCTGACACCCACCCCAGCCTCTGCGTATCCAGACCACCAGGGTTGGCTTTGTGCTTGTACATATCCACCATGGAGTCAGAAGTGGGTAGTAGACTCCACCAACTGCAGCACTGCAACTCTGTTGTCTTTCTTTGAATTTTTTCAAATACTTTGTTTATAAGCACGGTGATCAAAATTTGATTTAGTTTTCAAAGAGCGGGAGCAGCAGACCACAAAGCAGCGAGAGAGGGAGAGCCCAAGGACCCACCAAGTGGTGTGAGAGGGAGAGCCCAGGGACACACCAAGTGGTGTGAGAGGGAGAGCCCAGGGACACACCAAGTGATGTGAGAGGGAGAGCCCAGGGACACACCAAGCGATGAGAGGGGGAGAGAGCCCAGGGACCCACCAAGTGGTGTGAGAGGGAGAGCCCAGGGACACACCAAGCGGTGTGAGAGGGAGAGCCCAGGGACATACTAAGTGGCGTGAGAGGGAGAGCCCAGGGACACACCAAGTGGTGTGAGAGGGAGAGCCCAGGGACCCACCAAGTGATGAGGCCCAAACATCAACTGACCCGAAGACAAGAAGTAAAAAGAACCAAAATCAAAGTGTGACATCACAGGAAAGAAGGGAAGTGATTGGTTGGTGAGTTTTTCTCTTTTCTGGGGCTTTGGTTTGAATTAAGAGCTGGGATTAAAAACAAAACTTGAAAACTTTATTAACTGAATATATTAGAGATTGCAGGACAGACGATGAGTTTCTGCTGTTGCATGTGGAAGCTGGTTGATCTCATTGAGGTCCATGGCGACCGCATCTGCAGCTCGAGGAACTTCAGCTCTGTGTTGATGAGCTGGAGTCCGAGCTGCAGATATGATGACACATCCGGGGGTGGGGGGGAGGGGGGGGGGCGGAGAGTTACCTGGACGCTGCGTTCCAGGAGGCAGTCCTCAGATTAATTCATTCAAATTTGGTCCGTGGTCAGGGACAGGAGGGTGTGACTACACGCGAGGCATGTATGGGAACTCAGGAGGTAGTGATGGAGGAGCCTCAGCGCTTGCTCTTGTCCAACAGGTTCGATGCTCTTGCTCCCTGTGTGGACGAGAGCAGGGACTGCAGGGAGGATGAGCAAACTGACCACAGCACTGTGGTACAGGGGGCCATTTAAGTGGGGGGGGGGGGGGGGGGGGGAGTAAAAAGAAATGTTGTAATGGTAGGGGACAATATCATTAAGCGGATAGATATGGTTCTTTGCAGCCGAGAGCGCGAGTCCCGAAGGCTGTGTTGCCTGCCCAGTGCCAGGGTTAAGGACATCTCCTCAGGGCTGGAGAGGAACTTGGAGTGGGAGGGGGAAGATCTAGTTGTCGTGGTCCACGTGGCTGCCAATGACATAGATAGGACAAAAAGAGTTTCTGCTGAGGGAGTATGAGCAGCTCGGGGCCAAATTAAAAAGCAGAACCACAAAGGTAATAATCACTGGATTACTACCTGAGCCACCAGCAAATTTGCATAGGGTAAATAAGATCAGAAAGTTGAACACGTGGCTCTAGGACTGGTGTGGGAGAAACGGGTTTTGGTTCATGGGACACTGGCACCAGTACTGGGGTAAGAGGGAGCTGTTCCGTTGGGACGGTCTCCACTTAGACCGTGCTCGGACTAGGGTCATGGCGAATCGAAAAACTAGGGCTGTAATATTATATACATAAACTTGTATTTACTTTGTACAGCCACCAGAGGGCCCCTCCCCTGGAGTCACAAGGGATCCCATAATCCCTTGGGAGCACAGGTATTTAAGGAGGCTTCACAGGTTGGAGAGGCACTCTGGAGACCTGCAATAAAAAACTACGGTCACGCTTTACTTTGACCTCAGTGGTCAGTCTGACTCTTTCTCCATACACAACTGGCGACGAGATACAGATAGCGAACCCAAAGATGCAGAGAACAGTGGGCATCCTGGAGAAATTCTCAGAGGAAGATGATTGGGAAACTTTTGTGGAGCGACTCGACCAATACTTCGTGGCCAACGAGCTAGATGGGGAAGAGCGCGCTGCCAAACGAAGGGCGATCCTCCTCACCGTCTGTGGGGCACCAATGTATGGCCTCATGAAGAATCTGCTCACTCCAGCAAAATCCACGGAGAAATCATACGACGATTTGTGCACACTGGTCCGAGAGCATTTGAACCCAAAGGAAAACGTTCTGATGGTGAGGTACCGGTTCTACACCTACAAAAGGTCTGAAGGCCAGGAAATAGCAAGTTATGTCGCCGAGCCAAGACGCCTTGCAGGACATTGCGAATTTGAAGGACATTTGGAGCACATGCTCAGAGACTTTTTCGTAATTGGCATTGGCCACAAAACCATACCTCTCAAACTTTTGACTGTAGAGACCCCAGCCTTGAGTAAGGCCATAGCGATAGCCCAGGCGTTCATTGCCACCAATGACAATACAAAGCAAATCTCTCAGCACACAAGTGCTGCTACAAATACTGTGAACAAAGTGATGATGTTTTCGAATCGTAACGTACAAGACAGGTCACACATACCTGCAGCTACACGTCCGCAGCTGTCTCAGAGTCCACCATCAAGGGTGATGAATGCAAGGTCGTTAACACCTTGTTGGCGCTGTGAGGGTGATCATCGTTTCCATTCATGCCGATTCAAAGAGTACGTTTTCAAGGGCTGTGGAACAATGGGACACCTCCAACGAGCATGCAGGCGAGCTGCAAAGCCTGTTAAACCTGCAAACCACCATGTTGCAGAGAAGGACAGATCCACAGAGGATCACGACAAACCAGAGTCTGAGGTCGAGAAGGCAGAGATACATGGGGTGCACACATTCACCACGAATTGTCCCCCGATAATGCTGAATGTTGAACTAAATGGACCCCCGGTGTCAATGGAGCTGGACACGGGCACGAGCCAGTCCATCATGGGCAAAAAGACTTTCAAAAGGTTGTGCTGCAACAAGGCCTCAAGGCCAGTCTTAACTCCAGTTCGCACGAAACTAAGAACTTACACGAAAGAATTGATTCCTGTAATTGGCAGTGCTACGATGGAGCGGTGCACAAGCTACTACTCTGGGTGGTACTGGGCAATGGTCACACGCTGCTCGGCAGGAGCTGGCTGGGAAAGATACGCAGAAACTGGGACGACGTCCGAGCACTATCGCCCGCTGACGACACTTCGTGCCCAGATCTGAAACAAATTTGCTTCGCTGTTCGAACCAGGCATCGGGAAATTCCAAGGAGCAAAAGTGCAGATCCACCTAATTCCTGGGGCGCGACCCATCCATCACAAGGTGAGAACAGTACCGTGCATGATGAGAGAAAGGATAGAGATCGAGCTAGACCGGCTTCAAAGGAAGGGCATAATTTCACCAATCGAGTTCAATGAATGGGCCAGTCCTATCGTCCCAGTCCTCAAGGGAAATGGCACCGTCAGAATCTGTGGCATACAAAGTAACTATCAATCGTTTCTCCCTGCAGGACCAATACCCACTAACAAAGGCCGACGACCTCTTTGCAACGTTGGCGGGAGGAAAGACATTCACGAAGCTAGATCTGACTTCAGCCAATATGACGCAGGAACTGGAGGAATCATCAATGGCCCTCACCTGCATCAACACGAACAAAAGGTCTTTTTGTTTATAATAGATGCCCATTTGGAATCCGATCGGCGGCGGCGATATTCCAGAGAAACACGGAAAGTTTACTGAAGTCGGTCCCACACAACGCGGTCTTCCAGAACGACATCTTGGTCACTGGTTGGAACACAGTCGAGCATCTGCAGAACCTGGAGGTGGTTCTTAGTCAACGCAACCGTGTGGGGCTCAGGTTAAAATGCTCGAAGTGCGTTTTCCTGGCGCCTGAAGAGGAGTTCCTGGGAAGGAGGACTGCAGGCCTATCAACGCGATGACAGAGGCAATCGAGAACGCACTGAGGCCACAGAACGTGATGGAGCTATGGTCATTTCTGGGACTCCTGAACTACTTTGGTAACTTCTTACCGGGTCTCAGCACACTGTTAGAACCACTGCATGTCTTACTACAAAAAGGGGACGAATGGGTATGGGGCAAAAGCCAAGAAAATGCCTTTGTCAAAGTGAGAAAATAGTTATGCTCAAACAAATTGCTTGTGTTGTATGATCCATGTAAGTGTTTGGTACTAGCATGTGATGCGTCGTCATATGGCGTCGGGTGTGTATTGCAACAAGCTAATGATTTCGGGAAACTGCAACCTGTTGCTTATGCATCCAGGAGTCTGGGAAGCCTACAGCATGATTGAGAAAGAAGCGTTAGCGTGTGTCTATGGAGTAAAGAAACTGCATCAATACCTGCTTGGGCTAAAATTCAAATTGGAAACTGACCATAAGCCACTTATGTCCCTGTTCTCCGAGAGTAAAGGGATAAATACCAATGCATCGGCCCGCATCCAGAGATGGGCGCTCACGTTGACCACATACAACTACGCCATCCACCACAGTCCAGGCACAGAAAACTGCGCCGATGGCTGCCATTGCCCACCACGGGGGTGGAAATGGCGCAGCCCGCAGATTTAGCCATGGTTATGGAAGCATTTGAGAGTGAGCAATCACTCATCACTGCCCGGCAGATCAAGACCTGGACAAGCCAGGACCCCTTATTATCTCTAGTCCAAAACTGTGTGCTTCGCGGGAGCTGGTCCAGTGTCCCAGTGGAAATGCAAGAGATAAAGCCGTTCCAGTGGCGCAAAGATGGAATGTCTGTACAGGCAGACTGCCTTCTGTGGGGCAATCGAGTAGTGGTCCTCAAGAAGGGCAGAGACACCTTCATTAATGACCTACACAGTTCCCACCCAGGCATTGTAATGATGAAAGCGATAGCCAGATCCCACGTGTGGTGGCCCGGTATCGATGCGGACTAGAGTCCTGCATTCACAGATGTAATACATGCTCGCAGTTAAGCAATGTGCCCAGAGAGGCGCCGCTAAGTTTATGGTCTTGGCCCTCCAAACCGTGGTCTAGGGTACACGTCGACTATGCAGGCCCATTCTTGGGTAAAATGTTCCTTGTGGTTGTAGATTCGTACTCCAAGAGGATTGAATGCCATTGCCACTACTGAAAGCTTGCGTGCCATGTTTGCCACACACGGCTACCTGATGTCCTGGTGAGCGACAACGGGCCATGTTTTACCAGTGCTGAGTTCAAAGAATTCATGACCCGTAACGGGATCAAACATGTCACATCTGCCCCGTTTAAACCAGTGTTCAATGGTCAGGCAGAGAGAGCAGCGCAAACCATCAAGCAAGGCTTGAAGAGGGTAACTGAAGGCTCATTGCAGACTCGCCTATCCAGAGTCCTGCTTAGCTACTACACAAGACCCAACTCGCTCACTGGGATCCCACCTGCTGAACTGCTCATGAAAAAAGCACTTAAGACAAGGCTCTCGTGAGTTCACCCTGATCTGCATGAACAGGTAGAGAGCAGGCGGCTTCAACAAAGTGCATACCATGATAGTGCAAATGTGTCACCCAAGATTGAAATCAATGATCCTGTATTTGTATTAAATTATGGACAAGGTCCCAAGTGACTTCCCAGCACTGTCGTGACCAAAGAGGGGAGCAGGGTGTTTCGGGTCAAACTTTCAAATGGACTCATTCACTGGAAACAGTTGGACCAAATCAAACTCAGATTCATGGACTATCCTGAGCAACCAACCTTGGACCCTACCTTTTTTGATCCCCCAACATACACACCAGTGGCAACCGGCACCACAGTTGACCACAAAGCAGAACCCATCATCCACAGCAGCCCAGCGAGGGCCCAACAAATGATTCAACAACACCAGCTTTCACACCGAGACGATCAACCAGGGCAAGAAGGGCCCCAGATCAACTCACATTGTAAATAGTTACACTATTGACTTTGGGGGTGGGGGGGGGGGGTGGGGGGGAAGAGGGGGAGTGTTATTATAGATGTAAACTTATATTTACTCTGTACAGCCACCAGAGGGCTCTTCCCCAGGAATCCCATAATCCCTTGGGAGCACAGGTATTTAAGGAGGCTTCACAGGTTGGAGATGCACTCTGGAGACCTGCAATAAAAGACTACGGTCACACTTTACTTTGAGCTCACAGTGTTCCGTCTGACTCTTTCTCCATACACAACAGTAGAGAGGGCTTTAAAGTAATTAGTCGGGGTTGGGGGTTGTGGAGAATTCAGGTGAGCAAAAATGTAAAAAAATCAAAGAATAAGGAGAAGGCAATAGAGTAGGGTAGCGATACGGGAAATGAAAACCAAAGCGTGACAGGAAGGGAAAGAATGTAGAAACATAACGGTGAATCAGAAAGTGGAGTCAAAGCTGGAAAAAATGGTAAAAAAACAGATTTAAAAGCTCTTTATCTGAATGCACCTAGCATTCGTAACAAAATAGATGAGTTGACGGCACAAATAGTTATAAATGGGTATCATCGGATAGCCATTACAGAGACGTGGTTGCAAGGTGACCTGGACTGGGAACTGAATATTCAGGGTATTTGACAATTTGGAAGGACAGACAGAAAAGAAAAGGAGGTGGGGTACCACTGTTAATAAAGGATGAGATCAGTGCGTTAGTGTGAAACAATATTGGCTCAGAAGATCAAAATGTCGAATCAGTTTGGGTGGAGATAAGGAATAATAAGGGGAAAAAGGTTGCTGGTAGGCGTAGTCTATAGGCCCCCTAACAGTAGCTATACTGTTGAACAGAGTATAAGTCAAGCAATAATGCAGGCTTGAAAAAAAGGAACTGCAATAATCATGGGCGATTTTAACCTTCATATTGATTGGATAAAGCAAATTGACCAGGGTAGCCTTGAGGAAGAGGTCATAGAGTGTATCCGGGATAGTTTCCTTGAACAGTGCGTTGCGGAACCAATCAGGGAGCAGGCTCTCTCAGATCTGGTACTGTGTAATGAGGCAGGATTAATAAATGATCTTGCAGTAAAGGATCCTCTAGGAACGAGTGACCATAACATGGTTGACTTTCAAATTCAGTTGGAGGGTGCGAAAGTTGGATCTCAAACCAGTGTCCGAAGCTTAAATAAAGGAGACTACAAAGTATGAGGGCAGAGTTGGCTAAAGCAGACTGGGAAAATAGATTAAAGTATGGGACGGTTGATGAGCAGTGGCAGACATTTAAGGAGATATTTCATAGCTCTCAATAAAAATAAATTCCAATGAGAAGGAAAGACTGTAAGAGAAGGGATAACCAACCGTGGCTAAGGAAATAAGGGATGGTAACAAATTGAAAACAAGGGCATACGATGTGGCCAAGACTAGTGGGAGACATTGGGAAACTTTTAAAAGCCAGCAAAGAACGACTAAAAAAAAATGATAGAGAGGGAAGATAGATTCTGACAGTAAATTAGCAAAAAATATAAAAACAGATAGTATGAGCTTCTGCAGGTACATAAAAAGGAAAGAATGGCTAAAGTAAATGTTGGTCCCCTAGAGGATAAGACTGGGGAATTATCAATGGAGAACAGGGAAATGGCAGAGATGTTGAACAAATATTTTGTATCGCTCGTCACGGTAGAAGACACTAAAAGCACTCCAACAGCGGATAATCAAGGGGCTATAAGGAGGGAGGAACTTAATACAATCGCTATCACTAAAGAAGTGGTACTCGATAAAATAATGGGACTAAAGGCAGACAAGTCCCCTGGACCTGATGGCTTACATCCTCGGGTCTTAAAAGAAGTGGCTGCAGATAGTGGATGCATTGGTTGTGATCTACCAAACTTCCCTGGATTCTGGGGCGGTCCCAGCAGATTGGAAAACTGCAAATGTAACGCCTCTATTTAAAAAAGGAGGCAGACAAAAAGCAGGAAACTATAGATCAGTTGGCCTAATATGTCTCGTTGGGAAAATGCTGGAGTCCATCATTGAGGAAGCAGTAGCGGACATTTGGAAAAGCATAATTCAATTAAGCAGAGTCAGCATGGTTTTATGAAAGGGAAATCATATTTGATAAATTTGCTGCAGTTCTTTGAGGATGGATCAGGGTGGGTAAGGGGGAACCAGTGGATGTGATGTATTTGGATTTCCAGAAGGCATTCGATAAGGTGCCACATAAAAGGTTACTGCACAAGATAAAAGTTCACGGGGTTGGGGGTAATATATTAGCATGGATAAAGGATTGGTTAACTAACAGAAAACAGAGAGTCGGGATAAATGGGTCATTTTCCAGTTGGCAAACAGTGACTAGTGGGATGCCGCAGGGATCAGTGCTGGGGCCTCAACTATTTACAATCTATATTAATGACTTAGACGAAGGGACAGAGTGTAATGTTGCCAAGTTTGCTGATGATACAAAAATGGGTGGGAAAGCAAATTGTGAGGAGGGCACAAAAAACCTGCAATAGGATATAGACAGGCTAAGGGGTACTAAGGTGAATGATCAGCCATGATCTTATTGAACGGTGGTGCAGGCTCGAAGGGCCGAATGGCCTACTCCTGCAGCTATTTTCTATGTTTCTAAGTGAGTGGGCAAAAATTTGGCAGTATAATGTGGGAAAATGTGGGGTTATCCACTTTGGCAGAAAAAAATAGAAAAGCAAATTATAATTTAAATGGAGAAAAATTGCAAAGTACTGCAGTACAGAGAGACCTGGGGGTCCTTGTGCATGAAACACAACACGTTAGTAGGCAGGTACAGCAAGTAATCAGGAAGGCAAATGGAATGTTGGCCTTTATTGCAAGGGGGATAGAGTATAAAAGCAGAGAAGTCCTGCTACAACTGTACAGGGTATTGGTAAGCCCACACCTGGAGTACTGCGTACAATTTTGATCTCCGTATTTAAGGAAGGATATACTTGCATTGGAGGCTGTTCAGAGAAGGTTCACTAGGTTGATTCTGGAGATGAGGGGGTTGACTTATGAAGACAGGTTGAGTAGGTTGGGCCTATACTCATTGAAGTTCAGAAGAATGAGAGGTGATCTTATCGAAATATATGATAATGAGAGGGTTAGACAAGGTGGATGCAGAGAGAATATTTCCACTCATAGGGGAAACTAAAACTAGAGAGTATAGGCTCAGAATAAGGGGCCGCCCATTTAAAACTGAGATGAGAAGAAATTTCTTCTCTAAGGGTTGTAAATCTATGGAATTCTCTGCCCCAGAGAGCTGTGGAGGCTGGGTCATTGAATATATTTAAGGTGGAGATAGACAGATTTTTGAGTGATATGGTAATAAAGGGCTATGGGGAGTGAGCAGGCAAGTGGAGCTGAGTCCATGATCAGATCAGCAATGATCTTATTGAATGGCGGAGCAGGCTCCAGGGGCCGACTCCTGCTCCTATTTCTTATGTTCTTATGTAATTTGATAAGTTAGCATCACCGCATTTATTTCGACAGGCTACGTACAAATGCACACAAATGTTTTGTGGTAATTACAGGAAACCTGGCTAAGCTTAAAATATTAGTTTATTGACCAAAGGCAAGATCCGCCACACACAAATTGGAAATTGGATATGACTGTCATTACAATTGAACAGGGAAGTGGTGAAAGGAGGACAGAGGAAAGGGGAATCACTTAAGAACATCGGCTGTGTCTCACCATCTTGGTCAATTAAATTTCCTCCATTTTACCATACAACAAAACTGAGCTTTTCCCTTGGCTTTTTGACCCAAAATGTCAATGTGAAGACCCTCAAGAATAAAAATGGTAGCTGCAAGCCTTCAACCAAATCTGAAAGAGCAAGGAAGGGTAAACTGGATGAAAGTTCTGTTTGTTCTTTCAAAGAATGAAATCAGATCCGCATAACCACTTTAACATTTCTCCTCAACTGTCCAACCCTTGCACACAAGCAGGTCATAGACTGATACAACACAAAAGGAGGCCGTTCGGTCTATCGTGCCTGTGCCGGCTCTTTGAAAGAGCTATCCAATTAGTCCCACTCCGCTGCTCTATCCACATAGTCCTGTAATTTGTTCCCTTCAAGTATTTATCCAATTCCCTTTTGAAAGTTATTTTTGAATCTGCTTCCATCAGCCTTCCAGGCTGTGCATTCCAGATCACAACAGCTCGCTGTGTAAAGAAGTGTTTCCTCATGTCGCCTCTGGTTCTTTTGCCAATTACCTTAAATCTGTGTCCTCTGGTTATCGATCCTTCTGCCTCCGGAAACAGCTTCGCCTTATTTCCTCTATTTAAACCGTTCATGAATTTGAACACCTCGATCAAATCTCCGCTTAACCTTCTCCGCTCTAAGGAGAACAACCCCAGCTTCTCTAGTCTCTCCACAGTCCATCATTCATGCTACCATTCTAGTAAGTCTCTTCTGCACCCTCTGTAAGGCCTTGGCATTCTGTGGTGCTCAGAATTGAACACAATACCCAGTTGACCAAAGAAACACTCACTCAAGACATTGGGAACACCAGAAAGGTCTTTCAAGAGGGATCCAGCATTCCCCACCAGGCCAGCAAGACTTCTGGCAGACTTTCAGGACACTTTGACCAGAATTTTAATTGAGAGCTGTGGAGGGGTGGGAGGTGGGCTCGGAAGCAGTCGGGAAACCGTGGAGAAAGGGTTTCCCACGGGCTCTGCTGCATTTAACGGCAGGGCCTGATTTGCATTTAAGACCTGTTTCCCGCCTGCAGCCAGCAGATGAAGGGGCTTGGCTGGCTGCGGGCAGGTCCGCCTGTGGCACTACGCACAGAGAGGAGAGAGAGATTGAGGGGTGGCCTGGGGGTGGACGGAGGCTGGATTAGAGTATCGTTGGGGGGAGGGAGAGAACATCGGAACCAGCATCAAGGGATCGGCGGGCTTGGGGGGAGGGGGAGGGGGAGGGAAATGGAGAGAACGGGGATGGCAGCAAGGGATCAGGGTGGGAGGGAAATAAAATCAAGGGGCCTGAAGAATGATCCGGGGGTTGGGGGTAGGGAGAGAACATCGGGGGGGCTGGGGAATGAATGGGGGGGGGGGGGTCGAGGGAAGGTGATTGGAGGCCTCATGATGGGGGTGGGCGGGGAAAGAAAAGAACATTCAGAGGCCTCATGGGACCGGGGGGGGGTGGGCGGTCTCCAATTACGGAGGTGGATTAGGCATGGACACTGGTTCCAGGAGGTAAGTGTGAAGGCATTTACCTCCTGGATCCAGCAGTCCGGACCTTCCAGAGGCCTGCGAAACCTGACCAGTCAGACTAAATCTGAGGCACGCCAACCTCATTTTAATATTTAAATGGATGACACGCCTCCTGGGAGTGGCTTGGTTGCCCATACCTGTCTCGCCTCCATTAAAACCGGAGGTGGACAGGTTGGAGACCAGTTCTGGTTGGGATTCAGACTTATAGCACTTTAGCTTCCCACCAACCCAAGCCCACCTGTTTGAGGTTAAAATTCCCACCTTTGTCATGGGAGCGCCCCAGGTACCTCCCCAACCTGGCAAAGGCCTGATACTCATGACCCCTCCCTCTGACCGCTGCAAACTTTGGCAGGGAGTTAAATGCACATGAGTATATTCCAACCACCTCCCTTGGATTTCTAGGCCTTACATAGAAACATAGAAAATAGATGCAGGAGCAGGCCATTCGAGCCTGCACCTGCCATTCAATATGATCATGGCTGATCATTCAACCTCAGTACCTCATCCCAGCTTTCTCTCCATACCTCCTGATCCCTTTAGCCGTAAGGGTCACATCTAACTCGCTTTTGAATATATCTAACGAACTGGACTCAACAACTTTCTGTGGTGGAGAATTCCACAGGTTCACAACTCTCTGGGTGAGAAAATTTACATAAGAACATAAGAATTAGGAACAGGAGTAGGCCACCTAGCCCCTCGAGCCTGCTCCGCTATTCAATAAGATCATGGCTGATCTGGCCGTGGACTCAGCTCCACTTACCCGCCCGCTCCCCGTAACCCTTAATTCCCTTATTGGTTAAAAATCTATCTATCTGTGACTTGAATACATTCAATAAGCTAGTCTCAACTGCTTCCTTGGGCAGAGAATTCCACAGATTCACAACCCTCTGGGAGAAGAAATTCCTTCTCAACTTGGTTTTAAATCGGCTCCCCCGTATTTTGAGACTGTGCCCCTTAGTTCTAGTCTCCCCGACCAGTGGAAACAACCTCTCTGCCTCTATCTTGTCTATCCCTTTCATTATTTTAAATGTTTCTATAAGATCACCCCTCATCCTTCTGAACTCCAACGAGTAAAGACCCAGTCTACTCAACCTATCATAAGGTAATCCCCTCATCTCCAGAATCAGCCTAGTGAATCGTCTCTGTACCCCCTCCAAAGCCAGTATATCCTTCCTTAAGTAAGGTGACCAAAACTGCACGCAGTACTCCAGGTGCGGCCTCACCAATACACTGTACAGTTGCAGCAGAACCTCCCTTGCTTTTGTACTCCATCCCTCTCGCAATGAAGGCCAACACTCCATTCGCCTTCCTGATTACCTGCTGCACCTGCAAACTAACTTTTTGGGATTCATGCACAAGGACTCCCAGGTTCCTCTGCACCACAGCATGTTGTAATTTCTCCCCATTCAAATAATATTCCCTTTTAATATTTTTTTCCCCCAAGGTGGATGACCTCACACTTTCCGACATTTCTCCTCAGCTTGGTCCTATATGGCTTACCCCTTATCCTTAAACTGTGTCCCTTGGTTCTGGACTTCCCCAACATCGGGAACATTCTTCCTGCATCTAACCTGTCCAGTCCCGTCAGAATTTTATATGTTTCTATGAGATCTCCTCTCATTCTTCTAAATTCCATTGAGTATAAGCCTAGTCGATCCAGTCTTTCTTCATAGGTCAGTCCTGCCATCCCGGGAATCAGTCTGGTGAACCTTCGCTGCACTCTCTCAAATCAAGCACGTCCTTCCTCAGATTAGGAGACCAAAACTGCACACAATATTCCAGGTGTGGTCTCACCAAGGCTCTGTATAACTGCAGCAAGTAGGTCAAAGATCTATAGCAGTCTAGGAAATTGATTATTTTATATGGAAACAAAACAATAGAATTATTTTTGTCGCCTAGATGAAACATGAAGTAGTAAAAGAGACGGGCCCTCTGCTTCCGGACGCACATCCTCACCTGCACCATCATTCACCCATTCTCTGCCATTCACCAGCTCAGAGAGATTGATAGTAGAGATGAGGGGACTGCACAGGGCATGGAGCACGAGTGAACTAAAGAGTGGAGAGTTGAAGAGGAACCGAACAGTTCTGAGCAGAGGCTCACGAGATGCAAGTCCTGGGTTGAAGAGACAGTGGGCCTTAACCCCACGGTTCCTGCTTTTAAAAGGATACTAGCAGAGTACCTCTCAGTATGTGTAGCAGATGTCAGAGGTAGTGGGGGAGTCCACTGCCATCCCAATAGGCATCCTCATTAGATGCACAGATTGTTGCATTGAAGCCTAGGGTGCCAGATTAAAGAAAAAGGAGATAGAGAAGGAGGGAGGGGGGGGGGGGGGAAGTGAAAACGAGAGAGAAAGAGAAAAAGAGAGGAGTGAAGAAAGAAAAAGAAAGAGACGCAACATGGATTCATGAAGGGGAAATCATGTTTAACTAATTTACTGGAATTTTTTGAGGATATAGCGAGGTGGATAGAGGTGTACCGATGGATGTGGTGTATTTAGATTTCCAAAAGGCATTCGATAAGGTGCCACACAAAAGGTTACTGCAGAAGATAAAGGTACGCGGAGTCAGAGGAAATGTATTAGCATGGATAGAGAATTGGCTGGCTAACAGAAAGCAGAGAGTCGGGATAAATGGGTCCTTTTCGGGTTGGAAATCGGTGGTTAGTGGTGTGCCACAGAGATCGGTGCTGGGACCACAACTGTTTACAATATATATAGATGACCTGGAAGAGGGGACAGTAGTGTAACAAAATTTGCAGATGACACAAAGATTAGTGGGAAAGCGGGTTGTGTAGAGGACTCAGAGAGGCTGCAAAGAGATTTAGATAGGTTAAGCAAATGGGCTAAGCTTTGGCAGATGGAATACAATGTCGGAAAATGTGAGGTCATCCACCTTGGAAAAAAAAAACAGTAAAAGGGAATATAATTTGAATGGGGAGAAATTACAACATGCTGAGGTGCAGAGGGACCTGGGGGTCCTTGTGCATGAAACTCTTTTGGAGTTCCTTGTGCATGAATCCCAAAAGGTTAGTTTGCAGGTGCAGCAGGTAATCAGGAAGGCGAATGGAATGTTGGCCTTCATTGCGAGAGGGATGGAGTACAAAAGCAGGGAGGTCCTGCTGCAACTGTACAGGGTATTGGTGAGGCCACACCTGGAGTACTGCGTGCAGTTTTGGTCACCTTACTTAAGGAAGGATATACTAGCTTTGGAGGGGGTACAGAGACGATTCACTTAGCTGATTCCGGAGATGAGGGGGTTACCTTATGATGATAGATTGAGTAGACTGGGTCTTTACTCGTTGGAGTTCAGAAGGATGAGGGGTGATCTTATAGAAACATTTAAAATAATGAAAGGGATAGACAAGATAGAGGCAGAGAGGTTGTTTCCACTGGCCGGGGAGACTAGAACTAGGGGGCACAGCCTCAAAATACGGGGGAGCCAATTTTAAACCGAGTTGAGAAGGAATTTCTTCTCCCAGAGGGTTGTGAATCTGTGGAATTCTCTGTCCAGGGAAGCAGTTGAGGCTAGCTCATTGAATGTATTCAAATCACAGATAGATAGATTTTTAACCAATAAGGGAATCAAGGGTTATGGGGAACGGGCGGGTAAGTGGAGCTGAGTCCACGGCCAGATCAGCCATGATCTTGTTGAGTGGCGGAGCAGGCTCGAGGGGCTAGATGGCCTACTCCTGTTCCTAATTCTTATGATCTTATGAAAGAGAGAAAGAGAGAAAGAAAAAGAGAAATAGAGAGAGAGAAAGAAAATCTCCCATCCTCTTAGCTATTGGAGTTTGACTCCAGACAAGCATCTGTCAGGACTTTCAAGATCTAATGTCAACCATTTGACCAACTCCCCACTGATCATTGCCTAGCCAGAACCAAGACTCTGTCCCTTGTTTCATTCCCATGTTGCTGCTGTCTCACTGGCAACAGCAACAACATGTACTGCAGATTGGCCGATTTTTACAATGTCTCCATTGCCATCTAGAATGATCATGTGGCTATGAAATTTAAGGCTGTGCCACTGATCGTCAGGTCCAAATGTGGGAGGTGGGCTGGAGATCTGATTTCTGCAGATGACACAAATTGTCCAGAGCTTCTCCATGGGGAACAGCATCTAGGAGTAGCAGTTTGAGAGGAAGGAGAATGCCAGCATTAACTGTTGAGAAGTGGAAAGGAATAGTGTCAGAATGAACTGGTGGGGGAAAGAGTGCTAGTTTGTACTAAGGGTGGGAAGAAAGAGTGCCAGCTGGAACCAAGAGGGAAAAGAGTGCTGGCATGAACTGAGTTCAGTGCATTGGGGACAGGGAGTCAGTGGAGGGCAGAGAGGACTGGAGTATTGGGTGAATGGTTCTTAGAATCAGATAGGCTACATGTGGAAGAGTTGGAGCATGTGTAGGGTGGAGGTTGGGAGACTAGCTAGGAAGACATTGGAGCTTGGAGGTGACAAAGGGATTCAGTCAAACGAGCAGCGGAGGGTAGAATCAAGGAAGAGGGTGCTGAGTTTCTGGCAAGAATTGAACAATGACTTGTTAAAGTTTAAATGGAGGAAGTTCTAGATGATCACGTCTTGATGTTGGACAGGCAGATGCCACAGTGGCACTCACTGAGTCTGGGATAGAAGTGAAGATATAAAACTGGGTGTGGTTGGCATACATAGAGAGGCTGATGCCATACTTCTGGATAAGGTTATCAAGAGGCAGCATGTACACAGAGCATGGGAAGATAATTCTGTATGGTTACAGTCACATGTTTCTAATCATGGAATATCATTTGATCATTTTGCAGTGGTTACATCGCTATGTTTAACACTTCAGCACGGATATCACAACACAATTGCATGAACCATTCTGGAATGAGCATGCCTGCCAGGTCACAAGCCTCTTGAACATAAAAACCCTAGGAGCATAAACATCATAAAATGGTTTCCTGGCGAATCCACAGTACAATAATAATGGATACATGGGAGTGGTTTACAACATGTCATCAAACCACCTGAACCAGATTAATGCCATGCAATCACTCCCGGTATCCATTAATCTCTCAATAATGTCATGATAATTGGCCTGTGGTAACGGCACTGCAACTGTTAATCCTTCAGTGAAACCATCATCAAGAACAGCAGACAGGCTGTCAGCAACTGCAATCAAAGCTGCTGATGGTGCAAAAATAGATCCCAAAACAATCCCAGAAAGCTTACAGTAGACATAATTTTTTTTTTAAATATCCTCAAGTGACTTGAAGGCAGTAATCTAACACCAAATTTTATGGGATCATTGTAAAGTGCTTGTGATGTGCTCTGTGTTTCAGATGTCATCCCTTCATAACATTGCAGTCTCTTAATCATCACTGTGTATCCCTAAATTTTAACTGAGAGAATGATTATGCTTTACTATACCATAGCACAATTTGAAAAATTGTTTTTGCAGCTGATGACACTACTATTCCTGGACACCGAGCCAATCTAATTCGCAATCTAAGAAAAACAGATGTCAGAATAAAAATGCTATACACATAGGATCAAGCAGAATAGTTTTGCAGCTTTCACAGCGGAGATCACGGGAGGTGGGGGGGTGGTAGGGTGGTGCACATCTTTTATATTTAATAAGGGAAATAAAATATCAATAGTGAACCAATTTTACGTGACAACTAGTGGAAGTTGAATGTTTATACATTAAAAGACCAGTATGTAAACGTGAAACAGTGGAGGTATGATCTGATCTACCTAGTGACTGCAGATTACTGTGTCAAGGCTTGACGTGACCAGCGTAACTGTAGCACTATCTGTGTCAAAACTGCACTCGTAGAAATCAATACCCGTTGTTGAGGTTCAGTACATGAAATGCAGTTTGCAATATTTTCTGGCAGCAAAGCTAGGAAGGAATCACAATGCTGCTCAGTTAAAGGGCTACATTAATGGATGCTTGTACTGCTAAGGAGAGGGGTTATATTTTGAAAAAAAGTCGGATTTCTGGTTCATGAAAAATGAATTGGTACTGCACCGTGCTCTTCTCCAATACTTGGTTGGTGTGACACTCTCAGCACATCAACTAAATGATAAAAGAAAATGGTGCTTTAAGTTTATGGATTAGTTCACTGATTTTTTTTTTAATAATTATGCAAATTTTACACCTTTATTATGATGAGGAACATAATGCGGTAGTTCAGAAAATAACATGGATGCGATCTAATTGGTTGGTTTTGTGGCAGTAGTTTTGTCTGTCAGTGACAAGAGCATATTTCAGCAAATCAGTATGGTCAACTAAAGGGATAGTGTTTATTTAGACCAATAAGAATGAAATTACCTGCACATTTCAAAATGCTGGGGTATGAATTATGGTGCATCACATCTGGTGTATGATGTACACTTTTAAAAAAGGTGTGAAACACACTAGATGTAAAGCTCATATAAAAAAGATAGATAACTGCTTTATTTACAGTTACATTCAATTTTTCATCATAAAAATAATTTCCATGTATCCTCCATTTGCTGGAAGCAAAGGTGGATTGATTAAACAACGTCAATCCATATTAAAGCAATTTTAGACATGCTTCCAGTGGACCAAGACACACACGTCTCTTCCCAGACAAACGAAAGACAACCTGATTCTGGAAGGTCTCCTATATAGTGTGTTTTAGACTTAACAAAACTAACATACTTAGTCTAACAGTGCGACAAAATATCTCGACAACTATACTATTCACCCACCAAATATACTGAAATTGTGACAAGTTTATAGACCAACAAAAAGGCATCTTGTCTCTTTAGAAAATAAATATCACTGTGCAGTAGTTTAATCCTTGGAACTAAAGATTTAAATTATGTTTAATTTGCATTTGTAATTTATTCATGAAGGAAACATTTTAAAATCTATCTACAATAGCTTTGGCAGGCTACAAGATTATGCAGTATTTCAAAAGACAATTCTAGAAAATTATGACATGAGTCAGTAGTAATCTGTTCCACATATTAATGTGGAAAAGCTCAGATGCTTTACACGAATCTTTATGATTAAGCTTGTGGTGACCTATTTTACTCAGTAAGTCTGCAATCGTTTTTTTTTTAATCTTAGATCCCTTTCAAAGGGGCTTACTTCATTTTTTTTTTAAATTCAAACTTAACCAGTTGGGTTTACAGTCATCTAAAAAAAAAAAGGAGCAGAGTTATTGAAAATTTGGTTAGTTAATTTGAAATTCTGAAATTGCCAAAAAGGTATGTATGAATAAACTATCGTAGCACACAGCTTATAACTACAAGTTAATGTAGTCTTTGAAGCTCACAATTTGATTGAGGTGTAATGCTGATCATTCACAGTGCCTGAGCTATGAATTGAAATAAATAAAGTCACATCGCTTTCAGAATTTGGTTAATATGAGCAATGACCAGTTAATGAGTCACTGTTCACAAGACTTTAAATGAGTCCCCTTTAATCAATATCCATAAATAAATGTAAACAAAGTTGTTTGCATTGGTTTCATGCCTCGTACGTACTTCAGAGAATGCCACGCAAATACAAAACCTCACTAACTGTACAACAGAAATAACAGTACAAATAAGAATTCTGGGCTGCATTTGGACACCCTCACCGTGGCACTATGAGCCAGGCATGGAGCTATCATTTTGCCTCTCCTGGAAGAGGGGCAAAATCTTGCACATCAATAAGTGGTAGATCATCTTGGATCACCTGATAAGCATTGACAACACCCCTCAGGTACTGTTTTGTTACACAAGGAAGCTCCAATATCCTGAAGTGGTTGCCAAAGTCTTTTGGTTTTACTGTCTCTCCCTTACCCCTCTGTCTCGCTCTTATAACCACCATGTGGAATTACCTTTGCTTTCACTCTCTGATTCCTCAGTTCTTTGTCCAGTTTTCTCTCTGGTTTTGTTCATTTTCTCCTCTGCTCATTTCTCTTACTGGAGGGTACCACAACCAAACGCAGCATGGCCAGCCGATTGTCAGGAGCCAACTGAACGCATTGACAACTGTCCCAATAGCAGATGAAAAAACAGTAGCACAGCTACACTGTCAATTCACAACTGGATATTATCTTTACCATGCAGCTCTCAGAGTGGGGGCTGGGGGAGCGGGGTGCACCACTGAGAATACTGATAGAACCCACAATGTCTCATGTGAGATCTGCCGAAACATAGACTCCGTTCACACTACACTGATGAAAGCCCTTTATTCTTGCATATTTTCATGATCTTCATGGAGACAATAAGCAAGTACAACCCATCATGACAGACTTACAAAACCACACCTTCAGCTTCCTCTTCTCGTGTTAGCTTACATTTTTGTAACTTTTGGGGCATTTTCTACAATGTGGATTTTATTTGTTTCCATCTCGAGTCACCCTACACTCATGTAGTGACTTTCACAAACTCAAATTTCAGCTCTTTCTGACACATTCAATTTCCCTCAATCTTTTGACTCAAGCTTCCAGTCCAAATAACCACGATGATGTCAGCAACATGCATTAATATAGCATCTTTAATGTAGAGAAACATTCCAAACCGTTTCATAAGGGTGCAAAGAAAAACAGACACCAAGCCAAAGAGAGGGGGATTTAAAAGGAGCCTGGGGTTTATCTTTGCCATCTAGGATGATACTAAAGTTGTGGGTGGGGTCAACTAGGGTTGCCAACTCTGGTTGGAGGTATTTCTGGAGGTTTGATCACATGACCACTCACCTCCAACTACCCTGCCCAGTCAAAAAGCCTATTATCCCCCAATCTTCAAAATGTTTATAACTAATAAACAAAAGTGTTCAAAGAAAATGAAAAAAAAACAGAATTTTGTAATGCCCCTATGGGTAATTTCTCCTGGGTTGCTGACAGCAGTGTCCAGGAGATTCATCTTTAATTCCTGGAGACCCTAGGACAATTCTGGAGAGTTGGTAACCCTACTCTCATCAGAGTGCAAGGCCTGTCGAGCTTGAGGTGGTCAAGCCAAAAGAAGTGATTATGCTTACGTTCATCCTGATGTCCGTTCTCCTCATTTTAGCTCCCTTGAATTATTGGGCTACAATCTGCTTTGGGGAAAAAATATATCTCTCTTAACTCATTGAATTTAGTTACCATCTCTATTGCTCACTAACCTTGAAAATTCCATGGAACTTTTCAACTTTTGTCAAGCAAAAATGAGTCTATCGGCTCCAACTTTCCCCATATTGAAATTAATCCTTAAATCAGATTTGTGATGCAGAAACGGTTATCAATTTAATTTCTCAATGATTCTTTTCCTAAACAATGAGCTTCATGTCTTGTCAGAAATGATTAATAACTACACTTTGTTCCTGAACAGAATTCTGAAAAGAAACACTGGCTTATTCAATAAGGCAATTTATATCAGTGACTGGAATAAATATTCTTTCGACACTTCTACCTGTATGAATATATATAGCATTTAAAATCATAAAATTATAGACTAACTCAAGGGATTAGATACAAAAGGTTAGTGAATTTAAAATCCAATGGAAGCAGTCATTGTACAAATACATTAGCCTCATAACAGTCTCTGCCATGCTGCAATCTCAAGATTTATCTTTTATCTTTTTGTCCTAGTTCAGAAGGTTTTCCTTTTTCCTCTGTTACATCCCTCATCACGGAACATTCCCCAATCGTGAAAGCCATCAGACAAATTGCTCCCATGCAGATGTTGCTGTGGTGCTTGCTGCTACAATGTACACAATAGTGGTCTGTGATATCACGATCTTCAATATTACTCACTTTGCAGAGGTGAACCACCTGACTGTTCCACCCCTTAGCTGTGGGGCAAAAAAAAACAAAAAAGTGAAACCATATTAGGCTTGGGACTAATTTTGTTTTGCCCTAGAGAGATAGTAGTGGTGGGCACTCAATGGATTCAGTTAGCAGTCTAATCCTCCTACAACATGGCATAGGTATGCTAGCGCCTGATGGTTCATTTTCAGTGCATCTAATAACTATTGGTTAGATCTGGAGTGCGCCAATAGTATCTACCCTGATGGTTGGTGCTGAAGTCTAACAAATTACAAAATTTCCCATTCCTTTCCTCAACACTGATCCCCGAGCCAGTTTTGAGGCCTTGATTTATTTCTATTTGACCTCCTTCTGTGTTGTAAACTTCAGTGGTTACACAGTATGTCACTGCTGTACTGGACCATTACTTTTCAATGTGCTTTATGTTCTGTTTATGATTGTTTCAGGTTTTCAAAAAAGAACCTGAAGAGGACAAGGAATAAATTAACATTTTACATGTGGCTCATGATCTCTTCCTAGGTTCTCTGTCCCTCATGAGAATTATAGAAGAGAAAACCATGAATGACCTGGGGTGTCATCAGCCATATGATTTTCACAATCTTTAGCTTCTCAAGCCACATGCAGATATGGCTAATCATGGATGTAAACAGGTTATCTAATTTAAACTATTGCACCTGAATTTGGGTGCAGTCTAAAAGGGCTGCCGATTTGTTATGAGCCCATTTCTCGCTACAGGCGTAGACCAATTTCAACTTCTGGGTTTCCTTGCTTTTTATTGCACACTTTTAGGCTCGTGTGTCTTGACAAGACTGGTTTAAAGTTCACGCAAAGGAAATTGACTCCAAAGTGCAGTTTCAATTACCCATATGCATAGTCCTGCCATTGCCTTCTTGCAAATAACAGTTTAATGGTGTATAGCAGTTAAAATAGACTGGTTACTTATGAAAATTGCAAAAGTTATAGAAACTCATCCTGTGGAGAACTACAGTTGTGAACCTATATCCTACCACTCTGCAATGGGTGTATTGGGGCTATAGTGATGTACACTTGCTGCAGGTTGAACCTCCCTTATCCGGAACTCTCTGGACCTGGCCTGTTCTGGATAAGGGATTTTTCCGGATGAGGTGTGGTCACGTTAAATTGGATGGTACAGGTACTGAGCAAGGGAATCTCAGGGCTGGCTTGGGGCTGGGAGTGCGACAGAGAGATCATGGGGGGGTGGGGGGGGGTGGATCGTGGGGTCAGGCCAGCGATTGCAGGCATCGGCAGCGAGGAAGGACTTCAATTTGTTCATGCTGGAGTTCTGCGCATGCGCCACCCGGTGGCCGGGAATGGTTCTGGACGAGGGATGGTTCCGAATAAGGGAGTTCTGGATAAGGGAGGTTTTCAGCCTGTATTCGTTTTTTTTTAAGCTGTAGACTCAAGACTTCTTTCTAGTGCAAGACATTTCTTAGATTAATTTTAACCTGTGCTGAGGTTGCCAGCTCAAGAATGCAAAGAAGAAATTAGTTATAAACCCTTATTATTACTGCTCTGTTAGTCCCATGCTAGTTCAATTTAATTTTCGGTCAGTGAACTACATTTTTCAATAACCTTAGGTAAAGTAGTAATGATGTGAGTTATGATTATACTTATTCTCGTCATCAATTTATTTTTTTCATAAATATCAAGCACGCACTTTTAAAAAAAAAATTTCCAGAATCAGCACAAGGTTTCTGAAAATAGTTATTTCAGGGGAGATGTAAAGAATCTGTGGCACAAGCACTTCGGAGAAGACAATGCCAAACCTGAGAAACGACCTCTTTGTGTTTAACTCCACAACGGAGTTATCTAATTGGAACATACAGTACCTTACTTTTGCATCCAAGAATAACTTACCAAACATGGCCATCTGTAGTCCTTCAGGGAATGGACCGACTGTCCTATTTCCACTGACATGATGTTTTGCTGAAAAATGTAAGAAACAACACTTTTAAAATAAAGACAGAGAAGTGCAAGCTGCCTGGTTTAATTACAGAAACATCAAGCCAACAATTTAGAGGGAAAAGTGTGGCATTTTAATTTACTGTACCAAGAGAAAATGTGTAGATTTAACTTAACTTCCTTATCCTGTAAATTTGAAGTTACAATAAAATAATCCCCTCGAAAAAGCACAGTATAAGGCTCAAAGTGGTCAAAAAATATTGGGATCGAAATTGCCCCACCCGATAAAGGCGACTCTCCGTGGAGAGGCCGCCATTTTGTACATTGCCCTTCGTGAGCTTTGGAGCGGTGCCCAGAACCGCTCCGCCCGTTTACCCGCCATGGTGTGCACGCGCCGACCCCTTACCAACAGGTGGGGACCCCCTCGGGAAATGGCCGCTTCCCCAGTATTGCCCCGCGGGAGCGGTCCCACCACCGATCGGTGCCCCAACAGCTTTGTGTGTCAGGGGTGCATTCTCTGTGGCATGGCAGCTTGGCCGCCCTAAAAGGTATTTTATCATTTTCCAGCATTATGAGCTGGTTAATGATGTGAATGAGCTGGAACCCTTTTGTGAAATAAAGTTATGTGAATCTGTATATATGTAACTGTAAGAGGTGACAGAATGTTCAATATCACTAAGGTAGGTTGACGTTAGGAATAATCACATGCAAAATGGCCATTTTCAACATAGACAAGGTGGGTTTGTTAAGCAGATGGAACAACAATTTGTATTTATATCCTTTAACGTAGTGAAACATCTCAAGGCGCTCCACAGGAGTATTAGGAGATTAAAAATGACAGCGAGCCGCATAAGGAGAAATTAGGGCAGGCTTGGTCAAAGAGGTAGGTTTTAAGGAGCGTCTTGAAGGAGGAAAGAGAGATAGAGAGGCGGAGAGGTTTAGGCAGGGAGTTCCAGAGCTTGGGGCCTAGGCAACAGAAGGTATAGCCACCAATGGTTAAGCGATTATAATCAGGAATGCTCAAGAGGGCAGATTTAGAGAAGCGCAGACATCTCGGGGGGGGGTGGGGGGGAGGGGGGAGGGGGGTTGAGAGGCTGGAGGAGATTACAGAGCTAGGGAGGGGCGAGGCCATGGAGGGATTTGAAAACAAGGATGAGAAATTTGAAATCGAGGTGTCACTTAACCAGGAGACAATGTAGGTCAGTGAGCACAAGGGTGATGGGTGAGCGGGACTTGGTGCGAGTTGGACACAGGCAGCTGAGTTCTGGATCACCTCTAGTTTACGTAGGGTAGAATGTGGGAGGCCAGCCAGGAGTGCGTTGGAATAGTCAGGTCTAGAGGTAACAAGACATGGATGAGGGCTTCAGCAGCGGACGAGCTGAGGAATGTTTATATGTAGAAAAACATTGCTGAAACTTTATCTTACACTTACAATGGAAAAGGATAATAGGTAAACTTTACCAACACATATTTTGGATTTTTCCCTAACATTTTCCTTTTTTTTTTAAATATACTATGTTATGATGAATCCTGTCAAAGACAACATCCATTTATACAATAGGGCAGCTACAAAACACCTGAACCATTAGAAGAAAGAGTGGAATTTTTGTTTTAAACTAAATACTTAAATGAGAGAATCCAAATCAGAAATGATCCAATTTTGATCAAATTCAAGTATTTTCAAATTAATTTTAATTTTCATTTCAGTTTTGTTGCCTACATACATCAACCAATGTGGTCTAAAAAAACTGGGTAAAGTTCTTCAAACAATTTCAGCGTTGTTTGCTAGCTTTTTAAATTTTGCCTTTGCGAAGGAATTTAAAATGCATCTTACTATTTACTCATATCGACTGCCTTTACATCTAAATAATACATGAAAGGGAATTCTAAACAAAGCTCAGTCATTGAAAGTGGTGCTGGCCCATTTTAAAGAAGTGTTTTGAACGGTTTCCAATTTCTACCAGACTCCTGGGAGCAGGATAACAACATGCAAGTTATAAAAGCCTGCATTTGAAGTGAATCTGCTATTCAGCTCTCTGCTCAATCGTGAGCTGTTCAGAACTGAACGAGTGGGAGGGAACTTTCAACTGAGAAAAGATGAAACTCACCTGTTTGAAATGCTTTTTTCGCAACATTTGGGATACTGAACTAATAGCAGAAATAAGTTTTTAAATAAAAGTTTACTAATTTAAATAGAATTAAACCTTTGAGCTCTCAATGTTTGTGCTTTTCTAATTGTACCTTTTATTTCAAGCTTGACCACTGCACTACAAACAAATCAACTTGCTTTGAAACATCCTCAGGATTTCAAAATGCTTCATAGCCATTGAATTACTTTTAAAGTGTAGTTATAATATTTTATTAGAAAATCTAGCAGTCAGTTTGTGCATAGCAAAGTCTCAAACAGCAATGAGATGAATGACCAGTTAACCTGTCTTCAATGGTGTTGGTTGAGGGATGAATGTTGGCCAGGATATTGGGAGGACTGGTGTTCTTTTACAGACAGGCGTGGCACTCCATTTATCACATCTGAAAGACAGTGACCTAAATATTTGATCGCGCACAAAAACTTTGAGGGCCCAGACTAGCGCAGAAGGCTGATGAACATACGCCAGGAAATGCTAGGTGCACTTGGCAGCCTGCCAGCGAGCTTGCACACAATGGCCGAGAGCATGCAGGAGTCCAGCTCAAACTTGCATCAGGGAATGTTTACACGGCAGAGCATACAGGCAGGGCTGGTCCTTCAGTATAGTGAAGTTTTATAGCGCGTGACCTCAAACCTGGAAACATGCTGCCTAGTGTGCTGCAGAGCTCCTCCTGAATGGTCCAGGCACGCTCGAGCATGCCGATAATCTGCACAACGATATTTCCGGTGGCGATCACGTCGCTCTACAATCTCTCGCCGCTCATTCGCCCTGATCTCACCGCTCCCGCTGTACCTGCCCATGCTCCAATCAGGGACCTGGATTTTGGTGACGCCCTCTTCTCAGCCGTCGCCCTCCTAGACCGGCTCGCGCTGCCTCGCATTGGCAAATGCTCCTTTTATGGCCCCGACCTGCTGCTGATGCTTCCTCGCAGGTCAGAGCATCGCTGTGGGACAGACCTCCACACCTCCGCTCCTTTTATGGCCCCGTGATCGAGGCCCAGGAGAGATATGAGTTTGGGGCCCAGAAGAGGCGCGAGTCCAGGGGCAGCACGGGCCAGCCTACACTGCGAAACGTGTGCACACTAGATCCGTGCAGCAGAGCTGGTCTCCAGTTGTCTTGGTCAATCCTTGCCACTGGACCAAGACCTAGCTCTGTCAAGCCCATGTGGTGGCTGGTGTGCAACTGCCACCACACATTAAAAAAATCCACGCACAGGAATCTACCACCCTTCAACATGTAGTTCAGGTCCTGGAATATTAGGTCCTTCATTGAAACACCTGTGAACTCATCCCTTTTTAGTGGAAGCAAGTCATCCTCAATACAAGGGATCGCCTAAGAAGATGATTTCAGTGGCAGCACAGCTGTCATTGTAGGCATGCTCGGTGTCTGTACCCGAGTGCCTGACAGGAGTCACAAGCCATGTCCGGAGGGGTTTACCCTTGTTGCCAAGTTTCCTGTGTGTGACCTGACAGCGTGGTCGGAATAACAGGTGGTACAGAGGACAGGCGAAGGATGAATGAATCACCACTGCAAAGGAAACTGGGCACAGCCCTCCATGATGCACTGCTTGTGATTGCAACACAAGCTGCAAATTCAGGGAGTGGTTTCCCTTTTTATTGAGAAAGTTGGCAGACTGGTGATGGGGAGCACACAAGGCAGTGTGTGTGTAGTCTATGGTACCTTGGATTCTGGGGAAGCCTGCAATGCGGGTGAAGCTTAATGCACTCTCGGCCTACTTCGCATGGTCCATGGGGAATGCAATGATCGTGCTCCTCCTGGCAGAGAGCCTCAGTCACCTCCCTGATACAGTGGTTCACAGGAAACCGTCTGTCATCTGCCTGCAGCCTGGAACCACCCCATGGCGTAAAAGCGCCACGGTGACTTTGACAGCCACAGAGAGTGCTGCCCATGTCCTAGTTTGAGGTTCCAGTTACAGCTGCAGCGGGTGACACAGTTTGGTAGCCACCTCCTCGGTGAAGCGCAGACACCTCACATATTGTTCCTCGGTGAAGCTGCGGTATGCAAAGTGCTCCCTGAAGACACGCAGTGGATAAGGCCTTCTGCGCAGCGCCCTCCTCCTCCCGCTTCGCTCAGCTGCTCCTGCTCGCTCGTCGTCTTCTCTGCTCCACCTCCTCCTCTAGCCGCAAAGGCAGATCTATCCGACCACCCAAGACTGAAATAAACTCTTTGCAAAGCAGACCGAAGTCGTCCAGCACCAACACAAAGTCAGAATGCACTTATGGAATGCAGAAAATAGGCAACCAAAAAAAAAAAAAATGGCCAGTAGTTAAGAGGACAAAAAGGCAACAAATCTGTATGGAGTGGGTGGCCCATTAAATAGTATGCCTGCAGGGTTTTTCCTGACTGTTGGAGCCATGATTTGCTGGGCAACTTTATCACGTGGCGAGTCGGGCAATGGGGCAGACCAATTTCACTAAAGGATCCGACAAGCAGCATCAGACCCTCAGTTTGATATGTTATAGAGCTTCATGAATAGCTCTGGCACATGCCGTATCCCAATCAAATACCTCTTCACTAGAAATACACTATAATATACCCTTTGCGGCCATTTTACACCTAAAAAACAGGTATCGCACAATATAATTTCTAGGCCAGTGTTTCTGACAATGCAGCATTCCTCAGTAGCACACTGAAGGCTCAGCCTAAATTACAAACTCTAGTCCTGGAGTGGGGTTGAAGCAACAACCTTCTGACTCAGAGGTGAGGAATTCCATCAACTGAGTCAAACTGATAGCAAAGTTGAACCAAGATGACAATATAGCAAACTATTTGGATATTTGTAGTATATGCATTTCAACAAACAAAGCACTTTTAGATTTGCCTCAAATTCTCACCAGAACAGTAAAGTGAATAATGCATCAGAAACCTAACATTTAATGATTGTACTTTTTTTTTAAACTTTACTCATACCCTACATTGCCACCACTTGTCTATCCAAAACCATCCATTTTGAGGTTGGCATTGTATCTATATAAAAGTTGACTACAGGTCTATATAAAGACTACAAAAGAGCTGATCCAAGCCATTGTAGACTAAAATATCCCAGTTCTGATCAGAGCATTTCATTTTCTTAGAAATATGCATTCTGAATTCTGCAATGTCTGTCAACAATCTTTCATAAGCTGCTGCTATAGTATGTTTCCATAATGAATCATCCTGGAAAACCTGGTCAGGAAATATTTTTCTTCAATTAATTGTCCATCATATTAAAAAGTTATGGAGAATTAAATCAATTAACCATTCTGAACGCACATGCACAGGAAGACATACATGTGGAAAGATAGACAACAAAGTTATGTTTTGGGCTACAGAAAAAATCCTTTATTGCAGTTATTTCCTGTATTCTATTGCTCAGCTGGATGCTCAGCTTAATGCACAAACTCTGCAGGGGACTGCAGTAAATTGGATCGAAAACTCAGCTCAAACTGATTGTGGCCAATTATGACACTCTGGACCAAAACTGTGTTTATGGATCATGAGGTGCACTTCAGCCATTTTATTTAATATAAATGGCAGAAACTAGAGGAAGAGTAATTCCCAACCATTAAAAAAATACCTCGTCCGTGTTGTGGCAATTTCACAAGATCCTATGATGATTACATTTATTCTCTGATATTTCACACACCTGGCCCCCTTAACTGGCCACTATGAGCCAGACATGGAACTATCCCTCTTCCTCTCCTGTAAGAGGGGCAAAATCTTCCACATCAATAAGTAGATCATCTTGGATCACATGGGTAAGTATTGACACCATCCCTCAGGTATTGTTTTGTTACACAAGGAAGCTCCAATATCCTGAAATGGTTGCCAAAGCCTCTTGGTTTTACTATCTCTCCCTCACCCCTCTGTCTCACTATTATAATCACCATGTGGAACTAACTAGCTTCGCTTTCTCCCTTTGTGACTTGTGACCATGGTAAATTATTCCTCCTCATCATTCTCAACCTGTCTGCAGTCTTTGACATGGTTGACAACACCATTCTCCTCCAACGCCTCTCCTCCATCGTCCAGCTGGGTGAGGATACCCTCGCCTGGTTCCATTCTCATCTATTGAGTCATTGCCAGAAAATCACCTGCAATGGCTTCTCTTCCCACTCCAGCATCGTTACCTCTGGTGTCCCCCAAGTATCAATCCTTGGCCCCCTCCTATTTCTCATCTACATGCTGCCCTTCAGGGACATCATCTGAAAACACAGCGTCAGTTTCCACATGCGCGTTAATGACACCCAGCTCTACCTCACTACAGCCTCTCTCGAATCCTCCACCGTCTCTAAATTGTCAGACTGCTTGTCTGACATCCAGTTCTGGATGAGCAGAAACATCCTCCAACTAAATATTGGGAAGACCGAATTCATAGTCTTCACTCACTGCCATAAATTCTGTTCCCTAGCCACTGACTCCATCCCTCTCCCCAACATCTGTCTGAGGCTGAACCACACTGTTTGCAACCTTGGTGTCATACGAGATGAGCTTCAGACCAAATATCTGCTCCATCACGAAAACTGCCTATTTCCGGCTCTGTAACAACAGCCTACTCTGCCCCTGTCTCAGCTCATCTGTTGCTGAAGCCCCCATCCATGCCTTTATTACCCCCCAGACTTGACCATTCCAATGCATTCCTGGCTGGCCTCCCACATTCTACCCTCCATAAACTTAAGCTCATCCAAAACTCGGCTGCCAAATCCTAACTCGCACCAAGTCCCAATCACCCATCACCCCTGTACTCGCTAACCTACATTGGCTCGAGGTTGAGCAACGCCTCAATTTTAAAATTCTCATCCTCATTTTCAAATTCCTGCATGGCCGCTCTCCTCCTTATCTCTGTAACCTCCTACAACCCTCAGATAATAGCGCTCCTCCAATTCTGGCCTTTTGCGCATCCCCAATTTTAATCGCTCCACCATTGGTGGTCGTGCCTTCAGCTGCCAAGGCCCTAAGCTCTGGAATTCCCTCCCCAAACTTCTCCAACTCTCTACCTCTATTTACTCCTTTAAGACAATCCTTAAAACCTACCTCTTTGACCAAGTGCCCTAATATCGTCTTGTGGCTCGATGTCAAATTTGATAATGTCCCTGTGAAGCGCCTCGGGACGTTTTACTATGTTATATAAATACAAGTTGTTGTTGTTGACGACGTGATACGCGCATCAATTGCAATACAGGTATGAACATTCCGTGAAAAAACCTTTGTTCCTTTCTTGCATTGGATCAAGTTCAGTCTGGCTAGCATTGGATTGAAAAACAATCTATACTTTCTAAAATTAATATTCTGTAAATATTTAAGTTAACAATGTTTGCCAATAATTTCAGGTAAAGCTTTTTTTTTCCCTCACCAGGCTCTACTGGCTCCCCCTGCCCAAATGAATTAACTTTAAGACTCCTGTCTTCACCTTAAAATCCTTCCATGGTCTCCTCCCTCCAGCCTCCCTGGTCTCATCCTTCCAGCCTCCACTGTCTCCTCCCTCCAGCCTCCACTGTCTCCTCCCTCCAGCCTCCACTGTCTCCTCCCTCCAGCCTCCACTGTCTCCATGATCTCCTGCAGCCGTATGCCCTGCGGACAACCTCACTTTCTCTGAAACCAGCCTATGTCACGTTTTCCCATTTCTTGAACTCTACTATTGGTGGTTACTCCTTCAGCCATTATGCACCAGTCCACTGGAACTTCCTTTTCCTTTGTCACCTCCCTCCCTGTGTTCAAAAGCAATCACTCTGATCACACTTTCAACCTCTCTTTCTCCTTCTTGCTCGGTGTCCTCTTGTGGTCCATCATCCTGTAAAGTGCTCGGAGATCAAAGACTGACCATGAACAGCAATGGAGAAATGTATATCACCGTTGAGAAGATGTGAATCATTCAAATAGTGGGGCTGTGCAAATGTATTTCCAATGAGAGAAAAGATGGGCTAACACAAAAAAAAAAATCCAGCAGGAGATCAAAGCTTTACCAGTAGAAAGCTAGAGGTACCACATTCAATCCAAATCCATGTGTGCTACCCGGAGCTGCTCCCGCTCCACTATCACAGCTTTGCTGGAGGTATGGCGGTACAGGAGCAAATCCTAGGAAATTTCCTGCATTCAGGACTTAACCATTTCACCTATGCAAATGATCTTCATTGACACTCTACACAGATACAAAATAGCTGAAAATGTCAGCGAGTATAAAGGCAAACCCAAAACCAAAGCTTTTGATGTTTCATTGAAAATACTTAGAAAATAATTTATTAAATGTTCTTATGGACACAAAATCCCACAAACAACGAATGAAGCTGTTGATAGATTTATAGGAACAGGAGTATGTTATTCAGCCCTCGAGCCATTCAATTAGAACACGAATGATCTATACCTCAACTGCATTTACCCGTCTTTGCTCCACATCTCTCGATACCCTTATCTAATTTCATGTTCAAAAATTTCAATTGACCCAACATCCACAACCTTTTTGGGGAAAGAGAGTTCCAGATTTCTAATACCCTTTGTGTGAAGTTACATTGTTGCAAAGTGTTTAAAGTTCTCTAAGTGCCAGAAGGCCATATGAAGCAGTCCGGTAGCCCAGTATAAAATGGTCAGGGAAAAACTGAGTTTAAAAGCATGACGACTGATTTTGAAAGATCCAATGACAAAAAAATAGAAAAAATGAACTTGTCTGAGCAGAATTGAGGCGGCCAAATTATTTCATCTGATGGAACATAGAACAAACCCCATCCTTTGTCTCCACTAATTCTGATATATTTACATCTTTTTAATACTTCATAAATATTTTAGAAATGCACTACAATAATATGAGGCAAGTCCTTTAAAGTGTCATAAAACAATCTTGATTCTAAATTCTAATTTGCTGGCTCCACTGTTTGATTATTTTTTTCTTTTTCATACCTTCCTTAAGTTAAGATAATTCATGAATAACATACTCCTGTTCCTATAAATCTATCAACAGCTTCATTCGTTGTTTGGGGGATTTCGTGTCCATAAAAACATTTAATAAATTATTTCTAAGTATTTTCAATGAAACATCAAAAGCTTTGGTTTTGGGTTTGCCTTTATACTCGCTGACATTTTCAGCTATTTTGTATCTGTGTAGCGTGCCAATGAAGATTATTTGCAGCATTCTTTTCATCTGTCTAATTTTAGACTTTACCTCTGGCCTCAATCTACGCAAACACCTCATTCTTCTAATATGACCACAGTTGAAGTGTCCATATCTGTAACTTCAGGTTGGACCAACAAGTCAACACAGTGTCAGAGAAGGTAAACTATTCTCTCCATCATGAGGAATCTGCCGCAGTTGATGAAGACTTAGAAACTTGAAGGGAGCAAGTATCTTAAGTGCATGATCAAGCAACAGAAGGCAATCTTTTCAACTGAAAACTGTCTGGGGGGAAAAAAGTCTACCCAGTTTGTAGCAGAATCCAATCTCCAAAATTTATCAAATAATGGACAATTTTTCCCCCTGAAACCAGCTTATTTCTAATTGTTCTGCATTTTTGGCATCACATGCAGTGCTACAAGATGAGTGCGTAGGCAGTCCTCCTCAAAAGATCCTTACACCAGGGCAGTTGCATCTCCACAAACTAGGATTAATGAATACAAATATAAAGATGACATAAAGTAGTGATTTTGAGCTACTATTACATTTGCAGCAATTTTTCCATCCTTCTAATTTTAGGCTTCAATTTTTTTTCTTTTTGTCATTCCTATTTATATTTTCTACTCCCAATTTTTCCCCCGCAAACTCCCTTTTGCTACGATCCTTAGACACGAATTTGGAGACATCCCGAGCATAAACCTTTGTTGTAATGGTTGTGAATCCCCCTTGAGAACATATTGACAGCTGTGCCCTATGAATGAGGCAGGTCTTTTCCATTGTTTGGCCTTCAATTCCCTGCCTGTGAAAATGATGGCCTCCACTACCATGAAAGTACTCATGGAACAGTTTATTAAATGTCAAGATTTATTTCCGAACATAAAATCCCAACAACCAACAAATGAAATATGGCCTAGGAGCCCATCTAAAAGCTAGTAATAAAATGAGTGACACACTATGGGGAACTTATCAATATAAAATCGGATCTGCAGACAGCAGAGAGCAGAGGCTTCCAGTTGAGGCTGTGCTGGACTTGAATCCAGGTCCCTGAGCTAAAAAGACCACCAAGATTTGATTTCTAAATAATAAGGGAATGGTGAAAAATCTAATCGGTTTGCAAGGACAATAAAAAACAAAACACATTCATAATTTTGTTAAAAATAACAGAGGATATCTTCCCAAACAGGTTTATGATTTCACAATAAATAGAGGAAATCTTCCCCCAATTGAGACTAATGGTTTAGTACACTGGAATCCATTCTTTGATCATAATTCTGTTGTTTAATTACCTGGAGTCAGACATATCATCACTGCACAATAATTTGTTATCTATATACGAGAATGAACTTTTCGACATCACCTGTCCTCTTCTCTGGTGAAAGCAGGTCAATCGAGAATTTGTAATTCTATGATTTCTATTGTATATTTTTTAAATATAAATATATACCCATGGCTGTCAAGTCAAGAGCTTTGCAAGTTTATATGACTATAGAATTCTTCTAGTTGTTTTATAATACTTATTGCAAGTAATTGCCATTTCATAATGGCCAAACATATAAAATACTTACCAGGTCAAAACAATCCCCTAGTTTTGTTCAAATATCTTTTCCACTGCACAAAGTGATTACTAACTTATGAAAACAAAGCCACATTCATTAGGATAATCAAATCACTTACTGTCTAAAAACAATGCAAATCCAACTAGCAGTGGACCATAGTAATGAGCTAGTGCAGAGCACTGAAGGTTAAAATGGGAAGAGGCTCCAGTTCCTTTGTGTTCAATTGTGGATGCAGCGACACATGAAAAGAGCAAAGGACACAACTGACAGTAAGTAATCTGAGCAGAAAATTCAAGCAAATTGCTTTCTTCTTAAGGAAACAATCAGGGCAGCACAGCAGCATCTCAAACACATTTTCTTAAGTCACACTGATAGGTGCATAACAACTCCTAATCGCACATATTATGTTATCATAGAGCTCATTCCAGAATTTTAGGGATTAGGGTTTGATACAAAATGCAAAGAACTATTAAATGAATAAATGCATCACTTTATGCCTGAGGATATTGAAAATAATTAGTGAAAACCTGGTAAGATTATAATATCAGGACAGAATGTGATTGTGATCATATCAGTTACTATACCAAACGGCTAGGGATAAACTGAACTATTCTGAACTTGTGATATAGATCGATTTGGATAAATAATGCAACTAAATCAACTGAACAGTAACAGCCAAGTTATTTTTTCTGCTCACTAAAACTAATGCAGCTTGTGGTAACTACAAGAATGTCGGGAGGAGACAATAACAAACCATAGTGCCAATTATTTTGAAAATGCTAAATCCTGTACAAAGTAAATGAATGTATTGTTTGTGTAATGAAGAATGCTGCTATTTTAAATGTTATGCAGTATAATTGAAAGGGAACTGGGGTGCAGTGGCCAAGCAGACTGGTCTTTCAACTTTGGGACCTGTATTCAAATCCAGCTCTGACTGAGAATGGATGAAATACTCGCTCTCTGTGTCAGATCTGAAATCAGAATGCAAGAAGACTGGCTAGTATGAAAAATGGAAAACATTCACACAGACACAGTTATGTGTGTGCTTCAGAGTTTAAGGTGAAGGCACACTGCTGGGATAGGATAAAGGGGGATATGCTCTGTACATGGCTAAATATATTACACCTGACTTGAAGTGCGAGAGGAATCTAGGATCTGTCCTGTTTTAATTGATAGGAAATTGTATAGTGTATTGCGTCTTTCCATGCCATTTGTAGCAATGCCTAGCAGTATAACAATTAAAAATGCCTCCAGTTGACTGCTTTCTGGAAGATATTTCGGTTAACTTTGTCGTGCAGCGTGATTGTGAGAAAACATAACGGGGGCGAAATTCGGTTACCCCGGTTTGGGGGCGGTAACCGAGGCAAGGCGGGACTTCCTGCACCCGGCGCAGAAGTCCCACCCCGGCCGCAAAATTCCAGTTACCGTCCCTCACAGGAGGTGGAGCACAATGTCGCGCACTCCACTTCCTTTTGGGGCTGGTTCGGGGGCACTACGCGACTGGGTTTGAGAGAGTTACATGTCTCCATGTAGCGGTAACGTGTTTCAACGCCCCTCCCCTTCCACTGAAGGGGACGGATACTGCAAACTTTGCAGGCCCTTTGAAGGCCTCCACTGGGCCACCAGGGCTAAGGGGTGCCGTGGCCGCAGCCCGGCACTGAGACAGAGTGTCGGGCTGCATGATCGTGGCCCGGGCTCCGCAAAAGGAGCGGTGAAGGGTTGGGGGGGGGGGGGGGGGGAGAATAAAAGATGCAGCGTGCGGCAAACGACGCAGCACACTTCCCCTTTAAGGTTTGCCCTGCGATGGGTGACCGGCCCGGCCGCTGACCAATTTCCTCCGGGGGGTGGAATGGGGCTGCCGCAGGGTGAAAAGGGGTCATCGTGCACAGCAATGATATCGCTGGAGGTGCCACGTCCGGGACGCTACTGGTGGGGACGCGGCATTACCGTATGAGCCTCCACCAACTCCAGCGCAATTTCGTGGGAGCTGGTAGCACTCCACCACACACCACCCCCCCACCCACCGGGCGAAAACAGTTTAATGCCCCATTAGTGCCCCCCAGAGGCACTAACGGGAGGCGCAGATCAGGGGAAATTCAGCCCCAACGTGTTAGCTGGTTTGGGACGCCGGTCACTTGCTCATCAAATGGTCAATCTTTTGAATGATCATTTTTTTTTCTCTCCAACCACTTTGATTATATTGAAGGAAGTGTGAAAGACTTTAAAATACGTCAGGTAGATGTTTTCTCAACCTAATGTTTACAATGTGATGTTGGGAGTCATGAGGGTCCGAAGAATACAGGCAAGAGGTACTTTGATCAGGAGGTCAGCCAACTATCTCGATGTCCAATCCAATTATGCCTCATGAAGCCATTAATTGGGTACGCAAGACCTGAATGAACCTCATTATTCAATCAAGCT
Organism: Pristiophorus japonicus; assembly: GCF_044704955.1. Classification (NCBI taxonomy): domain Eukaryota; kingdom Metazoa; phylum Chordata; class Chondrichthyes; family Pristiophoridae; genus Pristiophorus; species Pristiophorus japonicus. The sequence goes on along the minus strand of NC_091983.1, from coordinate 96,701,207 downwards.
AGCACCATGTTCATGATGCTCCAATGTGTCTTTGATGCTGGTTTCAATTGACAGCTCCGTATCCAGAGGCCTTGCAGGCTGAAAATAAATAGGACAGCTGCTGATTGTTGCTTTGGTTCACTAGGTTGAGCTACATGTCTATGTCACTGCAGCAAGATGGAACGCCACGTAAAATTATCAAAGGATGCTAAGAATACTGGACCAGAAAAGACATTGTGATCTATCTGGCCAGCCCAGATCCCGAGGAAATATCATATCCTATAATGTCTCTTGTACCTGTCTATCACATTTCTCACCAGGTACTTTTACAGCTCTCTGAAATATGCTGATAAAATCAGCCACACTGCCTCTCTTGCAGTCCATTCCATACATTCACAATTCTGCATAAAGCAATTAAATCTAATCTGTCTCTTCACTCTCTGTTCTACATTTGAGGCTATACCCTCTTGTTAATTTGTGACTGTATTAAGCATATTGATGTTTATTTTGTCTATGTTATTTAGGATCTAGACATTACCTCTGAGCCCTCTCTTCTGTAATGTAAATATTCCATCTTCTGCAAGATCATCTTGTTAATCAGATATATAATCCCAGCCATCACTTAGTTGTCCTTCTCTGCAACCTCTCTAGTACCTGAATGTCTGATCAGAAGTGTAAACAGTATTCCAGGTGGGGCTGAAGGATTATACTGTGCAAACTGAGAATTACTTACTAAGATCTGTGCTCTATTTCTCTAGCCATACAACCCAGGTATTTTCCCTCTTTTCTGTTGCTGCACAATCAGCATCCCAGTATCCCAAATCTTTCTCCTTGGTCATGTCCTGTAGGATATTACCATTTAGCTTATATGGTCGCGGTTTACTAACCTTTCCCAATCTCTCATGAATTAAATAGCATCTTCCAATTGTCATCCCAAGCACCTCCCCCCACCCACCCCCAAACTACCTGGGCCCTTCTGTATTTGATCAGCTTATTCTTGGTTGTTTGCAGTCCCGCCCTGTTAGTATCATCTAAAAACCTGGAGAGTTTTGTTTTAGTCCCCATTTCCAAATCATTTATGTACATTGTAAACTGCACCAGCCCCAACACTGATCTTTGATGCGCCCCACTAGTTAATTCCTTCCACACCAATCCAGCTCCATGTACAGCCACTCTTTGCTGCTTCTTTTTGTCGATTATCAATCCATTTTACAATAGATGCCAGTGTTCAGTTCACATCTCATGATATTATGAAGCATGTAAATAAATAAACAATGTGATGGCTATGGTCCCCGACAACTTTCCAGCTGTAGTCATGAAGATCTGTGCACCACCATTAGTCGTCTTCCCCACTCCCTGCAAGCTACTCCAATGGAGCTATGACAAATGGTATTTACACGATATGTGGAAAATTGACCGGATACCTCCTATCCACAAAGAGGACGAATCTAGTCTGGCCAATTACTGTCCTAGCAATCTCCTCTCAATCATCACCATGGAAATGGTGATGATTGAGAGTAGAAGGTGTCATGTATGTAACCATCATGCAACGGTAATCTTCATGTAACTGTAACCTTCATGCAACTCCTGTACACTGTACTTATACCCTAGAAATGCACACCCTGACTACAGGGGGTGAACTTGTGGGAGACACTCCACACCTGGGTTTCCAGGTATAAAAGAGGAGGTCCCACCCAGGGTTAGCACTCCTTGATCCTGGGAATAAAGGTTAAGGTCACGTAGTGACTGTGTTTGCAGTACATGCCTCGTGTGAGTTTGTAGTACGGTACAGGACCACCACATTTGGCGACGAGAAACAGGAATCACCGAACCATGAGGATGGCCACCGGTAGCACAGGGGAACGTTACTGTATGGGTGAGGACTGGGACGACTTCGTGGAAAGACTCCAGCAGAGCTTTGTCACGAAGGACTGGCTGGGAGCGACAGCGGCTGACAAGCGGAGGGTGCATCTACTGACCAGCTGCGGACCACAGACGTATGCGCTGATGAAAGAAAGACCTGCTCGCACCCCAAAAGCCAGCGGACAAGTCCTTTGAAGAGCTCAGTCAGCTGATGAGTGAGCATCTCAAGCCGGCGAGTAGCATACACATGGCCCGGCACCGGTTTTACACACACCGTCGTCTGGAGGGACAATACATCTCGGACTTCGTTGCGGACCTGCGGCGCTTGGCCAGTCTCTAAGTTCACAGACGCCTGCTGGGGGGGGGGGAGATGTTAAAGGGACTTTTTCACTGACGGCATTAATCATGCTGGGATTTTCAGGAAGCTCATAGAGGCCAAGGACTTGACTTTAGAAGGGGCGGCGTTGATAGCTCAGACCTTTATGGCAGGGGAAGAGGAGACCAAGCTAATTTACGCGTGCAGTCCTGGTCCCAACGTGGCGATGGACCAGGGAGTTAACATGGTGAATGCGGCTAGGGAACCCGCAGGCAGGCAAGGGCATTTCGAAACCGCCCAGGCAGCAACATACTCTAGGGTGGGCCCGCAACAGGGACAATGGAAAGGGGATCGGCAATTCACACCATCACGAGGAACAATGCGTCCCGCGATGGGACCATTAACACCCACCATCAGAGTGCTTAGAAACAACCAAATGGGCAATCAGAGAGGAATGCCTGGTAACAGTCCCTTTGTTAACATTAATCTCAGCTCAAGCTGGAGATGCGGGAATAGACATACTGCAAAAAGCTGCAGGTTCCAGCAATATACCTGTAGGATTTGTAACGTCAGTGGACACTTGGCCAGGATGTGCAAAAGGGCTGTGGCGAGGCTAATCTGCGAGACAAAGGAACCAGACGAGGGGTCTGCAATGTAGGATGATGCCTGGGGAAAAGCCATGGATGCTGAAGTTCAGCGGGTTCACGTGGCTGACGTCCACAGCTCATGCACTAAAACGCCACCCATGATGATGAAAGTTTTATTGAATGGCATCCCAGCGCGCATGGAGCTGGATACTGGAGCTAGCCAGTCACTTATGAGCATCCAACAATTTGAGAGACTATGGCCACACAGAGCTAGCAGGCCCAAACTGGAACGCACTGACGCAGCTACAGACGTACACCAAAGAGATCATCCCAGTGCTAGGCAGTGCAAACTTGGTGGTAACACATAATGGATCACAGAACCGGCTGCCACTCTGGATCGTCCCAGGAAATGGCCCCGCGTTCTTGGGGAGGAGTTAGGTAGCCGAGCTGAATTGGAAATGGGGGATGAGCACGCCATTTCATCTGTGGAGCGAAGTTCATGCTCACAGGTCCTACAAAAATTCGGGTCACTGTTTCAACCCGGTGTCTGAACATTCAAGGGCACCAAAGTAGTGATACGCGTCACTCCGGACGCCAGACCAGTGCACCACAAAGCCAGAGCGGTGCTGTATGTGATGTGTGAGAAAATTGAAAGTGAATTGGACAGGCTGCTCAGAGAGGGCATAATTTCGGCCGTTGAATTCAGTGACTAGGCAAGTCCCATCGTTCCTGTCCTTAAAGCAGATGGCTCGGTCAGGATTTGTGGCGACTACAAAGCCACCATCAACCAAGTGTCGCTGCAAGACCAATACCCGCTCCCGAGAGCGGAGGACCTTTTTGCCACACTGGCAGGTGGCAAGCTGTTCACGAAGCTGGACCTCACTTCGGCCTACATGACTCAGGAACTGGCTGAAGAATCCAAGCTTCTGACCACCATCACGACGCACAAGGGATTATTTATCTACAACAGGTGTCCGTTTGGCATTCGTTCGGCGGCAGCTATCTTTCAACGGAACATGGAAAGCTTGCTCAAATCAATCCCCGGAACAATCGCATTCCAAGGCAACATCCTTATAATGGGTCGAGACACCGAGGAACACCTCCACAACCTGGAGGAGGTGCTACGCCAACTGGACCGGGTAGGCTTGCGGCTGAAAAAGGCCAAGTTTCTGGGCAGGAGGGTTGCCGCAGACGGGATCCGGTCCACTGAATCAAAAATGGAGGCGATCCGCCTGGCACCCAGGCCCGGCAACACGTCGGAGTTGCGATCATTCCTGGAACTTCTGAACTATTTCGGGAACTTTCTGCCGAACTTAAGCACATTGTTGGAGCCGTTACACATGCTCCTGCGTAAAGGTTGTGAATGGCTTTGGGGCGGACTATCAAGAACGGGCTTTCAATAAGGTGAGGAACCTGCTGTGTTCCAACAAACTGTTGACTTTGTATGACCCCTGTAAAAAACTGGTTTTAACATGCGATGCATCGTCCTATGGGGTTGGGTGTGTGTTGCAGCAGGGTAATGATGATGGCCAACTCTAACCGGTGGCTTATGCCTCAGGTCACTCTCCCAGGCAGAGCGTGGATATGGCATGGTTGAAAAGGAAGCACTCGCTTGTGTTTACGGTGTGAAAAAGATGCACCAGTACCTTTTCGGTAGACGGTTCGAGCTAGAGACGGACCACAAGCCGTTAATATCCCTGTTGTCTGACAGCAAGGCTGTCAATGCCAATGCGTCAGTTCGCATAAAGTGATGGGCTCTCACGCTGGCTGCGTATGACTACACCATACAGCACCGGCCAGGCACCGAAAATTACGCTGACGCGCTCAGCAGGCTCCCACAGGCCACCACCAAGGGAGCAGCGGAGCAAAGCACTGAGATGGTCATGGCCGTTGAGGCTTTTGCCACCGCAGGCTCCCCCATCACAGCCCGCCAGATTAAACTCTGGACCAGAGACCCCCTCCTATCCATGATAAAGAAATCTGTTCTGACCGGGGATTGGGCGCCCGCACACAGGGCGTGCCCCGAGGAAGTCAGGCCATTTCAGAGACGGATGGATGAGTTCTCCATCCAAGCTGACTGTTTGCTATGGGGCAGCCGGGTCGTCATGCCCCAGAAAGACAGGGAAGCGTTCATCAGGGAACTCCACAGTGAGCACCCTGGCATCGTGTTAATGAAGGCCATTGCCCGGTCATATGTATGGTGGTCGGAGATTGACTCAGATCTGGAACACTGGGTTCGCAGGTGCACGACGTGTGCCCAACTGGGCAATGCCCCCAGGGAGGCCCCACTCAGTCAGTGGCCCTGACCCACGAGGCCATGGTCACGTATTCACGTAGACTATGCGGGCCCGTTCATGAGGAAAATGTTCCTGACCGTTGTCGATGCATACTCGAAATGGATCGAGTGCATCATAGAAACATAGAAAATAGGTGCAGGAGCAGGCCATTCAGCCCTTCTAGCCTGCACCACCATTCAATGAGTTCATGGCTGAACATGAAACTTCAGTACCCCCTTCCTGCTTTCTCGCCATACCCCTTGATCCCCCGAGTAGTAAGGACTTCATCTAACTCCCTTTTGAATATATTTAGTGAATTGGCCTCAACTACTTTCTGTGGTAGAGAATTCCACAGGTTCACCACTCTCTGGGTGAAGAAGTTTCTCCTCATCTCAGTCCTAAATGGCTTACCCCTTATCCTTAGACTGTGACCCCTGGTTCTGGACTTCCCCAACATTGGGCACATTCTTCCTGCATCTAACCTGTCTAAACCTGTCAGAATTTTAAACATTTCTATGAGGTCCCCTCTCATTCTTCTGAACTCCAGTGAATACAAGCCCAGTTGATCCAGTCTTTTTTGATAGGTCAGTCCCACCATCCCGGGAATCAGTCTGGTGAATCTTCGCTGCACTCCCTCAATAGCAAGAATGTCTTTCCTCAAGTTAGGAGACCAAAACTGTACACAATACTCCAGGTGTGGCCTCACCAAGGCCCTGTACAACTGCAGCAACACCTCCCTGCCTCTGTACTCAAATCCCCTCGCTATGAAGGCCAACATGCCATTTGCTTTCTTAACCGCCTGCTGTACCTGCATGCCAACCTTCAATGACTGATGTACCATGACACCCAGGTCTCGTTGCACCTTCCCTTTTCCTAATCTGTCACCATTCAGATAATAGTCTGTCTCTCTGTTTTTACTACCAAAGTGGATAACCTCACATTTATCCACATTATACTTCATCTGCCATTCATTTGCCCACTCACCTAACCTATCCAAGTCACTCTGCAGCCTCATAGCATCCTCCTCGCAGCTCACACTGCCACCCAACTTAGTGTTATCCGCAAATTTGGAGATACTACATTTAATCCCCTCGTCTAAATCATTAATGTACAATGTAAACAGCTGGGGCCCCAGCACAGAACCTTGCGGTACCCCACTAGTCACTGCCTGCCATTCTGAAAAGTACCCATTTACTCCTACTCTTTGCTTCCTGTCTGACAACCAGTTCTCAATCCACGTCAGCACACTACCCCCAATCCCATGTGCTTTAACTTGGCACATTAATCTCTTGTGTGGGACCTTGTCGAAAGCCTTCTGAAAGTCCAAATATACCACATCAACTGGAAACATCCTCAAAAAATTCCAGAAGATTTGTCAAGCATGATTTCCCTTTCACAAATCCATGCTGACTTGGACCTATCATGTCACCATTTTCCAAATGCGCTGCTATGACATCCTTAATAACTGATTCCATCATTTTACCCACTACTGAGGTCAGGCTGACCGGTCTATAATTCCCTGTTTTCTCTCTCCCTCCTTTTTTTAAAAAAGTGGGGTTACATTGGCTACCCTCCACTCGATAGGAACTGATCCAGAGTCAATGGAATGTTGGAAAATGACTGTCAATGCATCCGCTATTTCCAAGGCCACCTCCTTAAGTACTCTGGGATGCAGTCCATCAGGCCCTGGGGATTTATCGGCCTTCAATCCAATCAATTTCCCCAACACAATTTCCCGACTAATAAAGATTTCCCTCAGTTCCTCCTCCTTACTAGACCCTCTGACCCCTTTTATATCCGGAAGGTTGTTTGTGTCCTCCTTAGTGAATACCGAACCAAAGTACTTGTTCAATTGGTCTGCCATTTCTTTGTTCCCCGTTATGACTTCCCCTGATTCTGACTGCAGGGGACCTACGTTTGTCTTTACTAACCTTTTTCTCTTTACATACCTATAGAAACTTTTGCAATCCGCCTTAATGTTCCCTGCAAGCTCGTGCACGACATCCATCACCGTGGAAAGTCTGCATACGATTTTCGCAACCCACGGCTTGCCAGACATCCTGGTCAGCAACAATGGCCCGTGTTTCACCAGCCATGAATTCCAGGAGTTTATGTCGGGCAATGGTATCAAACACGTCCGGACAGCGCCGTTCAAGCCGGCTCCCAATGGCCAGGCAGAATGTGCGGTCCAAGTCATAAAACAGGGCATGCTACGCATCCAAGAACCTGCCCTTCAGTACCGCCTATCGCGTCTCCTACTGGCCTACAGATCCCACCCGCACTCGCTCACGGGAGTCCCGCCAGTGGAACTCCTCATGAAACGCACGCTTAAAACGCAGCTGTCTCTCATTCACCTAGCCCTGGCAGACATTGTTGAGGGCAAGCGCCAGTCCCAAACCGAGTTCCATGATCGAAACTCAAGGGGGAGGTGTATAGAAATGGATGACCCGGTATTTGTTCTTAACCATGCTTTGGGACCCAAGTGGCTTGAGGGCACAGTAATTGGCAAAGAAGGGAATAGGGTCATAGTGGTCAGACTAAACAATGGGCAGATATGCCGCAAACACTTGGACCAAGTAAAGAAAAGGTTCAGCATAGACACAGAGGAACCTGAAGAAGAGCATGAGATGTCACCCTCACCACTGCCAGTGGACGAGCAACGAAGACAATCCACAGCATGCACAGTCCCTGCGGCCAGCCCGGAATCACCTCAGGTGACAGAGACGCATGCCGAGGCTCAGCCACCAGAGCCACAACTGTGGCGCTCCACGAGAGAGCATCGACCACCTGACAGACTTAACCTTTGTCACAAAAAGACCTAAGGGGGGGGGGAGGTGATGTCATGTATGTAACCATCATACAATGGTAATCTTCATGTAACTGTAACCTTCATGTAACTCCTGTACACTGTACTTATACCCTAGAAATGCACACCCTGACCACAGGGGGTGAACTTGTGGGAGACACTCCTCACCTGGGTTTCCAGGTATAAAAGGGGAGGTCCCACCCAGGGTCAGCACTCCTTGGTCCTGGGAATAAAGGTTAAGGTCATGTAGTGACTGTGTCTGCAGTACATGCCTCGTGTGAGTTTGTAGTACGGTGCAGGAACACCACAGGAGGAGTAATAAATAGTATCATCAAGCGATATCAGTCACTTACTCTCTGATGCTCAGTTCGGGTTTCACCTGAACCACTCAGTTCTAGATCTCATCATAGACTTGGTCGAGGCATGGGCACAGCAACTGAATGCCAGAGAAGCGATGAGAATAGCCATTCTTGACATTAAGGCAGCATTAGACTGAATATGACATCAAGAAGTTCAGCAAATCTGAGGTCAATTGGGATCAAGGTGAAAATCTTCCAGTGGCTGGAATAATACTGGACATAAATGAAGATGCTGATGATTGTTGGGAGGTCAATCGTCTCATCACCATATCACTGCAGGAGTTCTTCAGGGAGATATCATCGGCTCAACCATCTTCAGTTGTTTCATCAATGACTTTCCATCCATCATAAGGTTAGGATTGGAGCCCTTTGCTGATGATTCAACAGTGTTCAGCTCCATTTACAACTCTTCTGATAATAAAACAGTCCGTACAAGCATACAGTAGGATCTGGACAACATTAGGCTTGGGCTGACAAGTGCAAGTCGTAACTTGCGGAGTTGGAGCTGAGGGTGGATTCACTCTGGAGCATCCACGATGCTGAGAATGACGTGAGTATCACGTGTAGCGAGTTGGTCTTACCGCAGGAGAAGGGTCCACAGCCAGCGAGGGAATGGAAGACCAGCAGGAAGAGTAGTGCAAGGAAGGTAGTGCAGGGGTCCCCTGTGGTCATCCCACTGCAAAACAGATACACTGCTTTGAGTGCTGTTGAGGGGGATGACTCATCAGGAGAGGGCAGCAGCAGCCAAGTTCATGGCACCGTGGCTGTCTCTGTTGCACAGGAGGGCAGGAAAAAAGAGTGGGCGAGCGATAGTGATAGGGGATTCAATTGTAAGGGGAATAGATAGGCGTTTCTGCAGCCGCAACCGAGACTCCAGGATGGTATGTTGCCTCCCTGGTGCAAGGGTCAAGGATGTCTCGGAGCGGGTGCAGGACATTCTAAAAAGGGAGGGAGAACAGCCAGTTGTTGTGGTGCACGTTGGTACCAATGACATAGGTAAAAAAAGGGATGAGTTCCTACGAAATGAATTTAAGGAGCTAGGAGCTAAATTAAAAAGTAGGACCTCAAAAGTAGTAATCTCGGGATTGCTACCAGTGCCACGTGCTAGTCAGAGTAGGAATCGCAGGATAGCTCAGATGAATACGTGGCTTGAGCAATGGTGCAGCAGGGAGGGATTCAAATTCCTGGGGCATGGGAACCGGTTCTGGGGGAGGTAGGACCAGTACAATCCGGACGGTCTGCACCTGGGCAGAATCGGAACCAATGTCCTCGGGGGAGTGTTTGCTAGTGCTGTTGGGGAGGAGTTAAACTAATATGGCAGGGGGATGGGAACCAATGCAGGGAGATAGAGGGAAACAAAAAGGAGGCAAAAACAAAAGACAGAAAGGAGATGAGGAAAAGTGGAGGGCAGAGAAACCCAAGGCATAGAACAAAAAGGGCCATTGTACAGCAAAATTCTAAAAGGACAGAGGGTGTTAAAAAAACAAGCCTAAAGGCTTTGTGTCTTAATGCAAGGAGTATCCGCAATAAGGTGGATGAATTAACTGTGCAAATAGAGGTTAACAAATATGATGTGATTGGGATTACGGAGACGTGGCTCCAGGATGATCAGGGCTGGGAACTCAACATCCAAGGGTATTCAACATTCAGGAAGGATAGAATAAAAGGAAAAGGAGGTGGGGTAGCATTGCTGGTTAAGGAGGAGATTAAGGCAATAGTTAGGAAGGACATTAGCTTGGATGATGTGGAATCTATATGGGTAGAGCTGCAGAACACCAAAGGGCAAAAAACGTTAGTGGGAGTTGTGTACAGACCTCCAAACAGTAGTAGTGATGTTGGGGAGGGCATCAAACATGAAATTAGGGGTGCGTGCAATAAAGGTGCAGCAGTTATAATGGGTGACTTTAATATGCACATAGATTGGGCTAACCAAACTGGAAGCAATACGGTGGAGGAGGATTTCCTGGAGTGCATAAGGGATGGTTTTTTAGACCAATATGTCGAGGAACCAACTTGGGGGGAGGCCATCTTAGACTGGGTGTTATGTAATGAGAGAGGATTAATTAGCAATCTCGTTGTGCGAGGCCCCTTGGGGAAGAGTGACCATAATATGGTGGAATTCTGCATTGGGATAGAGAATGAAACAGTTAATACAGAGACCATGGTCCAGAACTTAAAGAAGGCTAACTTTGAAGGTATGAGGCGTGAATTGGCTGGGATGGATTGGCGAATGATACTTAAGGGGTTGACTGTGGATGGGCAATGGCAGACATTTAGAGACCGCATGGATGAACTACAACAATTGTACATTCCTGTCTGGCATAAAAATAAAAAAGGGAAGGTGGCTCAACCGTGGCTATCAAGGGAAATCAGGGATAGTATTAAAGTGAAGGAAGTGGCATACAAATTGGCCAGAAATAGCAGCGAACCTGGGGACTGGGAGAAATTTAGAACTCAGCAGAGGAGGACAAAGGGTTTGATTAGGGCAGGGAAAATGGAGTATGAGAAGAAGCTTGCAGGGAACATTAAGACGGATTGCAAAAGTTTCTATAGATATGTAAAGAGAAAAAGGTTAGTAAAGACAAACGTAGGTCCCCTGCAGTCAGAATCAGGGGAAGTCATAACGGGGAACAAAGAAATGGCGGACCAATTGAACAAGTACTTTGGTTCGGTATTCACGAAGGAGGACACGAACAACCTTCCGGTTATAAAAGGGGTTGGGGGGGTCTAGTAAGGAGGAGGAACTGAGGGAAATCCTTATTAGCCGGGAAATTGTGTTGGGGAAATTGATGGGATTGAAGGCCGATAAATCCCCAGGGCCTGATGGACTGCATCCCAGAGTACTTAAGGAGGTGGCCTTGGAAATAGTGGATGCGTTGACAGTCATTTTCCAACATTCCATTGACTCTGGATCAGTTCCTATGAAGTTGAGGGTAGCCAATGTAACCCCACTTTTTAAAAATGGAGGGAGAGAGAAAACAGGGAATTATAGACCGGTCAGCCTGACATCGGTAGTGGGTAAAATGATGGAATCAATTATTAAGGATGTCATAGCAGTGCATTTGGAAAGAGGTGACATGATAGGTCCAAGTCAGCATGGATTTGTGAAAGGGAAATCATGCTTGACAAATCTTCTGGAATTTTTTGAGGATGTTTCCAGTAGAGTGGATAAGGGAGAACCAGTTGATGTGGTATATTTGGACTTTCAGAAGGCGTTCGACAAGGTCCCACACAAGAGATTGATGTGCAAAGTTAGAGCACATGGGATTGGGGGTAGTGTACTGACATGGATTGAGAACTGGTTGTCAGACAGGAAGCAAAGAATAGGAGTAAATGGGTACTTTTCAGAATGGCAGGCAGTGACTAGTGGGGTACCGCAAGGTTCTGTGCTGGGGCCCCAGCTGTTTACACTGTACATTAATGATTTAGATGAGGGGATTAAATGTAGTATCTCCAAATTTGCGGATGACACTAAGTTGGGTGGCAGTGTGAGCTGCGAGGAGGATGCTGTGAGGCTGCAGAGCGACTTGGATAGGTTAGGTGAGTGGGCAAATGCATGGCAGATGAAGTATAATGTGGATAAATGTGAGGTTATCCACTTTGGTGGTAAAAACAGAGAGACAGACTATTATCTGAATGGTGACAGATTAGGAAAAGGGGAGGTGCAAAGAGACCTGGGTGTCATGGTACATCAGTCATTGAAGGTTGGCATGCAGGTGCAGCAGGCGGTTAAGAAAGCAAATGGCATGTTGGCCTTCATTGCAAGGGGATTTGAGTACAGGGGCAGGGAGGTGTTGCTACAGTTGTACACGGCCTTGGTGAGGCCACACCTGGAGTATTGTGTACAGTTTTGGTCTCCTAACCTGAGGAAGGACATTCTTGCTATTGAGGGAGTGCAGCGAAGATTCACCAGACTGATTCCCGGGATGGCGGGACTGACCTATCAAGAAAGACTGGATCAACTGGGCTTGTATTCACTGGAGTTCAGAAGAATGAGAGGGTACCTCATAGAAACATTTAAAATTCTGACGGGGTTAGACAGGTTAGATGCAGGAAGAATGTTCCCAATGTTGGGGAAGTCCAGAACCAGAGGTCACAGTCTAAGGATAAGGGGTAAGCCATTTAGGACCGAGATGCGGAGGAACCTCTTCACCCAGAGAGTGGTGAACCTGTGGAATTCTCTACCACAGAAAGTTGTTGAGGCCAATTCACTAAATATATTCAAAAAGGAGTTAGATGAGGTCCTTACTACTAGGGGGATCAAGGGGTATGGCGAGAAAGCAGGAATGGGGTACTGAAGCTGAATGTTCAGCCATGAACTCATTGAATGGCGGTGCAGGCTAGAAGGGCCGAATGGCCTGCTCCTGCACCTATTTTCTATGTTTCTATGTTTCTATATAAATTCCCGGCCATGACCAGTAAGGAAAGACCTAACTACTTACCCAGACTTTCAACAACACCACCAATCACTGACATCTTTGAGGTCGGCATCATCGCTGGGTCAAAATCCTGGCAATCCCTACCTGCATAAGGAATAATGCAATGTGCAAGTACCTTCACCACATGGACTGCAGCGGTTCAGAAGGCGGCTCATCACTACCTTCTCAAGGGCAATAAATGCTGGCCTTGCTAGTGACGCCCATATCCCTAGAATTCATTTTCAATACTTCTGATAAGTTTACATGGTATAGAAACTATGTAGTTTCTTCAGTTCTAACACCACTTTCCAATCTGCAAAGAGGAAGGAAAATTGAAGGCAGCATCAAACCACATTGTGGATCTTCCAAGAGCTGAAGCTGTATCAGAAGAGAAGCCTGGAGGCTGGTTGGCTGGCCATTCTCCCAGTTTACAACTGCTACATGGGAAGGAGGAGGATGAGAGAGAGTATATAGGAAAAGTAGTAGAATAATATTGACTTGGTAAAAATTCTTAGTGTTGCTGATGGTGAAAGCTATTATTAATTTGCGATTAATTGCTTGAAATACCTGCTTTATGGGCCCCAAGTTTCCACATGATTTGCTCCTGATTTTTTAGGAGCAACTGGTGTAGAACGGAGTATCTTAGAAATCGGAATTCTCCACATTTAGTTTTCTGCAGTTCTCGTCAGGTAGAACAGTTTCACTTTGGAACAGAATTTTTTTTCAAAAAGGGGGCGTGTCCGGCCACTGACGCCTGATTTCAAAGTTTCAACAGTGAAAACGTATTCCAAACTAACTTAGAATGGAGTAAGTGAAGACTTTTGTACGCTTGAAAAAACCTTGTCTACACTTTAAAAAAATCAGGCGCAGGTTACAAATTAGGAGTCGGGAACGAGGTGGGGGGGGGGGGGGGGGGGGGAAAGAGAGGTGGGGGAAGGGAAGTCATTAAATTCTACAATCAATCCTTAGTTATACTTATACAAATATTATACAAATAAATCCAACCTGAATAAAAATTTATAAGCAAAGATTGAATAAACCATGTTCCTACCTGTGTGAAAGTGCTTCAGGCAGGCCTTTCAGGCAGCGGTGTGGCATCAGTGTCTCGATTGCAGCGGCAGGCAGCAAGCAGCCTTCGAGCTGAGCTGCGGTGCTTGAGGCAGGCCTTCATTCCCCGCGAAGATGCAGCACCCAGACGGACTTGAGGCCATTTGGCCATGGGATTGCAGCGGCGTCAGTGGCTGGCTGGCAGCCGAAGAATCAACGCAGGACACACGCAGCTCATTAAGGTTCTTGAGGCCATTCGGCCACGCTTTAGGGGCGGCGTCAGTGGTTGGCCGGCAGCCAAAGATACAGCAGCAGCCTTTGAGCTGTGAGGGGGACTGAGGCCATTTGGACAGGGAGAGGCAGCCACATAGACAGTTTTATATTTAAATTTGCAGAATGGGTGCTGCATTGTCAACACCATGTATTATGCAATGGTTTGCCATTAATTCACTGCATAGGAGAGAATTGATTAGAGCTCACCACACCAGGAACATCGTAGCCCATAGGTTGATGGGCAGGAGACCTTACCCACATCGACAATATCGAACCAGGCGCTCGTACCTGGACATGAGCGAGGCTGATTGTGTGAAAAGGCTGCGTTTTCGCAGAGAAGTTGTCACTGAGATCTGTGATATGGTGAGAGCAGATTTGCAGCCCAGAAGCAGAAGGACAACTGCCTTGTCTGTTGAAGTGAAGGTAACAGCTGCACTTTCTTTCTATGCCTCGGGATCGTTTCAGGCTACAACTGGAGATGTGTGTGCCATCTCTCAACGTGCAATACATGCCTGCGTTTACCAGGTCACGGCTGCACTTTATGCGCGAAGGAATGACTTCATCAATTTCCCAATGACCACACAAGCGATCCATGAGAGGGCTGTGGGCTTCTTCAGGATTGCCAGCTTCCCAAAGGTACAGGGCTGCATTGATTGTACCCACATAGCCTTGCGAGCACCCGTGGAGGATTCTGAGCAGTACCGAAATAGGAAAGGTTTCCACTCTATCAATGTGCAGCTCGCGTGTGACGACAAGCAGCGCATCATGTCAGTCGATGCGAGATACCCTGGCAGCACCCACGATGCGTTCATCCTACGCGACAGCGTTCTATTTGGCATGTTTGAGCAGCAGCCAGAAGGGCAGAGCTGGCTACTGGGAGACAAAGGGTATGGCCTGACCACCTGGCTCATGACGCCCATACGCGTGACACGGACAGAAGCTGACCGTCAATACAACATGGCGCACATTGCGACACGCAGCATCATTGAGAGGACCATTGGCATATTGAAACAGCGATTCCGATGCCTGGACCATTCCGGAGGACAGTTGCAATACTCTCCTCAGATTGTCGGTCACTTCACTGTTGTGTGCTGCATGCTTCATAACTTAGCCATTATGACGCAGCAGGAGCTGGTAGTGGAACCCGAAGACCGACGTGAGGGTCCAGTGCATGATGATAGTATTACGGAAGACCAGGATGTGGATGATAACGACAATCAGGAAAGCATGCAAGTGCCTGATGCCGGAGCACGAGGTCGGAGAGGGCCGTCCATCGTGCCCCTTTAACGATTGCTCGAGACTTGCGCCAGCAGCTCATCCGTGAACGCTTCAACTACTGATGCCTGAGGGCTCTGCGACCACTTTTGCATATGGACATGTTTATTCTTTGCAGTTGTTCCTACGTTGTGTTGTGTTAATGGAACATGAAGCAGTTTTAATGAAAAAATATTTTATTGAAAAGTTAACGTCATTAATAAAATATTTGTTGTATCAAACTAAACTTTATAATATGACTCTTGAAGATCACTTAAAAACTTTAAGATCACTTATAAGCTTGTAAAGTTACAAAACACTGTGAAAAATTTTACACTCTAAGATCACTTACACTTCAAGATCACTTTTTAGATGAAAAATTAAATAATTTACAGAATGTGAGAGCATTTACACTATAAGATCACTTGAAAACCCTGAGATCACTTATATGTTGTAAAGTTACAAAACTTACAAAACAGTTTCATTGTGAAAAATCTTACACTCTGAAGAACACTTAAACTTCAGGATCACTTTTTAGGTGCAAAATTAAATAAGATACAAAAAAATGAGAGAGCATTTACACTATAAGATCACTTAAAAACCATAAGATCCCTTATAAGTTGTAAAGTTACAAAACTTACAAAACAATTTCAATTTGAAAAACGCTACTACAGCTACATCAAGAACAAGAACAAAAGCAGCAAAGAAAGGCTGCAACCATGTCTCATCCATATCTCAGTGAATGTTCACTTCCTCATTTGATTGGCTGGGCTGTGTGCCCTTATTGCAGCAGCTACCTCAACCAGGCCCTCCCTGACGGCCTGTGCCGACACTTGCATGCCCTCCCTGACGGCCTGAGCCGTCGATTGCACTCCCTCGGACATTCCCTCCCTAAGTTCCGGTGTCATTACTGCTATTTCCCCGTCAGGACCGTCAACTCTTCACCTACTGCATTGACGCCACCGATGAGTGATCGGGTAAGCTCATTGGTCTCCATACCCAATGCCACAACCTGAGCCGCATCTGTTGCACGCTGCATCTCAGGAGAGCGTGTCTCCAATCTCCTTCTCCTCTGCCTGGGTCTGCCTCATGGCACCACTACACTGGGAGGCGCAGGCACGGACAGTGGGATGCTCGGTGTTGCAAGCGGCACCACTACACGGAGGCGCAGGCTGGGACTGTGGGACGCTCTGTGTTCAAGATGGCTGAACTGGAGGGAGAGGCTCGGGCTGGAATGGTGGGATGCTCTGTGTTGCAGACGACAGCACTCGAGTGCGAGCCATGGGCTGGGATGTTGGACGAATGGGTGTAAACTGCTCCATGATATCAGCAGCAACACTGGGACCCGAAGCGTCGGAATCAAAACCATAGTAGGTGGAACCAGAACCTATGTGAGAGGGAGGCGCAGGCTCCGACAGTAGTGCACTGACTGTAGAATGCTGCATTATACCAGCAGCACCACTGGGACCCGCAACATCGGAAGCAAAACCATGGAAGGTGGAACCAAGACCTATGCTAGGGGTTGAAACTCTGATGCCCCTTGATGGGGCTCATAAACATTAAATTGGAAGCTCTCCCCTGCAGACATTTCAGTCATCGCTGCCATCATCCAGTCTGGATCGTCCGCAGCTGGTTGTACTGGTTCTTGTTCTGTATCCTCAGGATCCTCAGGGTTGGCAGCAGCAGCATCATCATCATCATCATCATCATCATCATCATCATCATCATGTTCTGCAAAATACATCAGAACAGTCAAATGCTTAACAGCAAGGGAGGGGGCCGGGTGGGTGGCATGAGTACTCTCACACATAGCAGGCCAGGCAGCAGGTTGATTTAAAGGGCCATGATGCATTTTCAGGACTTACCCTCTTCCTCGCGTGCGGGCCTAGCTTGTGCTGTACCGATTGCTTTACTCCATGTCCGACTCATCATAGCAGCTACCCTTTGTTCCAAGGGTGTCAGTGGATGCAGATTGGGCACGCCTCCTCCTGTCCGAGTTGCCTCCCTTTTGTTGTGGGCCAATTTCTTCTGCAAAGAGTAAAATATAACTTTTTACAGAGTGTGTCAGTCTGCAAGGTGGGACATACAGATAGCCAGGTTACAATTACGATTAAATTAAAAATGGGAAATATTACTTACACTAACTACTTGACCAAGGTCGTGCCATTTCTTTTTACACTGACTTCCAGATCTCCTGGTATGCACCACTGCGCAGTAATCTTCTGCAACTTGGTTCCAGCGTTTCTTCATTTCTTTTGGTGGCACTTTTATGCGACCTCTGTTGCTGGTATCTAGCTCCTGCCATCTCTGCTCAATTGCTAATATTTGACTAATATCTCCACTTCCTCATGCAGGAAATTCTTTGTTCTTGGTGGACGTTGATCCATTGCAAAGTTGAATTGGCACTCTTATTTCTCCAAACACACAGTCCTTAATTTGCAGGCACCGGTTCTGCAAGTTTAACAGTGAAAAGCTGAACTCACTGATTTCAGCAGGTAATTTATTCAGCAGTGCTGCTAAAAGCACTCCCCCTCACACAGAAATATCAAGAAAATTAAAATACAAGCCTTTGCAGGGGTCCAAGAAACAAATCTTCACTTTTTCTGCAACACTTTTAAAAATGGCCGAGTGCCAATGTTTACTTCAGACTGCGCGTGCGCGAACGCTCCAACGCGCACGGTTGCCGGCACCAAGAAGCTTCATTTCAATTGTACCCGCCCCCTCCTACTTACAAAATTGGCGCGAGTGGTAGGCTCCGCCCCCTGTGCACCACGCCAAGCAGCTCGAGAATACCGCACTTTTTTTCCGGCACCGTTTTCGGCCAGCTCTGAGGTGCGCCTTTTTCGCTGCGTGTGGAAACTTGGGGCCATGATGTCTCAGCACATCAATAGCAATATTTCTCATCTGTGACGTGTGTTCTGAAGTATTAGCTGATTAAGTAAAAGTATCTGGTCTGGCCTCAGAATTATACACTGATTTTTGCAATTGTTAGGCAGGCATTAAAATTATCCATTAATCTGTATTGAAAATCACTATCTCTTTTATAGGGAACTTTTAAACATTACCTGATTTTTAAATTCTATAATTGTGCTTCAATTTTTTTTTATATCATAATTTGTTAAATATATATTTAGAGAACAAAGGGTCAGTGCAGGATTTTAATGGAGCACGTAGCTTGCACAACAGTGGCTAGTTATGTGCTGGCTAAATAATAATTACATTTACTCTGCATTAGTTAAGGGTCCTGCACAAGGAATAATGCTAGAATGCACTCTCATTTCTGTGTAGTTAGAATAAAAGTCTTATGAATGAAACACCAGAGAGTAATGGTCATTTTGTCCATTTACTGCTGGATAGTTCCAGGAAATCTGCTGTTCACTACTCGACAAAATTGCAGAAAGGGAACTGCCCCTTTGGTTTAATAGGTGGAGGTGCTAGTTGATGTTCCAGGTTCAATTCCCGATCTATGTTGAGTTAGCTAATCGCAGCTGGGCATTACAATTGGCCTCAGCAGCCCAGCTAGGAAGGTGAAAGAAAAAGAAATGATGAGATTGTTATCCAGCAACCGATACTAAAACATGGCTATGTGTGGAGAAGAAGAAAGACTTGCATTTCTATAGCACTTTTCATGCACTCAGGACATCACAAAACACTCTACAGCCAATTAAGTACTTTTAAAGTGTAGTCATTCTTGTAATGTAGAGATACACAACAGCCAATCTGGATACAGCAAAGTCCCAAAAACAGCAATATGATAACAACCAAAATATCTATTTTAGTGATGTTGATTGTGGGATAAATTTTGGCTGGTATACCAGGGATAACTCCCCTGATCTTCTGTGAGCAGTGCATTGAGAGTTTTTTTTACATCCACCGGAGTGGGTAGATGGGACCTCGGACTAACGTCTCAGCTGAAAGATGACATCTCCGACTACTACGGTTCCTAACCCTCACGAAATGATTGTTTCTGTTTTCCTTGGGACAGAGGAGGCTGAGGGGAGACCTGATTGAGATGCATAAAGTTCTGAGAGGCCTGGACAGATTGGATAGGAAGGATCTATTTCCCTTGACAGAGAGATCAACAACCAGGGGGCATAGATTTAAAGTAATTGGGAGGAGGTTTAGGAGATATATGAGGGGAAATATCTTCACCCAGGGAGTGGTGGAGGTCTGGAACTCACTGCCTGAAAGGGTGGCAGAGGCAGAAACCCTCACCACATTTAGAAAATACTTGGATGTGCACTTAAAGTGCCATAACCTACAGGGTTACGAACCAAGAGCTGGAAAGTGGGATTAAGCTGGATAGCTCTTTGTTGGCAGGCGCGGACACGATGGGCCAAAATGGCCTCCTTCCGTGTTGTAAATTTCTATGATTCTATGATCGAAATTTTCTCAGAATCAAGGGTTCCTACCCAGAGTGCTGCCTCCAGCAGTCCAGGAGATCAGCGATTTAAATTTCCCACCACACTGTGCCCACATGAATATGAGGTACCGTCAATAATTGCTAACTGCCTGGCGCAGGAGTCAAAAGGATGTTAATCTGCATTAATTTAAAACAGAATAATTTCCCAGCCTTTCCCACAGGGCTCGACACATGCAGAGAGCCGTGAGGTGAAGTGTGAGGGGGTGGTATCTGAAATCAGGGAGGGAGGGGGGTGAGTCTCTGTAAATCGGGGGGAAGCTTACTGTGGGTAAACAGTAAAAGATTGTTTCCACTGGTGGGCGAATGGGCAACTTGGGAATAGAATCCAAGGATTCTCTCCGTAAGAAACAAGAGGGAAGGGAGGAGGAAGATTCTTGAACTGAGGGCTAATAGACCATGGGATCCTTCACCACATGTGGCTATTGAGGTAGAGATTAAAACTTAATTTCAAATGGAATGGGAGAAATCTTTGATCACATGATCCAGCATCGTATGGCGAGGTGTCATGCAGTCAGAATGTCATGTGCTCAAACCTCCAGGAATGCCTCCAACCAGAGTTAGCAACCCTCATCATCATAGGCAGTCCCTCGAAATCGAGGAAGACTTGCTTCCACTCAGTGAGTTCTCAGGTGACTGTACAGTCCAATACGGAAATTATAGTCTCGGTCACAGGTGGGACAGACAGTCATTGGAGGAAAGGGTGGGTGGAGAGTCTGGTTTGCCGCACGCTCCTTCCGCTGCCTGCACTTGTTTTCTGCATGCTCTTGGCGATGAGACGTGAGCTGCTCAGCACCCTCCAGATGCTCTTCCACTTAGGGTGGACTTTGGCCAGGTGACTCCCAGGTGTCGGAGGGGATGTTGCACTTTATCAAGGAGGCTTTGAGGGTGTCCTTGAAACATTTCCTCTGCCTACCTGAGGCTCGCTTGCCCTGTAGGAGTTCAGAGTAGAGCGCTTGCTTTGGGAGTCTTGTGTCAGGCATGCGAACAATATGGTCCGCCCAACGGAGCTGGTCGAGTGTGGTCAGTGCTTTGATGCTGGGATGTTGGCCTGATCAAGAACACTGACGTTGGTGCGTCTGTCCTCCCAGGGGATTTGCAGGATTTTGCGGAGAAATCATTGGTGGTATTGCTCCAGCGATTTGAGGTGTCTACTGTATATGGTCCATGTCTCTGAGCCATTAAGGAGGGTGGGTATCACTACAGCCCTGCAGACCATAAGCTTGGTGCCAGATTTGAGGGCCTGATCTTTGAACACCGTCTTCCTCAGATGTCTGAAGGCTGCGCTGGCGCACTGGAGGCGGTGGTGAACCTTGTCGTCGATGTCTGCCCTTGCTGATAATAGGCTCCCGAGGTATGGAAAGTGGTCCACGTTGTCCAGGGCTGCGCCATGGATCTTGATGACTGGGGGGCTGTGCTGTTTGGCGAGGTCAGGTTGGTGGAGGACCTTTGTCTTACGGATGAATAGTGTCAGACCTATGCTTTCGTACGCCTCGGTGAAGATGTTGACGATGACTTGGAGTTCAGACTCTGAATGTGCGCAGACGCAAGCATCGTTCGACGACAGAGGATGGGACGGTCTTGAATCTAGCCTGGAGATAGTGCAGCACTCCCTCAGTACTGCACTGATGTGCCAGCCGAGATTGTGTGCTCAAGTCTCTGGAAAGGGGCTTTAACCCATGGCTTTCTGACTTGGGGCCGAGAGTGATAACCCTGAGCCAAGATTCACAATGGGAAAGAATTGGATTGTGCTCAGCAATAATGTCCTGCATGCTCAAATAGCTCCTCGACACATGAAGAATGGCCACCTGAGTGAGCTATCAGAAAGCTACCGGTGTTTGTAGAACCATGGCTTAACAAGAAGTAGCACCTTCAAGGAAAAATATATGCATCATTTGTGTATTTTTCTTTAAAAGTGCATTTGGTGTGCCACTAGTTAAAAAGGCTAAAAATCATTATCTTCGTTTCCACATAGAAATCACAAGGATGCTTGGCCCCAATACTCAAAGTGTTTCAATCCAATAAGAGTTTGAGCGTTTAATGGTTATCTCAATGACACCTTCGCTGATCAATGCAGTTGTCTGGAGTCTGAATGATGTCATGGTGATAATATCACTCTTCCTGCAGAATTAAATATGTTCCAATTCAAGTTACAGGTTAAAAATGGAAACTGTAAAGTGAGATACCACAAGGTGAAAGTTACCATTGCTAAATCAGATGAGTTTTGATGTAGGACATCCTAAAACGCTTCATGCTTACACAGGAAAAGGTGCTGCACATTTGATCTGTGCTTCCTCGGGCATTCCTATCAGTATATGTGTTCAAAAAAATCTACATGTTTATGTTGAATAAAGAAACAGTTTAAAAATGGTAAGATTTTCTGCAGGGGGAATGAAAGCTTTGTTTACAGTATTATATCAAGAGACATGTGTAGCGATATTCCTTTATTCACCAGAAGGTTCAAAAATATAGGCCCAGATTTTGCGGTTAGTGCCTTCAGCTGCCTGGGCCCCAAGATCTGGAACTCGCTCCCTATACCTCTCCACCTCTTTTCCTCCTTCAAGATGCTCCTTAAAACCGACCTCTTTGACCAAGCTTTTGGTCATCTGCCATAATTTCTTCTTATGTGGCTCAGCGTCCATTTTGTTTGGTCTTATAACACTGCTGTGAAGCGCCTTAGGACATTTTACTACATTAAAAAAGATGCTATATAAATACAAGTTGTTGTGTTGTTGTTGTTCCTGGCGATCGAACGGCACTCGCCATTCGTCAAAGGCAGTCCCTCGGAATCGAGAAAGACTTGCTTCTACTCTTAGAATAAGTCCTTCGGAGGCTGAACAGTCCAATACGAGAACCACAGTCCCTGCCACAGGTGGGACAGACAGTCATTGAGGGCAAGGGAGGGTGGGACAGGTTTGCCGCACGTTCTTTCCGCTGCCTGCGCTTGTTTTCTGCATGCACTCGGCGATGAGACTGAAGGCGCTCAGCACTCTCCCGGATACACTTCCTCCACTTAGGGTGTGGTCAGTGCTTCAATGCTGGGATGTTGGCCTGGTCGAGGACACTAATGTTGGTGCATCTGTCCTCCCAGGGGATTTGTAGGATCTTGCAGAGATTTCTCCTATACAGGAGGTCGGGTATTACTATAGCTCTGTAGACCATGATCTTGGTGATAGATTTGAGGGCCTGGTCTTCGAACACTCTTTTCCTCAGGTGGCCAAAGGCTGCACTGGCGCACTGGAGGCGGTGTTGAATCTCATCAATGCCTGCTTTTGTTGATGAGGCTCCTGAGGTATGGAAAATGGTCCACCTTGTCCAGGGCCGTGCCGTGGATTTTGATGACTGGGGGGCAGTGTTGTGCGGAGAGGACAGGCTGGTGGAGGACCTTTGTCTTACAGATGTTTAGCCTAAGGCCCATGCTTTTGTACGCCTCAGTAAATACATCGACTATGTCCTGGAGTTCAGCCTCTGAATGTGCGTAGATGCAGGCGTCGTCCGCACACTGTAGCTCGATGACAGATATTGGAATGGTCTTGGACCTGGCCTGGCGAGTGTGCAGGTTCCCACTGGTTCCGTAATTTAGTTCCACTGCAGCAGGGAGCTTGTTGACTGTGAGGTGGAGCATGGCAGCGAGGAAGATTGAGAAGAGGGTTGGGGCGATAACGCAGCCCTGTTTGACCCCGGTCCGGACGTGGATTGGGTCTGTAATGGATCCGTTCATAAGGATCACGGCCTGCATGTCGTCGTGGAGCAGGCGGAGGATGTTCGTCAACTTGCCATTCATTACACAAGCACCATCGGAGCAGGCCGGGGAGTGGAAGGAGCAGTGTGGCGGCATACCACTCAAGGGAGCAGCACGTGCTGGAGCAGGAGAGCAACGGCAGTGAAGAAGGACGTCACCAAGATGCAGGTCGGTGATTGGGGCATGGACAGGTACAGTACAGTAGGCGAGGTCGGGGCGAAGGAACAGCAAGAGATTGCAGAGGGATGTGATCGGGGCCCAGGAGAAGCGCAAGTTCAGGGCCCAGAAGAGGCGAGGGCCCAGGGGCTGTACGGGCCAGCCCACACTGCGATATGTATGCGCACTGGGTCCGTGCAGCAGAGCTGGTCTCCAGTCGTCTTGGTTAATCCTTGCCACTGGACCAAGACCGAGCTCCGTTAAGCCCGTGTGGTGGCTGGTGTGCAATGGCCACCACACGTTAAAAAAAATCCAAGCACGGGCATCTTGCACCCTTCAAGATTTAGTTCAGACCTAGAATTTTAGGTCCTTCATTGAAACACCTTTGAAATTTTTGACGGGGAAGCAAGTCATCCTCGATTCGAGGGACTGCCTATGATGATGATCATTACACTTACAATTGTCCAATCTTTCTGCGAACTTTTGCACTGGAACTTGCGATAATTAGAAATCCAAAACAACGCAGCGCCCTTCACAGGGAATCTGGGATTGTGTGAAGAGGGAAAACAATGGTGTGTCTCTAACAGATTGAAGATTCCTTACTGAGCTACTCAGTCTAAACCAGGTGTCAGTTAGAATAGTTAATTCAATGTAAAATCTGGGGGAGGGGGGGGCAAGTAAAATAAAGAGAGGGAAAGAAAAATGGGATTAATAAGATAAAAAAAGAGACAAAGAAAAATATTAAAAATTTAAAGTACATTTTTAAAATCTCCAACAATAATTACATTCTAATGGAATGAGACTCCACGCTCATATAAGTACATTTTCAAGAACAGAGAGGTTGTTTGGCAGTAATTAAGACAACACACCATTAAGAATTCACTTATACTGGAATGGACAGGCCCTAACTTTTTCTGGCGTACTTAGTGTGTATCTATTATGTAAGTACCGCAACTTCACACCCTTCAATGCAGTCTCTGGGCGAAGTACTGTTATAATGCAGTTTCTGAAGGAGCAGGGCAGCTCGTCAGCAACTTCCTGATTTCTGCAATTAACTGCGCACATGCGGACACGGGAATTTGCTTTCGATTTACTCCATAACAACAGTGGGCACCAATATTCTTACCACAAAATCCGGGCCAATATTAATCCTCTGTAGACATTTTGAAGAATGTTTATGATTGACTATTGCATTGTTCTAGCATTACCAAGTTTATTTCTAACGCCTCATGTTCTGCAAAGTGTAAATTAACACAAAAAAAAGCCCTAAAAGCTCGAGGCCTTGAAATTCGGTTGCGTCTAATTTTGGGCACCTTACCCGCAGTGTCAACAGTCCGCGCTCAAAAGGGGAGGTCCAAGGAGCCCCAGATCTTGGGCCTCGGACCTCATCATAAAGTAGATTGCGCTGCGGTACGAGGCCACACAGGCTATAGTGCTCCAATCTGCAGGCAAGTGATTGAGTTAGATCACAGGGGTCTGGAGGAGGAACAGGTGGACCTTGGAGACCATGATCAGGGTTTGGTGAGGGAATCAGGTAGAAAGATCGCAGGCCTCGGGAGTACTGTTGGGGGGGTGGGGGTGGGGGATCAGGAGTGTTGTCGGTTGTGGGGGGGGGGGGAGGAGCCTGGAGGTTGGAGTCGGAAGTCAGGTCGGAGGTCTCAGGATCGGGAGTGGTGCTGATTATGGTACATACTTACCTTTTTTTAAACTTACATGGTGTTTAGCGTTGATTTTCCCAGAGGCAATCAGCACTGGGGCTGGCTGCCTCAGGGCAAACCAAAGTTGCAGCAGGGACAGAAGCAGGCGTTAGGTCCCTTATTGTATATGCAAATGGTCTAAAACCTGCTTCAGGCGTGGGTAAAGGACGCCTCGTGTTTGTCCCGTACCAAGATGGCATCTGGCGTGATTCACGGCAGAAGTGTGCACGCACACATCGGATGCCATTTCGGTCTCCAATCGGCATCCGTAAACCGATCCCAATTACGTGCTCAACATCTGCTCAGTATTTGGTATTTCGCCGAGTGAAAATGTGGTACCAGTCCGTGGGCTAGATTTTCCATTATTTTTGCATGCAAACCGCCCACTTAACGTCCATTTTAACGCTGAAATGAGGTAGAACGCCCATATATCGCCCATTTAGCCACAAAATCGAAAGTAATGCCCATTTCTCGGTCACTTATCGCCAAGCGTTATTTTCGGCATGTACGCAACAGCGATAAAAAATACCGCCCGCCCACTTTTTTTGGGTGGAAAGATCAGAATAGGCAAAACTAACGCACAGAAAATCGCCCAGCCTTACATTCAGCACCTCGCACACAATATCGCTCGCCAAAAAAACGCTGTGGAAAAAGTTGAACTGACCTGAACTAAACACAGCGGTATGGACGCCATTTTCTAAATCGCAGGTTGCATCATTTAAAAGGCTGCTCTGCTTCAACCTCGGGGGAGTTTGGATGTACTCTGGAGGTCTTTTAAGGTGATGTGAACATTCGAACAAACATCTTTTCATACTGTGGCCGATTAGAATTTACTTTAGGTGTGATAGTGGAGACATTTATTGTTTGTGAACAATCAGTGTAATACTGATAGCTATTGGAATGGGGCCTGTCATTTCTCAGCCTCTCTTGATGACCACGCACATGCAACAGACTCAAGATACCAAAAGTTATATTTGACAGCATCATGTGGCCAATGTAAGATGTGCCAGATTGATGAGGAGGACCAGACATTACACCCCCCCCGCACTTACAGGGAGAAGCAGTCTTACCTCAACTTGTCAGATACCACCTGCCTTAGGAGACTGCGCTTCCACAAGGCGGTTATCAGTGAGATATGCCAGCTCATCGGGGGAGATCTGTAGCCTGCCAGCACCATCAGGACCACACTATCCGTGGAGGTCAAGGTCACTGCGGCACTTTCGTTCTAAGCGTCGGGTTCCTTTCAGGCCTCAGCTGGCGACATTTGCGCTATATCTCTGCATGCCACACATTGCTGCATTAGACAGGTCACTGAAGCCCTTTACGCACGCAGGATGGATTTTATCAGCTTCCCGATGATCAGGGAGGCTCAGACAGAGGGCTTTAGGATTCTACCAAATTGCTAACTTCCCCTAGGTGCAGGGAGCAATGGACTGTATGCACATCTATCGACTCTGGATCAGTTCCTATGGACTGGAGGGTAGCTAATGTAATCCCACTTTTTAAAAAGGGAGGGAGAGAAAACGGGTAATTATAGACTGGTTAGCCTGACATCAGTAGTGGGGAAAATGTTGGAATCAATTATTAAAGATGAAATAGCAGCGCATTTGGAAAGCAGTGACAGGATCAGTCCAAGTCAGCATGGATTTATGAAAGGGAAATCATGCTTGACAAAGCTTCTAGAATTTTTTGAGGATGTAACTAGTAGAGTGGACAAGGGAGAACCAGCGGGTGTGGTGTATTTGGACTTTCAAATTGGTGCGCAAAATTAAAGCACATGGTATTGGGGGTAATGTACTGACGTGGATAGAGAACTGGTTGGCAGACAGAAAGTAGAGAGTTGGGATTAACGGGTTTTTCAAAATGGCAGGCAGTGACTAGTGGGGTGCCGCAGGGCTCAGTGCTGGGACCCCAGCTATTTACAATATACATTAATGATTTAGATGAAGGAATTGAGTGTAATATCTCCAAGTTTTCAGATGACATTAAGCTGGGTGGCGGTGTGAGCTGTGAGGAGGATGCTAAGAGGCTGCAGGGTGACTTGGACAAATACATGGCAGATGCAGTACAAGTTGGATAAATGTGAGGTTATCCACTTTGGGGGCAAAAACACAAAGGCAGATTATTATCTGAATGGTGGCAGATTAGAAAAAGGGGAGGTGCAACGAGACCTGGGTGTCATAGTACGTCAGTCATTTAAAGTTGGCATGCAGGTACAGCAGGCGGTGAAGGCGGCAAATGGTATGTTGGCTTTCATAGCCAAGAGATTTGAGTATAGGAGCAGGGAGGTCTTACTGCAGTTGTACAGGGTCTTGGTGAGGCATCACCTAGAATATTGTGTTCAGTTTTGGTCTCCTAATCCGAGGAAGGACATTCTTGCTATTGAGGGAGTGCAGCAAAGCTTCACCAGACTGATTCCCAGGATGGCAGGACTGACATATGAGGAGAGACTGGATCGACAGGGCCTGTATTCACAGGATTTAGAAGGATGAGAGGGGATCCCATAGAAACATATAAAATTGACAGAACTGGACAGGTTAGATGCAGGAAGAATGTTCCCGATGTTGGGGAAGTCCAGAACCAGGGGACACAGTCTAAGGATAAGGGGTAAGCCATTTAGGATTGAGATGAGGAGAAACTTCTTCAGAGAGTTGTTAACCTGTGGAATTCTCTATCACAGAGAGTTATTGATGCCAGTTCATTGGATATATTCAAGAGGGAGTTAGGTATGGCCCTTACGGCTAAAGGGATCAAGGGGTATGGAGAGAAAGCAGGAAAGGGGTACTGAGGTGAATGATCAGCCATGATCTTATTGAATGGTGGTGCAGGCTCAAAAGGCCGAATTGGCCTACTCCTGCACCTATTTTCTATGTTTCTATGCAGAGGTTTTTTTTTTAATGAACCGCAAGGGATTCCACTCCCTGAATGTGCAACTCGTTGTCGACCACCAGCAAATTATCATGGCAGTGAATGCTAAACTTCCGGGCAGCATCTGTGATGCTCACATCTTGCGTGAGAACACTGTATCTGACTAGTTTACCAGTCAGCCACAAGGTCAATGCTGGATGCTTGGTGACAAAGGATATGGCCTCGCCACCTGGCTGATGACTCCCTGCATGACACCCACACCGAAGCTGAGAAGCGATACGAGAGCCACAGATCCACTCGCAATATCGTGGAGAAAACGCTTGGAGTGCTGAAGCAGTGCTTTAGATGCCTGGACCATTCAGAAGGCGAGCTCCAATACCACCCTGATCAGGTAGCTCAATTCGTGGTGGTGTGCTCCATGCTGCACAACTTGGCTATCAGGAGGGGACAAGAATTGCCAGAAGGGTCTGACAGTCCACCTCATGAGAGAGAGAGAGAGAGAGAGAGAGAGAGAGAGAGAGAGAGAGAGAGAGAGAGAGAGAGAGAGAGAGAGAGAGAGAGAGAGAAGGAGAGAAGGAGAGAGAAAAAAAAGAGGATGACGAGGAGGTGGATGCTGACATCGGGCCAGACAATCAGGCTGACGCTGAAACCATGCCCCCGCCCCCCTGTAGACCGCAGGAAAGGGCCGGTGGTGGCTATGTAGCTGCAAGACTCTTACATCAGCAGCTCATAAATGAGCGCTTTGCTTGAAAGAACGTTTGTGGTATTTACAAAGCTGCAACACTGCTGGGTGTGCAGGTCATACATCAACAGTGTGCATCACCTTGGTGACAGTTAAAGTTTAAGTTGATTGAAGTTAAGTGTAATTATACCCTTTCATGTTAAGGAATCACCAGTGTGTAACGGTGCAACTATCTGAGACAATGCACAACAAGGTTATGTTAAATAAAAAAACATGTAATCCGACCATTTGTCTGAAATCATAAGTATAACTGTAAAAAACACCCCACCCCACAACAAATTTATCACATTTACATCACTGCAATGGTCCCCATTTCCAGCAAAACAGAACACAAATGCAAAACAAAGTAGCCCCCTCGCCCCTTGCCCCGATCCTCCTACAAAAATAGCAACCCTAAAATATGCCCCAGACAACACCTGCGGCCATGCACCTCATTTTCCTCCCCCCTCCTGTCTACCCCTTCCCCTCCTGACTCCAAGCCGCCTGGCCGAGGAGTTCTTCCGGCGCTGCTTCATTGGGGGAGATGACAGCAGAAGCGCTGGTTGGATGGATATGGGAGAAGGCGGTCCCAAGGTGGGAACATGCTCCGAGCCAGAAACAAGATCTACCTCCTGGCTCTCGTGTCGTTGGCAATGAGGGTGCGGCACCTTGGGGTGCAGTGTTGCGTTCCGGGGACCACTGGGAGCCCTCTGCCACCAGTGTTCCTGGCTATCAGCTCCAGGGTTTCTTTCTTCCATCCCTTCCATGTTATATATTATTTGTTGGACCAAAATTCGGTGCCAACTACCTTCTTGGTGCTTAATAGGCTTTTTGCTGCTGGTGAATCTCCCTCCTGCCTACCACAACAGCCAAACACACACCACAGCCACAAAACACTTTCAGTCCCTCTCAGTTCTCTCTCTCTCTCTGTCTCCTCTTCTACGCATGTCATGATGACCCCTGACCTCCTGAAACGCGGGAAACGAGCGTTGCTATGCAGTTGCTATGGTCGGCGACACTTTACGGCAGAAAGTCAGAGATTTAACGCTAACACCCATTTCAGATCGCTCGCGGTAACGCCCATTTTATAAAATGGAAAGTTAGGATTTTGGAACTGGCCAATAATCCGGCGATCTCAAAACCCATATTTACTACCCACGCTGGAATAACGCCCATTTTTGGCTGATTTGCACAAAAGTGGAAAGTCTAGCCCCATGTAATTTTTAGTATGCTAATTACTGTAATTGGCGTAATTGTTACCCCCAGAACATGCAACCTGTGCAAAGGCAAATCTTGGCAAGGTGCAGGTTCTGTATGGTAGGGGATAAGTCGTGTTTACAGGACACGTGAAACTGTTGAAGGAAAAAAGATTACTTCATAAACCCAATTGGTAGCGAGGCGGGTCAACAAAGAGGAGGTGAAGCTGCTGAAATGACAGCGAACGATTTATCCTCTTGTGTGACGACTGTGAGGCAATCATGGATAAAGGCCGCACTGCCCGTCAGCATTGCAGGGGAACAGTCGGTCCTAGCCAGAGAACTGACCAGAAGGATAATAAAACAATGAAAAATTGGCACAGTGAATAGTCAAAAAAAAAAGTATCCACAAGTAATTTCACGGTCATAATCCAATCTCGGGGATCAAATGGGCTTTGTAAACTACTACTGGTTTAAGTTGTTATTCAAACCCCACAAACAGGTTGCTGCCTTGTAATAAATCCTCGGTATCTATTATTCTATAGCATATAAATCTCAGTTTGATTTTCACAAAACCAAAGGCGGCCAGGAATGCCGGCATGGTATTGGGTGGAGCAGTAGTTCCAGCAGTGACTCTCGCAGCCTCTAATATGGTTGAGGCACACTGACAAGGTCATCATGCATGCTACAGCTGACAAGGCTCCATACACCATTAATTTCAACTCCAGAGGGTCTGTATAGTAAAGTCCAAATGAACTAACAGCTGGCATTAGCCGCATTTGAAATCTCAAAGCCTTATTTTGCAATCAGCAGCTTCATAAGCTGCAACACACTGGTAGTTCACCAACATCACTAGTACATTGCAGCTTTACTTGCAAGGGTATTGGGGTGGAGGGCGGGAGGTGAATCACCATCAGGAACGACTGCTGCAACTCCCAGGTCAGATTTACGATAAATTTGACAAGTAGTTAAGCAGGACATCTATATTGCAGTTTTATGATATTGCTCGACAGAACATATCATATTCACATCCAGTAAAGGTGTAAAAGAGATGCAGCACTCAAAGGAGTAATGTTTCCTGTTTTCCAAGCCATACAGCAGCAGCTGACATTACTTGTGAAGGTGTCTAGAGCTCGGAGCATTAAACAGTCTGCAATCTGTGATATCTTTCTTTTCCTTTCTCCCTCCACCCTAAATGTATGCAAATGTTGTGCCTGCGGGCTGCCTGCACCTCAGTCAGGCAGCCAGGGAGCAGATGAGCAGGAACGCTCTGCTGCCTCTCCCATCTGACAGTGATAGATGATCAGCCCTAATGCTCAGCTCAGGCTAATACATTCGGGCCTCTCTTGCCTTCTGTTCCAAAACGTCTCCTTCAACCTGGTTTCCTGTGTGCACCATCCGCCTCATAGGTCAAGAGATTGCCTCCCCTTTTGTATTACCTCGTTTTGGTTCAATCTGCCTTTTATTTTAACCAGCATCACGGTCCATATTATAGCCGTAACTATAAGAAATACGCAGTATTGTATTTGTTTGCTACTGCAATGTGTGTATAAAACTGCCGTTCCACTTCCCGACAGATTCTTCCAGCCCAAGTTGACCTTTGTATAAAAAAGTAAATTTTTTGGTACAGTTATTAATTTCATAAAATTACTGGCTTTGTCTTGTTAATCTGTTTTTGCTGTGCGAATCAGAAAATAATTTTTGTGAATAGTTCATCATTGCATCAACACTGATTACCAAGCCTTCTCACTGGCTTTGAGATAATGGGCCCGAAACTTGGTGGAAGCTAAGTTTCGTCCAAGTCCTGTCCAAAGGAGTTTCGTAAAAAGTCTTTGAAAGACCGCCCAGCAGCAAAAAAGGGACTTACGCCGTGAATGTGGGCAGCAGCAGGCAGGAGCTCCCAATCTCGGCGGCAAATGCGATCCTCGCCAAAGCGCCACCGAGGATGGAGTCGGCCCAGGGAGGGGGGAACCCATAAAAATAAAAATTTATACAAAAATAAATACCCCTTGGAAAACCTTCAAGGGACCCCATCCACATAAATTGTTGAAACTAAATAAATAAAAGAAGTTTATTAACCTTTCTTTTGCAGGTCTTCACACTTACCATTGGGGTTAGACCTGCCTCCACACAGCGGTCCTTCCCCCTGCTGCCGCCGACTCCCACCCGGAGGAATCTGCCAGCTCGGTGGGCAGGAGGTCACTTATGCGCCTTGCGCGCTAGCGGCCGTCAGTTCTCAGCGGTCCTCCCCTCCCGCTGGCATGAGACCTAGTGGAAACTGGCACCGAGGGGAGACCACCCAAAAAACTCAGCGGCAACGCCATTAAATTCGGGCTCAAAGAATATGTACAAGACTGGTGCATTGACACTGTAATGGACATCAACGCAGAAAGAGCCATTATAATGGCAGAATGTTCTTGTTTGTTGGCAAATAGGTTTGCTGCTGAAATCTAACACAAACACTGAGGGATTACTGAATAATATTTCAGGTCTCAGGTTATGTGAGCAGCACTCACTTTATTAATAATTTTACAAGCCAAATATAAATTTCAGAGTTGAAAACAAAATATTATAGGCAAATATTTTTCCAATAGCACAAATACTGTTTTTTGTGACAAAAACATAGCTTTCATGAAGGCATTTTTAGCTTGGTAAATGGTGACATCTTTGCAAATCTATTTGGTTTGCCTGTAATTTATTCAGAATGGCAAACTGATTGCAGGAGAACCATATACACAATTTACTAACACTACCAATTATTCAACTGTCTGTAATTTTTATTTAATTGTTTTAGAATTCTACCAGTACCAAACGGATCTGATTTTAGAGAGATTGTCACCTATCCGAATTAATACAAGAACATAATAGGAGCAGGGGTAGGCCATACGGCCCCTCGAGCCCTATCCGCCATTCAATAAGATCATGACTGATCTGATCTTGGCCTCAACTCCACTTTTCTGCCTGTTCCCCATAACTTTTGACGCCCCTATAGTTCAAGAAACTGTCGATCTCAGCCTTGAATATATTCAGTGACTCAGCTTCCACAGTTCTCTGGGGTAAAGAGTTCCAAAGATTAACAGCCCTCAGAGAAGAAATTCTCTCTCATCTCTGTCTTAAATGGGCAACCCATTATTCTGAAACAATGCCCCCTAGTTCTAGATTCCCCCCATGAGGGGTAACATCCTCTCAGCATCTGCCCAGTCAAGCCCCCTCAGAATCTTATATCTTTCAATAAGATCACCTCTCATTCTTCTAAACTCCAATGAGTATAGGCCCAACCTGCTCAACCTTTCCTTATAATACAACCCCTTCATCTCAGGAATCAACCTAGTGAACCTTCGCTGAACTGCCTCCAATACAAGTTTATTCCTCCTTAAAAAAGATCAAAACTGTACGCTGTACTCTAGGTGTGGTCTCGCCTTGTAGCGAGACTTCCCTACTTTTATACTCTATCCCCCTTGCAATAAAGGTCAACATTCCATTTGCCTTCCCAATTACTTGCTGTATCTGCATACTAACTTTGTGTTCGTGCACGAGGACACGCAGATCCCTTTGTTCTGCAGCATTCTGTAGTCTCTCTCCATTTAAATTATATTTTGCTTTTCTATTCTTCTTACCAAAGTGGATAACCTCACATTTTCCCACATTATACACATCTGCCACAATTTTGTCCACTCACAACCTATCTATATCCCTTTGCCGACTTTTCATGTCCTCCACACAATTCCCACCTAACTGTGTATCATCAGCAAATTTGGCTACAATACACTCAGGGCTAGACTTTCCACTTCACATCGCCCATATATCGGCCAAAACGGTCTTTCATCGCCCATTTTGACAAAAAAGTGGAAATTCAGACTGGAGCATTGCTGAAAAATTACCCTCCCAACTGCCGGCACATCGCCGGGCCGACAGCTCGCCGAGCACATCGCTGGAGAATAGCTGCTTTTTCCTGACCTTCCTCACAGAACTCGGCACTACGGACACCATTTTGAACGTCGGAGGAAGGGAGAAGGCTGCTAAAACAAGGGGCTTTTAACATTCTTTTACTGATAAATGTAAGTATAAATGTGAGTGGATCTAAATGTACAACAGTTTCATTAATGTTTTAACTTAACTTTACTTACGTTAAAAGACAATGCACAACAATTGTAAGATTCAACAAAACTTTATTAACAATTTCAATTTTAAACACCACCCCCCACCCAAACAGCAACAGTAGTAAAAAGAAGAAAAACAATAACACCCCCCTCCCCCCACCTGCAGCCACGTTTTCTTCCAGATCCTGGACCTCCCACCCCGCCGTGTCCGAGCCCCACCTGTCCATTTTGGTCCCCCAGTACCGAGACGACGCGGGCGTGCAGCGGGCAATGCCAAGACTTCCTGCCATGGTGGGGGTGATGGTGGCATGATCGACTGTTGGAGGGAGGTGGGGGGGGGGAGGTGGTGTTGGAGGAGAAGATGAAGCACGGGCAGGAGCATCGTCTTTCAAGTCAGAAGGAAGTGCTTCCTCCTGACTCGTTTGTGTGCTGGGGGTTGTGCTTCGATCAATCATGGCACCTTGGAGTGCAGCGCCGTGCTCAGCCAGCAACGCATACCACAAGGCATTGGTGGCGGCGGTCTGTGCATGTATCTCCTCCAGCGTCTGCTGCATTGTCTTCACTTGGGCAGCTGACAACCGGGAAAACTCCCACGTGAACCGCTGGAGATGCTCGCGATTTATGCAAATCTCCAACTCTCCAAAGGCAAAAAACATTTTATCCAAATCTCCAACAGCAAAAAACTCCACAAATCTCCTCCTTCCAACTCCAACAACTCTCTCCTCTTTCCTCTCTCTCCCACCACAATCAACCTTACTACATATGTGTGGATGATCCCCGAGCTTCTGAAACGCCCGAAATGCTGTCAACTGGAAAAAAAATTGCATGCGCAGAAGCCCGTTGCTATGGAAGCTTTTGCCTTCCACATCGCTGAGCGTTTCTTGGGCGAGCGTCACATCGCTGACCTTTTGCATTGCCCATTTGACATCGCTGGTCTAGCGCCAAGTAGAAAATCGCCATCCAAAAAATGGGCGATGAGCCAGCGATCGGTAAGGATGAGACATCGAACATCACTGGAATATCACCCATTTTTTGGGCGATAGACAGCAAAGTGGAAAGTCTAGCCCTCAGTCCCTTCACCCAAGTCATTTAGATTGTAAATAGTTCAGGCCCCAGCACTGATTCCTGTGGCAGCCCACTTGTTACAGTTTACCAACCTGAAAATGACCTATTTATCCCAACTCTGTTTTCTGTTAGTTAGCTAATCCTCTATCCATGCTAATATATTAATGGAGCTGAGTCTATGATCAGATCAGCCATGATCTTATTGAATGGCGGAGCAGGCTCAAGGGGCCAGGTGGCCTACTCTTGCTCCTATTTCTTATGTTCTTACTACCCCCAACACCATGAGCCATTTGTGTAGTAACCTTTTATGTGGCACCTTATCGAATGCCTTTTGGAAATCCAAATACATTACATCTACTGGTTCCCCTCGTTACATCCTCAAAGAACTCTAATAAATTTGTCAAACACGATTTCCCTTTCATAAAACCATGCTGACGCTGCTTGATTGTATTATGTCCTGCTGCTTCTTCTTTAATAATGGATTCCAGCATTTTCCCAATGACAGATGTTAGGCTAACTTGTCTATATAGTTTCCTGCTTTCTGTCTCCCTATTTTCTTGAATCGGAGCTTTACATTTGCGATTTTCCAATTCGCTGGGACCTTTCAAGAATCTAGGGAATTTTGGAAGATTGCAACCAATGCATCCACTATCTCTGCAGCCACTTCTTTTTTAAGACCCTAGGATGCAGGTCATCAGGTCCAGGGGACTTGTCAGCCCTTAGTGTGCCTAGTACTTTTTCCTCTAGTGATAACGATTGTTTTAATTTCCTCCCTCCCTTTTGCCCCTTGATTTTCTACTATTATTGGGATGCTTTTAGTTCTTCTATCGTGAAGTCAGATACAAAACATTTGTTCAAAGTCTCTGCCATTTCCGATTATGAATTCCCTAGTCTCATCCTCCTAAGGACCAACATTTACTTTAGCTACTCTCTTCCTTTTTATATACTTGTAAAAGCTCTTACTGTCTGTTTTTATATTTCTTGCTGGTTTACTCTCGTACTCTATTTTCTCCCTCTATTATTTTTTTGGTCATCCTTTTGTTAGTTTCTAAAATGTTCCCAATCTTCTAGCCTACCATTAATCTTTGCAGCATTGTATGCCTTTTCTTTCAATTTGATACCATCCTTAACTTCCTTAGTTAGCCACGGATGGTTCATCCTTCTCGTAGAGTCTTTCTTTCTCACTGGAATATATCTTTGTTGAGAATTAGGAAATATCTCCTTAAATGTCTATCACTGCTTATCTACCGAATTACATTTTAATCTATTTTCCCAGTCCACTTTAGCCAACTCTGTCTTCATAGCTTTGTAATTGTCTTTATTTAGGTTTAAGACACTAGTTTCAGACCCAAGTTTCTCCCCCTCAAACTGAATGTGAAATTCAACATTTTTCTCACACTATGATTTGAGATCTTGGTGAGCTGTACAACAATATTGTGTAATCTGTTCCACTAATAAGGTCTACATTCTGCATCTCCTGCAACACAAATGTTTTCCTCCAGTAAACATAGAAACGTTGCAGCAAAGAATTCAGGAAGGCTGTTTCAAGAAGAGCATTAATATGCAAGCACACCTCTTTAAAGCAAAGGTTAAGACCTTTTCAAGAATCTTCATCGATGTTGCACACTAATTGAGTGCCCTGTGCAAGAGTATGTATAACAATATATATCTATATAATGAGCCATTATAAAAAGCACAGATCATTGCAGAAAACTATCTGTGCCCTAGAGGCAATAAATAAAATTTAAATAAAATTAAAATGGCAGCCATTGATCTCCCTCCCAATTGTCGTTTTATAAGATGGGCCAGACCAGGAAAGCAGTGGATGGCCCAAGCAGTGCTGTGCTGTGAAGCCTCAGTAAAATTATCAAAAAGTTTTGAAAAAAACATTGCTGCTTCACAAACAGTATGGGTCATAAATCAACAATCATTATCCCACAAACTTTTCACCAGAACTGTGCACAGTGCAGTCACTGGTTAAAATTCTGGAAACTAAAATAAATATGAAAACAGACCATAAAAATTCTTCAAATAAATAAATAAATAAAATAAATAAAACAAACAAACAAACCAACTTGGGGATTTGTCCGGAGCGGGTACCTGCTGAGAAAAATCATACTGTGGCTGTAGGTGTGAGCAGTGCATAAAATTACCTGGCTGGCAACATTTGTTTGTTGATTCCATGGAGGGATTTGCAGCTGAGGACAAGGTTTTAAGGGGGGTTAATGTAGGTCAATAAGAATGGGGGTGATGGGCTAGTAACACTTAGCATGAGTCAAGATGGACAAGTTGGAGTTTGTGGAAGGTGGAGAACTGAGTCCAGGGGCGATGAAAGGATGGATAAGGGTTTCAGAAAAAGTGGGGGAGAAGTAGGAGCAGAGCAGGCAATGCAAATGTGGAAATAAATGGTTTTGAGGGGTTTAAAACTCTGCTATGTCAAATAAAACTCCAAACTACCACACAGACTGGTTCACCCTGAATGATCAGCAAGGGAGAGGCAATGGAATCAGCAACAAGTGAATGTTGTTTTGGGCAAATGGTTTTAGTCCTTCAGTTC
The DNA here is from genome assembly GCF_044704955.1 of Pristiophorus japonicus. Taxonomy (NCBI): domain Eukaryota; kingdom Metazoa; phylum Chordata; class Chondrichthyes; family Pristiophoridae; genus Pristiophorus; species Pristiophorus japonicus. The sequence continues at coordinate 96,663,507 of NC_091983.1, read as the reverse complement.
ATAGGAGAAAATTCTGGCTCATCTATAACTTAATGTCAGACAGGTAATCCGAAAACACAGACGTAGCTGTGGGTCTAGCGAAGTGGTGGAGAGGTAGAGCTGGATGTTAGTTACATCATCCGTAGGCATGGAATTAAGGGTTAGACTGTAGATGAGGATGAGACAGAGGGAGAGGATGGATCCTTAGGGAAGTCCAGAGGTGACTATGCAGGGGTGCCCCCACTCCCAAATTAGTCCCACACTATACATCATAACCTGGAGCACGCAAGGATCAAATCCCTGGATTTCTCCAGATTCCATCAAGCTTCTCATTGGTCAGCGAGTCAGAAGGGACATTCCCACTTGTTTTGAAAGAACATGTATGAATTCAATATGTACAACACAAGGTAAAGTGGGTAGCTGGTCTGTAGGTCTGAATGTCCCAAGCATTTACAGCAAGTACTGAAAAGCATTAAATGTATTTGTATGAAAAGAAACTGCAATATTACTGGTCACCAAAGAACAATAGCTGTTAACATGCAAAACGGGAATGTGTAAATTTGAGTAGTATACAAAAGCTTGCTTGTTTACAGGTGCTGGAACTGAGATTGCAACTCTGGTGTCTTATTTGGGATAAACTGTAAAATAATTAAATATCCACAAAAATGGGCTATTTCACTGTACAGGAACCATTTTCTTTACTCAGACATTGCAAGTTTGTGATGAAAATCATTAGTGCTGGTCAGTGTTTCTTGTAAATGCTTTGGGCTTTCATACCTACAAACAGGCTACCTGGAGCCCATGCAGGAATGTGCATCGGGCTCTTTTCAAAGTGAGTGAGGGTACTCCTGGATATCTGCCAATTCATTCCAAACAAAATCTCTTTCTGAAACTACAGGTGTACACTATGCTAATAGGGACGGTTTCTCTGATGGTGCGTGCTGGGAAAAAGCGGTGCCACAGCTGCAGGGCCTCAACAATTTCAAGAACAGGCCCTGTGGCCTGGCTGGGCTGCAGTTCTACAGTCTGCTGCATTTTGTGTGCTAGTCATTTTGTGCTTTACCTTTGCTCAGGCCCCAAATTTGATTCACAAATATTTAAATAAAGACCTAACAATTCTGCAGGATTTGCCTTGTGTTTGCTCTTTTTTGGAATAGGAGCAAGGGAAGTTCAATGAAAGAGGTCTTAAAAGCTTTGGAAGTGTTCTTATTTTGTTGTTGCAATGTTTACAGTATAATTTTTATTAGACATCATATATCTGACATTTTTATTAATACTTTTGTCAAAAGATTTGGGGGATGGGAGTGGGTGAGTGGACTATTTTCTTTTTCCTGTCAAGGTTAGGTTTATTTTAAGGTGTTTCAAATGCAGTATTTCATGTTTGAGGTGGCACAAGATAAAAGGAGGCATTCCGGAGAGATCAACAACAACTTGTATTTATATAATGTCTTTAATGTGGTAAATCGTCCCACGGCGCTTCACACAAGCATTATCAAAATTTAACACCGAGCCACATAAAGGGGATATTAGGCCAGATGACCAAAAGCTTGATCAGAGAGCGTTTTAAAGAGTGTCTTAAAGGAGGAAAAAGAGAGGTAGAGAGTTGGCGAGGTTTTGGGATGGAATTCCAGAGCTTAGGACCTCGGCAGCGCACGGCTGAAGGCACAAAGATGGAGTGATTAAAATCGGGGATGTGCAAGAGGCCAGATATCTCGAAGGGCTGTCGGAGGTGAGGCCATAGAGTGATTTGTAAACATGAATGAGAATTTTAAAATCAAGGCATTACTTAAACGGGAGCCAATGTAGGTCAGCAAGGAGTGATGGGTGAAGGGGACTTGGTGTGTGTTAGGATATGGGTAGCAAGTGCTCAAGTTTATGGAGGGTGGAAGATGGGAGGCCAGTCAGGAATGCGTTGGAATAGTCAAGTGTAGAGGTAACAAAGGCAATGGATGAGGGTTTCAGCAGCAGGTGAGCTGAGGCAGGGACATCAGGAGACCTTGGCTCACATTCCTGACAACCACTGAATACAACTTCCTCAGCTTGCACAGGGCCAGCAAGAAGCCAGTTGCAGAGCTTTGCCATCTGTAGCAAAGGACACCTGCAGCCAACTTAAACACCTGTGATTGGCAAGGTCACCGCTACCTTAACTGTCATTCCAAAATAACACTTCAATATCAGTCAATGGGGGTCATTCTGACTTTGTGTGATAGTGCAAAACTGGTAATAGTGAATTGGTAAGCAGTTTTATATCTCTCCAAACTTTTATTTTCATTGAGTTAAATGAAAAAAAAATTGGGAAGATGTAAAACGAGCTGCCGATGCACTCTCATCCATTTTACACTATCACTGAGTCAAAATTACCACCAATGTGCTGCTTACACATGTATCAAAACAATTCAGCACAGCTAGAAGTTTCTATCTCTTTCTCAATGAACAGCATGACATAACTCTACAAAGTCATCACACTACTGCATTTCCCAAAGTACAAGGGAGTCACATGGTTACTATGGCCCCTATTTTGCACTTGATGGATTTTTGGTGGCTGCGCATGTTAACGAATGATTATTTTTGTAGGTTCGCGCTAGAGGAAAGCGCGTGTGTGTGTGTGTGTGTGGCAAAAGGATCCTCTCTTTAAAAAGTTCTATTTGCATCTTTCCAGTTGAAGAATGTAAATATCAGGAACCACAGGAATCATACTGGTGGAGGACCACCAAGTAAACTGCAATTGAGCCAGCTGGAACAGAGGATCAGTGATATGATTAAAGCTCTCCGGAGAAGATCCACCACCAATATGGATGCTGGGCCCAGGTCAGAGAGACCAGGTAAGTACTGCAATTTGCACTGTGGGTTGGCTAAATACTGCGTGGGCTAGCTAGGCTTTAATGGATGTTTTTTTAAATATTTTTTACAGCAGCTGCACATCAGGAAGAGGCAGAAAGTGATCCAGAAGGACAAGCAGAAGTAGCACCCGAAGGACATCCAGAAGAGAGTCCAGAATTGTTTCCTGATTTTGAGCAGGACAATCTGGATGAAGGCCAGCATGAAGATCCCCCCCACTGATCAAATGGTCATATTGACCTGCAGCCGGTGGAGTCCATGGATCAGAATGCATGCCCCAGTGTGGTCCAGCAATGCACAACTGTGAGAAGGATGTGCAATAAGGTCGAAGAGCAAGGCACAGGTGGGAGACGGCGAAGGAGGGTGGAAACGATAGCTGAACCACAAGCGCAGGTAGACATGGTACAGCTCATCGGGATGAGTGGAGAGAGTATGCAGCTAACCAATTCGCTCTTGGACACCATGGGTAAGATGAGGGTAGAAATTGAGGGACTGTCAGAAGTAGCAACACTGTCTGGAGGAATAATGCACTGATTCTGGTTAAATTAAAGGAATAGGTTTATTATACATTTGTACTTAACTTTAATAACACATTTTGTATCAAACTTTTAACTTTTCAATGAAGAAATATCAAACTTTAAAATTTTCAATCAACATGTATCAACCTTTAAACTTCTCACGAACTTTAAAATTTTCAATTAACAAAACTTTATTGTATCAAACTTTTCCATTAACAAAACAAGTAACAGCAAGATTTTGTTGGTGGGGTTGGACAGGCAGACCTAGTAGACACCTATCTGGAAGGCCTGGGTTCGCCTTTGTCTTTTTCAATCTGTGGATCACCCTGCGGCACTGGCGGGGCAGATTAGGGTGGATGCAGTTGATGCACTGTCGGGACAGCTGATGGGGAAATAGTCTGACATATGTGACGGAAATTTGCAGGTAGCTGCTGCAAGAAGGGAACGGGAACACACCCAGGTTGTCATTCAACACCACCGATTGGCGGCATCAACTGCTGCCACTCACATCATCCCCAGACCAACCTCATGGACTGTGCTGCAGGGTGAGCCACAACTTGAAAAAGACAAAGGCGAACCCAGGCCTTCCAGATAGGTGTCTACTAGGTCTGCCCGTCCAACCCCACCAAAAAAATTTTGCTGTTACTTGTTTTGTCGTTATGTGGGACGCTCTGACTCAGTGCGGGGTTTACGTGGGGGGGGGGAGGAGAGGGGGAAGGAGGGGATCTTAAGCCAGGTGGCAAGCCCGTAACCTTTGTCCCTGAGCAACCAGCTGTGCCTTTCTGGCAGCTCCTGAAACATCGCAGATATAATGCTCTCACGTAGGATGAAAGCATCATGGATGCTATTGGGATATTTGGCATCCACTGCCATGATCCGCTGCAGATTGTCGCACACCAACTGCACATTTAGGGAGCGGAACCCTTTCCTGTTGCAGTAAACTTCGGAATCTTGTAAGGGTGCTCTCAAGGCAATGTGGGTACAGTCAATGGCATCCTGTACCCTGAGGAAGCCAGCAATTCCGGAGAATCCCACAGCCCTGTCTCTCATTGCCTGCGTGGACATAGGGAAAGTGATGAACTAGTCCCTTTTGGCATACAGCAGTCACCTGTCGAATGCAGCAATGGGTGGTGAGCTGCGAGATCGAGCATATGTCCCCAACTGAAGCTTGAAATGATCCCGGAGCATAGAAGGCAAGTGCCGCTGTTACCTTTACTTCTACAGGTAGGGCCAGTCGTCCTTCCACTTCTTTGCCGTATGTCTGCCCTTAGTTGGCAGATCTCGGTGATGACGTTCTTTCTGAATCGCAGCCTGCGAACACAGTCTGCCTCACTCAGGTACACATATGAGCGCCTCTCCCTATAGACTCGTCGACGGGAAGGCAACCTCCCCATCAATCTGTCTCCCAGATATCAGCGTAGATTTATTCAGCGCCTCTGCATGCCATATATGGCAAACGCTCTTATCACATAACACATGCTGAGAATTGCACCCATTATTATTGTTATTGTGCAGATAAATACTTAAATCACTGGCACCTTTCCTCTCTGTTTTGCTCCACAAGGCTGGGCGGTACCCTAGACTGGACCGCACCCTGATCTGCGTACGCGTTTGTTTGTACAGTGATTTTCTTGGGTCACCTGTGACAAATGGTGATTTGCAGCTTGCTGCTGTGCCTGTGCACAAAACATCCCGTTTTGGATGCTGACCGAGCTCAAGGCATGGGTCGAAGGAGTGCCGGCCGAGCAGGCTTGCAAGCTCGGCCGGACACAAGCACAACAACTTGATGCGCGGCTTCAAAAGCAGCCCAGGCGCTGGTGCTCATGTCCAGCCGAGCTTGCGATCCTGCCCGGCTGGCAATCCCCTGACCTGTGCCTGGGCCCAGCCAGTAACAATTGTGTTGGGGTGGGCAGTCGTAATTTGGGTGAAAAAGAACCCAGCAAAGTTATTTCATTTCCCTCCGAAAAAATTCTACATTTGTTTTTTTTTTTAAAAACATTGTCTCGCTCCAAAAACTTGGAAATTACTTTGAGTTATTTTCAGAGTACCCTGTCAAAAAAAAATCCATGCATTTGAACTTTATTTTGTCTTCTTTTGCCTGGCCCCAATGTCCTTTTGTGCGCCCTGCCAATTTCCTTAAGTTCACAGAAGGTTTTTTTGAGGGGGGCTTTTAGGCAGTGTGCGCCACGCTGAAAAAAATTGTGAATGGCCAAAATCGCCTAAGTGCACAAAAACGGCGCACGAGCCAGTTTTCACTCGTGCCAACGTTGGCGAAAGTTGGAAACGGAGGATTTCACGCCAAAAAGCATTTGGATGCCAAAACACGGTGCACAATCGTGGCGAAAATAGGGGCCTATATGTCCAACATGATGCCTATCCCGAGTGTCAGTAAAGATTATAATGGCTTGATGTGTGAAGCAATTAGTCGGTGTAGATATGGGAAGGCTTTCAATTGGAAGTTGCAGCTTGACTATTGTGACCTGCTTAAGGATGGTATAGACAAGATGTAACGAAAGAGCAGTAAGGTTGTCTGAAGCCCATGCATGGGTGAGCAGTGAATGTGGAACAGGCTGAGAGGCAAAAAATTGTGTGGCATGGCACCATAGGCCAACTACCTGGTACAGGGTACCACTGGGTCCTTTTAACTTGCAGTCTCCCCTCACATTGGGTTGTCTGCAGGACTTGGGAACCACAGTATGGAGCCTGGTTGCCACCTCCTGGCAGCCCTGGAGTGGCAGACAAGCCATCCCTACGTCCACTTTATGTGCTCAGAGGGGTCAAGGCTGTGGTGCTCCAGCTTGATATTGGACCTTGATATTGGGCTCATCCTTGCTTGCCAATTTTCTTTTTTGCTGACTCCCACCCTTGGAAATACAGCCTTCGGAAAGACTGGCATTTTAAAAGAACACTATTTACAGCTTTTCTAAAGGCTGAAATGTGCTCAATCCTTGCCCACTCGGCGAGCCCAATGCAGCCGCTTACCTTTAAGCAGCTGCGTCCGTTTAAATTTTCCAAGTCAAGCTGAATATCCTGCCTGCCTACCCGTTTCCCCAACACCGCCACCCCACTCCCCCGCCACCAACTCTCAACAGGGAGTCCCTGGCATCCAGGCCAATGTGCACAGAGAACATATTTGAATTGTTTAAATGATTTGACCTGCAAACTTAGGCAAGGTCTGATTAAAGTTCCAGTGGTGCACAGTGTACTCTAGGAGCAGCAGACCACTGCAATGGGCCAATGAATTAGTCCCATTATTTTCCCTACCAGTGAATGCCGATCTATCCAATCAATTGTAGAATCTTCAAAATTCACTTTAATTTTTTTTATTCGAGAAATTTATTGAAAAAAGGACAGAGATCTAATGGAGAGGATGGGCTATTTTTTTGTAATCGTTAAAAACGACATTTGCCTTCGGCAAGAAAATCATGTCAACAGAAAGTTTCACTTGCTTTGAAAATGTAACAATTTCCCACACTCCACCTCTGCCCAGAAATCTCCACAAGTATCTTATGGAACTGTGGCCCAAAGGGCTGAAAATACACATTTCCAGAGCTACATACGGATTATTCCAGAGCATACAAGTTGAAATAGCCTGGCAGAGACATCAAGATCTAAAAATTGGGTCCCTACAGCTTTCCTAAGCTGCGTCTTTCTATTTCTTCATACATGTAATAATGTATAATTCGATAATAATGGCCACTTTAGAAAACAAAATGCAATAAAAAACAAATGTACTTGATAATTGCTGAGGCTGCAAGCTGAAGCATTTAGATTGGAGTGCAGAAGACTTTTATTCCAAGCACACACACACAGAAATCTTTACTAACATGCCCAAGATTCGATTACCACTATGTAATCGTTTTGTGATCAAATAGCAACTGCAAAAAGGCAAATATCTTCCAAATTATGAGCAATTTTAGTTTCGTTAAAATTAATGGTTTTTTTTAAATCATAAAATAAAGTTAAGAAACACAATTTTCCAAGTTCTGGTTAACAGATGCTATTTCTTCACACTGGTACAGTAATTAATTGTTTCGGATACTTTTTAAAAAAAAAAGCACAGGGATGCCCATAACCTTTACAACATCTTGGAGCTTAATACAGCATGTTCTAGGTAGATTACTCTAATCTGTCTACAACCATGTTTCAAGAGGGTAAGCGAGCAGTGCAAGGTCTGAGCTGCCAAACAGATTAGAATAATTACAAGACAGTGGGTCATATGTACTACTATAATCACACCGCGACGCAAGCCCATCTACAACCCATCATCTCCAGCATGTGCACTTTGTATCTAGGTTTGATTTATTATGTGCTGACACGGGCAGATAAAACACAAAAATTACTTACTCGATTTCTATTTTATAATGGAGCCAGGGACTGGAAGAAGGTAGCTTATACAGTTTTATTTTGTGCGTCTGCAATGTCACAGCTACGGGATCAGGAATAACAAACTGTCTCTATGGTCTGAAAGGTTTCCATAAGTAGCTACCGACTACAAACATTAACAGTTCAGAAAACAAACCCCAGCATTTAGTATTCTGTAGGAAATGTGTACTCAATAATGCTCCACCTCACTGAAAGCAAAAATGCAAAAACATCCTGCAATATTTACCAGATCCCAAGTGCCTATTCTTCCATCTGTTGAACGTGCCTACGCAATAAGGAATTGTGCCAGAGGGGAACAACAATGACTTCTAGATCTCAGCCAATTTGCCTGGCAATAACATACGGCAATCTTGGAGGAAACGTTTGGGATGGGGTGTGGGGAGGGGGGGTGCAAGAGAGACAGGTTAAACTACTTTGCTTTTATTCACCCTCTTAGCAGTCATGCAATAAGGCCAAGGAACTGAAAACGGAGGGTGGTTACCTATCTACTCTCAGTGAGGACATTTTGTGCAGCATAGAACACTTCAGCAAAAAATGTTATCATAAATTCAAAACAATCAGAAAGAGGAGCTGCAGTACATCACAATTATATCATACTTGCACCAAGCTGAATCAAATTTCACATTCATATTTATAGCAGAAGGAGCCCTACCAATACTGAGGTCAATGGTGGCTAAGGGGAAAGTGAGCTAGTGCTGGAGCCATACCTGATGCACAGGCAGGAGGTCATGGTTGTTGGAGGCTAAATCAACACAGCCTCAAGACACGCTACTGGAGTTCCTCAGGGCGGGCTCCTCGGTGCAACCTCAGTGATCTTCCTTATTTTTCCCATAAGGTGTTCACTGACTATTTTACAGTGTTCAGCTCCATTCACAACTCCTGCGATAATGAAGCAAACAACAAGACCGAGACAACATCCAGTCTTGGCTGACAAGTGGCAGGTAACATTCACATCACACAAGTGCCAAGCAATGATTATCTCCAACAAGAAAAGGCCCAATCAGCTCTCAACATCAGCACCATTGCTGAGGCCCCCCATCCTGGGGGACACCACTGACCAGAAGCTTAACTGGACCAGCCACATCCACAGTGGCTACAAGAGCAGGACAGAGTCTGGGTGCTCTACAATTAATCGCTCACCTCCTAACCCCACAAAGCCTCTTCGTCTTCGACAAGCTTCAAGTCAGGAGTACAATAATCATCATCATCATCATAGGCAGTCCCTCGGAATCAAGACTTGCTTCCACTCTTAAGAGTCCTTACGTGGCTGAACAGTCCAATACGAAAGCCACAGGTGGCACAGACAGTCGTTGAGGGTAAGGGAGGGTGGGACAGGTTTGCTGCACGTTCTTTCCGCTGCCTGCGCTTATTTTCTGCATGCACTCGGCGATGAGACTTGACGCGCTCAGCGCCCTCCCGGATGCACTTCCTCCACTTAGGGCTGTCTATGGCCAGGGACTCCCAGGTGTCAGTGGGGATGTTGCACTTTATCAGGGAGGCTTCGAGAGTGTACTTCTAACATTTTCTCTGTCCACCTTTGGCTCGTTTGCCATGAAGGAGTTCCGAGTAGAGCGCTTGCTTTGAGAGTCTCATGTCTGGCATGCGGACGATGTGGCCTAGCCAGCGGAGCTGATCAAGTGTGATCAGTGCTTCAATGCTGGGGATGTTGGCCTGGTTGAGGACATGAATGTTGGTGCGTCTGTCCTCCCAGGGGATTTGTAAGATCTTGCAGAGGCATCGTTGGTGGTATTTCTCCAGCGACTTGAGGTGTCTACTGTACATGGTCCACGTCTCTGACCCATACAAGAGGGCGGGTATTACTACAGCCCTGTAGACCATGAGCTTGGAGGTAGATTTGAGGGCCTGGTCTTCGAACACTTTTCCTCAGGCGGCCGAAGGCTGCGCTGGCGCACTGGAAGCGGTGTTGAATCTCCTCATCAATGTCTGCTTTTTCTGATAAGAGACTCCCAAGGTATGGTCCAGATTGTCCAGGGCCGTGTCGTGGATCTTGATGACTGGGGGGGGGGGGGAACAGTGCTGTGTGGCGAGGACAGGCTGGTGGAGGATCTTTGTCTTACGGATGTTTAGCGTAAAGCCTATGCTTTCGTACGGCTCAGTAAATACGTCGACTATGTCCTGGAGTTCAGTCTCTGAATGTGCGCAGATGCAAGCGTCGTCCGCGTCCTGTAGCTCGACGACAGAGGTCGGGGTGGTCTTGGACCTGGCCTGGAGACGGCGAAGGTTGAACAGCTTCCTGCAGGAGTACAATGGTGTATTTACCACTCACACCAATGGGTTCAGTCACAACAATACTCAAGAATGTTTGATCAGCATCCCGAGCCACTCCCTCCACCACTGGCACACTACGACTGCAGTACATACTATCTTCAGGCTGCACGTCAGCACCTCGCCAAGCTTGCTCCAACAGTACCTCCCAGCCCTGTGATCTCTGCCAAGAAAGAAAAGAGCAGGAAAGTCATGGGAACGCCATCACCTCCAAATTCTTCTTTAAGCAACATACCATCGAAACTTGGACATGTACTGCCATTCTTTCATTACTGCTGGGTCAAATTCCTTGAATTCACTACCCAACACAAATGCAAGACCAGTGCTGCAGTGGTTTAAGGATAAGGCCCACTATTACCCACTCAGGGCAACTTGGGATGGGTTTGCTGGCGGTAATAACATTTCGGAAGACAATCATCACTCATTATAACATAATTAGTTGCACCTCTTTGCTATTTTAAAGCTTCTTTCTATCCATGATTGAACAGTAAAGCCAGATTTCTATTTAGCATACCAGGTAAACTGGCAAGTTTCTATTTCATTCCATCAAGTACGATGATGGTTATCAGTTGCTAATACAATACAGATGGACAGGGGTAGGTTAGTTGTTGTGAGGCTTGGAGAATGGGCTGAAATCAGGTGTTTCATTTAATACTTGTATCCAGGCTCAATACCAAATTGGAACTCCATACATCTATAATACACTTCTAGCCAACTGTTTCTTTAAAAGGCTGGATTTGTGGCTTATTTGGGAGTTATGCCAGGCCCCAGGATTTACCACCAAGGCAGAAGATTCGGCTATTGGTTTGCGTCGACGCAAAAACTTACCGCCCCGCCCTCCATTTTTAGCCTGATGATGACATCAATAGTGGTGTAACACTGCGCTAGCGCCCCGGATAGAACATTCGGCCTAATGCCTCATTTAACGCCCACCCCAGGAAATGGCTGAAAAATCCAGGCAGTCCCAGGGTGTGGCAGGTGGTATTGGCAGCATTTTTAAAGGGAGGGATGAGGATCCTACATCGCAGGTCATATTGACTACAACGGTTGCGCGCATAATGCTGTGTGAAGCTTCAACTTGCAAACTTCACTTTTAACTGCTATTACAGTGAGTGCCCTTATAACTTCAGTGACAGAATTTAATGGGGCATTACTAGTTCGCCAGCGTATCATGCTCCATGATATTGCCATACGGTGTCAAGCTAAAGGAAACATAGAAAATAGGTGCAGGAGTAGGCCATTTGGCTCTTCGAGCCTGCACCACCATTCAATATGATCATGGCTTCAATACCCCATTCCTGCATTCTCTCCTTTCCCTTGATCCCTTTGGCCGTAAGGGCCACATCTAACTCCCTTTTGAATATATCTAACGATTGGCCTCAACAACTTTCTGTGGAAAAGAATTCCACAGGTTCACAATTCTCTGAGTGAGGAAGTTTCTCCTCATTTCGGTCCTAAATGGCTTACCCCTTATCCTTAGACTGTGACCCCTGATTCTGGACTTCCCCAACATTGGGAACATTCTTCTTGCATCTAATCTGTCCAATCCCGTCAGAATTTTATATGTTTCTATTAGATCCCCACTCATTCTTCTAAATTCCGGTGAATATAAGTCTAGTTGATCCAGTTTTTCTTCATATGTCAGTCCTGCCATCCCAGGAATCAGTCTGGTGAACCTTCACTGCACTCCCTCAATAGCAAGAATATCCTTCCTCAGATTAGGAGACCAAAACTGTACACAATATTCAAGGTGTGGCCTCACCAAGGCCCTGTACAACTGCAGCAAGACCTCCCTGCTCCTATACTCAAATGCTCTCGCTATGAAGGCCAACATGCCATTTGCCTTCTTCACCGCCTGCTGTACCTGCATGCAAACTTTCAATGACTGATGTACCATGACACCCAGGTCTCATTGCACCTCCCCTTTTCCTAATCTGTCACCATTCAGATAATTTTCTGCCTCCCTGTTTTTGCCACCAGTGTGGATAACCTCATATTTATCCACATTATATTGCATTTGCCATGCATTTGTCCACTCACCTAACTTGTCCAAGTCACCCTGCAGCCTCTTAGCATCCCCCTCACAGCTCACACTGCCACCCAGCTTAGTGTCATCTGCAAACTTGGAGATATATTCAATTCCTTCGTCCAAATCATTAATGTATATTGTAAATAGCTGGGGTCCCAGCACTGAACCCTGCGGCACCCCACTAGTCACTGCCTGCCATTCTGAAAAGGACCGTTTATTCCTACTCTTTGCTTCCCGTTCTATCCTCGTCAATACATTACCCCCAATACCATGTGCTTTAATTTTGCACACTAATCTCTTGTGTGGGACCTTGTGAAAAGCCTTTTGAAGTTCCAAATACACCACATCCACTGGTTCTCCCTTGTCCATTCTACTAGTTACATCCTCTAAAAATTCTAGAAGATTTGTCAAGCATGATTTCCCTTTCATAAATCCATGTTGACTTGGACCGATGATGTCACTGTTTTCCAAATGTGCTGCTATTACGTCTTTAATAATTGATTCCAACATTTTCCCCACTACCACACTACCGATGTCAGACTAACCGGTCTATAATTCCCTGTTTTCTCACTCTCTCCTTTTTTTAAAAAAGTGGAGTTACATTAGCTACGCTCCAATCCATAGGAACTGATCCAGAGTCTATAGAATGTTGGAAAATGACCACCAATGCATCCACTATTTCGAGGGCCACTTCCTCAAGTACTCTGTGATGCAGACTATCAGGCCCTGGGGATTTATCGGCCTTCAATCCCATCAATTTCCCTAACACAATTTCCTGACTAATAAGGATTTCCTTCAGTTCCTCCTTCTCACTAGACCCTCGGTCACCTAGCATTTCCAGGTGGTTATTTGTGTCTTCCTTAGTAAAGACAGAACCCAAGGATTTGTTCATTTGGTCTGCCATTACTTTGTTCCCCATTATAAATTCATCTGATTCCGACTGCAAGGGACCTACATTTGTCTTCATTAATCGTTTTATCTTCACATATCTATAGAAGCTTTTGCAGTCAGTTTTTATGCTCCCTGCAAGCTTACTCTCATACTCTATTTTCCCCCTCCTAATTAAACTCTTTGTCCTCCCCTGCTGAATTCTAAATTTCTCCCAGTCCTCAGGTTTGCTGTTTTTTCTGGCCACTTTACATGCCTCTTATTTGGATTTAACACTATCCCTAATTTCCCTTGTTAGCCACGGTTGAGCCACCTTCCCTGTTTTATTTTTACACCAGACAGGAATGTACAATTATTGAAGTTCATCCATGTGATCTTTAAATGTCTGCCATTGCCTATCCACTGTCAACCCTTTAAGTATCATTCACCAGTCTATCCTAGCCAATTCACATCTCATACCGTCGAAGTCACCTTTCTTTAAGTTCAGACCCTAGTCTCTGAATTAACTGTGTCACTCTCCATCTTAATGAAGAATTCTACTATATTATGGTCACTCTTCCCCAAGGGGCCTCGCACAACAAGATTGCTAATTAGTCCTTTCTCGTTACACAAGACCCAGTCTCGGATGGCCTGCTCCCTAGTTGGTTCCTCGACATATTGGTCTAGAAAACCATCCCAGTACACTCCAGGAAATCCTCCTCCACCTTGTTGCTACCAGTTTGGTTAGCCCAATCTATATGTATGTTAAAGTCACCCATGATAACTGCTGTACCTTTATTGCACGCATCCCTAATTTCCTATTTGATGCCATCCCCAACCTCACTACCACTGTTTGGTGGTCTGTACACAACTCCCACTAACGTTTTCTGCCCTTTGCTGTTCCGTAACTCTACCCATACAGATTCCACATCATCCAAGCTAATGTCCTTCCTTACTATTGCATTAATCTCCTCTTTAACCAGCAATGCTACCCCATCTCCTTTTCTTTTCTGTCTATCCTTCCTGAATATTGAATACCCCTGGATGTTGAGTTCCCTTGGTTACCCTGGAGCTAATACTGGACACGCTATGTGTTCCCATAAAGGCACATCTCCGGTGAACGTTGGAATGATGCACAAGACACCAATGGCAAATGGCGAGTCATAAATTTCAATGCAACAACCTCACAAAAACACCCCAACCAAAATAAAACCATACCATATATAACGTTATGTTGCAGGGCACTAAACAACAATGAAACAAATTTCAGCTCAGGTGCACAAAGTCCGTTGTGTCATGCCTGACTTAACGCCAACACTCCTCCAACTTACATTTTCGCCGAAACTTGCAGTCGGAGGCGCAAACTATTTCCAGGCACGAACTTTGATGCCCCGCCGCGATTAACGTCCCAAAATCCAAAAAGCCCAAAATCCAGCCCAAAGCTTTATGTACAACCCTCAAAGGCTGCACAATGTTTCAGTGTGACTTTGACCTTGATCTCACGACTATTGGATCCCATTAACTACTACATTTAAATAGGCCTATGTAACCTGAGCTTTTCTCCTGTGCATTCATGTGTGCACTTTGGACCCGAGCCATTCAATACTTTTTCAACTTTTCCCCCTCTTCTCTTTATCCCTCTGCTGACCGTTCTCTCCAGTCATCATTCCTCGTTTCATCTCTCCTCTCTCGGATACTCTGCCCTCCCAAATCCCTACGCCAATCCTTCATTACTCTTCGACCTTTCTACTCTCCTGCTGCTGTCCCAGGCTTGACTTCCTCCCACGAGCCTACATCTTTCCTCTGCCTCTCGTCGCATCCTACAAAGAGCAAATCGAGGCACTCGTCGCTGCCTCAACTATCCCATCCTACACTCTCGCCGACTTTCCCGCCCAGCGCACCCATTGGAGGCTAACCTTGCCAATCTCCTCCCCGTCCAACTCACTCACCCAGCGCTGACCCTGTGGACGCAGGCAGTGGGGCAGCCATTACTGACCCTCTCCGCATCTCCCTCCAGAATGTCCGTTCACTTGCAAACAAGACCCTTCCCATCCATGAGCTTATTGTGGATGATGACATCAACATCATGGCCCTGACGGAAAGCTGGTTGAGGGGCGATGACACCTTACCCTTAAATGAAGTCTCCCCGCCTGGCTATACCTTGCACCATTTGCCCCGCTCAGACCATCGTGGTGGTGGTGTGACTCTCACCAGCAAATGGGTGGCTGAGTTGGACGGGAAGGAGATTGGCAAGGTTAGCCTGGGCGGGAAAGTCGGTGAGAGAGTAGGATGGGACAGTTGAGGTTGCTGCTCATAAGGAGGCAGCGACGAGTGCCTCGATTTGCTCTTTGTAGGATGTCTGCCCCCCTACTCCTCAGGCACTTTCTCCTCCTTTGAGCATCTCCCTCTATTCCACCCCTCTCACCTCTCATTTCAAGTTCTTGTTCTGTATCGCCCACCCAAGTACCATTAAAATATTATAATCGATATTTCTTCACTATTTTCCTCCCTCAGCCTCTGCACCGAACGACCTCTCATCCTCGGTGATTTCAACTTCCATCTCAATTTGTCATGCTCTCTCTCCTCTGATTCACTCACCTCCTATCCTCCCTTAATCTCTGTCTCCATGTAAACTCCCCAACCCATATTCACGGCCAGCCCCTCGACCTTGCCATCTCTCGTGGCCTCGCAACTCCCATCGTGTCTGTTACACTCATAATAAATGCTCAGACTGAGTACTGTGTGTAATGAGCAAGTATGACCTTAGCTCCTATATTCAGGTTCCAGAGTGCAGGTACCTCGTGGGTGGCCTGCTTATATACTGTGCTCCCAAGGGATGCTGGGAGCCCTTGGGATCCCAACAGGTGGGCCCTCTGGTGGTCAGGTATAATGCAAGTTACAAAGGGTTAAATACATAACAGTGTCAATCACAGATAAGACCATCTCTGACCACTTCCTCGTATCTCTCCACCCACATTCCCCTTCCATTTCCCCCCCCCCCCACCCCCAACACTACCTCCTTCTGTGTCCGCCCCTGGAAAAAACTCTCTCCCGACTCTTACAACTGCAGTTATCAACTCATCTGTCCAGCCTTTGGCCCTCCATTCACCATGACATTTCTGCAGTTCAATCTGCTCAATCACACCCTCACCACCACCTTTGATGCCCTAGTCCCTGTTAAAACAATTACTCTCGCTTACCCTGGCCGTTTCCTCTGGTACAGCCCTGATCTTCGTTCCTATAAGTCCAAAGGACCTAGACTTGAATAGATATGGCGGACAACTGGTTTAGTCGTTCACCGCCAGATCTGGCTGGACCACATAAAGCACTATCAGGTCCTGCTCTCGTCTGCCAAAATCGCTCACTATCCCAGTATCATTCTGGACTGTAAAAATAAACCCCGGCTTCTATTCTCCACTGCTAACTGTCTTTTTAAACCCCTCTCTCCAGTCTTCACCATCACCTCCGACAGTAAGTGCGAGGAGTTCACGGACTTCTTTGTCTGTAAGGTTGAGACCATTTGTTTGGCCGCTTCCGCCTCTTCCCTTCCTTCCCCAAGCCCACCGGGTCAAACTTCCTCTGAGGAAGCCCCCTGCCCTAGCCCGGACCTCACATCTTCCTCCAGTTTCTCTCCGATCTCTCCTCATGACCTTTCCGAGCTCATCCTGTCCATGAGACCCACCTCCTGCTCCCTTGACCCTATTCCCACCAAACTGCTGACCATCCAACTTCCTTTTCTGGCTCCTATGTTAGCTGACATTGTTAACGGTTTTCTCTCCTCAGGCACTGTCCCCCTCTCCCTCAAATCTGCCGATATCACCCCTCTCCTCAAAAACTAACCCTTGACCCCTCCATCCTTGCAAACTACCACCGCACCACCAAACTCCCTTTCCTCTCCAAAGTCCTTGAACATGTTGTCGTCTCCCAAATCCGTGCCCATCTTTCCTACAATTCCATGTTTGAACCCCTCCAATCCGATTTCGCACCTGCCTAAAACTGCTCTCGGTCACAAATTACATCCTTTGTGACTGTGACAAAGACAGATCATCTCTCCTCGTCCTTCTTGAGTCGTCTGCAGCCTTTGACATAGTTGACCACTCTATCCTTCTCCAACGCCTCTCCATCGTCGTCCAGCTGGGTGGGACTGCACTTGCCTGGTTCCATTCTTATCCATCTAATCGTAACCAGAGAATCATCTGCAAAGGCTTCTCGTCCCGCATTGTTACCTCGGATGTCCCCCAAGGTTCTATCCTTGGCCCTTTCCTATTTCTCATCTACACGTTGTCCCTTGGCAACATCATCCAGAAACAGCGTCAGTTTCCACATGTACGCTGATGACACCCAGCTCTACCTCACTACCACTTCTCTCGACCCCTCCAGGTCTCTAATTTGTCAAACTGCTTGTCCGACATTCAGTTCTGGATGAGCAGAAATTTTCTCCAATTGAATATTGGGAAGACCGAAGCCATTGTTTTCGGTCCCCGCCGCAAACTCTGCTCCCTATCCACTGACTCCATCCCTCTCTCCAACTTGTGTCTGAGGCTGAACCACACTGTTCGCAACCTTGGTGTCATATTTGACGCAGAAATTAGCTTTTGACCACATATCCGCAGCATAATTAAGACCACCTATTTCCACCTCCGTAAATTGCCCGTCTCTGCCCTTGCCTCAGTTCATCCACTGTTGAAGCCCTCATCCATGCCTTTGTTACCTCTAAACTGGACTATTCCAACGCACTCCTGGCTGGCCTCCCATGTTCTACCCTACGTTATCTAGAGGTGATCCAAAATTCGGCTGTCCGTGTCCTAACTCGCACCAAGTCCCACTCACCCATCACCCCTGTGCTCGCTGACCTACATTGGCTACCAGTTAAGCAACGCCTCAATTTCAAAATTTTCATCCTTGTTTTCAAATCCCTCCATGGCCTCGCCTCTCCCAATCTCTGTAATCTCCTCCAGCCCCACAACCAGCAACCCACCCCCCAGAGATGCCTGCACCCCTCTAGTTCTGCCCTAATTGTAATCGCTCAACCATTGGTGGCCATGCCTTCTGTTGCCTAGGCCCAAAGCTCTGGAACTCCCTGCCTAAACCTCTCCAACTCTCTTTCTTTGTCAAGACGCTCCTTAAAAGATACCTCTTTGACCAAGCTTATGGTCACCTCCGCTAAGTTCTACTTATGTGATGCGATGTTAAATTTTTATCGCATAATACTCCTGTGCCTTGGGACATTTCACTACGTTAAAGGCGCTATATAAATACAAGTTGTTGTTGTTGTGACAGACATTTATTTTCTTAATTACACGACTCACTATAGCTGAGGTGTATCATCATTAACCCAGTGTGCTATTATGCTTTTCTGCCTCTGATGTGACAAAGTGGTGGCTACTTCAAAATACAACAGAAGATGGGGAAGGAACTTAGCGCAAAAAGTAAACAAACATAACCAGAAATAATGGATTAAACTGCAAACACGAAGGCAGCTGTATTAAATGAGAGAATCTTTTAAAAAGTAGGCATAAATGTAATCATATATTGAGCTTTTCATTTGTTTTTTTTTTAAATATAGTACAACAAACCAAACGTCACCATTCCTGAATTAGAAAAGAATCAGAGTTTGATATAAAAAAAATTTGGCTAAGTATCCGCACATACTTTCATTTCTCAACGAAGATCCCTCCTGATGCAGCATCCAATTCTGAATGCCGATTAGATTCTCAGTAAAGCTATTCACTGACTATCTTTTCTTAACTAATTCAAGATGAGTTGCTTCCTGCAGAGGGGAAAGGTCAATAATAGAGGATGTCCACAAGACAATATTGCTCGAGAGAGAAGCAATTATTGAAATGATTATTAACTAAGAATAATCAAGTACTAAAAAAGGAACTTGATGATTCCAGGACCTGGGAGCTAATTTATGGAGAGAGAGTCATAGGGCTCAAAATTGGCTCACCCCTTTTTTCGGCACACTCACCAGAGATGCGGCGACTTTGTGGGCTGAAAACGGTGCCAAAAAAAATTTCCCCCGATTCTGGCCGCTGTGTTGCCTCTCCCGGGGCTTGGCACAGCATGGCCAGTCGATTAGGGGCAGAGCTAGGGCCCTGCGCAAGAAACAGTGCCGGCAGCTCGCCACATGCGCATTGGAGTGTGCGCGCATGCGCAGTAGCTCCTGCCCCCAGCCTCTGTGCGTGCTGCAGCGTGGGACCCGATGTGTCCCGCCCCTATCCCAGGCTGGCCCGCTGCCTTCCTGGGCTAGGCGGCCACAACAAGCAGGTTGGTGCAGGGCCCAAGCTGGGACGACGGGGATTGGGGGGGGGGGGGGGGGGGGGGGAGGGGGTTTGATCCCCGTGGGGGGATTCCGAACCGCAGGGTGGGTTCGATCACCGACCCCATGGGGATAGGGGGTTTCCGATCCCGTGCGCGGTCGGATCCCCGACCTCTAGGGAAGATCCGAGCCCCAGATGTGTCTGATCTCTGACCCCAGGTGCTGTTCTGATCCTGGAGAGTCTGATCCCCGACCCCAGGAGGTAGGGTTGTTTATAAGGGGCGGGCGGATGGTGGGTGAGCTTAGGCGGCTGGGTGAACATAAGAATTATGAGCAGGAGGTACTTCTATTTTTTATTTGGATATTTTGTCTCTTTACTACTTTTATTTTTGTAGTTTAAGCTTCCATGAATGCTTTTGTCATATGATGTCCTGTATAGCTGTTTGATCCTATTCACATTCTTTAGTCAAGTTATTAAGTTCTGCTGGCCTCCGATGTACCTACCTGCGCCGATTTCTTAACTCTCCGCAAGGGTTTTCTGTGCGGCCACATATGCTGGCCTAAGTAAGTTTGGAGTAACTATTAGCTGTCCAAAGTGGCCAAAACGGGCATAGGTGACTGGTAGCGCCCCCTTTTGAAAAAAAACTTTAAAAATCCTAACTAACTCACTTACACTGGCACAAACAATGTGCAAAATGGGGATTTTTAAGCTACTCCAGAAAAATCAAGATGCTCCAAATAAAACAGAGCAACTCCTGGGCAATTTTCAGCCCACAGACCTGAATTTATCATACTAAAAGAGACACAATTCAGGTCAAAAAACAGGGAGGTGATTTTAAACTAATGGGCAGCAATTACATGCCTGAAAAATGAGCGGCAGACAACTGAAAATCGAGAGGGGATACCTTGGCTACCCCAATGACTTTCAAGGCCTGACTGATGCCATTTTCAGGCAGGCCTTAAACGCTTGTTTCTAGCAGGAGAATACTAGCATCCTACATCACTCAAAAACAGATGAATACATTTCCAATGTACAGCTTGCAGACCCATGCGACCCTATCACCCCCACCCCAGACTAAATTTGCCGTGGGTGACAACCAATTTATCATCTGAGCAAAGGGAGATATTCTAAAAGGAAAGAAAACATTTACATTTTTAACAATTAAAATTTTGTCTCATATTTTCTAATCTTTATCAAGATTGATGCTTTGCTATTATAAAATAGAAATATAGAAACATAGAAAATAGGTACAGGAGTAGGTCATTCGGCCCTTCGAGCCTGCACCACCATTCAAGAAGATCATGGCTGACCATTCCTTCAGTACCCCTTTCCTGCTTTCTCTCCATACCCCTTGATCCCTTTAGCTGTAAGGACCATATCTAACTCCCTCTTGAATACATCCAATGAACTGGCATCAACAACTCTCTGCGGCAGGGAATTCCACAGGTTAACAACTCGGAGTGAAGAAGTTTCTCCTCATCTCAGTCCTAAATGGCCTACCCTTTATCTTAAGACTGTGTCCCCTGGTTCTGGACTTCCCAAACATCGGGAACATTCTTCCTGCATCTAACCTGTCCCGTCCCATCAGAATCTTATACGTTTCTATGAGATCACCTCTCATCCTTCTAAACTCCAGTGTATAAAGGCCCAGTTGATCCAGTCTCTCCTCATATGTCAGTCCAGCCATCCCTGGAATCAGTCTGGTAAACCTTCGCTGCACTCCCTCAATAGCAAGAATGTCCTTCCTCAGATTAGGAGACCAAAACTGAACACAATATTCCAGGTAGGCCTCACCAAGGCCCTGTACAACTGCAGTAAGATCTCCCTGCTCCTATACTCAAATCCCCTAGCTATGAAGGCCAACATGCCATTTGCATTCTTCACCGCTAGCTGTACCTGCATGCCAACTTTCAATGACTGATGAACCATGACACCCAGGTCTCGTTGCACCTCCCCTTTTCCTAATCTGCCGCCATTCAGATAATATTCTGCCTTCGTGTTTTTGCCACCAAAGTGGATAACCTCACATTTATCCACATTATACTGCATCTGCCATGCTTTTGCCCACTCACCTAACCTGTCCAAGTCACCCTGCAGCCTCTTAGCGTCCTCCTCACAGCTCACACTAGTTTAGTGTCATCTGCAAACTTGGAGATATTACACTCAATTCCTTCATCCAAATTATTAATGTATATTGTAAAGAGCTGGGGTCCCAGCACTGAGCCCTGCGGCACTCCACTAGTCACTGCCGCCCATTCTGAAATGGACCAGTTTATCCGGACTCTCTGCTTCCTGTCTGCCAACCAGTTCTCTATCCAAAGTATTTATTTTATGAATCAGAATTATGTCTGAGAGAGCAGCTTGAATTTTCGTATCACAATGCCAAGTCTCTCAGAAATGCCCCAAAGTGCATCCCAGAAAATGTATTGCTCTGTAGTGCAGTTACTATATGGGCAGGTTATGGCAGCCATTTTACATGTGGCTAGATCCCACAAGTAGCAAGTTAAAGCTAAATTAAAAGCAGTGATGAGGTTAAATATTATGTTAATATGCACAATGAAGTTTTAATTCTCATTATTTCATTGCAACATGAATCGTTGTTCAGCATGTGCCATAGCCAAAATGAAGATCATGCCTGGCACATCTTTATACACCAGCTCACTTTGCCCAAATGTTAAAATACTTATATTTAAACATAACACTCACTTATTAATAAAAATCTAGTTTCAAAATTATCTTTTTTGTTAAAAATGGAAAAGGACCAATCACTGGGAATGGCATTACGTTATTTACATAACATTTTCTCTCATTTTAGTGCTCATGTTAGCACTGAAGCCAGGAAATTTGCACTCTGTGCCTGGCACCTGCATGTCAGCCATGTTGTTTAAGAGCACCTTCGTGAGTCACAATCATGATGATATACAGTAGATTATAAAAGTAAAACTGTTAAGCTTGAACTTATTTAAAAATAAGTAATGGTAGCAGTGACTTCAGTTATGTGAAGAGACTGGTGAAGCTTGGGTTGTTCTCCTTAGAGCAGAGAAGGTTAAGAGAAGATTTCATAGAGATGTTCAAAATCATGAATGGTTTTGATAGAGTAAATGAGAAACTGTTCCCAGTGGCAGAAAAGTCGGTAACTAGAGGACACAGATTTAAGGTGATTGACAAAAGAACCAGAGGCGACATGAGGAAACATTTTTTTTTATGCAGAGTTGTTATAAATGTGGAATGCACTGCCTGAAAGATTGGTGGAAGTAGATTCAATAGAAACTTTAAAAAAAAAAGAGAATTGGATAAATACCTGAAGAGAAAAAAATTACAGGGCTAGGGGGAAAAGATCAGGGGAGTGGAACTAATTGGATAGCTCTTTCTGGGCCAAATGGCTTCCTTCTGTGCTGTATCATGATACTAAGAACTGGTAGCTACACAGGTGAAGGATATACATGCAAATGGTATCGTATTTTTGTGGAGTATTTCGTCAAAGGATAGCAGAGACAGATTGGGTACTAATGTTTTGAACGGAGAAGTTCATCTTGCAATAGAACAAAATGAAAAATGTTCCCGTTTATTCCAGAGTTTAGAGATGCTAAGGCACTCTCTTATGCTCTGTTATCACTGGGTTCAATATCTCAACTGAATACTTTGCAGTCATCAACGGTACAACTCAGTACTAGTTCTCCACTCTAAAATGGCTTAGCTAGGAAAGATCTGAAAATAACTAGGCTCCTTACAATTGTAAATCAAATTTACAACATGACAGGGGAGTCATTACTCTAAGCAGCTAATGAATAAAAACCATTAGCCCATAACCATTTCATTGGATTCTTCTCAGACAAAAAATAACAAAATGACTGAAAAGAAGAGTCTGAATAAGGGGCATGCTCAACACATTTGCCAGAATATTTTCTGACACCAATACAGATTTTGTTGCTCAGTTTTTTTTTTACACTCTCCCTGTAGGTATTAAATATTCAAAAGCAATTCAGATCTAAATACAGGTACAAGGAAGAAAAGTTCACTGAATAATGTTAACAGTATCTCTGTTCAAACAGGAATAATGTCAATGGGAGTAAAATGATTTTACTTTTTCCAATTTGAATGTACATTAAGCTGACTCACACCACAGTTGTCACAAAATATTTTCAGATCAAGAATTAAAGAGCTTACACCTTCAAAATTATTTTTGCCAGCCCAAGCCATCACAAAGCTTTTGCAGTGAAGTGTTCATTCTCTCTTGGGTCTGACCTCCTCTCGCCAAGAGGAGGAATTTTAACCCCCAAAAATGGGCGGGTTTGGGTCAAGTGGGAAATCTGAAACCCAAACCGCCTCCAACCCTCCCACTTACAGTTTTATTGGAGGCGGGACAGATATGGGTAACCAACCCGCTCCCAGGAGGAGGTCTGGCACTTTAAATATGATAATGAAGCTGGAAGCCTCACATCTAACCTGCCTTGCTGGTTTATCCGTGGCCAACCAGGGTTCCTGGGCCTCAGAAATCCCAGCAGCTGCAGGGAGGACAACCTCAGGGAGCACTCCTTGTGGGCCAGGACCTCCCGGCCCTCCAAGCTCCCCTACCACCATCACCCCACCCCATGTAAAGCCCTCCCCCCCCCCACAAGGGCTGGGGCTGGGAATCCAGCCAGTGACCGGGATTCCGATGCACTCGCCCACCCCCGCTCCTGGTGGGTCCAAAAGTTAAAATTCCTTCCCAAATGTTTGGTAAGTAAACAGAGTATGAAAGTAGGGGCAAAAAGCAAAGGTTGGGGCTAGGAGTCCTAAAACTGCAACTGTTAAAATTTGAAAACTAGAATGTTTCTAAAACAGATTTTTTTTTTTTTTTAAAAAGACCTATTAGTTATTTTACATGTCAAAATCATTTTGCAATTATGGAACATTAACTGAAATCTATTGTATAATGTAGAATCTGGCATGACTATTGTACACCATTGTTGAATAGGTATTACCCCGATGCTCTTCTACCTGTTTTTTTGTTTGTTGAGCAGAACCGGGTAAAACTGAAGGTGATTGTAATGAAGACAATGGTCTAATGAAATGAAAGCCTCCTTACAACTAGATCATTTCTTCTTCGCAACATTTTGAAGATCAGGATCATGTGTACTCTCAATTTTCTTTTGTCCAATGGAAGCAAATTCAGCTCGGAGTCCTCATCAGCTCAGTCACTCTTCTCGAAATGTATTAATGTCCTTTGGCAAGTAGGGAGACCAAAATGCCTTTGAAATTTATTCCGCACATGATCTGCCTTGCTAGTATCAGCATTGCATTGATTGGAGACTTTCAATAAATGGTCCCTTGCCAGACCAAATCCTTCTATTTTACATCTATACATATACACACTTGCACTGCTACATTTTGATATAATGTTACTTTTATGAGTTTATTTTGTTTAACAATCGATTTAGGGGAGTCATCATTCCCTGAACTATCAGTGGGTGTATCCTTGTGATGTTGGGCTCAGCCAGCCATTCTAAAATAAAACCCTTACATCACTAACATCATGGAGTTGGGCTTTGTCCTATCCTGCAGTTCCCACTGGTCGTCTATAAAATAGTGTCCTTTCATGTTCTTTGGGATGGGCTACCCCTTCCTGAATTCTCCCCATCCCAGAATCCACCAGATCATTGCTTAATAGATTATTCACACCACTGCATCCAATGCTGTTTCAGTGCTGCAGTACAGAGGGACCTGGGGGTCCTTGTGCATGAAACACAAAAAGTGAGTATGCAGGTACAGCAAGTAATCAGGAAGGCAAATAGAATGTTGGCCTTTATTGCAAGGAGGATAGAGTATAAAAGCAGAGAAGTCCTGCTACAACTATACAGGGCGTTGGTGAGGCCACACCTGGAGTACTGCATACAGTTTTGGTCTCTGTATTTAAGGAAGGATATACTTGCATTGGAGGCTGTTCAGAGAAGGTTCATTAGGTTGATTCCGGAGATGAGGGGGTTGAATTATGAAGATAGATTGAGTAGGTTGGGCCTATACACATTGGAGTTCAGAAGAATGAGAGGTGATCTTATTGAAATATACAAGATAATGAGGGGGCTCGACAAGGTGGATGCAGAGGATATTTTCATTCATAGGGGAAACTAAAATTAGGGGGCATAGTTTCAGAATAAGGGGCCACCCATTTAAAACGGAGATGAGGAGGAATTTCTTCTCTGAGGGTTGTAAATCTGTGGCATTCTCTGCCCCAGAGAGCTGTGGAGGTTGGGTCATTGAATATATTTAAGGCGGAAAGAGAGATTTTTGAGTGATAAAGGAGTAAAGGGTTATGGAGAGCATGCAAGGAAGTGGCCATAATCTTATTAAATGACGGAGGAGGCTCGAGGGGTCAAATGCCCTACTCCTGCTCCTATTTCTTGTGCTCGTGTCAACATATCGGGCTTCAAATCCACCAATCTATTACAAAACAAGGCAACATCTGGTGCCTCCCACTGATCCACTGCATGTCTTAGGTGACTGCATTATAGCTTTGATTTTTCTGCCAAATTTACCATTTTACTTTAACTACAGGGTACTAGTTTTGCTATTCTGTTATTCATCAGTTTCAGCAAGCCATTCCCATTCTTTTTCAATTGTGCCCTCCTGTACGGGAGGTGTCCAACGCATTCTCTGAAATTAAGCTTTACCTCATCCACTGGCCCATGTGGCTCAGTTGGTCGCACTTTCACCTCGAGTCAAAAGGTTGTGGGCTCTGAAGCACAAAATCTAGGCTGACACTCCAGTGCAGTACTGAGGGAGCGCTGCACTGTCAGAGATGCCGTCTTTTGGATGAGATGTTAAACCGAGGCCCTGTCTGTCCTCTCAGGTGTGCGTAAAACATCTCATGACATCATTCAAAGCAGAGCATGGGAGTTCTTTCCCGTGTCCTGGCCAACATTTACCCCTCAAACAACATCACTAAAACAGATTATCCGATCATTATCACATTGCTGTTTGTGGAACCTTGCTGTGCGCATACTGGCTACTAGGTTTCCTACATTACAACAGTGACTATACTTCAAAAAAGTACTTAATTAGCTGTAAAGCACTTTGGGATGTCCTGAAGTCTTGAAAGGCACTATATAAATGCAAGTCTTTCTTTCTTTAAAGAAACAAGCAAATATTTCTTTGGATCCTTCCTGCTGTTTTCAGCAATCCATCTTTCTATTGCTGCCTTACTTCTTCTAATGTCCCTTTTAGTTGCTTATTGTACAACTTCCATACACTTTCCAACCTCCAAACTGGCCAGGAATCCTGGTACTGAGGTAGGCATCTACAAGCTTTGGTTAGTTACAAATCTTCAATTATTGTTTGCTACAAAATATATGAATGAAGTAACAAGATAAATGTGTGTTAAAAATTGAGGCTGATTGTTTAGAAGTTAGGGTGCCACTCTATAAATTAGGTGGATTTTGAAGGTGTGCCAGCTGTCCTTGCTGCTCCTGGTTTCCTTCCATCTTTTAAAATATCTTTGTTTAACCTTTAGGTTATTTTTGGCTCCTTCTTCAGCCACTGGGTTCTGGGCTTGCTAAATTTTCCCTTCTGCTCCTGGAGATGATAGGGTAGATTCACGCAACACCAGAGGGGTGAAATTGCCCCTTTTTATAGCCCCATTAGCGCCTCCAGGGGATGGCAACAGGGCGCAATGGGATTTACGCCTGGGTGAGGGGGGCGCTAGCGACTCCAGGGAAATTGCCCCGGAGGTTTTGGGGGTGCTGTCCAGGCAGCGCCATGCCCTGGAATTAGCACGAAACCGGCGATGAAGTCATCGCCGTGCATGCCAACCCCTCACCGCTCCAACCCCTTTGCGCCCCATGGCAGAAATTGCCCCACAAGCTACAAGGCTGGCACGGGCGGATGTTAACGCTAGCTTTGCTGGTTGCGAAGCTGGCGGACATCCGCTGCTGGGGCTCCCCTTAAAGGGGAGGCCTTTAGCACCCCGGGCCGCCATTTTTATTTGTCGGCCGACTCTTGCGTCAGCCCGGCAATGGCGGCCCTCGCTTCAACCGGGACGCCACTGTTTTGGGTGTAGCGCTGGTCTGCTCCACACTGCCGCCCCGGGAGCGCCTCTCAAAAGGAACTGGAGCACCGGAGACAGTGCTCCGCTTCCTTTGAGGGGCACATGGCCCAATTCCACGTCAAGGGCGGGACTTCCGGGCTGGGCAACGGAAGGTTACCGCCCCCAATCAGGGCGAAGGGCAATTTCGGGATCTAGGTCTCCGTCCCTATTTCACTGCACTGATGGGTGCACATGAAGGAAAATCTTCTCTGTACTTTCTGTATTCCTTTAAATTATCTTTTTTTTTAATTCATATTCAGTCAATGGGTCAAAATTCTCTACTACAACGTCTCATCCTCACTGTGTATGAACAACTACATCTTCCCCACAATCCACCTCTAGCACAGGACCAAGCAGGACTACTGCCCCATCCACAAATACCCAGGCGATACAGTACAAACAAATTCTTTTGTCCAGACAGAGACAAGCTTAAAATACTCAAACTCCCAACTTTTTACCGAAAATCTTTCTCCTTCCTTTCAAACATGTTATTCAAATCTGAATCCCACTGAACAGGGGAGTAGGCACTGTAAAGACAAGCCTCTTGTTCCAGATTATCAATCCAAATACCAGTGCAGTATCAGTTTTGCAACATTGACAAAGAGCATCTCTTGATTCCCGTGAGCGGGGAGATGGTCCCGCCAAGGCTCCATACGGGGAAAACGGACTGAGGCTCCAACACTACTATTGTGCAGCACAGCTACACAGCATTCATAGCTTGGAATAAAGCTGTACCCTAACAGAGAATGCAGGCCAAGACTACTACTTATCCTACTGCATACCTCCATCCGTCAGAAAGACTAACTGGATTCCCTCAAAGACCAGATAGTATGACAATGACTGCCTTCAGGGTCACAAGTGCCACACCAAAAGTACCCCTGGACTTACTGGCCTTGTTTCTGCCATGGCACAGTTTCAAATGTATCTATTTACTTTGGCGCAATCCAACATTCTCCCAGATGGTGGCAAAGAACAAGAGGTAACTGGCAGTCAGATCAAATGATATACAGGCTGCAACGAGAGCTAGAAAAACATCAAATGGTACTGGCCCCTTCCTAAAGTCTCACCCACACCATGCCCCCACAACTGAAGGGATCCCTATGCTACCATCAAAGATGCATAGCTGCGCTTCTTACCCCCCACAGATATTAAATTCCTCCACAAACCAGTACCCAACAAGATCTCTCTCTCTCTCTCTCTCTCCTCCGCTCCACCCTTTCTTTTTATTCATTCCTGGGAGTCGCTGGCAAGCCCAGCGTTTATTGACCATCTCGAATTGCCCTCGAGAAGATGATGGTGAGCCGCCTTCTGGAACTGCTATGGTCCATGTGGTGAAGGTAATGCCACAGTGCTGTTAGGGAGAGAGATCCAGAATTTTGACCCAGTGATGATGAAGGAACAGTGATATATTTCCAAGTCAGGACGGGGTGCAACTTGGAGGGGAACTTGCAGATGATGGTGTTCCCATGTGTCTGCTGCCCTTGTCCTTCTAGGTGGTACAAGTCGCGTGTTTGAGAGGTGCTGTCGAAAAAGCCTTGACGAGTTGCTACAGTGCATGGTACACACTGCAGTCATGGTGCACCAGTGTTTGAGGGAGTAAATGTTTAAGGTGATGGATGGGGGGCCAATCAAGCAGGCTGCTTTGTCCTGGATGGTGTCGAGCCTATTCAGAGTTGTTGGAGCTGTGCTCATCCAGGCAAGTGGAGAGTATTCTATCACACGCCTGAATTGTGCCTTGTAGATGGTGGAAAGGTTTTGGGGAGTCAGGAGGTGAGACACTCGCCGCAGAACACCCAGACTCTGACCTGCTCTTGTAGTCACAGTATTTATGTGGCTGGTCCAGTTAAGTTTTTGGTCAATGGTGACTCCCAGGATGTTGATGGTGGGGGATTCGATGATGGTAATGCTGTTCAATGTCAAGCGGCGGTGGTTAGAGTCTTGCTTGTTGAAGAGGCACCTGTGTGGCACAAATGTTACTTGGCCACTTATCAGCCCATGCAACCCAAGTGTCCCAACAAGGAATGGCCCCGACCCTGCCCTCCAAACTCTTGCCCAAGTATCTGAAAGTACCATTTAACTTCCAAGGCACTATGTATTTGGTTATTTTTCTACGTTGTACCATTATCTGAGAAAGCATTTAAAATTACCTTAAAAAGTAAAACAAAATTTTCTTGTGTTTTCTGGTTTTGCTTTCTACTTCATTCTCCTTGGAACTCTTCTAAAGTCTTTTACTGACATATTAAAGGCAAAGACTAAAAATAATATGATTTCAAATCCAACAATGATCAGAAACCAAGTTTTCACCGACTTTAAGGTTATAGGTGACTTCAGGCAGTGTGCTAAATCTTATACAGCATCAACCTTAGTATTCCATTTAACAATTTGCATTTAAAAGCAATCAGCAATTATCCCCATGAAATTATTTCTACTTTCATCCCTTCCTTCTGGTCTCTCCATTTTACCTCCATTACTGAAATCATCCACGATTACCCCAGTACAATATCTTTGCTCATCCATATTCGAATCACTACCCCCTCCAAATCTAGTTTAATTCCTTCCCATTACTGTTTTTATGTTTTGCTCCAGCAGCTTACCTCCCCATCTGTTCAAATGCAGACCATCCTTCCTGTTTAAGTTCCTTCTACCCGAGGAAGCCTCCCAAATATTCACGATATCAATCAAATGTCGATTCAGCACTAGTACGGAAATAAGTCACCATCCTGAACTGCGAGCTCCAAAAGACACCGAACGCAGCACTTACACGACAACTTTTCAAGTCCCCATTTACAAAAGCATTACATTAAGAAAATTTGATTCAAAAAAAATCTTAAAAAAGGGATCTTTATTTATTGCAAAATGGAGGAGCTTTAGACAGCTGTTACAGTGTGCTATAGTGCTGAACCGTCAGCATTCATTTCTCCATAGTTAATAATGGTGTATCAGCAATAATTTATTCAAAGCTTCATCAGCTCCTATGATTTGGCTGTTGACATCATTTTGACAGTCATTTATTTTTGGGAGGGGGAACCTTCCCTCAGACCGCACTCAATGAAAACTATCAACACCTCGCCCCGCCCACCCCCCCCCCGCCCCCCGCACCCCCCCCCCGCACCCCCCCCCCCGCCCGAAAGAAAATAGCAATGATTGCAGGTTTACATACATCTTGTCACAAGCAATCAGCCTGTAGAGTGAACAGAATTGCACATTCAGACGTGCCAATTCCCAGACTGCCCAAGTCAGAACTGATGAGCCAGCTGCATCTTAAAGCCCTTGTGCTTCTTAAAGCCATATGTGACAATGGAAAAGCCAACTGCATAAATGAGTAAATATGAGCATGAATTCCTCCCTCCTAAAAAATACTGGAAGACCAGATTTTGGGAGATTATTTTTAAAAAGCTAAGCAATCGCAGAAAGAGCAGAATCTACACACACGTGCGCGCACGCACACACACGAAAATGATTAATTCAATGCAAGCTAATTAGGTAAATTCATAAAAAGGGTTCCAGAAACTTGAATCACTGAAACCACTTCCCAAGCCTAAGGCAGCAGTAATAGTTTTACCAAGGCGACTGCTTCAGACCCTGTGAAATGATGAAAATCATGCTCTATTTATTTATCTATTTAATTTGCCTCCTTTGTGGTAGCGCGAAGAAAGAATTCTTGTTCAACAGCAGGTTCAAAAATATTGGGCATCACTTTCAAGGCAACTGGCATCTAGAGAAAGATTTTCTCATTCCCACCAACAATAAAAAAAACCTCTACAGTACAGAACTCAAATACAAACAATTTCAGGCAATGACACAAGAACTGATTGCCAGACAAGAGTGACTGCCCTCAACATCAAGACAGTATTGGACTGAGTATGGCACCAAGACGCCCGAGCAAACCACAGGTCAGTGGGGAGTCAAAGAAATCCCTTAATGGCTGCAATCGTACCTGGTACAACGAAAGATGGTCATGGTTATTAGAGGCCAATCATCGTAGGACATCGCTGCTGGAGTTCTTTAGCGCAGCACCCTTTGCCAAATAATCTTCAACTGCTTGATCAATTTCCTTCCTTCGGGAAGTAAAATGGGGGCAGAAGCAAAAGGTAGAAAGGAGATAAGGAAAAGTGGAGGGCAGAGAAATCAAAGGCAAAACCAAAAAGGGCCACACTACAACATAATTCTAAAAGGACAAAGAGTGTTAAAAAAAAGTCTGAAGGCTCAGTGTCTCAATGAGAGGAGCATTCGTAATAAGGTGGATGAATTAACTGCGCAGACAGCTGTTAACGGATATGATGTAATTGGGATTACGGAGAATTGGCTCCAGGGTGACCAAGGTTGGGAACTCAACATCCAGGGGTATTCAATATTCAGGAAGGACAGACAGAAAGGAAAAGGAGGTGGGGTAGCGTTGCTGGTTAAAGAGGAGATTAACGCAATATTAAGGAAGGACATTAGCTTGGATGATGTGGAATCTGTATGGGTAGAGCTGCGGGACAGCCAAGGGCAGAAAACGCTAGTGGGAGTTATGTACAGACCACCAAACAGTAGTAGTGAGGTTGGGAATGGCATCAAACAGGAAATTAGGGATGCGTGCTATAAAGGTACAGCAGTTATCATGGGCGACTTTAATCTACATATAGATTGGGCTAACCAAACTGGTAGCAATACGGTGGAGGAGGATTTCCTGGAGTGTATAAGGGACGGTTTTCTAGACCAATATGTCGAGAAACCAACTAGAGAGCTGGCCATCCTAGACTGTGTATTGTGTAATGAGAGAGGATTAATTAGTAATCTTGTTGAGAGAGACCCCTTGGGGAAGAGTGACCATAATATGGTATAATTCTTCATTAAGATGGAGAGTGACACAATTAATTCAGAAACTAGGGTCCTGAACTTAAGGAAAGATAACTTCGATGGTATGATACGTGAATTGGCTAGGATAGAGTGGCGAATGATATTTAAGAGTTGACGGTAGATAGGCAATGGCAGACATTTAAAGATCACATGGATGAACTTCAACAATTGTACATCCTTGTCTGGTGTAAAAATAAAACGGGGAAGGTAGCTCAACCGTGGCTAACAAGGGAAATTAGGGATAGTGTTAAATCCAAGGAAGAGGCTTTTAAATTGGCCAGAAAAAGCAGTAAACCTGAGGACTGGGAGAAATTTAGAATTCAGCAGAGGAGGACTAAGGGTTTAATTAGGAGGGGGTAGATAGAGTATGAGAGTAAGCTTGCAGGGAACATAAAAACTGACTGCAAAAGCTTCTATAATATGTGAAGAGAAAAAGATTAGTGAAGACAAATGTAGGTCCCTTGCAGTCAGAATCAGGTGAATTTATAATAGGGAACAAAGAAATGGCAGACCAATTGAACAAATAATTTAGTTCTGTCTTCACTAAGGACAACATAAATAACCTTCTGGAAATAGTAAGGGACCGAGGGATTCGCAAGGAGGAAATGAAGGAAATCCTTATTAGTCAGGAAATTGTGTTAGGGAAATTGATGGGATTGAAGGCTGATAAATCCCCAGGGCCTGATAGTCTGCATCCCAGAGTACTTAAGGAAGTGGCCCTAGAAATAGTGGATGCATTGGTGGTCATTTTCCAACATTCTATAGACTCTGGATCAGTTCCTATGGATTGGAGGGTAGCTAATGTAACTCCAATTTAAAAAAAAAGGAGGGAGAGAAAAAACAGGGAATTAGACAAGTTAGCCTGACATCGATGGTGTGGAAAATGTTGGAATCAATTAGTAAAGATCTAATAGCAGCGCATTTGGAAAGCAGTGACAGGATCGGTCCAAGTCAGCATGAATTTATGAAAGGGAAATCATGCTTGACAAATCTTCTAGAATTTTTTGAGGATGTAACTAGTACAGTGGACAAGGGCGAACCAGTGGATGTGGTGTATCCGGACTTTCAAAAGGCTTTTGACAAGAGATTAGTGTGCAAAATTAAAGCACATGGTATTGGGGGTAATGTATGGAAATGGATAGAGAACTGGTTGGCAGACAGGAAGCAAAGAGTAGGAATAAACAGGTCCTTTTCAGAATGGCAGGCAGTGACTAGTGGGGTACTGCAAGGTTCAGTGCTGGGACCCCAGCTATTTACAATATACATTAATGATTTAAACAAAGGAATTGAACGGAATATCTCCAAGTTTGCAGATGACACTAAGCTGGGTGGCAGTGTGAGCTGTGAGGAGGATGCTAAGAGGCTGCAGGGTGACTTGGACAGGTTCGGTGAGTGGGCAAATGCATGGTAAATGCAATATAATGTGAATAAATGTGAGGTTATCCACTTTGGTGGCAAAAACAGGAAGGCAGTTAATCTGAATTGTGACAGATTAGGAAAAGGGGAGGTGCAACGAGACCTGGGTGTCATGGTAGATCAGTCATTGAAAGTTGGCATGCAGGTACAGCAGGCGGTGAAGAAGACAAATGACATGTTGGCCTTCATAGCTAGGGGATTTGAGTATAGGACAGGAAGGTCTTACTGCAGTTGTGCAGGGCCTTGGTGAGGACACACCTTGAATATTGTGTACCATTTTGGTCTCCTACTCTGAGGAAGGACATTCTTGATAATGAGGGATTGCAGCGAAGGTTCACCAGACTGATTCCCGGGATGGCCGGACTGACATAAGACTGGATCGACTAAGATTATATTCACTGGAATTTAGAAGAATGAGAGGGGATCTCATAGAAACATAACATTCTGACGGGATTGGACAGGTTAGATGCAGGAAGAATGTTCCCAATGTTGGGGAAGTCCAGAACCAGGGGTCACAGTCTAAGGATAAGGGGTAAGCCATTTAGGACTGAGATGAGGAGAAACTTCTTCACTCAGAGAATGTGTGAACCTGTGGAATTCTCTACCACAGAGAGTTGTTGAGGCCAGTTCATTAGATATATTCCAAAGGGAGTTAGGTGTGGCCCTTACAGCTAAAGGGATCAAGGGGTATGGAGAGAAAGCAGGAATGGGGTACTGAAGTTGCATGATCACCCATGATCATATTGAATGGTGGTGCAGGCTCGAAGGGCCAAATGGTCTACTCCGGCACCTATTTTCTATGTTTCTAACAATGCAAGGTCAGGAGTGGGGCAGTTTGTTGACAATTCTACAGCATTCAGCTCTATTCATAAATTCTCTGATAATGAAGCAGCTCATGCCAGTCTTATGGCAGGACTGAGACACTACCTAGGTTTCGGCAGGTAACATTCACATCACAGAAGTGCTAGGCAATCATCCTATCCAACAAAAAGAGGCCCAACCACACCCCTTTGATGTTCAATTGCAACATCAGCGAAGACCCCACCACCATCCTGGTGGTTGCCAATAACCAGAAGCTTCATGAACCAGCCACATTAACAACCTGACAGCACAACAGGGTTGGGTACTCTGCAATGAGTGACTTATCTCCTGACTCCTCAAAGCCTCTCCACCATCTACAGGGTTCAAGTTAGTAATGTGCTAGAATACTTACCAGTTACCTAGTTGGATGAGAACCACAACAATACTCAATAGCTCAATATTATTCAGGACAAAGCAATTCACTTGATCGACACTCCTTCCACTGAACTCAATACCCACCACCAACAAATTATAGCTACAGTCCAATACTATCTACAGGATGCACTGCAGCAACAGCAGCTCCCAACCCCATCACCAAGAAGGACAACAGCAGCATCACCTCAAAGCCTCCACCCCCCGCCGACTCAAACTATCCTGCTTCAGACATATATTGCTGCTCCTTCACCACTGCTGGCTCAAAATCCTAGAATTCCCTACCCAATACAATTGTGGCGGCACTAGTGGGACAAGAACTGCAGTGATTCCAGGAGAAGGTCCACCACCACCTTCTCAGGGCAGCTTTTCCATTTCCATTTCAATGTTTTTGTCAAGTCTGTATAACTAATTAAAAGCTTCCAATATCTGTTTCCATGACATAGTACAGCCTAGACCAATGACATGAACGTCTCCTCTCACTGCTGGCTGTAAGGACCATTTGTGAAATGAACTTGAAGAGTCAAATAATTCTCTGACTGGTGCAAGTCTGCAGCACAAACTTGCCCATAGTTTGGCAGCAAACTCACAAGTTCACTCAAATGATAAGGATGAATGGTATGAGAAATAGAAAATTCACACTCGC
Organism: Pristiophorus japonicus; assembly: GCF_044704955.1. Taxonomy (NCBI): domain Eukaryota; kingdom Metazoa; phylum Chordata; class Chondrichthyes; family Pristiophoridae; genus Pristiophorus; species Pristiophorus japonicus. The sequence goes on along the minus strand of NC_091983.1, from coordinate 96,628,142 downwards.
GTGGGAGCGAGGTCATCGGAGGTCAAGCTTAAGGTACATTACAGGTACTGACATATTGCAAAAGGGAGCTTTGTCCTGTATACACCCCATGCTGTACCTGACTAGGAGTGCTTCACACTTATCTATTATAATGCTCAAGATTGAAGCAATTTTTTGTATGCACCCAGTAACAAAATCAAGCAGTACCACATTAAACATAGTATGGGTAAATGAAATGGGGAGTTCCATCCTGCCGATTACCTCAGCAGTGTGTATGAGCCCTAACTTTGAAAGAGTACTGAGCCCCTAATTACACAAATGCAATACTGTACTTTCATTTCACACATGGTTGATTCCTGTTGCATATTTCTTATATAGGATTGCAACAATAAAACAAATACCCTTTAATGATAAAGAAAAGTAGACAACATGTGACTAATGTCCGTTGGGAACCAAATCAATACTCTTCCAAATCTGAATAAAAGATGTTTAACCCATCTATAAATACTAGATCTGAAGGAAGCGGTTTTCATATAGTGTGCCCCACCCTTACATGGAAAGTAAATCAAATGCAGTATATAAAGATACAATAAAGTGGCAATAGTATGGCAGCGACAAATGATAAAACACCAATTACACAGAATATATCAGTCCAGGTATATACAAAAAAAACACACACACACGTAGGTGTACAGAGAGAACTGAAGCACAGCTAAAGGGTTTATGAAGTGGATTCCAGGAATGTTTAGGTATGGTGGGTAAAGGCTGTGCCACTCATGGTGTGTGTGGGGGGGGGAGGGGGGGGCTGGTGGAGAGAAAATGCAGAATAACCAGAGTCAAAAAAGAGCAGAGAGTGCATGCTAGAATGTAGGGCTAAAGGATGTTGCAGAAGTAGAATCAAGGAAGGTTATTCGAGGAATTTGGAAGACAGTACAAGGATTTTCAAATCAATTTGCTGATGCTAGTAATGGACTGGTTTGAAATGTGGCTCAGAATTACACAGGACATTGAAGTTGCACACTGTTGGGTTCTACAAGAGTAAGTAGCTGCGAAGGGGAATAGAACTGGGAGAAATGTGCACATTTCTGACGAGAGCTAAACAGGATGGACTTGGTCCTGACAATATTGCACGAAAGAAAGTTAATTAATGGGCTGGATTTTTTGCTCCTTTGCACTCCGGGTATCGCCCCGGAGCGACGGGAAAGGCGGCGTTCGGGTCTCCTGCGCCCCGGCGCGATCCTCGGTCCAGTTTTGCTGTGGCGCTGAGCAGCACCGCCAGGAAGAGCTGCGCCGGGTGTGCAACATCTCTCGTTGCGACAGCAGCAGTAGTTCGGATTTTTGCCCCATCCGTACGCCCGGAAATGCGCCGCAATGACCGCCTGGGAAATTAGTGCAGTCCAGCAAAGCCGGCAGGAGAGAGGAAGGTAAAGTGCTCCGAAGATAAGTGCCAGTGTTTGTTCTTTTAATTTGTTTTGCGATTTGTGTTGTGGTGGCATGGGCAATGTTTTGGGAATGATTTTGTGGAGTTTTTAAAAAAAGGTCTTCCCCCCCCACCCCCACCCCCTGGCCAGGCCTCTCTCGGAGCGCTCATGGCCCGGCAGTTTAGTTTGCGAGTTTCCCATCCTTGCGCCACGAGATGCCGAAACCTCCTTCCCAAAGCGCAAACTTTTCCCGGCCGGTAACTTTCCCGCCCCGCCTCAGTTTTTGCCCTGAAAACAAAAAAGCCTGAAATCCAGCCCATCAACTTGATTTCGGATAACAGAGGAACAGTTGTAGAATCAAGGATGATCGCTAATTCCATGAATAAGAGAGGAACTAAATATGAATCATTCCATATCTCTATGCTAAAACAGCATTATTGTTTTCAATACCTTATTTTATCCACAAATAACAGCACAATGAACCAATTGGCACATAAGTAAAGTACCATAATTATGCTGCATAGTTGAAACTGCTCCAAACCAATTTAATTCAAAAATGACAACCTACTCTATTGTCATTACCATGATGGATAACCTTCTAAATTTGACTTGTGTCAACAACAGTCAGTGCCCGTCTAGCAAGGCAGAAATTGGCAGTGACCGTGCACTTGAACAGTAAACGTCAGCAATTCAGAAGGAACACTATGATACAGCCAATGGAACTAATCCAAAGGGATTTCTTCGGTTCTTCAAGAATACATAATTCTACTGTTATACATTCAATATATCATTAATATACACACACACACACACACACACACACACGAGAGCATTCTAACTGTAACTACACGAGCGATTTATAAGAAATTTTAATTTGAAGATTTTTAAAACTGATGATTAAAAAATCAGGCCAGAATATGGCTATAAAATATTGCAGCAGTGTCTGCATTAGATCAAAGAAAATCATTCACATCAGGATGCTGCGGATTTAAATTAACCAATAAGAGGAGACATAGTGGGGGAGGGGTGATTGCCTGTGTGCTGTCATTATGGAAACACTGCAGCAATGCTACATGCATTGATCTTCCTAAGGTCAGGCAAATTTAATATTACATTTCCTATCACCTCTCACACTCTTTGTAAAAAGCTGATGATAATGCTTTGACAAGACACTTTCTCCCATTTGAGCAGAAAAAAAAAATAATTGTTCTCTGAAAACTTAATGCTGAATACTGAAGTACACAAGGAAAATGGATGAAAGCATTGAAGGCTGCAGAATTTGGAAAATTCAATTACTTTTATTTTAGTTGAAAAAGGCACAAGATGCTACTATAGCCCTTGCAATTAAAAAGGCAACGGTGCTATAAACCATGGCTGAGTTTGTTTTAAAAACAATATTTCTAAGAAAATGTAGGAAATATATGTTTAGATTCATCACAGAAGCTTAGATTTCCCACGAGGCTCCCATTTATTAAAAAAATAGATGCCTGCGTTCAAAGTAGTGGTCTTGTCACATCAAGAATTCATATATGTACTTCCAGAATACTCCAAGAAATTGTATTTATTTATAGGTTTGGACATATCTTAAATATTAAAAAATACAATCACATGTCTTCAAATTACTTAACTCTGGGTTGTAGGTTAGTGTTGAGAGTTTCTCTCCCCCATCCCCCACCGACACGAATGCTGTTCATTAAAATCTCATCATCGTAAACTATAAATTAATTCCGTCTCTCCAATTTGGTGAAGCTGGTTTATACGGAGCTTCATCAACATGCATAAGCTAAAGTACTGTGGATCAAATCTTCTTTATCCCTTTTAGACGGGATAAAGAAGCAAAACCAAAGATGAAAAGTATATTACACTGCAGAAACCCTCCCTTAGACACCATAATTCAGACTCTTTCAATTTGAAAACTCAATCATTAACTAGTTAGCATTACTTTTTAAAAAAAACTTCTGGATGCTCTTCAAGCATCACAAAAACTCTTAAATACATTTTTTCCAAGAATAAAAATATATTAATGTATATAGAGTAATTCTGTTGTTTGGTTTTAATTAGAGCAAAAGGAGCGATTACAAGGCAGTAATCTTAATTGCTTCTGGTGATGTTTATAAAGTGGTTTAATAATGGTCATCTCAATCATTGATTAGATTATAAATTTAAATTTAAATCCGGGGTTTATTGTTTACTTAAAAACTGCTTTGGCCATTGACCATCAGAAACTGCATATCCTTCAATCAGCAGAATATTAGAGCATACACATTAGAGGACTAACACACTTGTATGCGGTGAAAAAGACGCACTTTGCAATGCACATTTTGCTGTGATGCACATGACTTGCTTCATTTTGTCCTCTCCTTGTGCTATCTTGCTGCTTTCACAGAGCACTGTAAAGGAGGGGGGGAAAGACTGCATGAATGAAGTAATATGCGAGTGATTCTATTCTCAGTTAAAGCAGCATGCCCACTGATAAACCTATTTTGCTAAAATACCACAGCCCTTTCTTTCTGGTTAGGGGGTGCAGGGTGGGGGTGAGAAGGTTTAATGCCAGGATCCTCTTTGCAAATGAAAGAGAAAAAAAAATTAAAAAATAAGATAGAGGGTGGTAGATGGATGGATGCAACTGTTGGCATCTGATTCTATTTAGAGAAAAGGTGAGTTTATGCCAAGATTATTGAGAAGAGAAATTCAACTTCCAAATCCCTACTCTGCATTACACTAGAAGAACAGAACAACTTAAAAAGAAAAAGAGGAGATAGATATTAGGAAATGAAACCCTGCCCTTGATCAGTCTAAGAGAGGCACAAATTGTCCACTGGGTACATAATGATGCATGTGTCCTCATTCCTGCAAAGTAAAGCATTATTAAACCATTCAGATTAATGCCATGTTATCGAATAATGCCTTTATATTAAGACTATACAATATTATAATAGCTACTGGTTTCACTAGAACTCAAGAATGGTAAAAGTGCACAGTAGGAGTATGTGTGATCTCCAGCCCATATCTCGGCACATTAAAAACAAATAGGGAATTCTGTTTCAATCCCTGCTACTGGTACACTCTTCTAACTGTACCTGTAAGCTGATCACTACCTGTACAATCCAGAAAAATATCATCCAGTAGACAAATCTTTCTTAAATCATCTCAATTTATCAGGTTGATTTAAAAAAAATTATACCAATCATGTTAACCACAAAAGGAATAGTATAGAACGTTGAGAACTAAGCCAATAAATGAAAGAACTGCACAGCATAAATTGTTGCTGCAGCTGACATAGCATCTGCTGCAGCTCAATCTGTCCCTGGTGGCCAACATGGCAGAAATATAGTGGAGATTTTCCACCAGACTGTTCTTAGCTATGCCAGCAACTGATTCTGCCGAAAAAGAAACTTTCCATTAAGCTAATCATCTCCCTTTAAACACAAACTACTTAATTGGGATTCAAACCACATAAAACTGACTGGTTCAGTGATGATAGTTGTTGCACATTGGGGCCGAGAGGCTGTGACGGAGCGGAAAACACTCACCGCTCAGTCGACACAGAGTCGCCGGCAATCGCGACACTGCCCTCATTTTTTTTTCAGGTCGGTGGACGTTCCCGCCCCGCCAGTGTTCCCACCCCGTCGACCCCTTACTGACCGGTGGCGACCCACTTTCTGCCCCGCGGTAGCGGATCAGCTGCCGTTTGGTGCCCCCGACAGTTTTCCCCTGCGGGAAGCTGCCTGTGGCTGGGCGGCGCGTCCACCCTTAAAGGGGAGAGTGCACTGCCGCGGCCGGCACTTTATTTTAAATTGTCGGCTGACTCCGAGGTCGGCCTCGTGTTTGGCCGGGCCGCCAACAGGCAGCCCGGCACCTCCTCTTGGGTGCCGGACCATTTGCCCGGCCGAAACCCTCCCTGGTGGCCCAGTGGGTGCCACTAACGTGGCTGCAGAGTTCGCAGCGGCCCTCCCCTTTAACTGAAGAGGAGGGACGCTGCTACGCGTCAGCACGGTGCTGATGAGACTGACCGACTTCCACCCGGATGAAAAAAACATTTAACGAGCTCAATTTTGCTCCACTCTCCGCCCCATGGACTGGGGCAGAGAAAAATCTTAAAAATCGGTGGGTGCGCATCCTTTCAGTCGGGGAACAATTTCAGCCCCTTAGGGTCTTACCTCAAACATTTTCTTGGGTCCAGCGGTGTTAGTTAGTCCCATAAGTGGTCTGACTTGAGTTTAGGAATGTGGCCATACTGCCCAATATTTAATAGTGTAACCGAGGTAATATGTAGGCATAAGAAAGTAACAGGTCCTCTTAGATCACAATACCCACAAGATCGCAGTCACAACAATTAATTGAGAGTGTCCTTCCATTCTGTGCAGCATACATTACCAAAATCATTCTGTTTGCAGTGATTTAGTAATTTAGCAGCAATCGTGCATACTTTTCCAACAGCAATGGGGGCTTAGGAGACTAAGTCATGGAATGTACAAGCCTCATTAAAGGTGAAACAAATCATGTTCATTAAGAAGGACACTCTGTCCTCTGCATTTCCGGATGATTGCACGTGAAATGCAATGTCATTGCTGTTCATCTATATAAAATGGGTACTCTTCTGATGGACATCCTGTTCTTTTAATGTTTAATATTTCTGGATTCTGCCCTCGAATTCATCCCTGATTATAATCGCACAACCATTGGTGGCCGTGCCTTTTGTTGCCTCGGCCCTACGCTCTGGAATTCCCTGCCAAAAACTCTCCTTTAAGACGCTCCTTAACACATACCTCTTTTACCAAGCACTTGGTCACCTGCCCTAATTTCTCCTTATGTGGCTCGGTGTCACATTTTTTGTCTTATAACACTCCTGTGAAGTGCCTTGGGCTTTATGACATTAAAGGCGCTATTCAAGTTGTTGTTGATTGGCAAGTGTCAAAAATGTGTAATTATTTAACCTTTCTGGATTTGGTATTGCCTTTTCTGAGTCAATTTTGTGTGACCATTTTGCATTTTACTACTGATTTTTCCTCTTTTTTTTCCCCACCACCTACCTTTCATAAGAGTTGCCTCTGATTGCAAACAGTCCCCGCCGCACAGCATGGGCATTCATTTGGGAACTCTTCATGCCCTTAGGGTGCTAGAGGGTGAGCTGCACAGAGTCAGGTGCACTTACATCAGAGGTGCTGATACCCAAGGAAATGGCCGTACAGCCAATTCCTCAGTTACCTGAACATGTCGAAATATTCTATTCATTAGGGAGGCAATCTAGGAACTTTGTCAAATTCTGCAGTCAGACCTCCAAACCTCATCCACAACTGGGAGAGCTCTGACCATGATCTGTTGTGATGGCAAAAGTCATTACTGCCTTGAATTTCTGTGTGACTGATTCCTTTCAAGCTGAATCAGATGACATAGGTCATTTCAGCCAGTATGTAGTGTACCAATGTGCACATCAGGTTGCTGATGGATTGTTTGATGGGATGAAGGTCTTCGGGAAAATGACTGACAGCAAGAGTGTGCAGAGCCTCTACAATGGAATCCATGTGACCAGTCTGGCTCCTTTTACTAATGCTATGACATTTACGAAAAGGAAGAGGTTCTATTTCATTAACATCTAAGTTACACGTGACCATCTGAACTACATCGTGCAAGTCGGTGCCAATATCCTGCAGACTGCTATGATGGATTTATTCTATGCCGGTCAACAGTCCCACCTTTATTTAAAAGCGTTTCCCTCCACTAGGATGGATCCTGGCTAACCAGAGCTATCCACTCGAGTTGTTGCTGATAACAGCACTGCGGAATTCACAAAGTGCAGCAGGGAGACAACATACTGAAAGAAAAGGAGTGTTGCAACAACAGCCCCAATTTTAATTCCGGGAGCTTGCAAATCCCCCAAGGAGAGTTCAGTGTGAAACCTGGGCTATTTTAACTCCCAGGCCTCATTTAAATGCATCTGCACCGGCTGGCGAGAATGATGTGAGAGCCGGTGGGCAGAAGGGGGAGACTGGCTGGGAGGCTGACACTGCCGGGGACCCGAGGAGATGGTCCCCAGCATAAGGTTAGAGCTGGGAGGTGGGGTTCTCCAAATAGCTGCCATTATTGGGAGGGAGAGTGAAGGACAGGGTTGAGGAGGCCCAAGGACTCCTTGTGGGGGCCTGGAGGAGCACTCCTGCTGCTCCTGGCCCACAAGTAATTTTCACAAAAAAGTTTCAATTAAAAGTTATGTTACGGCGTGCCGGTGACATTGGCCGTGACTCCAGTATATTAAGTGGGCCTCCTCTTGCCCAGCACAGGCAGCCCTCTTGTGCTTGAAATGACCCTGGGTGAAATGGCAGCAGGCAGAATGCATCAGCGAGCAAGCCTCCGACCACCATTTTAACTACCCGCCTGCCCCATGTGTGCCTGGAAGGCAAGGTTAAAATCAGGGCTAAAGATTCAGCGATCAGGGTAGATCGGGGGATCCTATTGTACAGCACCAAAAAAGTGTCTAAAAATTAAAACACAGTTGCACAGCATATAGAATACTAATATCAGGTGAGGAGCTGCCAAGCAGCAGGTACAAGAGGAGAGTTAGGAAGGGCCAGTAGGCAGAGGCTGTGGAATTGCCAACTCCACGGGAGCTATAGCAAAAGACACAAACCCAGTATTATACACTGGTGAACCATTTCACATAGGTTGAAGTCACCCTCAGCACAAGCATTCCAGGATTGTGTTCCCACTGAACTGGCATACCAAACACAAATGACATAATGATGCTGTACCACACCTCACCCACCAGGCTTGCATATCCATTCATCTGTTCCTGCAGAAATTTGTTCCAAAGTCCAAACCTAGTTCCAAATTTCATTAGTGCAATAGTGTTTTGTGTGTCAGCCGTGGCTCAGTTGGGAGCACCCTCGCCTCTGAATCAGAAGATTGTAAGTTCAAGTCCCACTCCAAAGACTTGAGCACAAAAATCTAGGCTAACATTCCAGTGCAGTAATGAGGGAGCGCTGCACTATCGGAGGTGAGGTCTTTCGGATGAGACATTTAACCAAAGCCCCATCTGCTCGCTCAGGTGGACATAAAAGATCCCATGGCACTATTTCAAAGAAGAGCAGGTGAATTATCCCCCGTAGCCTGGCCAATATTTAACCCTCAACCAACATCACTAAAACAGATTATCTGGTCATGATGACATCGCTGTTTGTGGGAGCTTGCTATGTGCAAATTGGATGCTGCGTTTCCTACATTACAAAAGTGACTACACTCCAAAAAGTACTTCAGTGGCTGTAAAGCGCTTTGGGACATCCGGTAGTTGTAAAAGGTGCCATATAAATGCAAGTCTTTCTTTTTGTGTGTTGTCAATGTTCCCTGTCCTGTTCTTCCCCTTTGTAATAGAACGTATATCCTACTCTAGTGCTCTTTCTAGATGCTCCCTTGCAAGAGAAGTAAGTGAGGTGACTGGATGACTGATGTACTAGTGAGATTTCTGGGATGGTGCTGGCTCTCTACCCGTTTCAGTTGGGTCTTAAGATGGCACTGCAACCACTGGCACTACGTCTACTATTGTGGTGGCTGCCTCAGCCTGCCTGCCTGCTTTCTGGCTCTGTATAGGGCATAGGGTGCAAAGATAAACCCAGCAACTATAGGCCAATCGGTTTAACATTGGTAGTGGGGAAGCTTTTAGAAACAATAATCAGGGACAAAATTGTCACTTGGACAAGTTGTGGATTAATTAAGGAAAGCCAACATGGATTTGTTAAAGGCAAATCATGTTCAAACAAGTTGATCGAATTTTTTGATGAGGTAACAGAGAGGGTTGATGAGGGCAATGTGGTTGACGTGGTGTACATTGATTTCCAAAAGGCATTCGACAAAGTGCCACATATTAGGCTTGCCAGCAAAGTTAAAGCACATGGAATAAAAGGGACAGTGACAGCATGGATACAAAATTGGCTAAGTGACAGGATGCAGAGAGAAGTGGTGAATGCTTGTTTTTCAGACTGGAGGAAAGTATACAGTGGTGTTCCCCAAGGGTTGGTACTAGGACCACTGCTTTTCTTGATACATGTTAATGACGTGGATGTGGATGTACAGGGCAGATGACACATAACTTGCAGATGACACAAAACTTGGAAGTATAGTGAACAGTGAAGAGGATAGTGATGGACTTCAAGAGAACATAGACAGGCTGGTGGAATGGGCAGATATGTGGCAGTTGAAATTTAATCACAGAAAAGTGCAAAGTGGTAGAAAGAATGAGGAGAGGAAACATAAATCAACGGGTACAATTCTAAAGGGGATGCATAATCAGAAAGACCTAGGGGTATATGTGCACAAATCATTGAAGGTGGCAGGGCAGGTTGAGGAAGCTGTTAAAAAAACTGATGGATCCTGGGCTTCATGAATAAAAGGTATAGAGTACAAAAGCGTGGAAATGATGATGAACTTGTATAAAACACTGGTTCGGCCTCAACTGGAATATTGTGTCCAATTCTGGGCACCAAACTTTAGGAAGGATGTGAAGGCCTTAGAGAGGGTGCAGAAAAGATTTAGAAGAATGGTTCCAGGGATGATGGACTTCAGTTACATGGATAGACTGGAGAAGCTGGGGTTGTTCTCCTTAGAGCAGAGAAGGTGGCGAGGAGATTTGATATAGAGGTGTTCAAAATCATGGGGCTTTTTGACAGAGTAGATAGAGAGAAACTGTTCCCATTGGCAGAAGGGTCAAGAAACAGAGGACACAATTTAAGGTGATTGGCAAAAGAACCAAAGGCGACACAAGAAAAAAAACGTTTTTTTTTTTAAAAACACAGCGAGTGGTTAGGATCTGGAATGCACTGCCTGAAAGGGTGGTGGAGGCAGACTCAAACACTGCTTTCAAAAGAGAGTTGGATAAGTACCTGAAAGAAAAACATTTGCAGGGCTACGGGGAAAGCTATGAGGACTAGCTGAGGTGATCTTGGAGAGCTGGCACAGGCTCGACGGGCTGAATTGCCTTCTTCCGTGCTGTAACCATTTTATGATTCACTTAATGAATTGACTGTGATCAGAAAGCAGCATTACTTTGAAGTCAAATGCTTGGTGGCCCAATCCCACAACTGGGCAGCTGAGGGCGGCCACAAGCAGGCCCTCCAGCTGTGCATTATAACAAATCCCCTGGAGTGCATATTACTTGGTGGCCGGGGAGAAAGAGATGGACGGAGGGTGGATGCTGCTTGCTACAGGTGGAATGAATGCCATTGTGTAAAGCAAGGTGGAAGGCACAACTTCTCCTATGGAAACACAATAGGAAAGAACATTTCCTTATAACAAACACCATTTGTTGACACACGTCATGATACTGCAGCAGTGATGGGCACCAGCTGGGAGATGTGGGTTGATCACTTGCACAATCCTCTCCAGTGAGTTCAGTGGATTGGCAGCCCATGATCTGCAGAGTCATTTTCTCCAGGCAAGCTTGGGCTTTATATTGAAGGTACTGCCACAAATTGCTTGCCTGCCCTTTTAGTTGTGGTATCCTTTTCCTTCATAGACATTGTTAAAGTGGTTAATGTTATTTGAATCCTACCATTGCTATGCAATTCGCAACCATGACACCCAAAACCAGAGTGCAAGAACATACAGACTCAAGTGGGTGTTGGCAAAGTTTTTTTATGGCCCTTCTTTTTCTGTTAATTTCACACCATCATTCAAAACTATTCTGACATCTGCAGGCGCACCATTAATAGTGGGGCTACCACCATTCCAAAGAACAAGAGAGGGCAATCAGACTGCTGGGATTGTACTAGAGACCCACAAACAGATCGAGGGAAGTAGAAGAGCAAATTTGCAGGCAATTTTCTGATGTGCAAAAATAATAGGGCAGTAATAGTGAGGGATTTCAATTACCCTAATATTAACTGGGATACTATCAGTGTAAAAAGGTATGGAGGGCACAGAATTCCTAAATTGCATTCTGGAGAACTTTTTTTAGCCAATATGTAGCAAGCCCAACAAGAAGGGGGGGGGACAGTTTTAGATTTAGTGTTAGGGAATGAAGCTGGGCAGGTGGAAGGAGTATCAGTGGGAGAGCATTTTTGAGATAGTGATCATAATTCAGTTAGTTTTAGCGTAATTATGGATAAGGGCAAAGAAAAAAAAGAGTACGGTTCTAAATTGGGGGGGGGGGGTGGGGGGGAAAGACCAATTTTACTAGGCCGAGAAGTGATTCAGCAAAAATGGACTGGAAACAGTGACTTGAAGATAAATCCATGCCAGAGCAGTGGGAGGCATTCAAGAGGGAGGTACATGGAGTTCAGGGCAAACATGTTCCCACAAAGAAAAAGGGTAGAACTGACAAATTTATAGCCTCCTGGATGACGAGGTGTATACAGGGTAAGATAAGGCAAAAACAGGAAGCCTATATCAGATATCATGAGCTCAATACTGCAGAAAGCCTAGAAGAGTAGAGAAAGTGCAGGGGTGAAATTAAAAAAGAAAATTAGGAAAGCAAAGAGAGAGGGCATGAAAAAATACTGGCAAGTAGAATCAAAGAAAATCCAAAGATGTTTTACAATTACATAAAGAGCAAGAGGATAATTAAGAAAAGAGTAGAGCCTATTAGGGACAAAAATGGTGATGTGTGTGTGGAGGGGGAGGATGTGGGTGAGGCACTAAATGAATGCTTTGTGGCTGCCTTCACAAAAGAGGAGGACGATGCAGACGGTGAAGTTCAGGAGGAAGATAGTGAAATACTGGACGTGATAAACATAGTGAGAGAGGAAGTATTAAGGGGTTTAGCGTCCTTGAAGGTAGATAAATCACCAAGACCGGATGAAATATATCTGAGGGTATTAAAAGCAGCAAGGGAGGAAATTGTGGAGGCTCTGACCATCATTTTCCAATCCTCCCTGGCTATAGGAGTTGTGCCAGAGGATTGGAGAACTGCTAATGTTGTACCATTGTTCAAAAAGGGAGGAATAAACTGAGCAATTACAGGCCAGTTAGGTAACCTCAGTGGTGGGCAAATTACTGGAATCAATTCTGAGGGACTATAAACGTTCATTTAGAAAGACACAGATTAATCATAGAATCATAGAAATTTACAGCATGGAAGGAGGCCATTTCAGCCCATCGTGTCCGCACTGGCTGACAAAGAGCTATCTAGTCTAATCCCACTTTCCAGCTCTTGGTCCGTAGCCCTGCAGGTTACAGCACTTTAAGTGCACTTCCAAGTACTTTTTAAACATGGTGAATGTTTCTGCCTCTACCACCCTTTCAAGCAGTCAGTTCCAGACCCCCAGAAGAAATTTCCCCTCAAATCCCCTCTAAACCTCCTACCAATTACTTTAAATCTATGCCCCCTGGTTGTTGACCCCTCTGCTAAAGGAAATAAATCCTTCCTATCCACTCTATCTAGGCCCCTCATAATTTTATACATCTCAATAAGGTCTCCCCTCAGCCTCCTCTGTTACAAAGAAAATAAACCCAACTTATCCAATCTTTCCTCATAGCTAAAATTCTCCAGTCCCGGCAACATCCTCATAAATTTCATCTGTATCCTCTCTGGTGCAATCACATCTTTTCTGTAATGTGGTGACCAGAACTGCACATAGTACTCTAGCTGTGGCCTAACTAGAGTTTTATACAGTTCAAGTATAACCTCCCTGCTCTAGTATTCTATGCCTCGGCTAATAAAGGCAAGCATTCCATATGCCTTCTTAATCACCTTATCTACCTGGCCTGCTACCTTCAGGGATCTGTGGACATGCACTCCAAGGTCCCTTTGTTCCTCTACATTTCTCAGTATCCTACTATTTAAATATGTATTCCCTTGCCTTGTTAGCTCTCCCCAAATGCATTACCTCACACTTCTCCGGATTGAATTCCATTTGCCACTGTTCTGCCCACCTAACCAGTTGTTTGCTATCTTACTGCAGTCTACAGCTTCTTCATTATAACCACACAGCCGATTTTTGTATCATCTCCAAACTTCTTAATCATACTCCCTACATTCAAGTCTAAATCATTGATATATAACCACGAAAAACAAGGGACCTAGTACTGAGCCCAGCGGAACCCCACTGGAAACAGCCTTCTAGTTACAAAAACACCCATCCACCATTACAGGTTGCTTCCTGCCTCAGACAATTTTGGATCCCACTTGGCACTTTGCCCTGGATTCCATGGGCTTTTACTTTCATGACCAGCCTGCCGTGTGGGATCTTATCAAAAGCCTTGCTAAAATCCATATACACTACATCAAACACATTACCCTCATCAAGGACAGTCAGCATGGATTTGTTAAGGGAAGTTCATGTCTGACTAACTTGATTGAGTTCTTTGAGGAGGCAACAAGGAAGGTCGATGAGGGCAGTGCGTTTGATGTAGTTTACGTGGATTTTAGCAAGGCTTTTGACAAGGTCCACATGGTAGGTTGATCAAAAAAGTAAAAGCCCATGGGATCCAAGGGAGAGTGGCAAATTGGATTCAAAATTGGCTCAGTGGCAGGAAGCAAAGGGTAATGGTTGAGGGGAGTTTTTGTGACTGGAAGGTTGTTTCCAGTGGGGTTCCACAGGGCTCAGTATTCGGTCCCTTACTTTTTGTAGTATTTATTAATGATTTAGACTTAAATGTAGGGGGAATGATAAAGAAATTTGCAGATGATACAAAAATTGGCCATGTAGTTGACAGTTGAAAGCTCTAGACTGCAGGAAGATATGAACTGGTCAGTTGGGCAGAAAAGTGGCAAATGGAATTCAATCCACAAAAGTGTGAGGTAATGCATTTGGGGAGGGGCAACAAGGCAAGGGAATACACAATAAATTGGAGGATACTAAGAGGTGTGGAGGAACAGAGAGACCTTGGAGCACATGACCATAGATCCTTAAAAGGTAGCAGGATAGGTCGATAAAGTAGTTAAAAAGGCATACAGAATGCTTTCCTTTATTAGCCAAGGAATAGAATACAAGAGCAGGAAAGTTATGGTAGAACTGTATGCAACACTAGTTAGGCCACAGCTGGAGTACTGCGTGCAGTTCTGGTCACCACATTACAGGAAGAATGTGATTGCACTAGAAAGGGTGGAGAGGAGATTTATGAAGATGTTGCCAGGACTAGAAAACTTTAGCTATGAGGAAATATTGGATAGGCTGGAGTTGTTTCCCTTGGAATAATGGAGGCTGAGGAGAGATTGAGGTGTATAAAATTATGAGGGGCCTAGATAGAGTGGATAGCAAGGACCTATTTCCCTTAGCAAAAGGGTCAATAACCAGGGGGCATAGTTGGTAGAAGGATTAGAGGGGAGATTAGGAAACATTTCTTCACCCAGAGGGTGGTGGGAGTTTGGAACTCACTGCCTGAAAAGGTGGTAGAGGCAGAAACCCTCATCACATTAAAAAAGTACTTGGATGTGTACTTAAAGAACCGTAATCTATAGGGAATAGGCTGGGTAACTCTTTTTTGACTGGCACGGACACGATGGGCTGAATGGCCTCCTGCTGTGTCATAATTTTTCTATGATTCCCCTCATCTTACACTGGGCCCATTGTGGTTCCCATTTTGAATTTCCTATTCTTTCAACAGTGCTAAAATACACCTAGGTAAAGTCACAAATAACATCCTTTATAACTGACTATGATGCTTTATTGCTCCTGTTCCTCCTTGACACCTCTGTAGTCTTTGACATGGTTGACTTTGCATTCATCCTGTCCACTGTTAATGTCACAACCATCTTTAACATTTATGCTTTGGGTTCATTTCGGACTGTTCCTGGGGTCATCAGTAACATTGCCAATCAGCTGTGCAACAATGTTAATACAAATCACGGATGCATTATTTTCAAGAGCATGGACAATCAGCACCAATGTGACAGGACACTGAAATTTTGCAAAATGGCATGATTCCAAAAGGTCCAAGGAGTCATAGATTTTCCTCATGTTCATGCAAGTGCTCCCTTGCTCAATGCTACCACCTACTTCAACAGGAAGGGATTCCACAATCAGTGTGCAACTTGTTTGTTACCAGGAGTAAAACATAATTCGAGTAAGTGCTTGCTTCCCTTAAGTGTGGCCAGAATGCCTTCATTCTACGACAGTCCATCATCCCAACATTCTTTGTATCAGAAAGGCAATTCTCAGAATGGTTCCTGGAAGTCAAGGCACTCCACTGCCGCCATGGCTCATGACACTGGTGCAGTATACAAGGACACAAACGGAGCACTGGTCGAATGAGGTCCATTCAGGCTCTATAGAGTAATGGTTGAACAAACCACTGACATGGCAAAAGCATGCTTCAGGTGCCTTGTTTAATCAGTTGGTGTCCTGCAATATAGTCTGACTATAGTGCCAAAGCCATTATAGCACCATAACAGAGTGTGATGAAAAGGTAATTGTAAATGGCAGACATGTTGAGTACAGTGCACTCTTGGAAAAGTGTTGGTGGCTTCCATTACCTTGGCTGACCTGGTGAGGTCATTAAGCCTCTTTCTGCACTGGCTATGCAGTGGTTCGTGGAGTTGATGTTAATTATCCTGCCAAATCTCCTGCCATTATCTCCAAGCAGCGCTCCTTGAGGTCCTGCGGCACTCCATACGGAACAATACTGCGTTTCTTTGCCTTACTCTGCACAGCAGTAATTCCCATCTGAAAACATGGACTCTCTCGGCCCTCCTTCAGACCCAGCAACCAATCTGTAATCTCATACCTTATTCGGCATAAAACAATACTGATGCCATCTGCCCCTTTAAGCTGATGGAGGACTTTAAATCTTTCAGCAACATGCTAGTCGTCGCCCCCAAATTGACAAGCTCCCGATCAAAGAGGTGTTTCTGATGCTTGGAGCCCAACCAAAATACTATAATGAAGCTGATTGTACAAATTGCAATGGGGTCAGTGCTCACCACCTGGAGACACACAACTCATGGTCCGCCTTACTTCCAGTCAGGCTCATGCCCAAGTAGAGGATCCAAGCTACTAGCTATTCTGATTGCAAATAGAAAACTACATATATTCCTTTGCTAGCACTTCGTCTTGTCGCGTGAACTTCTTTTCCTCTAATAAAACATTTTAACTCTCTAAAATGCCCAAGTTTGTCCAAGTCATCAATGTGGATCTCCTGAATAGAAAACAAAAAAGTCATCATATAGGTGTTCCTTTACTCATCTCTAACTTCCAAGCTCCTTCTGTCCATCGCAATTTTCCACTTCTCCATCTTATTAATGCAATAATGGTCATCGCTCCTCTGGAAATTTGCTCTCTTGTTCCTCCTAAGCTCCAAATATACACACATTTCTTCCTAGCTGCTTGCTTAATATGTCTCCTATTTAAACTCAACCTTTCTCAATATCTGAAAACTATGGGCTCAAAATTGGCCCACCCCTTTTTCGGTGCACTCACCGGAGATGCGGCACTTTTCTGCATTGAAGAGTGCTCGGGGGGGGGGGGGGCGGGGGGTAAAAATCACTCCCCACTTTGGCCGCTGTCCGGCCTCTCCCAGGTCTTCGCGCAGCGTGGCCAGTCGGGTCGGGGGCGGAGCCAGCGTCCCGCGCTGAAAACAGTGCCGGGACGTCTGCACATGCGCATTGGAGTGTGCGCGCATGCGCAGTAGCTCCTCGCCCCCAGCCTCTCAGCACGCCATGCGTGCTGCAACGTGGGACCCAAACATCATCATCATCATACCGGCTGCTGATACGTCCAACCCCTATCCCAGGCCGAGTGGCCTATCACACAGGCCGGCCCGCTGCCTTCCCAGGCTGAAGATGAAGGTCGGGTAGGACTTACTTACTTCTATTTTTATTTGGATATTTTGAAAAAAATGATGTAAATATGTTTTATCTCTTGTGAATAGTGGTGACCATTTGTCAAGCCTATTTACCTGGTGCTATTGTGAAAGAAGAACATAAGTGATGGAGGAACACAGAGAATATCTTATTTATTGAAGTAGACTTTATTTAGATCATATGGGCTCAATTTTGGCCTGGTATAATCATTGCAAACAAATAGTTGTTTAAATTAGTTGTGAGATTAGGGCAATTTAATTCAACTATCTTTTACTTCTTTTATTTTTGTAGTTTAAGCTTCCATGAATGCTTCTGTTGAATAGTAAATTAACTTTGCGAAGTTTGTCATATGATGTCCTGTATAGCTGTTTGATCCTATTCACATTCTTTAGTCGTCATTAAGTTCTGCTGGCCTCCGATGTACCTACCTGCGCTGATTTCTTAACTCTCCACAAGGGTTTTCACAAGTGGCCACATACACTGGCCTAAGTAGATTTGGAGTCACTATTAGCTGGCCAAAGTGGCCTAAATGGCCAAAACTGGCGTAGGTGGCTGATAACGCCCCCTTTTGAGAAAAACTAAACTAAACTAAACAAATCCTAACTAACTCACTTACATTGGCGCAAACTGAATGTGCAAAATTGGCTATTTTGGAGCAACTCCTGGGCAATTTTGAGCCCTGTGGGACTACTTAACTTCCTCATTCATCCCTTCCGCCTACAATTTTTGAACTCGAGCTTGGCATTATCTTTTAGATTTAGTCTGCCCCTCCTCCTACCTTTTCCAACATTAGCAGTTCCCTGCACTATGGTCCTTATCCCTACAACTAGCTTTCTCCTTTTTTAAATAATAAGTACTGCATGCCCGTTTTCTTTAGCCTCTCCACTTCACCAGTTAGGATATTTTTGCCCCAGAAACACTAGAAAAAGTGTGTAAACATCCATTGATGCCATTTCTCTGGGGATTCTGCCGATCTTCTGCTGAAATTCTCGCCCATGATATTGTTAACCCCATATTTTGGAAGAGAGTGCAATTTATCTAAAAATGGCTCAAAAGCCTCTCTTGCTAGCCAATCAAGTCAGAAGAATAAAAATTGTTATGCTCACAACATCGATCCAACCAGATCAAACAAAAAATACCTGTCAGTACCCCACAGAGGAAGAGTGTGTCCAGACACCCGTTCACTGCACACTAAAGGTTGCCTCACAAGCTCTTGCCTCCATAGCTTCTCTACCCACCCCGCCACATACTCTCTGAAAATAATGGCAAAAACTTGAATGTGTCACATTCATTTTTATCCAATTATTTCCAAGCTAGAGGTGGCTAAAGAACTGAACTCATGTTTGTTTAATCTAACGAAGAGCACAATACTTATGGTATATCTCTCACCAAGGTTGGCCAAGGGTAAAAATAGAATGACCAGCTATTGCTTTAATAATACGGGGTACTACCAATAAAACACACTGATCCGGAACTGTGTAATTCTACTATACTACCATGTCAATGGGCTGACTGCCTCAATACATGTTCCTGCTAATTCTGAAAACTTGCTTTTTAAAAAAATAGAACTAACTTCCATTAGTTGTTTCTGACCTGCATTAACTGTTAAGAAGATTCTGGTCTTATTCCATATCCCACCCCTCCTGAGGCACCAGTTTCAATTAAATTTTACTTTCATACATAGTTAAATCCATATTCACAACTGACATAAGAACATAAGAAATAAGAACAGGAGTAGGCCATACGACCCCTCCAGCCTGCTCCGTCATTCAATATCATGGCTGATCTAATCATGGACTCAGCATCACTTCCCTGCCCGCTCCCCATAGCCCCTTAATCCCTTATCAGTTAAGATACTGTCTATCTCTGTCTTAAATTTATTCAATGTCCCGACTTCCACTACTCTGAGGCAGCGAATTCCACAGATTTACAACCCTCAGATAAGAAATTCTTCCTCATCTCAGTTTTAAATAGGTGGCCCCTTATTCTAAGATTATGTCCTCTAGTTCTAGTCTCTCCATCAATTGAAACATCCTCTCTGCATCCGCCTTGTTAAGCCCCCTCATAATCTTATATGTTTCGATAACATCACCTCTCATTCTTCTGAACTCCAATGAGTAGAGGCCCAACCTTCTCAATCTTTGCTCATAAATCAACCCTCTCATCTCCAGAATCAACCTAGTGAACCTTCTCTGAACTGCCTCCAAAGCAAGTATATCGTTTCGTAAATATGGAAACCAAAACTGTACACAGTATTCCAGGTGTGGCCTCACCAATACCGTGTATAACTGTAGCAAGACTTCCCTGCTTTTATACTCCATCCCCTTTGCAATAAAGGCCAACATTCCATTGGCCTTCCTGATCACTTGCTGTACCTGCATACTATCCTTTTCTGTTTCATGCACAAGTAACCCCAGGTCCCGCTGTACTGCAGCACTTTGCAGTTTTTCTCCATTTAAATAATAACTTGCACTTTGATTTTTTCTGCCAAAGTGCATGACCTCACACTTTCCAATATTATACTCCATCTGCCAAATTTTTGCCCACTCACTTAGCTCGTCTATATCCTTTTGCAGATTTTTTGTGTGCTCCTCACACATTGCTTTTCCTCCCATCTTTATATCATCAGCAAACTTGGCTACATTACACTCAGTCCCTTCTTCCAAGTCGTTAATATAGATTGTAAATAGTTGGGGTCCCAGCACTGATCCCTGCGTCACTGATTGCCCACCTGAGAATGAATAATTTATCCTGACTCTCTGTTTTCTGTTCGTTAGCCAATCCTCTATCCATGCTAATATATTATCCCCAACCCCGTGAACTTTAATCTTGTGCAGTAACCTTTTATGTGGCACCTTGTCAAATGCCTTCTGGAAGTCCAAATACACCACATCCACTGGTTCCCCTTTATCCACCCTGCTCATTACATCCTCAAAGAATTCCAGCAAATTTGTCAAACATGACTTCCCCTTCATAAATCCATGCTGACTCTGCCTGAGCGAATTATGCTTTTCCAAATGACTTGCTACTGCTTCTTTAATAATGGACTCCAACATTTTCCCAACCACAGATGTTAGGTTAACTGGTCTATAGTTTACTGCTTTTTGTCTTACTCCTATTTTATTTTATTTTTTTAAAATAGGGGCATTACATTTACAGTTTTCCAAGTTGCTGGGACCTTCCCAGAATTCAGGGAATTTTGATAAATTACAACCAATGCATCCACTATCCCTAGGATGCAAGCCATCAGGTCCAGGGGATTTATCCACCTTTAGTCCCATTATCTTACTAAGTACCACCTCCTTAATGATTGTAATTGTGTTAATTTACTCCCCCCCAAAGCCCCTTGACTATCCACT
This sequence comes from Pristiophorus japonicus, assembly GCF_044704955.1. Lineage (NCBI taxonomy): Eukaryota > Metazoa > Chordata > Chondrichthyes > Pristiophoridae > Pristiophorus > Pristiophorus japonicus. The sequence continues at coordinate 96,607,656 of NC_091983.1, read as the reverse complement.
GTTGGAATATTATTAATGTCCTCGACCGTAAAGACGGATACAAAATATTTGTTCAGAGTTTCTGCCATCTCCTTGTTCCCCATTACTAATTCCCTGGTCTCGTCCTCTGAGGGACCAACATTTACTTTAGCCAGTCTTTTCCTTTTTATATATCTATAGAAACTCTTGCTATCTGTTTTTATATTTCGTGCTAGTTTACTTTCATAGTCTTTCTTCCCTTTCTTAATCATTTTTTTAGTCATTCTTTGCTGGCTTTTAAAAGCTTCCCAATCTTCTGTCCTCCCACTAGTTTTGCCACTTTGTATGCCCTTGTTTTTAAATTGGATACCGTCCTTTATTTCTTTAGTTCGCCACGGATGGCTATCTTTTCTCTTGCACCCTTTTCTCCTCATTGGAATATATTTTTCTTGAGAGTTGTGACATATCTCCTTAAATGTACGCCACTGTTCATCAACCGTCCTACATTTTAATCTATTTTCCCGGTCCACTTTAGCCAACTCTGCCCTCATACCTTCTTTATTTAAGCTTAGTACGCTGGTTTGAGATCCAACTTTCTCACCCTCTATCTGAATTTGAAATTCAATCATGCTATGATCACTCATTCTGAGGGGATTCTTTACTAGGAGATTGCTTATTAATCCTGTCTCATTACACAGGTCAGATCTAAGATAGCCTGCCCCCTGGTTGGTTCCGTTACATACTGCTCAAGGAACCCGTCCCTTACGCACTCTATGAATTCTTCCTCAAGGCTACCCTGACCAATTTGATTTGTCCAATCAATATGGAGGTTAAAATCACCCATGATTATTGCTGTACCTTTTTACAAGCCCCCACAATTTCCTGTTTTATACTCCGACCAACAGAGTTGCTACTGTTAGGAGGCCTATATACAACGAGAGAAAGTTCTGTTACATAGAAACATAGAAAATAGGTGCAGGAGTAGGCCATTCAGCCCTTCTAGCCTGCACCGCCATTCAATGAGTTCATGGCTGAACATGAAACTTCAGTACCCCCTTCCTGCTTTATCGCCATACCCCTTGATCCCCCGAATAGTAAGGACTTCAGCTAACTCCCTTTTGAATATATTTAGTGAATTGGCCTCAACTACTTTCTGTGGTAGAGAATTCCACAGGTTCACCACTCTCTGGGTGAAGAAGTTTCTCCTCATCTCGGTCCTAAATGGCTTACCCCTTAGCCTTAGACTGTGACCACTGGTTCTGGACTTCCCCAACATCGGGAACATTCTTCCTGCATCTAACCTGTCTAAACCCGTCAGAATTCTATGAGGTCCCCTCTCATTCTTCTGAACTCCAGTGAACTCCAAGCCCAGTTGATCCAGTCTTTCTTGATAGGTCAGTCCCACCATCCCGGGAATCAGTCTGGTGAATCTTCGCTGCACTCCCTCAATAGCAAGAATGCCCTTCCTCAAGTTAGGAGACCAAAACTGTACACAATACTCCAGGTGTGGCCTCACCAAGGCCCTGTATAACTGTAGCAACACCTCTCTGCCCCCGTACTCAAATCCCCTCGCTATGAAGGTCAACATGCCATTTTCTTTCTTAACCGCCTGCTGTACCTGCATGCCAACCTTCAATGACTGATGTACCATGACACCCAGGTCTCGTTGCACCTCCCCTTTTCCTAATCTGTCACCATTCAGATAATAGTCTGTCTCTCTGTTTTTACCACCAAAGTGGATAACCTCACATTTATCCACATTATACTTCATCTGCCATGCATTTGCCCACTCACCTAACCTATCTAAGTCACTCTGCAGCCTCATAGCATCCGCCTCGCAGCTCACACTGCCACCCAACTTAGTGTCATCCGCAAATTTGGAGATACTACATTTAATCCCCTCGTCTAAATCATTAATGTACAATGTAAACAGTTGGGGCCCCAGCACAGAACCTTGCGGTACCCCACTAGTCACTGCCTGCCATTCTGAAAAGTACCCATTTACTCCTACTCTTTGCTTCCTGTCTGACAACCAGTTCTCAATCCACGTCAGCACACTACCCCCAATCCCATGTGCTTTAACTTTGCACATTAATCTCTTGTGTGGGACCTTGTCGAAAGCCTTCTGAAAGTCCAAATACACCACATCAACTGGTTGTCCCTTGTCCACTCTACTGGAAACATCCTCAAAAAATTCCAGGTGGTTTGTCAAGCATGATTTCCCTTTCACAAATCCATGCTGACTTGGACCTATCATGTCACCATTTTCCAAATGCACTGCTATGACATCCTTAATAATTGATTCCATCATTTTACCCACTACTGAGGTCAGGCTGACCGGTCTATAATTCCTTTTCTCTCTCCCTCCTTTTTTAAAAAGTGGGGTTACACTGGCTACCCTCCACTCGATAGGAACTGATCCAGAGTCAATGGAATGTTGGAAAATGACTGTCAATGCATCCACTATTTCCAAGGCCACCTCCTTAAGTACTCTGGGATGCAGTCCATCAGGCCCTGGAGATTTATCGGCCTTCAAACCCATCAATTTCCCCCAACATAATTTCCCGACTAATAAAGATTTCCCTCAGTTCCTCCTCCTTACTAGACCCTCTGACCCCTTTTATATCCGGATGGTTGTTGGTGTCCTCCTTAGTGAATACCGAACCAAAGTACTTGTTCAATTGGTCTGCCATTTCTTTGTTGTCTTTACTAACCTTTTTCTCTTTACATACCTATAGAAACTTTTGCAATCTGCCTTAATGTTCCCTGCAAGCTTCTTCTCGTACTCCATTTTCCCTGCCCTAATCAAACCGTTAAAAGTATTTGGCCTGGATTTTCGGCTTTTGAGATTTCGGGGCAGTCCAGATACCGCCTGGAAAAAGTTTGCATTCTCATCTGCAAAATTCGGCAAAAAAAAGAGGTTCGATGACCAGGAATGTTTTTGTGCCCCAGCTGAAAATCGCAGTGTTTAAAAAAAAGTTTTGTTGATTTAAGGGACTTCATTGTTGCTCAGTGCCCTGCAACATTTTTTTGGTGGGGGGGGGGGGGGGGGAGTTTTCGTGTCGTTGGTGCAGTAAAATTCATGATTCAACCTTTGGAATGATACACAAGACACCAATGGCAATGTTCATCGGAGATGTGCCTTTTTGGGGGTACATAGTGTGTCCAGTATTAGCTCCATCCCTCTGTTTCCTCCATTTAGGAGAACCGGCCCATTATGAGCTGGGACATGCAACTCTTGGTCCAGCAGCATCTCCAGCTGCCTCCCCCATGGATGGTGTGGTTATCCAATGGGGGCCTCTCCAGGCTCCTCCTGGTCATAATCCTCCTCCTGAGGTTGGCCTGCAATCCACACTGGCAATCCTGGCCCCTCATGATGACCAAGTTGTGTAACATGCTGCACACCACAATGAATTCGGATACCTGTTGAGGGGAGTATTGAAGGCTGCCTCCAGAACGGTCCAGGCATTGGCCTGCCTGTAGGATCTGTCAGCATTTCCTTTTGGAGGCATGCCTTCGCACACACTGCTCCTCAGAGAGCTGGAGGTATGAACGTTGGTGTCTGTAAACCTGTGGGGGGGGGGTAAAGCCCTCCTCCCCACACTTCTTCGGCCTCTCCTCATCCGTGGGCCGACATGGCCAAGAGCCCTTCTTCTAGCTTGATGCCGCCTGCCAATAGCATGCAGCAGGATACGCCGGCGAACTAGTAATGCCCCCCATTAAATTCTCTCACTGACGGTGTAAGGACACTGTAATGGTAGATAAAAGTGCCGCTTTCAAGTCGGAACTTCACCAAGCGTGCTTTGTGCAACCGTTGCAGTCAATGTGACCTGAGATATAGGATCCTCATTCCTCCATTTAAATATGCTGCTAAGACTGCCTGCTATGCCTTGGGAAAGCCTGGTTTTTCCAGATGTTTCCTGGGGTGGATGTTTAATGAGGCGTTAGGGCCGAATTTTCCATCCGGGGCACTAGCGGAGCGTTGTACGGCAATTGGCGCCATGATCTCAGTGAAACTAGAGGGTAGGGTGGTAAGTTTTTGCACTGCCTCAAACCATTAACTGAATTTGCCAGCCGGGCATTAAAAGCTGGACGTCCGCCGTAACATCCTTTACCACCCCTTCGGGCACTAACTGAGGCGCAAGTGAGCCGAAAGTCCAGCCCATTATGTTTACTCCTAGAATAATTATTGACAAAACCATCCCTATTAAACTGAATTCTGCTCTATAAGCACCTTTTCCCCTGCCTTTGTGTTTCCATAGAATAAGATTCCACTCTTATTATACACGAGTCCAATGAAGTATAGTCTAGAACACACCATTCACAGTGACATTAAAACATCCAGAATCTCCAATGTCTGAGGTGGTGATGTTGAAGTTGTGTCTGGCCTTGGTGAAGCCACATCTGGGAGTATTGATTTAGGACTGAGATGAGGAAAACTTTCTTTACTGAAAGTTTGTGAATCTTTGAAGTTCTGTAAACCAGAGAGCTGTGAATGCTTAGTTGTTGTGATAGAGATCGATAGAATTTTGGATACTAAGGGAATCAAAGGATATTGAGGTAGAAGATCAACCATAATCTTATTGAATGATGGAGCAGGCTCGAAGGGCCGAATGGCCTACTCCTGTTCATATTTCTTATGTTCTTACTGCATTCAGTTTTTATCTACATATTGCAGGGAAGGTGTAGAATTATTGAAGTAAGTCTAAAGGAGGTCCCTGCAGTAGATTCCTGAACTTAAAGGGTTGACTTATGAAGAAAGATGGTCTGCCCCCTGGGACTTTAATCCTTGGAGACGAAGAGTACATTTGGGGAACTTAAAGGCCTTTATGCTTTACATGGGTATGGAGAATTTGGAGCCAAGAAAGTCTTCTGTCTGCCAGAGGATTTGAGAACTAGGGTGAAAATTCAAAGAAAAGGGTATCAAAACAGGAAATGTGGGTAATTTTTTTTCCAGTGAGCAGGTGATAGAATTGACTACAAGTGGGGGTAGTGAAACAGAAAATAAGATGTTTAAAAAGCAGCTGGCAGATAATTAAAAAGAAATAGCTAAAAATTAGATAGGACTGCTCACGGATGATGGAATGGTGGAGATATTAAATAAATATTTTACAGCGGTTTATACAACTGAATGTGGAAGAGAAAATGTAGGTGTACCAGACCACAATGTGGAACAATTGCTGGAGATAACTATAGACAAGGAATTGGTTCTGACAAAAGTAGAACTCAAGCTGGAATTCCCTTCCTAAAACAACATCTCCAACCCCTTTGACCAAGCTTTTAGCCACCCCACGAAATAGCTCCTTCTTTGGCTCAGGATCCTTTTTACCTCGTGAATTTGGGGATTTTTTCTACATCAAATGCGCGATATAATTTAAAGTGGTTGTGTCACCACCTCATTCAAATTACAGCGCTATCTCTGGAAGCAGCTATGCAATATAAATGCAGTATTTGACAAGATTCCTAACCACATTTCTACCGGCATTTGCCAAATGGCTGGGGAAGCTGCATATGCATAAAATGACTTTGTTAGCTCACCTGATGGTTCACCGAATTTCCCCAATGACCAGAAAGGCCCCAGACTTTATCCCTCGTTTATGGACAGTCAGCTCATAGGGCGTTCTACAATTGACCAAACAGCCCAGAATACAAAAGGAAGAAATCACTTCCTGCTCATCACTATCCAGTGACCTGGTGTTTGGATATCAGATGGGGGCTGGATCAGCTGTGATACTCGTCACAGTTGAATGGTTTCCAACACACATGAAAATTGACTATTTTAGTGAGGTACTGCAGAGTGCCTGGTGCCCAGGAAACCCAATTTCTGCTTCCAACAATAAAGTTTGCATTGGCATTGGGACAGCAATGTGTTCTGAAGCAGCTGCAGAAGCCACCTTGTGGGGTGGATCTTAGACCCCATGGAGACAACAGTGACCCCTCGTTTACTTCATTCAGCGGCAGTTTAAGCAAAGTAAACGAGCTACAGTAGTGAGGAAAACCTCAAACAAATGCCTAAACAGTACCTGCGTCGACCATTTATATGTTAAATATATTCAACAGTGCCTAATGCACTATTCAAACATACAGAATAATAAAAAGGGATGCCTTTCATAAAGCTAATATGCATTATAGTACATAAAACAGGAGCTACTCATTATCTGCAAGTAGCAGGTGTATCAACGGAGAAATTCCCCATTCTTCGTGCACTGGTGTATTTAATGGATGGGAAATTTGGACCATTGCAATACAACCATTTCATTTTTTTCAAACTGATTTGACTAATAAAGAAATTTCAAATTAGTAAGAATACTTGTCGAGATGCCCGAATGTCCTTCTACAATATGCTGCATCAATAGGCCAGATATCATTATACCACCTCCACTACATGGCATCTTTGCAACTCAAATCCTATAATGCATACCACAATCACCACAAATAGTGTTTAAATTGTCACCGCATTAAGTCAAAATAAATCATCAGATTTAAAAGCCGTACATGCACTTTGCCACCAGAACAGCATCAAACTGATGTAAAGCATTAGTATTCAAGGGCCATCCACTCAATGATCTGTTAAATTAGACATGGCAATGGAACTCTGAACTTTACGCTGCAAGGCCCCAGGACCTTGTTAAATCATTTTCACTTAAATTAATAAAACATTATAATCCCAATTCATTTCAGCTTTAAAACAGATTATACATAAAAAAAAGTTTCAAAAAAGGATCAAGGAAGTAGAGGCTAAGTCCCACCTGACCCCTTTTATCAAGCTACTAGCATTTGCTCCTGTTTATCTCTTTCAAAAGCAATAACTGATGCTCAGTGCATCTGTGACATCACCTTGTTGGCATAAGTTTACAAAATGGATATTTGACATGGCAATTCGGAGAATCTGAAAATACTTTCAAAAATTAACCACTTAAATCACGGCATAAATGGCCACATTTCTGAAATACTTTCAAAGGCATTGGCTTCTGAAGCCAGTCAAACATCCAGTTAAGTTAATCAACAGTGCTAGAAGAAGCTACCAATCTGCACAGATGAAGAACTAATTTTGAAAACTATCAAATTTTAAAAGAAATGGCTCTCAATAAAATCTCATTGATACAGAATTCACCTCACTTGCTATAAAGGTCCAGATTTGTGGTTTGTACAAAGCCTTTTATAACATAGTCAAGTCATCTTTAAATTTCAAAATATTTTCTATAATTTATTATAATCTTAATTTTAAAAATGCTGAATCCCTTTTTTCAACAATCTACTTAATTAAATTCAAGATCAAAAAGTGACTTTAGGCTAGTTTTGAATATAAATCACCCGCAGCAAAGTGCAAATGACAACTTAAAATGATGAGGTTATGAGAATAACAGAAACTGAAGTAAAGCACTTTTATTATCATTTATAAATTTGAGAATAGGCCTAAAACATTTTTTTTCTTTAAAACTCCAGTGAAAAGGGAAGCCACATCTTCAACCCAACATCACAGTCCCAATGCGATAAAAACATGTTTTTTTTTGCACTTCGTCACAAGCTTTTCTTAAGCAAATGAAGTCAAATTCCTATGGAGAAAATACTGTGCATTGTCGATTTCACAACTATCCACATTCCTTGACAAAGGAAAAACAAAACGCAAAGTAGGAATTTTTGACGTGGATAAACGTTCACAACAACTGTTGGGCATCGTCGCTTCAATTGTTGCTAGTACATATTTGAGCTCAGACTCTATGCCAAACAGAAGAAATTCCTTCTTTACCCTGTCTGTAATAATCCATCGCCATCTTTCCACGCAGCCGCTCTGAAATCCATCCAAGCTGTCTGACCTGCCTCCATGAATGCAATGCAGCCAATAATAAAAAAAATAATCAATCAATCAGGATATCAAGCTCGTACATTCTCCTACACTGAAAAGCCGATACTTTGAAATAACCATTAACAGTTTGCCAGTTAAAAACGGACGGTCAGGGCACAATTAAATGGTCACACTAACCATTCATTCCCCGAGCCTGTGAAAACAAAAGTTCAAAATTTCAGTCCTGTAGCAGTAATTTTGCCCCATGGCATTTCACTCCTTAGCGAGGAGGTGGTGGGGGGGGCAAGGGGGCGGAAGGAGGAGAAACACAACACAGCAAGCAAACAAAGGAGGCCGTTTCAATTCAGCTGTGCCAAGTATTGCCTGCTTTTCTTTGCACTCTCTCAGCATGGCACCCTTCCCAAGCATCTTTGGCATCACTCCAGCCAGTGCCAGTCTGTCTAATCCAGCTCCCAAAAGGTACCTTCCTGGATCGTTTCGGAAACAAACAAGATCAACCGAGCTGCCACCGGATTCTGGCAGGATTCAACTCTGCAGCTGCCAACTTCCTCACACGCTTCATTTTTTTTTCATACCGATCTGCTGTGCAATAACATGCCACTGAAAGTTTATTAAATTAAATAAAGAAAGAGTTCAGAAGTACTAGGGATCACTCAACGCAAAGAACTCACTCCTTGTCTCTCTTTCTCTCCCCCCTCTCACTGGAACTGTCCACATGCGACACAAGCACCACCTGCAGCTTGGAGTACTTTGGTGGCCAACCAGTGGGCAGACTCCTTAATACCAGCTCCAGTCTCTACCCTCAAAGCATCCTGGGTAATTTCAGAGTGGCAATCCTCTCATGTTTATTTCATAAAAGAGCCCATGTATCTTATTGAACTCCTTGCACACAGAATTGTAATTACCAGCATATCAGCACCTACATACAGTATAATTATAGCTGGTTTTCCTCGCTTCATTATGCATCTCCCACCAAGCTGTAAAAGGTCATCAGTATTCAGCTATAGATGAATTATTTAGCAACCTTGTTACTTTTACTTTACCAGATATAAAAGATATATGTTTATCACTATAAGAGCAGTATCAGCAAAGCAATTTAATTTAAAATAAAATACACACATGCATATCAAATCAACGCATAAATACAATTAAGCAGGAGAGTTGATCATAAACTAGGGTTTTGCTGATGATTTACAAAAGACCTTTGTTTTTGCTGCTGGCATTTATCAGAGACAGTTGGCATCACAGTGTATAAACTACAGTAACAGCTCAATACAGCAGCCTGCACACTACAGTGGGCAGCCACTGTACCAACAAATGCAAACATAAACACAGAACCTTCAGCCAAACTACAGCTGTATAAAAGGGTGTATATTCAAATTACTTCAAGATACAAATGAGGTGTCACACCCTGTTTGGGTTAAAGCCGTATCACAGCAAATAAAAAGTTTGCTTCAGTTTCTGAAATTATGTTCTTTCAAAAGCAAAATAAAAGCAAGTCAAACCAAAAACAGAACAAAAAAATTGCCTCAATTCTGTTCATTAAAAAAAAGTGTTGAATACTGGCTTTTACATCTTGGTGTACCTGGTTATCAAAAAACAAATGCAGTTTTTAACCCAAAAATTGAAATCATTCTGAATTGAACCACATTTTCTCATGAAAAAACTGTGCCTCTCTAGAATACTTCACTTAAAAAAAAATTATTTAATAAATTAGATTGCTACAAAATGAATTAAGTATTGTTCTGAGCTTAAGCAATGTCACTTTATAAGGGATAGTTCATAATCTCCAATTGAAACCTTAAACCAATATATTAACTATTTTAATACTCGCTCTATAATTACCCATGTTTTCACTAACATTTTTACTAAAATAATTACTTAAACTACAATGATTCCATTTGAATTAAAAATATATTTATTTAGTTATTTTTGGGGCAATATCTTCATGCTTAGTCTTCATATGTGGCAATAGAAAAAACATTGTGAAAAAGAAAAAGGAGCTATGGAACAAAAAAAAACCTAATTCAACCCATCAATCCCATTCCTTGCAAATCAGTCCAGTCGAGAATTCTGCTTATTTATTCAGTCTCCTGATAGATATTTCTCCCTGACCCCCAAAGGCATTCAGGCAAAATTTCAACTACCTGCCTACTGTTACACCCTGGTATTTATCCCTGGTCCATTGATTTCCACAGATAGCATTTCTATGATTCCCCGCAGTACAAGAATCATTGTGTTTCATAAAGTAACGAGGGTAGAATTCAACTTGGGCAGGGGTACAAACGTACAGTAACGGATTGGCCGCCCATCATACATCCCACCCGGTTCGGACAGTGTGCATTATGGCAGCCAATCTGTTAGTGACTATATTGTGCCTCTGCCAAAGTTACATTTTACCTCCAATGGATCATCCATCTATACTGCCCCCTATAACCTTCAAATCACATTCCTAACCGTAAAAATCTACAGTATAGAAGAGGCCATTTGATCCATCATGTCCCTGTTGTTTCTTCGCTGGAGCAATCCAAAACTAATGCCACTGCCCTGCTTTCGTCCCATTGTCCTGTATCATCATCTGCTTCGAAGGTTTATCTACTCTTCCCTTAACAGATGCGATAGTCTTTGCCTTACTAGTCCCTGTGGGAAAACACTGCATGCTATCACAACTCTCTGCATAAAATAACTCTGCTAACCTCTCTCCTCACTCTTTTCATGACAAATTTAAACTGGTCAACCCCTCCCCCATCCCCAACCAGAGGAAATAACCTTTCTCTATTCACTACCTTGAGAATGTTAAAAACATCTTTTGCTATGCCATGAGAGCGAAACAGTGGGATAAGATCCAACATAGACACAATTTGCTAAATAGCTTCCTTCTTTGGTGTAAACTTCTATGGTTCTGAATCATTTCTTAGCCTTCTTGGCGGCATTAGACGTAGTTCCAGTAAGTATCTCAAGTCTCTACTCTTAACTATTCTTTCTAATCCTGATTATCTATGCTATACACTCTCAATGGTTTTGTTGTCTTTTCTATAATAGTGTCCAAAACTGCACAATGTACTCTAACTTAGAATCATAGAATGATGCAGCAAAGGAGACAATTCGGTCCATTGCTCCTGTGTTTGCTCTTTGAAACAGCTATCCAATTAGTCCCACACCCGAACTCTATCCCCATACCCCTGTAATCTTTTTGCCTTCAAGTATTTATCCAATTCCCTTTTGAAAGTTACTATTGAATCTGCTTCCACCACCCTGTCAGGCAATACATTCCAAATCACAACTAGCTGCACAAAAAATAATCCTCATGTTGCCTCGAGTTTTTTTGCCTATCATCTTAAATCTGTGTCCTCTGGTTACCAACCCTTCTGCCACTGGAACAGTTTTTTCTATTTACTCTATTAAAACCGTTCATGATTTTGAATACCTGTATCAAATCTTCTCTTAACCTTCTCTGCTCCATGGAGAACAACCCCATCTTCTCCAGTCTCTCCACATAATTTACATCCCTCATCCCTGCTACCATTCTAGTAAATTTCTTCTGCACCCTCTCAAAGGCCTTGACATCCTTCCTAAATTGTGGTGCCTAGAATTGAACATAATACTCCAGCTGAAATGTTTTCGAAAGGTTTTACATAACTTCTTTGCTTTCGTACACCAAGCCTCTATTAATGAAGCCAATAATCCCATCTGCTTTTTAATGGCCTTCTCAACTTTTCCTGCCACCTTTAAAGGGTTGTGTACTTACACATACAGGTCTCTTCCTTCCTACACCCCCTTTAAAATTCTACCATTTAGTTTATACTGCCTCTCCTAATTCTTCATTTCAAACTTCTCTGTGTTAAATTTCATCTGCAATGTTTCGGTGCAAGGTGTCACTGTCCCTTTAATAACATGGACTTTAATTTTGCTTACAATTCTATTATGTGGTACTTTGTTAAACGCCCTTTGGAAGTCCATATACACATCAACTACCCTCATCAACCCTCTCGGTTACTTCATCAAAGAACTTGATCTAACCATTGCCTTATACAAGCTGATAACCCTTTTGCTCTGATACTCTATGACCCTATTTATAAAATCTAAAATGCTACTGGCTTTTTTATGGCTTCTTCTACCTCCACTTTCAAGGAATTATGTATTTGCGCAGCCAGGTCTCAAATGTTCCTTCACAACCGTGGGCGTATTTCTAATGAGTGAAGATACAAAAGGCAAGATTTGCGAGAGGTTTGCGACCGGGTTTTCGCCACGAATTGACCCTCTGCGGCAAAAACCCGGGCGGGATCCTCGGGTACCCGTTTGCGGCAGCGCTTCCAAGTACTGCTGGGGAAAGATGCACCGACATGGAACAACCCCCATTGAGTTTGGGCACTCACCCGACCCGTACGCTGCGCCCTGAACACCAACAGGTCAAACCTGTCAGTGCAACTTTGCCGGCAACGGTAAGTCAGAAAACCTGCAAAAAAGGCAAGTTAAAGTTTTTATTTTTTACATTTTTTTTGCAGCAATTAGTTAGTTAAGGGTCTTGTAAATGGTTTGGAATGTCTTTTGGAATTTTTTCCCCCCCCTTCCAAGGCCTCTCTCGCAGCGCTCCCGGCCCCGCACTAAAATTGGCCAGGATCACGGTTTTGCGCCGATAGCACTTGTGCAACGCCTCCCTTTGCGATGCGGATCCAAAAGCCGAAAGTTAGGCCTTAAATTGTTAGTGCAGCAAAACCGCTTATTTTCACTTATCGTTTGAGTTTTCGCCCAAAAACCCCAAAACCCGAAAATCCAGCCCCTAGTTCCTATTTTTCCTCCCAAAATACAACGTCACACTTCACTACATTAAACTGCAGCTCCCACCTGCCTACCCATTCTACTAAACTGTTATGTCCTTCTGAAGTCTTTTACAGTCCTCCATGTTTGCTAAATTCCCCAATTTTTTGGTCAAAAGCAAATTTTGATATCATGCTCCCTATATGGCCAAGTCCAAATCATCGGAGTAGATTTTCAACATGCCATCCGGGCACAAAACTATATATATATATACACATATATAAAATAAATAAATAAATAAATAAATAATCAAGAACACAAAAAAATGTAACAAGTCTCCTGTGTGACACCTTATTGAATGCCTTCTAAAAATCCATATACACTCCATTTACTGCATGCCCTTCATCTAGACAGTCATTTCTTTAAAAAAAAACTTCATTTTGATAGACAACATGCTTTTTAAAAAAAAAATCATACTCACTGTCCTTGATTATCCCATTCATCTCGAAAGGATCAATAATTTGATGTCAAATTATATATTCCAAGTCTTTGCCCCCAACTGTGGTTAGACTAACTGGTCTATAGTTACCTGCACGAGTGTTAAATTCACTATCCACTAGTCCCCTGGAACAATTTACATATCTAGGGCTCAATTTTCTCCAATGCCGTTTGTTGGCATAGTTTAAGAGTTACACCTGTTTTCTGGGGGCCTGACTACGCCAAAAAAAACTTACAATTTTCCCCGTTTTAATTTTTGAAAAATGACGTTTTCTACGTGACTGGTATGGGCGCGCATGCCTAGTACACCTCCAGGTCTCCATTCAGACATTGTTAAAAAGCCAGTTTTGTGAGAGAACTTTTCTTCTGAGTGGAAAGAATCGGGGCTGCAATATGCAACGCGGTTCAAGAACCAAGAATTTCTCACAGGACGAAGTGGAGACCCTGGTTACTGTAATTGAGGCCAGGTGGCATGAGCTGGACACCAGCAAAAGTCAAATGAAAGTTAAACCAAAAGAAAAGAACACACACTGGAACCAAGTTACACAAAATTACCGTGCAATGGTGACCACCCCGAGGTCCGGAAGCCAGTGCAAAAAGAACCTTGGTCAAGTAGTTGGTGCAAGTAATATTTTCATTTATTCACTGGAATTGCAATTGTAAATGTGACCATCCATATGCTGCCCCTAGCAGAAAGACACCCTCTCTAAAAAGTTATATTTTCATCTTTACAGAGGAAGGTGGCACACAACAAAGAGAGAACTCTAACAGGAGGAGGCCTGGCAAATCTGCAGCCACTAACACCCGTGAAAGACAGGGTCACTGCTTTGATGGGTCCTGCCTGGAGAAAAGCAACCGCTACGGCACAAGCTGGGCCCACACTCGAGGGAAAGGGCAAGTCCTGCAAGTCCAGTCTGGCTTTGCTAAGTGTTAAGGACTGCAGGGGCTAGCCATGCTTCGGTTCACGGGGATGTCTCCGTCAGCTACGCTTCGGTTGATGCAATGTGCTATCATTCATCATGGTCCTTCAAATGAGCCTGCTGCCTGCGCTGTGTGAGCCTACTCATACCACCCTGCTCCCCCTCTGCTGCTAACCATTTGTCTGTTCTGTTATATTTTGCAGAACTTGAGGCCAACCCCGACTAGGCTGAAGCTGATGCAGATGATTCAGACGTGGACGAGCCTGAAGAGGAGAACATCTTCCAATCCCACCTTTCAGACCAAGAGCATGGGGGTGAGGGGGTGGATGAAGCCCCCACTGTTGTACTCATTGTGGAGGAGGTGCTGATGCTGCCCATTGAGGTGCCAACTCCTTTCCCAAGTGGTACGAGTGTTGGGACGTTCCATGGTTTCTCACAGTCCAAGGCTGTGGGTCCCAGTCACACCCAGGGTGAGGAGGGGAAGGAGAGCTCGACAGCACTCTCCTGAGATGCAGGATGTAACAGATGTGATTCAGATGATGTCAATGAGTGCAGAGAGCATTGACCTTACGCAATCACTCCTGGACACCATCAGTGGGGTGGATGATGCAATATCGGGACTTTCGGGAGAAGTAACAACACTCTCGCGAGCAACGGGAACATTATCCAGGCACATGAGGGAGGGCGTGTCACAGGTAGCTGATACATTGTCGGTGAACATGAGGGATAGAATGTTGCAGGTAGTTGAGAAGCTGTCGGTGCACATGAAGGAGGGAATGTCGGAGTTAGCTGCTGCAATAAGGGAACACGCCCAGACCCTGCAGCGATTGACGGAATCAACGGTCACTCCCACTCCAATCCCCAGACCAACCTCAGGTACGGTGACGCTGGTTCATCCACAGGTCGAGGAAGACAATGAAACGGCCCAAGCCAGGCCTTCCACATTACCGTCTGTCCATGCCCCTAAAACAAGAAGTGTGCATTTCCCGAGATGTTCAAATGGATAAGCTTGGTCCCAATCTGAGAAACACTGCGCCATCACCAGCGGGCAGGGGTGGAGTCACCAAGACCAAGCGCAGCGGGCGGTCTTAGAATAAGGTGGAGAAGAGATGGGTGCAGCCTTTATTTGCTGCTGTTCTTATTATTGTTGTTACTGCTGCTCTTATGTTATTGTTTTTTTTAAAACTGATCTCAGATTAAATGTTTTTTGTAAGTTATGTAAATTTACAAGTTTAAAAGTTTGTAAGTGACCTTAACTGAATAGTTAAAGTTTGATACAAGAATATTTTTATTAAAATTAAGTACAAACATTAAAATTTTGAATAAACCTAATTATATATTTTAAATTATAACTGAATCATTTACATTATTTGTTCCATTATTAACAACACAACATTATGGAACAGGTCCAAATAATAAACATTTGGAATAGTTGCCTCTGAGCTTTCAGGCAGCAAAGCGTTCACGGATGAGCTGCTGGCGCAAGGCTCGTTAAAGGGGCATGACTGCTCGCCCTCTTCCACCGTCATGCTCCGGGTTGAGGAAGTTGCATGGCTTCCTCATCCTCCTAGTCATCTGCCTCTTCCTCATCATCAGCCACTCTCACCTCAGGTGGGTCTTCTACTACCAGCTGCTGCTGCCTCATGATAGCCAAGTTAGACAGCATGCAGCACACAAGTGAACTGACCAACAATCTCAGGGGAGTATTGCAAGTAGCCTCCGGAATGGTCCAGGCATCGGAAACGCTGTTTCAAGATGCCAATGGTCCTCTCTATTATGCTGCACGTGGCAATGTGCAACATATTTTGTTCCCGTTCAGCTTCCGCCCGGGTTACACGTAGGGGCGCCATGGGCCAGGGTGGCGAGGCCGTACCCTTTGTCTCCCAGTAGCCAGCTCTGCCCTTCTGGCTGCTGCTGAAGCATAGCAGATATAGCGCTCTTGCGTAGGATGAAAGCATCACGGGTGCTCCCAGGGTACCTCGCATCAACTGCCATGATGTGATGCATATCGTCACAGACGAGCTGCACATTTAGCGAGTGGAAGCCTTTTCGGTTCCTATACATCTCGGAATCCTCCAAAAGGTGCTCGCAAGGCGATGTGGGTACAATCAATGCAGCCCTGTACCTTGGGGAAGCCAGCAATCCTGGAGAAGTCTACAGACCAATCATGCATTGCCTGGGCAGTCATGGGGAACTTTATGTAGTCATTCCTCCGGGCATATAGTGCAGCAGTCACCTGCTGAATTGCAGATATGTTTTGCATGTTGAGAAATGGTGCACACATCCCCAGTTGTGGCCTGGAATGATCCAGATGCATAAAATGAAAGTGCAGCTGTAACCTTTACTTCAACTGACAAAGCAGTCCTCCTGACGCTTCTTGGCTGCAGGTTTGCTTTTATTAACTCTCAGATCTCGATTGCAACTTTTATGCGGAAACACAGCCTTCTCACAGTCTGCCTCACTCAGGTGCAGGTATGAACACCTGTCTCGATATACCCAATGTGGGTAAGGCCTCCTGCCCATCATCCTACGTGCTCCGAGGTTCCTCTGTGATGCTGTCTAATCAATCTTCTCCTCCACAGCACCATCATGCAGAAGGCTTGCACGAGGTATGGATTTGTAACAACCTCAAAACACTAGGACAAAGCACTCACACCTCTTCTTCCCTCTCTCTCTCTCTCTCCCCAAGGTGGAGGCTCTAGTCTGGCCCACACCCTGGTTTGCTTACTACAGGAAGCTAGGCATTTAATGAAGACATTTGGGGCAACAAACACGCATTTCAATTATTACTGGGTGCGATATTTATTAGTTTTACATTGTGTCGGTGTAAGGAAATGTTTGTGCCGTCTCCGCTGCTCACCGGGCTCGAGAGTCGGAGCACCGGCCGGCAGCATTGTTCCCTCGGACGGACACAGGCTCGGCTTCCACCCCCCGCACCCCCTCCCCGCTCCACCCTTCCTGGGCTTCTTTTGAAGCAGAGTCCCGAGGTCCTGTGTCCGGGCGAGGGAGCGATTCTGCCGGCCGGCGCTCCGACCCTCGAGCCCGGTGAGGAGAGGTTCGGTGGTGGGGTGGTACTTTTAAAACAATCAAAAATTCCAGATTTCCATTACACTTTCCAATAGATATAATTTCTCCCTTTTGACTTTCAAAAAATGAAGATTTATGATGCATATTCTCTGTCTAAATGATGCCCTCTTCACTCCCTAAAACTTCAACTAAAAACAATGGCATCTTTCGACGCCGGTTTTGTAATGTGTACTGAGATTTGCTGAGTGCCCAGAATGTTTTTTGGGAGTGGTCACCATACGCCATCGTAGAAAAAATCCAAGTTGGCCAAATTTGCTTCAATGTCAAAAACTGGCGCAGACATCAGGTTACACCCTCAATGCCACAAAAAAATCGTAGCCTAAAAAAATCGTACCTAAGTGAATTACGCTGGCGCAGAAACTTTGGAGATTTTAAATTTACTCAAAAAAAAAAAACAGTGCACGCCAAAAAACCGCACAGATAATTGGGGAAAATTGAGCCCCTAAAGAGCAATGCAAAATTGGGGTCAGAGCCTCTTATCTCCTGTGACAATTTCCAACTGACTTCTTCCAACAGCTTTGGGTGCTTGCCATCAGCAACCAGTATCAGTAATATAGTAATATATCCACTTTAAGGGTCCAAAATTCGGTACCGTTTAGTTCCATGTTTTTGGAGTGAACAGTGTTTGGTAGAGCTAACTTAATTTTGCAAGTTTCACTAATGGTATAATGCCGTCCTTAACAGCTAACAGCCGTGTTTTTAAGTAACGTTTTTCTGACGTCATTCGGGGTCAAACCCACCCGTAACGCCATTTTGCCCATTTTTGCGAGTTTCGCCATAAGGATTTGAAAAAAAAATTTTTATATAAAAGGACGCCACTAGGGACCACTTTGTAAAACCTTACCTTACCAAGTCGGAGTCCGATTGAAATCGGCGTTACCGATGCCATCTTGATTTGTTGTGTTGATCTGTATTTATGTTCCTACTGAATGTAGTGATGCAATATTATCTTTCAATTACTTCATTATAAAAAGAAAGTTATTTTATTTTTAGGACTTAATATTTATTGTGATGGAAAACTCGGCGGGCCATTTGGCCAGGGATAGGGGAGGCTGCGGAGGGCCATTTGGACAGGGAACACCCAACATGCTCCATGACTGTGGAACAGTAAAACAACAAAGAAAAGCTGAAGAATGTTATATTAGCACTGAACAGTACAGTACTCATTTGCGAATCGTCGGCAGAGTCCGACGGCTCGAACGGGGAGTTCCGTTTCAGCATCAAAACACTCCCAGGGCAGGTACAGCACAAGTTAGCTAGAGTACAGCTCTGTCTACACAATTATATAAAAGCAGCCCTCAGCCCACATTTCCTTCCTCCCACGCCCGGGAACCAGAGAGAGACAGCTCGTTCCCTCTCATTGCGCCTCACGTTACCCTGGAAACCTAAATGCTTGGGCATGCGCAGAGAACTGGCCTCATTCTTTCGGCACTAATAATTAGCTTCACCCTCAAAAACAAAGGTGTTTCTATGTTGCGCCAAAATGAAAACTAATTTTGGCAAAACTTCGGACTTTTATTGGGCGTTATTTCGGCTTAAAAAAAAAACAGTTGTTGATCTGAAATAGCGCCAAAAAACGGCAATGTGGAATTTTGGACCCTAAGTTCTGGGTGTCATGGTACATCAGTCATTGAAAGTTGGCATGCAGGTACAGCAGGCGGTGAAAGCAGCAAATGGAATGTTGGCCTTCATAGCTAGGGGATTTGAGTATAGGAGCAGGGAGGTCTTGTTGCAGTTATACAGGGCCTTGGTGAGGCCTCACCTGGAATATTGTGTTCAGTTTTGGTCTCCTAATCTGAGGAAGGACGTTCTTGCTATTGAGGAGTGCAGCGAAGGTTCACCAGACTGATTCCCGGGATGGCAGGACTGACATATGAGGAGAGACTGGATCGACTGGGCCTGTATTCACTGGAGTTTAGAAGGATGAGAGGGGATTTCATAGAAACATATAAAATTCTGATGGGACTGGACAGGTTAGATGCAGGAAGAATGTTCCTGATGTTGGGGAAGTCCAGAACCAGGGGACATAGTCTAAGGATAAGGGGCAAGCCATTTAGGACTGAGATGAGGAGAAACTTCTTCACTCAGTTGTTAACCTGTGGAATTCCCTACCACAGAGAGATGTTGATGCCAGTTCATTAGATATATTCGAGAGAGAGTTAGATATGGCCCTTCCGGTTAAAGGATCAAGGGATACTGAGGTGAATGATCAGCCATGATCCTATTGAATGGTGGTGCAGGCTCGAAGGGCCGAATGGCCTACTCCTGCACCGAGTTTCTATGGCCCCAAGTTTCCACACGCTCCAAAATGGGCGCCGCTCCGAGCTGGGCGCCCGTTTTTCACGCCAAAAACGGCACCTGAAAAAAAACGCGCGATTCTGGAGCGCCCTGCAGCTCCATGTCTGCTTGGCGCGGCGCCCAGGGGGGCGGAGCCTACCACTCGCGCCGATTTTGTAAGTGGGAGGGGGCGGGTACCATTTGAATTCGTTTTTTTCGTGCCGGCAACGCTGCGCGTGCACATTGGAGCGTTCGCGCACGCGCAGTGTGAAGGAAACATTGGCACTCGGCCATTTTTGTAGTTCTTTGTAGCTGTTTAATTTTTGAACATTTTTTAATAAAAGCACATTGCCCTTCTATGATCAGCACTGAGGCTTCTTGCAGCAGTGAGAAGACTGCAGGAAGCCTCAGAAGTTGAGGCAGCAGTTTCCCAACGGCCTCCTTCCCCCCCCACCCGCCGTCGGGAACGGCTGCCTCCTCCCTCCCTCCCGTTCACGGGAACGACACCACACCGCTGAGCTGACTGTAAGGCTTCCACCTCAAGTGGAAGGCTGCTTGCTGCCTGCTTACTGCCCCTCCCTCCCTCCCGTTCGCGGGAACGACGCCACACCGCTGAGCTGACTGTAAAGCTTCCACCTCAAGTGGAAGGCTGCTTGCTGCCTGCTTACTGCCCGACTGCCCGCCCCTCCCTCCCTCCCGTTCGCGGGAACGATGCCACACCGCTGAGCTGACTGTAAAGCTTCCACCTCAAGTGGAAGGCTGCTTGCTGCCTGCTTACTGCCCGACTGCCCCTCCCTCCCTCCCGTTCGCGGGAACGACGCCACACCGCTGAGCTGACTGTAAAGCTTCCACCTCAAGTGGAAGGCTGCTTGCTGCCTGCTTACTGCCCGACTGCCCGCCCCTCCCTCCCTCCCGTTCGCGGGAACGATGCCACACCGCTGAGCTGACTGTAAAGCTTCCACCTCAAGTGGAAGGCTGCTTGCTGCCTGCTTACTGCCCGACTGCCCGCCCCTCCCTCCCTCCCGTTCGCGGGAACGATGCCACACCGCTGAGCTGACTGTAAAGCTTCCACCTCAAGTGGAAGGCTGCTTGCTGCCTGCTTACTGCCCGACTGCCCGCCCCTCCCTCCCTCCCGTTCGCGGGAACGACGCCACACCGCTGAGCTGACTGTAAAGCTTCCACCTCAAGTGGAAGGCTGCTTGCTGCCTGCTTACTGCCCGACTGCCCGCCCCTCCCTCCCTCCCGTTCGCGGGAACGATGCCACACCGCTGAGCTGACTGTAAAGCTTCCACCTCAAGTGGAAGGCTGCTTGCTGCCTGCTTACTGCCCGACTGCCCGCCCCTCCCTCCCTCCCGTTCGCGGGAACGATGCCACACCGCTGAGCTGACTGTAAAGCTTCCACCTCAAGTGGAAGGCTGCTTGCTGCCTGCTTACTGCCCGACTGCCCGCCCCTCCCTCCCTCCCGTTCGCGGGAACAACGCCACACCGCTGAGCTGACTGAAGCACTTTCACACAGGTAGGAAGATGGTTTATTTAATCTTTTCTTTGCTTATAAATGTTTATTCAGGTTGGATTTATTTGTATAATATAAGTATAAATAAGGATTTATTGTAGAATTTAATGACTTCCCTTCCCCCCCCCCCCACTCGTTTTGGACGCCTAATTTGTAACCTGCGCCTGATTTTTTAATTTGTAGACAAGGTTTTTTCAGTTCTGCAAAAATCTTCACTTGCTCCATTCTAAGTTAGTTTGGAGTACGTTTTCACTGTGGAAACTTTGAAATCAGGCGTCAGTTCCGAATTCTGTTCCGAAGTGAAACTGTTCTAACTGACTAGAACTGCAGAAAAAAAAAGTGAAGAATTGCGATTTCTAAGTTAGTCCGTTCTCCACCAGTTGCTCCTAAAAATCAGGCGCAAATCATGTGGAAACTTGGGCCCTATGTTTCTGCTATTTTTTCCATTAAAAATTCCTTCACTACAGTTATCTCTAGCAATTGGTACGCCTCTTGTACATCTACATTCTCACTTCCAGAGTCATTGGTAAGCACAGATGTAAAAATCTATTTTTTTTTTGTAAAAATTAAATTAAAATGACATTGTATTATGTTCCACTATTCTGGGGAGACGGGTGAGGGTGTAAGGAAAAAAAAGATGAGAATTTATTCTACAGCATTAGCTCAAACTGAATAATATGAACTTGAAATTAAGAAATGTCCAGAATAAATTACTAGACACCATCTCTGAACAGATTCACTAACACAGCTACGCCTAATTTTAATAAATCATTGCTATTTTTTAACTAAAAGCAAAAAGTACTAATAGCAAAGCAAATGCTGATGAGTTTAAGAACATAGGAAATATCGGGTATGGTAGCATAGCGATGATGATACTGTGCTAATGACCCTTACTTGACCTCGTCCTCACCAATCTACCTGTTGCATTTGTATCTGTCCATAACGATATTGGTAGGAGTGACCACTGCACAGTCTTTGTGGAGACGAAGTCCCGTCTTCACGTTGAGGACACCCTCCATGTTGTGTGGCACTACCATAGTACTAAATGGGATAGTTTCAGACTAGATCTAGCAGCTCAAATCTGGGCATCCATGAGAACTGTGGGCCATCAGCAGAATTGTATTCCACCACAATCTGTAACCTCATGACTCAGCATATCCTTCACTCTACCATTACCATCAAGCAAGGTGATCAACCCTGGTTCAATGATGAGTGGACAAGAGCATACCAGGAGCAGCACCAGGTGTGCCTGAAAATGAGGTGCCAATCTGGTGAAACAACACAGGGCTATGTGCATGTTAAACGGCGGAAACAGCATGCTATGGACAGAGCTAAGCAATCCCACAACTAACGGATCAGATCAAAGCTCTGCATTCCTGCCACATCCAGTCATGAAAGGTGGTGGAAAATTAAACAACAACAGGAAGAGGAGACTCCACGAACAATGAAATTGTCAACGATGGTAGAACCCAGTACATGGAAAAGGCAAGGCTGAAGCATTCTCAACTCTCTTCAGCCAGAACCCGACAATATCCTAGCTGTAATGCTGAAGACTTGAGCTCCAGAACTAGCCATGCCTCTAGTCAAGCTGTTCCAGTATAGCTACAAAATTGGCATCTACCCAGCAAAGTGGAAAATTTCCAGGCATATCCGATCCACAAAAAGCAGGACAAATCCAATCCAGCCAATTACCATCCCATCAGTCTACTCGAAATCATCAACAAAGTAATGAAGGTGTCGTCAAAAATGCTATTAAGTGGCACTTACTCACCAATAACCTGCTCACTGATGCTCAATTTGGGTTCTGCCGGGGTCACTCAGCTCCAGACTTCATTACAGCCCTGGTCCAAACATGGACAAAAGAGCTGAATTCCAGATGTGAGACGAGAATGACTTCCCTTGATATCAAGGCAGCATTTGACCGAGTGTGGCACCAAGGAGCCCAAGTAAAACTGAAGTCAATGGGAATCGGGGGAAAACTCTCAACTGGCTGGAATCATATCAAGCACAAAGGAAGATGGTTGTGGTTGTTGGAGGCTAATCATCTGAGCCCCAGGACGTCACTGCAGAAGCTCGGGATAAACGAGTCCTTTTCAGAATGGCAGGCAGTGACTAGTGGAGTGCCGCAGGGCTCAGTGCTGGGACCCCAGCTCTCTACAAAATACATCAAAGATTTGGATGAAGGAATTGAGTAATATCTCCAAGTTTGCAGATGACACTAAACTGGGTGGCAGTGTGAGCTGTGAGGGGGATGCTAGGAGGCTGCAGGGTGACTTGGACAGGTTAGGTGAGTGGGCAAATGCATGGCAGATGCAGTATAATGTGGATAAATGCGAGGTTATCCACTTTGGGGGCAAAAACGCGAAGACAGATTATCTGAATGGCGGCAGATTAGGAAAAGGGGAGTGTGCAACGAGACCTGGGTGTCATGGTTCATCAGTCATTGAAAGTTGGCATACAGGTACAGCAGGCGGTGAAGGCGGCAAATGGTTTGTTGGCCTTCATAGCTAGGGGATTTGAGTATTGGAGCAGGGAGGTCTTACTGCAGTTGTACAGGGCCTTGGTGAGGCCTTGCCTGGAATATTGTGTTCAATTTTGGTCTCCTAATCTGAGGAAGGACGTTCTTGCTATTGAGGGAGTGCAGCGAAGGTTCACCAGACTGATTCCCGGGATGGCAGGACTGACATATGAGGAGAGACTGGATCAACTGGGCCTTTATACATTGGAGTTTAGAAGGATGAAAGGGGATAGAAACATAAGATTCTGATGGGATGAGACAGGTTAGATGCGGGTAGAATGTTCCCGATGTTGGGGGAAGTCTAGAACTAGGGAACAAAGTCTTAGGATAAGGGATAGGCCATTTAGGACTGATGAGGAGAAACTTCTTCACTCAGAGTTGTTAACCTGTGGAATTCCCTGCCGCAGAGAGTTGTTGATACCAGTTCATTGGATATATTCAAGAGGGAGTTAGACATGGCCCTTACGGCTAAGGGGATCAAAGGGTATAGAGAGAAAGCAGGAAAGGATACTGAGGGAATGATCAGCCATGATCTTATTGAATGGTGGTGCAGGCTCGAAGGGCCGAATGGCCTACTCCTGCACCAATTTTCTAATTTTCCTCAGGGCAGTTTCCTAGGCCCAACCATCTTCAGCTACTTCATCAATGACCTTTCCTCCATCATAAGATCAGAAGTGGGGATTATTCATCGATGACTGCACAGTTTTCAGTTCCATTCACAACTCCTCAGAAAATGAAGCAGTCCGTACCCACATGCAGCAACACCTGGACAACATCCAGCCTTAGGCTGATAAATGGCAAGTAACATTCACACCCCACATGTGCCAGGTAATGACCATCTCCAACCACCTCCCTTTACATTCAATGGCATTACCATCGCCGAATCCCCCACCATCAACATTCTGGGGTCACACCATTGACCAGAAACTTAATTGGAACAGCCACATAAATACTGTGGCTACAAGAGCGGGTCAGAAGCTGAGTATTCTGTGGTGAGTGACTCACCTCCCGACTCCCCAAACCTTTCCACCACCTACAAGGCCCAAGTCAGGAGTGTGATGGAATATTCTCCACTTGCCTGGATGAGTGCAGCTCCAAGAACACTCAAGAAACTCGACACCATCCAGGACAAAGCAGCCCGCTTGATCGGCACTACATCCACCACCTTGAACATTCATTCCCTCCACCATCGGCGCAACGTGGCTGCAGTGTGCACACCATCTACAAGGTGCACTGCAGCAACTCACCAAGGTTTCTTTGACAGCACCTCCTAACCCGCGACCTCTACCACCTAGAAGAGCAACAGCAGGCACACACCATCACACCATCACACACCATCCTGACTTGGAAATATATCGCTGTTCCTTCATCATTGTTGGGTCAAAATCCTGCAACTCCATCCCTCACAGCACTGTGGGAGTACCTTCACCACACAGACAGCAGTGGTTCAAGGCGGCTCATCACTACCACCTTCTCAAGGGCAATTGGCGATGGACAATAAATACTGACCTTGCCAGTGAGGCCCATATCGCGTGAATCAATAAATTAAATTAAAAAAATAAAATGAAGATTTGAAAATAAGACAGGATTTAATATTTTACTGCAAACTTTATACTTTTTCTCTAACTGGAAAATGTAACAAAATATTTTAATTACATTTTCTAGTTAGAGAAAAGATATAAAGTTAGTATAAATATTTAAAAAAATGTAATTTGTGAGGATGTGAAAAGCACAAATTTTGCTTCCTCATATTATTTCCTAAGTAGAAGATTTTGAAATCGAGAAAAATCTCATTTAAAATCCAGCTGAAAATACTTTTAATATCAATTTTGTTTTGTTCTGAGGAAGAGAATGCACAACCAAGTGAAAATTATACAAAAATACCTGCAATAAAAACATTTTACATGACTTGCCTTGAACTTTAACTTTATTTAGATTCAATATTTGCACAATCCTCAAGCAAAAGAATCTAGCTTTTGGATCCAGACATAAAAGATATACAACATCTAATCATTTCCAAAGATCCCATATCTCTCAAACACACAATTAACTTCTTGTTCAAGGTCGTGACTAATATGGAGGCAAATGCAGCAGCCTTTCTGTGCTAGAAACATCTCTCTAACAGCACGGAGATGCTTTTGGTGGTACAGTTTGAACCTCCCTTATCCAGAATCACCCCTCGTCTGGAACCATTCTCGGCCACCGGGTGGCGCATGCGCAGAACTCCGACATGAACAAATTGAAGTCCTTCCTCGCTGCTGACTCCCGCATTCGATGGCCTGACCCCGCGATCCACCGCCACCCCCACCCCCAAATGATATCTCTACCGCACTCACAGCCCCAAGCCAGCCAGCCCCGATATTCCCTTGCTCAGTACCTGTACCATCCAATTTAACCCCCTCCTCGTCTGGAAAAATCCCAAGGTTCCGAATAAGGGAGGTTCAACCCGTATTGGTTGAGGGAGGAATGATGGCCAGAACACCTGGGAGAATTCCCTGTTCTTGTTCAAATAGCACCTAAGCAGCACCTGAACAGGCAGGCTAGGCCTTAGGAGGCCCACAAGAATGTCATCAATATTAGACTTTGGTCAACAGGATAGGAAAGAGCATAGTTGAATGTAGCAGAAGTCGTCCTTGCTCCTAACAAGTGTTTGTTTCCACCCTTCCATGGATACCTTTTCAGGAACAAGTGTAGTGCAGCGTTTACCCAAATTGCACGGACGAGGCCATTTGAATGGAGCTGCATCATGCCACTCCAATCGTGTAGAGTCAGCTCTAGAACGGCCCCAAAGAAAATTTTCTACTTAACATCTGCTACTGCTACTAATAACAGAGCAAGCAAGCTCCTTGTGGAAGATAACTGTTCCTAGAGATCAATTACCTTTCCATAATAACGTTTATGGCTATTTGTAATGCCTTCAGGGAAACCCGTCGGCTGGCATGTGTTCCCAAGGCCTTATAAAAAAACAGAATGGGTGGAATTTCTCAGAACTCGCCCAGACAAGCCCCCTTGATGTAGGGGATGTGTGAAATTTAAGGGAGCACTTTGATCAGCCTGGAATCCAGACTGAACTAGGATCTGCCCCAAATGCCCATTTCCATTCTTCCCAAACCCAGCTTTTTCAGGGCCACAGCTTTTCCAAAATTGTAGGTTTAGATTAAGGTTAGGAACATACGAATTACTAGACGAAAAAGGACCAAGATCCATCTAGTGTGTCTTCTACCATCTGGTAGTCACATGATAGTGATACTGGAATTGTTGACTAACCATAGCAATAAATCTCTAATAGTTAGTCTACAACAGACCCAAAATTGGCACGAGTTAAACCCTAATGGTGGAGAGCTTTGGGAACCAAAGATCCAAAGTCACCTTTTTCCCTTTCAGTCATGTTACACTTATCACGTCATCTCAAATTACTCATATTACAGAATTCAATTTAATACCACAAGCTTGCAGTTATCTCTTGATAATAAGACCTTTATTTCAAACACATAAACTTTGTAATTAATTTGGTCACCACACAACACATGTTCCAAACATTTTGTTCCACAGTACAGTACACCTACCAAGCGGTTTGCAGGTGCCATTGAGGCACTCTCCCAAAAAAAAACGAAGTAGAATGCAAACTCTGATCTCCCTAATCATTGTCCCAGTATTGCAGTGCCACAGCTAATGGACCGCTGTGCTTTCCAGTTTTTAAATGCAAAGTTATTTTAGCATTTTATTTTCAAGCTTATGTCTATTTTAGAAACCGATTCATCTTTATTTTTGTGGTTATAATTATAGATCATGTTGTAGAGTATTTTGTTTATTTTGGTTGAGTGGAACAAAGATGATGTGAAAAAACACAATCTCACCCAAGAGCATAAGTGGGACAATCTGCTTCTCCTCATCAGAGCTGTATCCAGGAAATTGCTTTGCATCACTTCTAGTGTAGGGAAATCATATTTTTCCCTGTAAATTTATTTATCCTTGCTGGGCTATTGCCCAAAACATAGTGAAGCCTCTATAACTCTGCAGTGGTCTCAGACGTGGCATATGTACTAACCATATGAACAGCTTCAGTGCACCCACCTTCCCTCTTGGTCAAGGGATATTAAAAACATTTGAGTGGATTTATGGTATGACCATAGGGTAGTGTCAATTTTAAATGATTTTTGCATTTGCAACATATAAAGTATCCTCAAATAGAATACAGCCATCATTGTTTGTATTCCAAATCTTAATCCACAATAAATGTTCTACATTACAACAGTGATTACACTTCAAAATGGGCTGTAAAGCGCTTTGGGCGCCCTGAGGTTGTGAAAGGCGCTATATAAATACAAGTTCTTTATTTTCTTTCTTTACCCAACAGTGGATTGGAAGGCAGGTAAGAAACCAATAAAATATAAACTCTGTTATATACTCGAATAATATTTCCTATGATGCACATACCACCTGAAATAATTATTTATAATAATAATAAATAATAATAATGTCAGACTTTTAAAATCCTACTTATATCTACAAAATAGTGAAATTAAAGATCAAGGCACTTAGATAAGCTGCTCCTAATGCATTCAGTTCTAATTTTTCAAAATTAAAAAAGGCAAATTAAGAGTTATTTTTGTTAAAATGCATTTGAAAAATCAATATGGTGGCTTTGCACATTGGTGGTTCAATTAGATGCATTACCCAATTGTAGAATGAGCCGATGATTCACCTCAGGGTAAGTTACTTACCTTAGGCACCAAACAGGAGCAAGGTGCCTCAGCGTAGACAAGGAGAGGAAAACAATAAGATCAAAGGTTGAGTCACGCTGGTCCACTGTACTACGTCCATCATAAGCCAGATCAAGAGAAGCACTGAAAGAGGCCCTAACCCAGATCACCCACACACTACAGTCCCTCTTTAGTCAAGGGCACACGTTTGGTATAGATAGCTTAAACAGAGATGGAGACATTAAAAAAAAACTAAAATACAAATAATATAATTGTGAAAATATATGTAACTCTTAAAAGGAAAACAATCTTAAATGTATAATTTGCATCGTGTTTAAAATGAAGATTCTATTTTCAAAGGTTGCAACCCATGTTAATGTAGAAATATACATTTTATGACTTTAACACTATGTAATTGGAACTTCAACATTTGCCTACATTCCTGAATTTTGTTTATCATTTATGTATTTATGGGGAAATTGGCACAAATGATTAACATATATTGTTGGAACTTAATTTAACAGTCCTTGTGATTAATAGTACACAAATCTTCAAGTTAACATCTCTCAATCTGTGAATTAAATTGGATTTTATGTGCACATTATACATTAGAATAATGTTGTAAGAAATGTAAAGTTACAGTATTCATATCACTATAGTTCTCAAATCTAAATGTTCTTTGCTAATCTGTGTTCCAAATAAAAAGTAATTCTACAGGAATCAGTGCTTCTGTGCAACCAGCATTTTGAGAGTTATTGTAATGAGCCAGGCGCACTGCGGCAAAAAGACATGCTCATAACAGGTTGCATCCCTCCAATGAAGATAATTACTTGACTGATACTCTCTATCTGAGATAAAAGAAAGCTGCTAGTACTCCTGCTTGATCCTGGAAGCAATATGATTAAAAATTCCCAGAAAACCCAAGCCTTTTGAATGTTTAACACCACATGAAAGTGAAGCTATCTGTAATCTAGACCTAAAGCATTCCCACTGACAGGAGTGATCCTGCTGGGTATCTATCCCACTCCTCAAATAGCACTGTATCCCAGCAACCTTTCTGTTGCCAAGGCAAACCCTGGAGAACAGTTGCTGTAATCAGCCTACTGCAATCCTGTGGGTATATCTTCGTTCTGTTGCGTTTCATGCCACTGCACAAAGCACAATGTGAGCTGAATGCTAAGCAGCATCAAAGG
This sequence comes from Pristiophorus japonicus, assembly GCF_044704955.1. Taxonomy (NCBI): domain Eukaryota; kingdom Metazoa; phylum Chordata; class Chondrichthyes; family Pristiophoridae; genus Pristiophorus; species Pristiophorus japonicus. The sequence goes on along the minus strand of NC_091983.1, from coordinate 96,578,424 downwards.
ACTCACGGGACAGATTCAAGCCTTTAGTACAGTTCGCTGTGCGATGACGTAGACAGTCCTTCATGTAGATTTTACTACACACAACAGCTGACGTGTCTCAAGTTTCCCAAACATAGAATATTTAATGGCACTGCATTAAAACGAGAAGCACAACATACCCCTTTTCTATCATCGTGTTAATCAAATAGCAAGAAAACGAGTAAGTACAAGTCACAGAAGATGCAAAACAGGAAAATGGCATTTTCCTTAGAATTTATGGCTTTAAAATAACTGGAAGACCTACATTTTTTTCTGATTTTTTTTTTTTCCTTTTAAAAAAGAAAGCTATAACTTCTGATTATCCATGTTAAGAGGGGCTAGTGTCACTAAGTCTAGATGGTAATTATCTCCTCGTGATGCTGTAGTTGAAAAGCACAAAATAAATTGTTTAAACACAAAATCTCTGCAGGCTGCACAGGTATGGACTACAGTGCTTCGAAACACTGGCTACCGCCCCCATTCGCCAGCAGGATGAACTACTACAAAAGCTGCAGGACCTATCATGCTAAACATTGTATGTTACACGAATACAGGTACTGCCGTGCAAAGTAATAACAGCCCAGAAATAGGCGTGAAGTTAATCATTACTGTATCCTGTGCTCCCCCCTCATGTATGAGAGTGAATTTAGATGACCAACGATCAATGCTGCCTCCCTCCCCTCCCCCAACTAGTGGTGCAATCAGCAGTACTGCAAAGCCCTTTGCAGCATGCTGATTACTGATTAGACCGGCTCTGGCTTTGCCAAAAGGAGAGGCTTAAACCTTGAGCGCGGTTAGCAATCCAATGACTCAGTTAGACAGGAGGTTTTTGCTGGCTGTGTTATACCGGCTAGAGTCAGCAGACCAGCTCCACATGGTACGGTGTTCCCTTATGCTAGCTCACATTCTACGCACATCTACATAAGAAAATTATTTTAATTTAAAACGACATGAACAGCACAGCACCTAGCTGATGAAACCTCAGTCAGTGGCTGCCATAATGTAGATCATATAAAAAGGGTATGGAAAGAGAGGGTTCGAGACAAGTCCACCGTCAGGTTACAATGACATGCATCTAAATTGATGCATACATGTAACCAGCAGTACAGGCAAGTGTTCTTTACAGGAGCAATTTGAATGAGTTACAACAAAGATCAGAAATTAAATTGAGGCCAATTTTAGAGCTGATGTGATTTTTATTGTGCTTTACAAATGAATAAACCTGACAACTAGTTTACAATGACCCATCCACAGAGTACAACATCTGTAATGTTGCCCATAGGATACCCCATACAAAAATGTATTTTCCATAGTTAGTACTGTATTTGCAACCAGTGATTACCAATGCTAAAGTTGTTCATTCTAATTACTTGATAAACATTAAAGAAAAAAACACACTGCATTTTTAGCATCTTACAGTGCCTCTCAGAAGCATCCCAATGTGTTTCATATACAATTAATTACTTAGCATAGTCACAACTATTTGCAGAATATATTATTAAAGGCATTATTTCAATGCAAGTTGTTGTTGTAGGTGGACATAGCAGTCATTTTCCACATTGCAAGATCCCATAAACAGTATTATGAATGAGCAGCTAATATAGTTTTTTTTGGTGGTGTTAAAGGAGAGAGGATTGTTGGCCAAGACACTGGGATAACCCTTCTCATATTCGTATTTTGCCTTCGTAATATTAACGTAGCTAACTTTCCTCCCCTTCTCCACCTGCACGCAAGTGGAAACCCAGGAAAATGAGGCACAAGATATCATGATGTTCCTCTCACCCATTACCATACAATTACAATCCCCAAGATGTATATAGGCAATTGCAAGGAGCCCTGGTGCCACAGGTCTCCACTCCTTTTCCCTCTGCTTGGCACCCATTAAATAAGTATGCCCCAGGAACAGAGCAGAGAAAATTACCCACTTGTCCTCTCTTTGTCCTGCACCTGTAAATGCACTAATTCCTGTACTGAAGTGTAAGACACATTGCCAAATCCCCCATTATGATAGCAGATTCCCCAATTCCTCACACACTATTCCAGTGTCTTGAATTGTGCAGTCCTGGGGGAGAAATTAGCAGAGAAAATTACTCCCTCTCATGCATCCCATAATGGCTGACTGCAGGAACATTAATACATTTGGATTAACAGAAAGCAGAAACATGTCTGTATAAAGTGGGAAAGGAGAAAGGTGATTGAAGAGCAGTCATAAAGGACAATAATGTAAATTAGTCAGATGTTTTCTTTTGATTGAAGGACTATGCTTTATAAGGTAAGCAGCAATAAAATTAGTGTACATGCGTGTTTTCTTCGGTTTCTTTTTAAATGCTGTTCCTCTGTAATTTGTTCCACTTCTGATGAAGTGTTTGTACCTGAAATGTTAACTCTTCTATTCTTTCCACCGATGGTGATGACCTGCTGAGTGTTTACAGCATTTTCTGTTGTTTTTTTTTCAAATTACTAGCATTCACTCTAGGACTTGAGCACACAATCTAGGGGGTCATTACAGTGCAATACTGAGGAGATGCTGCATTGCTGGAGGTGACAACTTTCAAATGAAGCTTGAAAGAGTAGGAAGTTCTTCCAGAGTCCTGGCCAACTTTTTACCCTCAAGCAATACCACCAAAAACACGTTAACTGATCTATTTGTGGGACTTGCTGTGTGCAAATTGACTATGGTGTTTTCTTTTTAATTCATTCACAAGATGTGGGTGTCACTGGCAAGGACAGCATTTATTGCCCATTCCTAAATGCCCTTAACTGAGTGGCTTGCTAGGCCATTTCAGAGGGCTGTTAAGAGTCAACCACATTGCTGTGGGTCTGGAGTCACATATAGGCCAAACCAGGTGAAGACGGCAGATTAGTGAACCGATGGATTTTTACAACAATCCGATAGTTTCATGGTCACCAGTACTGATACTAGCTTTTTAATTCCATATTTATTTAATTAACTGAATTTAAATTCCCCAGCTGCCATGGTGGGATTTGAACTCATGTCATTAGTCCAGGCCTCTGGATTACTAGTCCAGTAACATAACCACTATGCTGCCGTACCCTACATAACAGAGCCTATACAATTTGTGCATAGCATTGTATGTCCAGAAGCTGTGAGAGGTTATATAAATGTACTAGTAGACAGAAACAGATAGAATTTGCCAGTAAGGGGAAAAAAATCATGCACTATCCTCAATGCTGAGATGTCAATAACATTGATCTGCCCATTCACCTCCACTCTATGGGTCCCAAGTTTGCCCCTCTGGTTAAAACAGCGCATCTCCATGAGGTGCAGCGACTTTATAGACGAAAAACGGTGCCAAAAACTTCTCGGTATTCTCCCCGTGTGGCACAGCACAAGCAGTGGAGGGCGGAGCCAGGTCCCGGCGCTGAAAGCAGTGCCGGGACCTCTGCACATGTGCGCTAGAGTGTGCGCGCATGTGCAGTAGCTCCTCGCCCCCACAATCTCTGCGATGCTCTGCAAGCTGTGTGGGAGGAGCCCAAAGCACGCCACCCCCAGCCCTGGCTGAATGGGCTCCCTCATTGGTGGCCCGCTGCCTTATCCAGCCACACCAGTAAAAGGAGGTCTGAGAGAACCAGAACCCCAGCAGGTGGTCAGTGAAACCCTGCAGCTGGTTAGCATGCTGATGTTTTCCACAAGGGAATCAGTTTAGAAGTAGTAGATTGGGTTAGGTTAGGTGTCCAATGTCTGAAACAAATGGGAAGCATTGAGACAAATCATGCAGACAATGTTCACAAGGCCACACAATGGATGGAGTAAGTGCACTGCACTTGGTCTATACATTGTGCGGAGTATTTATAAGCCATTGGTTAGAATAAAGTAGGAGCCAGCAAAAGAATGCTATTGAAGATACTGAACAGGATTGTGTAGTAGTAGTTTGGACAAGGTTACTTTGTTTTTATTTGTTACTGATTGATTGATTGCTTATTACTTTGGTCCGGTGCTTTAGGTGCAGGGTTCCTTCTATTTTTTAATTTGTTAATTAATTGCTTATTACTTTTTGTGCTTTGTAAGTCTTGGTGCTAGGTGCAGGTCCTCTCCGCTTCCTTGTATTTTTTAAATTTGTTACTGAATGCTTATTTTTGTGCTTTGTTTAATGCTTGGTGCTTTAAATGTACTTATGCTTCTTCAATGTTGTTGTGAAGATGTTTAGTGCTTTGCAAGGTCCTCTCACTTCCCCACCTCCTCCCCTTCTATCTCTGGCTACCTGCGCTGATTTCTTAACACCACAAGGTTTTTCTGCTTTTAGCTGTCTAAACTTGCTTAAATGGCCAAAACAGACTCAAGTGGCTGGTAACGCCCCCTTTTGAAAAAAAAACAAAACTAAAAAACCTAACTAACTCACTTACACTGGAGCAAATTAAATGGGCAAAATTGCAATTTTTAAAGATACTTCAAAAAAAAATCTAGTCGCTCCAAAAAAAAAACAGAGCAACTCCTAAGCAAACTTGAGCCCACAAAGAGTACCAAGCTTGATCCGGTGACAAGTATTTAGGTCACTGGTTTGTTAAGAACACGGGGCAAACAGGTGGTAAAAATTATTGGAATATGTGATAGTAAATATGTGGTAGTTAAGCACTTTGGGATGTTTTACTGTTAAAGGTGCTATATAAATGCTAGTTGTTGTTGTAGTAGTAGTAGTAGTAGTAGTAATGTAGCACTCCTTGACAAAACCTGGCCTTACTTAGCAATGTCATAACCACCCTATTTTGCAAGCAATAATGAAAACCCATCTCTTGTTTCTGGCATCCGTACAGTGCAAATGATGTAAAGTATCATCAGGATGACTAGCTTCATATATTAATGTATATGAATTAATTACATTGAGAGTTTAGAACTAAGGTTCAAAATGGCTCTTGGCTTCCAAGAGATGTGCTTCTGTCTTCAACTTTCATACAGTAAGGTGTTCCTGAAGTCAGGAATTGTTTGGTCCAAAACAGTTCAAAGACTAATGAGAGAAATAAGCATGTAAGGCTAATCCATGAAAGGTTTGATGTCAGGGTGTTTGTGGGTGAAATTGAACCAAAAGTGTGTGCTGGAACTAGAATTACAGGCTGTTGGTAAAAAGACACTCTCACTATTTAGTGCTGTCAAGAGCAGAGTGTACAGACTGGTGGAACCTCCAGTGAAACAACATAAATGGCCTGAAAATGGCTGTTTACTACATTTCCCTAGAGATTCCATCAATTGCCCACCAGTTATGGCGGGAGAGCAGTAGAACCTCAGGGGAATTTCAGGCCTTTTACTGTCTTATGTTTTATTCAAGCCTATGCATTGTGTGTGAAATCAGGAAGCACTTTTTCACACAAAGGGTTGTAGAAATCTGGAACACTCTCCTCCAAAAGGCTGTGGATGCTGGGTCAATTCATACTTTCAAGACCGAGATCGATAGTTTTTTGTTACGGTAAGGGTATTAAGGGATATGGGACAAAGGAGTTGCGGTACAGATCAGCCATAATCTAATTAAATGGTGGAACAAGCTCAAGAAGCTGAATGGCCTACTCCTGCTCCAATGTATGTACCGTACTTATCTAATTTCTATAAGTTGCTTCATTTGAATTGAGCTGAGCTGGAGTGCAGTGTGTTGATGATATCCACTTCCAGACTGGCTGGGGGAGAAATAAATTGCATTGCTTACTAGCGATCTAAGACAGCAAGAGTCTCTGCAGGGGGCTGGAAAACAGAAAGCTGCAGCTTCTGATTCATAGGGAATGCAAAGTTCACCGACAGGAAGTGCCGCAAAACCACTAGAAGAGGCAACCGATCATTAAAATGCCGCAAGTAGTGTCTGCATTATACTGGTGACAGCAAGTTGTGAGAAATGCTTGTCCGGTCACAATGACAGACAAGTTATGCTACAACAGGGTGGGGCCTCAATAACTTGAAAGAAATTAGCTAAGCTGTCTATAACTAGGGGCTAGAAATTCGGCAATTTTGCGACCAGGTTTTTGGTGCTATTCGCCCTTTTTGGCGAAAACCTGGTCAGCGGGAAATTCAGTGACGTTTTGTGGTGGCACTTTCCATGTACCGCTGGGAAGAGGAGCACCGCCGTGCAAGACCCGAAATAGCGTCTTTGCCAAAAATTTGGCTCTCTCCACACCCGTATTCAGTGCTCAAAATACCGACAGGGTAAAACCTGTCGTGCAGCCCTGCCAGCAGCAGAAAGTATGAAGATTTTTACAGCTGCGCAAATTAAAAGTTGAATTTCCGGCCTACGAATGGTAGCGAAGCGAAAACAGTAATTTTGGTGAAAAAATACCATTTTTCACTGGAAAACGAATTTCTAGCCCCTATGACTGAGTTTCCTTGGAGCTGCTCCCACTTCACCATCATAACTTTGTCAGACTGGCTAAGGACAGTAGGTTTCCTTCCCTAAAAAGGACATTAGTGAACCATTTGGGTTTTTATGACAATCTGACAGCTTCATGGTCACTTTTACGGATACTAGCTTTTGGAAGCAAGACTAATAGTTCAGTAGTTGCCAGTGGTTGTTTTGTCACCTTTTTGAAGATGGGTACCACATTAGCCTGTTTCCAATCTATTGGTGTAGAGTCGTTATTTTGGACTCTGCATAATTATGGCTCTCATTACATGTTAGAATAATGTAATTTGTGCTCACATTCGACCCACCTCTTCTATCGTTACCCACAAAGTTAAAATCAGAAATCAGGTTACTCCACTCTGAATAGACAGAGTGCTGCATCCTTAACGCCCACAGTAGCCCAGAGATCAGAAAGTGAACGTGTACCTCTGAAACAAACCTCTGAAACAGCGGCTATTGATATTTTTTCTGCAATAGCAAAGCAGATATACAAGTGCAGAATTCAAACATACATGATGCAAACAAAATACAATAATTTATTTTAGAATAAGAAATTAAAATTGCAAATCATAAGTGGTAAAACATGAGTATTTCTCTTAAAAAAGGATTACAAATTTATCAGTGTGCTCTCCAACTTGAACACAAAAACAAGTCCTTCGTCCAGAAGGATGTCTGTGTATCCAATGATGTATAAACCACACACATTTCTAGTTTTTGAATTAACACAAGAAACTAAATGCTGAACCCCATCAACACTGCAGACTCCTTCCCCTCCCCCAAGAAACTTTGTTATCCTGTTAACATTCTATTCAGTGATCATTTTAATGTGTGGGTGATGGCTTAGATAATCTATTTCAATAGCTATACAGCAAAAATGTATATTAATATTTGAAGAAATTAAAGTTTTTTCCCATATTCAAAAGGAGGGCAATTTACTTTGAAGTGGTTATTGTTCCATTCTTCCTATACCATACAGCTCTCCTTTTCATTTTAGTATATTTAGAACATAAAATTAGTTGCAAGGTAAAAGTGCAGCAAATTCATCTGACATTTCTGTTTGCACCCATTATACTTGTCACATTTTGCATTAAACGGCATCTTCACATTCAAAAGCTGATATATAAACTTGTGATAATTAACTGCAATTTCCATGGGTTAATTGGGGTCATTTGAATAAATATTTCAAAACATTAAAAATTAAGTGAATAAAGTATATTAAAGCTAAAAATGTTCCAAGTTAAAAAAAAAATCTATAAAAATTAAATATCATATAACCACTTCAAAAAGAAGTGACAGCCCTTTTCCTTCATTGCTATAGACCAAAATAAGTTGGGCTAAATACTGCCACAAACAGCACAATATACATTCATTTTGCCTACAGTCAAAGATCAGTAAAATTTTAATGTAAAACTATTTAGGGCCAATGTACTGTTACACTTCTAACACAAATGTTCCAGATAATAATAAAGCAAAACTATCTAAGAAAATATGAAGACAATTGTAAGTTCTTAGGCAACCTACACAATTTTTTTTTAATAAAAGACTCGCGTTCCATTTACACAATGCTTATCTTTCCCGATACAAGGAGTAACATCAACCAAGCAAACAGTACTGCTCACATTTACCATGAGTATTGCCAATGCAAACTCATCACTGTGATTGTGCAATCTGGCCACTGGGTTCCCACTAACCACTTTCTAAACATTTTTTTCATAATTTTTCTCCCCTCCAGAAACTGAAATTTTTAATGCCCAAAATAAGAGTTTAAAAATAAAGTTCAAAATATTACACGTGTCACAATATGATTAAATGTGTCCATTAAAAATTACCATGGGTCTATTTTAATGCCTTCATTTAAGTTCTTACTTGAAGGCCTCAGCCTCTTGATATTTTTGCAGAGCTGTGGCAGTGAGCAGATTTTGGATTGTGCAGTCGGAGCATGTGCCATGTACCTAATTTCCCAGAATGCACCAGTAAGCTATATTTATGGAATATTCTTCTTCGGCTTCTAGCACTTTCTGCTCTTAACTTTTCTTCAAATAATTTTGAACACAAGGATGAATTTCAGAAGTTTTAGGAGGTCAGACTGGGGTCAGAGAGAAAGGCAGTTAGACAGTTTCTTTCCTCCTAATGTTATATATTTTTTTTTAAACTGGAATTTTAAAAGCAAACAGGGTTCTTTAAGGAAAGGAGAGAGAAGAAAACTGGTTGAGAGTGTTCAGCCACTTGCTACGTACCCTTGCAGGGACCAAATGCCAGGGAAGTGGAAGTGGCAGGTTCCGGAGGTAAGGTGTATGGTAGGAAACATAAGCGATAGTAGGAAGGTGAATGCATAAGATACCTTTTTAGAAGCAAGAGGCTGGATGAAGGGGGATGGGGTCGGGGGTGGAGAGAAGCACAGATGATAGAAGGGGGAAAAGGAAGCCACTAAAAGTCACATCCCCCCCAGTAATCCTCACCCCAAATGTATCATGCAGTCATTGAAGGCTTCCATCCCCACCACCATCTCCCAACTGAAAGAAAATAATTGAAATAGAAGATGACAGTGTGAGAAACAAAAATGTTAAAAGAGAAGCAGAAGACAGAGAAAGCAACAGAAACAAAGACAACTAGAGAAAAATAGCAGCTGAAAGAGAAACAGCAACACAAAATCAGAGAAAGATGAGGGAGAGCATACATAGTCTCTGACTTAACATGTGAAATGGCATGGGAGATCAACAAGGAGGATAAAATGACAGTTACCAATTTATAAAGCTCTATCTTAGTCATATTGTACGGTTGGCATCGTAAGCCGCAAGAGCAAAGCTACAACAATTTATAAACATTAGCAAAACCCCAAGTTTTAAACTCTTAATAATTTGACACCGAATCGGGTATAGTAAATAATAGCTCTTTATTTACAAGAATCAAATTTACTACTTTTCCTACAGTTGCTGAGTGTAATACTGGTGGTTTGACAACAGTGAAAGGAGACAGCCAATACCAGAAAAGGACCTGGAGATCACATGACAGTTACCACAGCTACCGTATATTAAAAGGTTTTTTCCTCCAGTAGCGAATTACCAATGAACAATTGAGTATCTCTGCACGTGGCCCCACTGATTGGAAACATGGCAGCATTGACAATGGCAAAAGTACAACAAACATCCACTGTTATCATAGAGATTACAGCACAGAAGGAGGCCATTTAGCCCAGGGCAAGCCTGCTAGTGCCAGCTCTTCAACTGGGGCTACCTACAATAATCCGGTCTTTTCCCCACACCCTTCATTTTTAAATACTTCTCTTATGTAGACAGAATAGCATGGGTTATGCTGATCTTAACTGGAAAAATATTCTGGGTTCATGTCTGTGCATGCCCACGTCAGTGTCCAGATCTCAGCCACACCATTCAAGGAGATACCACACCATGACAGAACATTTCCCACAAGGGAGTTGCAGAGCACCACTGTAAAAGGGGACGAGGTGGGAAGAATGTGTATGTGTAATGGCGCACAGCATGAGGAATTGAGGAGAGGAAGGAAAATGTGTTTTTTTTTAAAAAGGAGACAAGTATCAATAAATATATACTCCATAATTTAATGGATGCATTCTAAAAATATTGCTGCACTGCACATTGGCCATAAGGCCCAAAACAAATTTGCTACATGTAGACCTAAACCCAGAGACCTGGTTAAGTACCAGACATAGCTCAGTGCAGTAACACATCAGAGTTTACCTAATTGAGGGGTAAACTGTATGTCACACTTCTTGTGCTTTTCAGTTTAAATTCTCCATTTCCTGGTTCTTTGATATTATTGCATTAGCAATTACTTACGTTCCAGAATGCAGTCACACCCCAAGGAACGCACAGGTTCAGGAAAGGGAGTGTGTGACCGTTAGCGAGCCAGGTAGCAGGGATTTAGGAGATGTTGAGGAGGAGGTCCGGCAGATACTGGTCCTGTCCAACAGGTACAATGTACTCGCTACCTGTGAGGACAAGGTGAAAGGGAGGACAGCCACAATGCAGACCAAGGCACCGCGGCTCAGAAGGCTGTCCGGGAGGGGATAAAGAGAATAGAAATGTGATAGCGATAGAGGACTCTATAATTAGGGAGATAGATAGCGTCTTCTGCAGCCAAGAACAAGAATACCAAAGGGTGTGTTGCCTATCTGGTGCTAGAGTAAGGGATATCTCACGGCGGCTGGAGAGAAAATTGGAAAGGGAGGGGGTAAATCCAGTTGTCGTGGTCCATGTTAGAACAAACGACATAGGTAGGAACAGGGAGGAGGTCCTGCTGAGGGAGTATCAAGAGTTAGGATCTAAATTAAAAAGCAGGACCTCAAGAGTAATAATCTCTGGATTATTGCCTGAGCCACATGCAAATTAGCATAAAAACAGACAGATCAGGGAAATTAGCATGTGGCTAAGGGCTGGTGTGGGAAAGAGGGGTTCCTTTTAATGGGACACTGGCACCAGTTCTGGGGCAGGAAGGAGCTGTACCGATAGGATGGGCTCCACCTGAACCAAGATGGGACCCGTGTCCTAGCAGAATGGGTAAATAAATAGAGAGGTGGCAAAAGCTTTAAACTAGTTAGATATGGGGGGTGAAATCTACAAGAAACATAACCAGCCTAAATATAAACAAAACAGGAAAAGATAGCATAGGAAAGAATAAAGTAAGGGAGGACATTGATGGCAAGGGAATAAATAGTTATAGAACAGTTGTCTAAAAAGATGGTTAAACCTAAAGAGAGCAAATCCCATTAATAATGAGTTAAAATGCCTGTACAGTAATACCGCAATGTCCGTAATAAAACAAGGGAGCTGGAGGCAATCGTGCATTGTGAGGAACCAGACATTGTAGGGATTACTGAGACATGGCTGCAGAAAAATCAGGGCAGGGAATTAAACATTGCAGGCTATAACATATTTAGAAAAGATAGAAGGAAAAGGGGGAGGTGGAGTAGCTGTACTTATTAGGGATAGCATAATGGCAGTAGAAAAAAGTGACGCAGCTATCAGCAAAACAATAGAATCCATATGGATAGAGATAAAAGGTAAGAAAGGATCAATCACACTAAAAGAAAGGTAGATTTTGATTTATATAGTGCCTTTCACAACCACCAGACATCTCAAAGCACTTTACAGCCAATAAAGTACTTTTGGAGTGTAGTCACAGTTGTAATGTGAGAAACGCGGCAGCCAATTTGCACACAAGCAAGCTCCCAAAAACAGCAATGTGACAATGACCAGATAATCTGTTTTTGTTATGTTGATTGGGGGATAAATATTGGACAGGAATAACCCCCCCTGCTCTTCTTCAAAACAGTGCCATGGGATCTTTTATGTCCACTTGAGAGAGTTTAACATCTCATCCAAAAGACGGCATCTCTGACAGTGCTGCACTTCCCCAGCACTGCACTGTCAGCCTAGATTTTTGAGTACCCAAGTCCCTGAAGTGGGACTTGAACCCACAACCTTCTGACTCAGAGGCGAGAGTGCTACCCACTGAGTCACAGCTGAACAGGCATGATCTTCACCATACGGCAGATACAAGAGAAATGCAGGTAACAGCACCAACCCTGTATATGGCTGCCTTTGACCTCACAAAAGTCTTCGACACCGTCAACAGTGAGGAATTATTGAATGTCCTGAGATTCGACTGCCCTCAAAAATTTGTCACCATCCTCCGCCTGCTCCACGATGACATGCAAGCCGAGATCCTGACCAACGGATCTACCACAGACCCATTCCAAGTTCGGACCGGAGTCAAGCAAGGCTGTGCCATTGCACCAACGCTCTTCTCGATCTTCCTTGCTGCCATGCTCCATCTCACCCTCGGCAAGCTCCTGGCTGGAGTGGAGCTAAATTACAGGATAAACGGGAATCTGTTCAACCTCCGTTTCCTCCAGGCCAGATCCAAGGTCGTCCCATTCTCCATCATTGAATTACAGTAAGCAGACAATGCTTGCATCTGCACACACTCAGAGGCCAAACTCCAAGGCATCGTCAACACCTTCAGCGTGGTGTACGAGAGCATGGGCCTTATCTGTAAGAGAAAGGTCCTCTACTAACCTGCCCCCCCTCCCCCGGGTTATCAAAATCCACGACGAGGCCTTGGACAACGTGAACCATTTTCCATAACTCGGGAGCCTACTGTCAACAAGGGCAGACATCGACAACTAGGTCAACACCACCTCCAGTGTACCAATGCAGCCATCGATCGCCTGAGGAAGAGCGTGTTTGAAGGCCAGGATCTCAAACCCAGCACCAAGTTCATGGTCTACATGGTTATACCCACCCTCCTATATGTCTCAGAGACATGGACTATGTACACCAGGCACCTCAAAACACTGGAGAAGTACCACCGACATTGCCTCCGCAAGATACTGCAAATCCACTGGCAGGATAGGCACACCAACGTCAGTGCCCTCGCTCAGGCCAACATCCCCAGCATGGAAGCATTGACCGCGCTCGATCAGCTCCACTGGATGGGCCACATCCTTCGCACGCCTGGCACGAGACTCTTAAAACAAGCGCTCTACTCAGAGCTCCGACATGGCAAGCGAATCCCAGGTGGGCAGAGGAAATGCTTCAAGAACACCCTCAAAGCCTCCTTGGAAAAAGTGCAACATCCCCATCGACACCTGGGAATCCCTGGCCCAAGATCGCCCAAGGTGGAGGAAAAGCATCCGTGGAGGCGCTGAACACCTAGAGTCTCTTTGCCGAGAGCAAGCTGAAGCCAAGCGTCAACAGCGGAAGGAGCTCGCAGCAACCGAAGCACCCCAACCTCCCGTTCCTCCAACCACCATCTGCCCCACCTGTGACAGAGACTGTAGGTCCTGCATTGGACTCTTCAGTCACCTGAGGACTCAGCTTTAGTGTGGAAGCAAGTCATCATCGATGCCAAGGGACTGCCCAAGAAGGAACAGGCATACTCTACAGACCACCTAATAGTGGAAGGGAGATGGAGGAAGAAAAATGCAGACAAATTAGGGAATTGAGTAAAAAACAGAATAATAATCAGGGAGGATTTCAACTACCCAGATATTAATTGGACAGAAGAGTTAGGTAAAGGGGATAAGGGAATGGAGTGCTTGTTTTGGGAGTCTCGTGTACAGGACTCCTTTCTAACTCAATATGTTAAAGGCCCCACATTGGATCTCGTAATGGGGAATGAATCAAAGCAGATAAGAGAAGTAAAAGTAGGAGAAGATCTAGGCAATAGTGACCATAATATAATACACTTTAAGCTGATAATTGAGAAGGACATAAGTATGACGAAAACCAGGTTAATAGATTGGAGAGAAGCTGATGTCGAGGGGCTGAGAATAGAGCTTGGGAAAATAAAATGGGCAACAACATTAGCAAACCACGATGTAGAACAATGGGAAACATTTAAAACAGTGTTCAACAGTGTGCAGGAACAATATATTCTGCTAAAATGAAAGAACAAACTAAACACTAATGAGACTCCATGGATGAATAAAGCCATAAGGGAACAATTGAGGGTAAGGAAAGAGGCACACATTAAGTAGATAGACGGTAAGGGAGTGCATGATAAGGGAGAATATGAAGAGATTAGGAGAAAAACAATTAGGAAGGCAAAGAGGAACTATAAAATTCAATTATCAAGGACCATAAAAGAAAATAATATATTTTACAGGCACATCATTAAAAAAGGAAGGTTGGGATGGGAATAGGGCCATTAAGGGATAGATAGAATAATACCACAGGTAACAAGAGAGATGGCAGAAATATTAAATCATTGTTTCGCTTCAGTATTTACCAGGGAGATAGAACAGGTGGACATGACATTGGATGATGAGACATGTAGCAGAATGGATATCTAGCTGGCTCCAAGACAGATAGCACAGAAGAGGTGTAAAGGGTAGCTATTCACAGTGGCAGAAGGTGGGTAGTGGTGTTCCACAAGGATCAATGCTGGGACCACTGCTGTTCACTATTTACATTAATGATTTAGACTTTGGATTCAAAAACAATTTCTAAATTTGGGGATGACATCAAATTGGGGAGGGGGGGGGGGGGGGGGAAGGGGATAGTCAATACTGAGGAGGACGACAACAAATTACAGGAAGACATTAATAAACTTGCAGAATGGGCATATAATTGGCAAATGAAATTCAACACAGATAAATGTGAGGCATTACATTGTGGTAGAAAGAATAGGGAGGTCACTTATTATTTGGAGGGTACAAGTCTAGATGGGCTGGAGGAACAAAGAGATTTGGGAGTATAAATACACAAATCATTCAAAGTTGTGACACTGGTTAGCAAAGCCATAAAAAAAACAAACCAAGCACTAGGGTTTATTTCTAGAAGAATAGAATTGAAAGGTATGGAAGATATGCTGAATCTGTATTGAACCTTGGTTAGACCACCCGTAGCGTACTGCGTGCGGTTCTGGTCGCCATATTATAAAAAGGATATAGAAGCACTGGAGAGTGTGCAGAGCAGATTTACAAGGATGGTACCAGAAATGCGAGGGTATACCTATCAGGAAAGGATGAAAAAAGGCTGGAGTGACCCAATAGATGTCTTTAAAATTATGAAAGGTTTTGATAGAGTGGGTACAGAGAGAATGTTTCCACTTGTGGGGAAGAGCAGAACTAGAGGCCATCAATATAAGATAGTCACAAGAAATCCAATCGGCAATTCAGAAGAAATTTCTTTACCCAAAGAGTGGTGAGAATGGGGAACTCACTACCACAGGGAGTGGTTGAAGCGAATAAGAGGGAGAAGGAAATAGAGGGCTATGAGGAAAGACAGGAGGCGGCGCGAATGCCGCATAAATGCTGACATGGACTGCTTGGGCCGAATGGCCTGTTTCTGTGCCGTATACCCTATGTAATCCTATGTATTGTTACAAGTGCAGCTGTAAGTGATGAAACATTATTTACTTTCTAGGAATCCATCAACAGACACCAACTTCAGAGTCTCTGGGAAAATCTCAGACAAACTTTTTCCAAGTTTTTTTCACTGAGATTGCACCACTCTCCCACTTCCACACACCAACACGTCTCCCCACAACATAGCCTCTTCCTCACCATGAGTAACATGATACAATGCTATATCCAAAACATCCAGTGACTTTTGTTGAGTTAGGTTAGTTTGTCTGTTAAGAAACTGAGCTAGCAAGACAGAGGAACTGTTGTCAATCCACAACAGCAAACTCATCCTGATGAGTTCCTGTCAACTTGCAGCAATATGCAAAGATAAAAATCTCAGGCCAACACTGCTTCTGATGATTACAACTTTTCTTAACTTCCCACAACATTGCTATCAGTAAGTTTTGGGTGAGCCTCATGCTGATGTACTGGTTCTTCATCCCTCTCTAATAAGAATAGGCAACTCTGGCCCCCATTGAGATGCAGCATACCTTATGGGTGAGTAACATGGACTTAGGGCAGGTAGGCAGCGCTGAGGCCACTCAAAGGTCGAAAAAGTATTTGGAGGAAAAAGATTCAGCTGGAAAATGTAAGCTGCAGAAAACGAGAAAAAAAAACCCTTGGCCCTTGATTTGGTTACTGTTATGGATATGCTTAAATGTTTCAGTTTGTATATATTTGTTCTCATTATAAGTTGTATTTTCTTTAAAACTTATGCAGTCACCTACCCGAGGAGGAAAGAGGGCAGCCAAAAGATGAGAAAAAATGTTGGACCAATTGGTTGGTTCATTTTGTTATTGTAGTTACAAACTGGTAGTTTTGAAACAAATGGATGTGGATTGAAGATTTCTGATTGCTAAGTTTTCCTACTCGTTTACATTTGAGCCAATCAGCGTGTCCACCAGTGATGATTAAACCAATCAGATTCAAATGTGACAGTAACTTGGCACGTGCGACGCGTCTGCGCACACTCAGAGGCCGAACTCCAAGCCATTGTCAACATCTTCACCGAGGCGTACGAAAGCATTGGCCTTACACTAAACATCCAGAAGACAAAGTTCCTCTACCAACCTGACCCTGCCACACAGCACTACCCCCTGGTCATCAAAATCCACGGCGCAGCCTTGGACAACATGTTCCATTTCCCAAATCTCAGGAGCCTACCATTAGCAAGGGCAGACATCGATGACGAGGTCCAACACCGCCTCCAGTGTGCCAACACAGCCTTCGGTCGCCTGAGGAAGAGTGTTTGAAGACCAGGACCTCAAACCTGGCATCACGCTTATGGTCTACAGGGCAGTAATGATACCCGCCCTCCTATATGGCTCAAAGACGTGGACCATATACAGTAGACACCTCAAAGCGCTGGAGAGGTACCACCAGCACTATCTCCGCAAGATCCTGTAAATCCACTGGGAGGATAGGTGCACCAATGTCAGTGTTCTCGCTCAGGCCCAACTTCCAAACACAGACCTCACTCAACCAGCTCTGTTGGGCGGGCCACATCATCCGCATGCCCGACCTGAGACTCCCAAAGCAAGCGCTTTACTCGGAACTCCGACACGGCAAGTGAGTCCCAGGTGGGCAGGGGAAACGTTTCAAGGACATCCTCAAAGCCTCCTTGATAAAATGCAACATCCCTACCGGCACCTGGGAATCCTTGGCCCAAGGTCGCCCTAAGTGGAGGAAGAGCATCCAAGAGGGCGTGGAACACCTCGAGTCTCGTCACTGAAAGCATGCAGAAACCAAGCAAACAGCAGAAGGAGCGTGCAGCAAACCAGACTCCCCACCCACCCTTTCCTTCAACCACTGTCGGTCCCACCTGTGACAGAGACTAATTCCCGCATTGGAATGTAGTCACCTGAGAACTCATTTTTAGAGTGGAAGCAAGTCTTCCTCGATTTGGAGGGACTGCCTATGATGATGATAAGACGTGCCAGACCCAAGACTTAATATCCTTGGGAAATCGACGAATATTATTGATATGTAGCATTTCTTTATAAACTAATTTGCACACTTTTTTTCTGATGCAGTCATTTATATGATTTTTAAGTCACAAAGAAACATCCAAGCATGTTTTTTTTCAGACCCAACATCGGGTTGGATGACATAAACTCATCGTGCTAGTCAGTGTTTCAGTAAAATTGATGCGCGAATGCTGACGAATGGTCTATTGTCCACACAGCGGCCGGGTTCCAGCGGTGGAACGTCCCGGGCGGGGTGTTCAGCGGCTGCGCAGGCCGGAGTTGGAAGGTCCTGGGGAGAGAGTCAGAGTGAGCGCGAGCTCCGGGAGACCTTGCAGCGGCACGAGCGCTGCGGCGACAATCACCATTATCATCATCATAGGCAGTCACTCGGCATCGCGACAATGGCTCGGTACTGATCAACAGCGGCTGGCTGCCTCTGCTAATGCTCCTGCTCCCAAATACCGCCACTGTGCCCCCCCCCCTTCCCCCAGTTCAAGGCAATACTAGTTGCTCCTGGCTTTTTTTTAAAGTTACGTGAAATTTACATGAAGTTAAGAGTACCTGAAACTTTCATTGCTTCGGGCCTCCCGGGAGTGGTTTGCTCTTTCGGCGGCATTTGAACTTGGGAAGCCATTAGCCCTATTCTTCCCAGTCGGAAATGTTGCCAGATTCGCAACTTACGGAAGAAAATCATGCGAGAGTCTTCGGCAGCAGTCCAGACTGAGGCCTTGCGTAATGTTTACACATGCCCTGTACCGGCCTGGGAAGTTGTACCTGTGTCACTCTTTATCCTTCCCCTATTAAGTTTCCCCCTCCCCCTTTTCTAGAAAGGAAATTGTTAATAAACTAAACATTTCTTTAAGGGAAAAAATCTTTTGTAAAAGTTTGCATCCCATGAACTCGGGTAGAGCTAGTGATCCAGTCCTGGAGAGAGGAAATTTTATAAGTAAGGTTTTTTTTTAAAGCAGTAACCTGGGGAAAACTACCTATATTAAAATAAATACCTGGCAGTATCAATATTAAATAATACAGGTTTTCTCAGATCACTGCTGGGAGCAAAGGGAGTTCATTAAAAAGACTTGCATTTATATAGCGCCCTTCATGACATCACCTGACCTGTGCGTAATCATTCGTTCCTCCCTACTCTCCTATTACCACTCCCGACTCCTCATTGAACACCTGTACCTTCCCTCCTGCTTGCCAATTGCCACTCATTTCCCATTCCATGGTTGCTTTCCTCAGAGCCACATTAAAAAATTTTGCAGGACTCCACAACCCCTGCAGAATCCTTCCCCTCCCCCACCCAGTCCATTTAAGCACAATTGTGTGGTAAAATGTATGAAGAAATAGGCCTGTAGAATATTCACACTGCATTAATAATAAAGGAAAACCTATCACATGTACTACACTTAAATGAAACTGCTTATTTGCAGTGTCCCTGGCAAGGCCCCATATTTGGGTGGAGTCCTTGGTCATGGGCCCCATAGGCCTATGTGTTAATTCCCCCAGTGTTCTTGTAGACCAGCACCCCATCCATTTATACTGCCATCCCTTCCAACTTTTGCCAGACTGTGATAGCCCCTTCCCAGTACTACTGCACCCCACAATCTCACGCCCAATTCTCCAAGACTGTTACACCTTGGCCAATGTTCCTACTCCCAGACTGCAGGACCATCTTTCTAGAATTACCAACCCATCTGCTACTCCCAGTATTGCTACCGAAGTTCTTGCAATCTACCTACTTACCTAACTAGAATATTGTTGTCTTGAATAAAGAGTCAGACTAGATATTGTAAGGTGTGACCATAGTCCTTTATTACAGATCTCAGAGTGTCTCTCCAGCCTGTGAGGCCTCCTTATAGACAGGTGCTCCCAAGGGATTGTGGGATCCCTTGGGACTCCAGGGGATAAGCCCTCTGGTGGTTAGACATGGTATTTACAGGTTTACACAAATAACAATATTCCGCCCACCCCTGCCCCAAAGTCAATAGTGTAACTATTTACAATGTGAGTCGATCTGGGGCCTTCCTTTCCCTGGTTGATTGTCTCGGTGCAAATGCTGGTTTTGGTGAGTTGTTTGTTGGGCCCTCGCTGGGCTGCTGCGCAGCTGGCCTTGCTGGGCTGCTGGGGGTGGTGAGTCCTGCTGGGCTGCTGCAAGTGATGGGTTCTGCTTCGTGGTCAACCGCTGGGTCGGTTGCCACTTGTGTGTGTGTTGGAGGGTCGAAAAAGGTAGAGTCTATTGTGGGTTGTTCTGGATAGTCCATAAATCTGAGTTTGGTTTGGTCCAAGTGTTTCCTGCAGGTGAGTCCATTTGAGAGTTTGACCACAAACACCCTACTCCCCTCTTTGGCCAAAACAGTGCCAGGAAGCCACTTGGGACCTTGTCCATAGTTCAACACAAATACAGGATTATTTATCTCAATTTCGCGAGTCACATTTGCGCAATCATGATATGTATTCTGTTGAAGCTGCCTGCTCGCTACCTGTTTGTGTAGATCAGGGTGTACTAACGAGAGCCTTGTCTTAAGTGCCTTTTTCATGAGCAGTTCAGCGGGAGGGACCCCAGTGAGCAAGT
Source organism: Pristiophorus japonicus (assembly GCF_044704955.1). Classification (NCBI taxonomy): domain Eukaryota; kingdom Metazoa; phylum Chordata; class Chondrichthyes; family Pristiophoridae; genus Pristiophorus; species Pristiophorus japonicus. The sequence goes on along the minus strand of NC_091983.1, from coordinate 96,558,636 downwards.
GGGGTCTTGTGCAGTAACTAAGCAGGACTCGGGATAAGCGAGTCTGCAGTGAGCCTTCAGTTACCATTTTCAAGCTCTGTTTGATTGTTTGAATTGCTCATTCTGCCTGACCGATGGACACTGGTTTAAACGGGGCAGATGTGACATGTTTGATCCCATTGCGGGTCATGAACTCCTTGAACTCGGCACTGGTATAGCATGGCCCATTGTCACTTACAAGGACATCAGGCAGGTCGTGCATGGCAAACATGGCCCGTAGGCTTTCAATGGTGGCAGTGGACGTGCTTGCCGATATTATCACACATTCAATCCATTTGGAGTACGCATCTACAACCACTAAGAACATTGTTCCCAAGAACGGGCCTGCATAGTCGACATGGACCCTGGACCACGGTTTGGAGGGCCAGGACCATAAACTTAGTGGCACCTCCCTGGGTGCATTGCTTAACTGTGAACATGTCTGCATCGATACCGGGCCACCATACGTGGGATCTGGCTATCGCTTTCATCATTACGATGCCTGGGTGGATGCTGTGGAGATCACTGATGAAAGTGTTCCTGTCCTTTTTTGGCAGCACTACCCGATTACCCCATAGGAGGCAGTCTGCCTGTATAGACATTTCATCTTTGCGCCGCTGGTGTGGCTTTATTTCTTTCTGCATCTCTAACGGGACACTAGACCAACTCCCGTGGAGCACACAATTTTTTACTAAGGACAGTATGGGGTCCTGGCTCGTCCAGGTTCTAATCTGTCAGGCGGTAACAGGTGATTACTCACTCTCGAATGCTTCCATTACCATAACTAAATCTGCAGATGGTGGGCAATGGCAGCCTAATGAGAGCATCGGCACAGTTTTGTGTGCCTGGTCTGTTGCAGATGGCGTAGTTGTATGCGGACACCGTGAGCACCCATCTCTGGATGCGGGCCGATGCATTCGTACTTATCCACTTATTTTCAGAAAAGAATGATATAAGCGGTTTATGGTCGGTTTCCAATTCAAATTTGTTGCCGAACAGATATTGATGCATTTTCTTTACCCTGTAAACACACGCTAACACTTTTTTTTCAATAATACTGTAGGCTCTCTCAGCCTTAGGCTTCTGGATGCATAAGCAACCGATTGCAATTTCCCAAATTCATTAGCTTGTTGCAATACACACCCGACCCCATACAATGACGCATCACATGCTAGTACCAAACGCATACATGGATCGTACAACACAAGCAATTTGTTTTAACATAACAGCTTCCTAGCTTTCTCAAAGGCATTTTCTTGGCTTTTACCCCATACCCATTCATCTCCTTTAGGCAGTAAAGAGTGCAGGGGTTCTAACAATGTACTATGACCCGGTAAGAAGTTACCAAAGTAGTTCAAGAGACCTAGGAACGACTGCAGCTCCGTCATGTTTTGTGGTCTCGGTGCGTTCTTGATCGCCTCCGCCTTCGAATCGGTGGGCTTGATGCCGTCCGCCGCGATTCTTCACCCCAGGAACTCCACTTCAGGCGCCAGGAAAACGCAACGAGCGTTTTAGCCTGAGCCCCACACGATTAAGCCAACTAAGAACCTCCTCCAGGTTCTGCATGTGCTCTACGGTGTCCCGACCTGTAACCAAGATGTCGTCCTGGAAGACCACGGTGCGCGGGACCGACTTCAGCAAGCTTTTCATGTTCCTCTGGAATATCACCGCGGCCGATCGAATCCCAAACGGGCATCTGTTGTAAATGAAGGGACCTTTGTGAGTGTTGATACAGGTGAAGCCTTTCAATGATTCCTCCAGCTACTGTGTCATATAAGCTGAGGTCGTCCAGTTTCGTGAGCGTTTTCCCTCCCACCAGCGTCGCAAATAGGTCGTCTGCCTTCGTAACCGGTATTGATCCTGCAGTGAGAAACCATTGATAGTTACTTTGTAATCACCACAGATTCTGACGGTACCATCTCCCTTGAGGACTGGAACAATCGGACTGGCCCACTCGTTGAATTCAGTCGGCGAATTGATGCCCTCTCATTGCAGCTTGTCCAGCTCGATCTCCACCCTCTCTCTTATCATGCAAGGTATCGCTCTCGCCTTGTGATGGATGGGTCGCGTCCCCGGATTCAATTGGATCTGCATTTTTGCTCCTTGGAACTTCTCATGCCTGGTTCGAACAGCGAGGGGAACTCATTTAGAACCTGGGCATGAGGTGTTGTCAACGGACAAAAGTGCTCGGATGTTGTCCCAGTTCCAACGTATCTTTCCCAGCCAGCTCCTGCCGAACAGCGTGGGGCCATCGCCTGGTAGGTGGTAACTCATGCACCGCCCCATCGTAGGAGACGTTTACGGTAGCACTGCTGATTATGGGAATCAGTTCCTTTGTGTACGTTCTCAGTTTAGTACAAATGGGAGTCAGGACTAGCCTTGAGGCCTTGCTACACCACAATTTATCGAAAGTCTTTTTGCTCATTATGAACTGGCTTGCGCCCGTGTCCAGCTCCATGGACACGGGGAGCCCATTGAATTCAACCTTCAGCATTATCGGGGGACACTTTGTGGTAAATGCGTGCACCCCATATATCTCTGCTTCCTTGGTCTGAGGCTCTGGTTCGTTGTGATCCACCGTGGATCTGTCCTCCTCTGCAACATGGTGGTTTGCAGGATTAGCATGGTTTGCAGCTCACCTGCACATACGTTGGAGGTGTCCCATTGTTCCACAGCCCTTGCAAACGTATCCTTTGAAGCGGCATGAATGGAAATGATGATCACCCCCGCAGCGCCAACAAGATGTTAATGGCCTTGTATTTACCACCCTTGATGGTGGACTCTGAGTCAACTGCAGACGTGCAGCTGCAGGCATGTAAGTCCTGACCTGTACATTTCAATTCGAAAACAACGTTACTTTGTTCACAGTACTTGCAGCAGCTTTCGTGTGCTGAGAAATTTGTTTGGTATTGTCACTGGTGGTGATAAACTTCTGGGTTATCGCTATGGCTTTACTCAAGGTTGGGGTCTCTACAGTCAAAAGTTTGCGAAGTATTACTTCATGGCCAATGCCAAGTACAAAGAAGTCCCTAAGCATGTGCTCCAAGTGTCCTTCAAATTTGCATTGTCCTGCAAGGCACCTTAGCTCAGCGATGTAGCTCACCACTTCCTGGCCTTCAGACCTCTTGTACGTGTAGAACCGATACCTCACCATCAGAACGGTTTCCTTCGGGTTTAGATGCTCCCGGACCAGTGTGCACAATTCATCGTATGATTTGTCTGTGGGTTTCGCTGGAGTGAGCAGATTTTTCATGAGGCCATACGTTGGTGCCCCGCAAACGGAGAGGAGGATTGCTCTTCGTTTGGAAGCGTTCGCTTCTCCTTCCAGTTGTTGGCCACGAAGTATTGATCGAGTCGCTCCACGAAGGTTTCCCAATCATCTCCCTCCGAAAATTTCTCCAGGATGCCCATGGTTCTCTGCATTGTTGCAGTGGGGTTCGTCATTTGTATCCCGTCGCCAGTTGTTATGTCTTGAATAAAGAGTCAGATTAGATACTGCAAGCTCAAAGTAAGGTGTGACCGTAATACTTTATTACAGATCTCAGAGTGCCTCTCCAGCCTGTGAGGCCTCCTTATAGACAGGTGCTCCCAAGGGATTGTGGGATCCCTTGGGACTCCAGGGGATAATCCCTCTGGTAGTTAGACATGGTATTTACAGGTTTACATACATAACAAATATAATTTCTACCATTTTCTCATATACATTGAGATTTTAAAGATATAAAAAATAAAATGAACTATATCGTTAAACAAATGTGTAAAACTAATGAAAGCCACTGATTTATAGTGTTCATGCAAATAACAGGTTTATTGGGTATGAAGTGAATAGTGACAGTGTCGTGACTTCTGCATATCATCCACTCCAACGTCTTCCCTGAGTTCCCTCTCTCCCCTCCGACCCCCATGTCTCTCTCTCGCTCTATCTCCCCCCCGCAGTCTCTTCCCCCAGCCTCCCTCCCTCACTCCCCCCAGCCTCTCTCTCTCCCCCCTTCTCTCTCTCTTCTCCCCCCTCTCTCTCTCTCTCCCCACCCTCCAGCCTCTCCCCCAACCCCCCCACCCCCAGCATCTCTCTTTCACTCCCCATCTCCAGCATCTCCCTTGTTCCCCCCCCCCCCAGCATTTCTCTTCCCCCCACCCCCTCCTCCAGCCTCTCATCTCCCCCCTTCAGCCTCTCTCATCCCCCCCCCCTCCAGCCTCTCTCAGCCCCCTCTCCAGCCTCTCTCTCCCCCCTTCCAGCCTCTTCCCTCCCGACCCCCAGCATCTCTCTTTCCCCCTTCCCTCTCCAGCAGCTCTCTTCCCCCCAGCCTCTCTCTTCCCCCCCCAGCCTTTCTCTTCACCCCCCTCCCCCTGCCTCTCTCTCTCCCTCCAGCCTCTGTCTCTCTCTCTCTCTCTCCCCCAGCCTCTCTCTCTCCCCCAGCCTTTCTCTTCACCACCGCCCCCCCCCCCACCAGCCTCTCTCTCTCCCCCTCCAGCCTCTCTGTCACTCTCTCTCCCCCAGCCTTTCTCTCTTTCTCCCCCAGCCTTTCTCTCCCCCCAGCCTTTCTCCCTCTCCCCCCCCAGCCTCTCTCTCTCTTCCCCCCCCCCAGCCTCTCTCTCTCCCCCGTCCCCGCCTCTCTCTCTCTACCCCCCCACCTCCCCCGCAAGCCTCTCTCTCTCCCCCCAAGTCTCTCTCTTCCCCCACCCCCAGCCTCTCTTCCCCCCACCCCCAAGCCTTTCTCATCTTCCACAAACCCCACCGCACGCACCCCTCTCTTGCCATCAGGCCCACACTGGCCATGGGGGGGTGGGGGGGGGGGAGAGAATCAGAGCCTCAGGTCCTGCTTCTTGGCACCACGCACATGGAATGATTCAGCAGGGAGAGGGGGTCGGAGCTTGTCAAAACCTGTCGGTCAAAAAAGTGCAGTGCAGGGGCGGGTGTGGTGGGGGTTGGGGAAGAGAAATGTATCGCAACATTTTACACTCCACCCCACCCGGAGAAACAACTATGTTATTTTGTTAGTACAAGTAATAGGTTACCACAACATACATCATTTATAGTGATCAGTCCAGTTTAATTGGTGTAACAAAAATGAGGTATTTTGTCTACTTGTATTTTGGTAGCAGTCCCATTCAATCCAGTCACAGAACATTTAACTGTGCCTGCAGTTCACATTCTCGAACCAAGCTTATTTTGATGCACCATTGCAGGTTTTGTCGGTTGCAGACTGGAGAGAGAAATAATGTAACGTTAAACAGTGTTGTATAACTGACAGTTCCTTTTTAAATGTGAGTGGTGCGATATTCACAATCCAGCAGCTCTCAGTATCTCTTTTTCAAAGTATAAAATGGGGTTGTTCTGTTCAAATAAAAAAGTCTAATCTGTGCACAACTTTGCTGCAACTCCCTGTTTTGAATTTTTCCAATCAGGTTTCCATCCCTGCGAGAGCAGCACAACAACCCTAACTAAAGTTACAAATGAGATCCTCTGTGTCTAACCTGGTCCATTATCGCTCCTCCACCTCTTTGCAGCCTATGACATGGTTGACTACACCATCTCTCTGTTATCAAGCTCAGTGAGCTACCCTCGCTTGGTTCCACTCTTACCAATCTGATCATAGTCAGAGCATGGATTCTCTTCCTGCCTCTAAATTATTACCTCTGGAATTCACCTAGCCGCTTCTTCCTCATGGCAAGGACTTGGTAACATAGTGGTAACATTACAAGATGAGTAATTCAGAGGCCTGGACTAATAAGATGGAACTGTGATGGCAGCTGGGGAATTTAAATTCAGTTAATTAAATAAAAATCTGGAATCAAAAAGCTAGTATCAATAAGGATAACGGGGACCATGAAACTACTGGATTGTTGTAAAAACCCAACTGGTTCACTTGTCTTTAGGGAAGGAAATCTGCCGTTCTTAGTCTGGCCTATATTCAGTTGGAGGGTGAGAAAGTTGGTTCTCAAACCAGTGTCCTAAGCTTAAATAAAGGGAACTACAAAGGTATGAGGGCAGAGATGGCTAAAGTGGACTGGGAAAATAGACTAAAGTATGGGACAGTTGAAGAGCAGTGGCAGACATTTAAGGAGATATTTCATAACTTGCAACAAAAATATATCCCAATGAGAAGGAAAGACTGTAAGGGAAGGATAACCATCTGTGGCGAACTAAGGAAATAAGTGTGTGGTGGGGGGGTGGGGGTATCAAATTGAAAACAAAGGCATACAATGCGGCCAAGACTAGTGGGAGGCCAGAGGATTGGGAAATTTTTAAAAGCCAGCAGAGAATGACTAAAAATATGATTAAAAGAGGGAAGATAGATTATGAAAGTAAACTAGCACGAAATATAAAAACAGATAGTAAGAGTTTCTACAGGTACATAAAAAGGAAAAGAGTCGCTAACGTAAATGTTGATCAACTGGAGGATGACACTGGGCAATTAATAATGGAGAACAGGGAAATGGCAGAAACATTGAACAAATATTTTGTATCGGTCTTCACAGTAGAAGACACTAAAAACATCCAATAGAGGATAATCAAGGGGCTATAGGGAGGGAGGAACTTAATACTATCACTATCACTAATGAAGTAGTACTAGGTAAAATAATGGGACTAAAGGCGGACAAGTCCCCTGGACCTGATGGCTTACATCCTCGGGTCTTAAGAGAAGTGGCAGCAGAGATAGTGGATGCTTTGGTTGTAATCTACAAAATGGCCTACTCCTGCTCCTGTTTCTTATGTTCTTATATGTGACTCCGGACTCCAGCAATGTGGTTGATTCTTAACTACCCTCTGAAATGGCCTAGCAAGCTACTCAATTGCACCAAATTGCTACTGTGTGAGTCCATAAGGCTCACCGCCACCTGCTCAAGGTCAGTTAGGAATGGGCAATAAATGCTGGACTTGCCAGCGATGCTCACATCCATGAACGAATAAATTTTTAAAAATCTACATGCTACCCCTTGGCGGCATCATGCACAGATATGGAGTCTGCTTCTACATGCTTTACCTCTCACCATCCACTCGACCCCTCCACTGCCTCTGTGTTGTCAGACTGCTTGATTGACAATGAGCCTCACTCTCCTCCAGACCGAAGCCATTGAATTTGGCCGAGACCACAAACGCCATCAATTCTATTTCCCTACCTGTTAGGCTGAACTCGACTGTTTGTAACCTCGCCATTCTTCTCGACTCTGAGCTGAGTTTCTTATTTCATATCTTCTTCACAAAGACACTTCCACCTGTATACCTTTGTCTGCCTCAGCCCATCTGCTCTTCAAACCTTCATCCATGCCTTTGCCACCTCTAACTCAATTACACCAATGCTTTTCTGGCCAGTCTGCCATCTTTCCTTCCACAGAACTTCAGCTCATCCAAAACTTAGTTGAATATATCCTATCCTGCACCAAGTCCAGCTCACCCATCACCGTGGTTTTGCTGACCTACATTGGCTCCTGGTCCCCACTGCCAAAAAAATTACATTCTCATCCTCGTGCTTAATTCCCTTCATGGCCTTGTTCATCCCTATCTCTGTAATCTCCTCCATCCCTACAACCCCTATCAAGCTTTCCGGTCCTCCGACTGGCCTTTTGTGCAACTTCCACTCCCTTGGCCCCACTATTAGCGGCTGTGCCTTTAGTCATCTTTGCCCTAAACTATGAAGTTCATCCCCTAAACCCCTTCTGCATGTCCACCTCCATTTTCCCCCTTTAAGACCTTCCTTAAAACCCACCTCTTCAACCAAGCTTTCCTAATTTCGACATTGAGGACGAGTTGGTGTAATGCAATAGAACTAGGTAACCAGATTATAAACTATTGGAGCCATTGTATTCCTCTGGACTTGCCCACTTCTTCCCTTCCATCTTGCAAGCTGCAGTCATCGCAATTCCCTTCCTCCCTAAACCCCATCCTGATTGGCACCCCCTTTCCCTGTTACCATGTCCCTAATAATAGATTATTAGGGATATGGTAACAGGGCACTTTGAAAATCATAATATGATTCGGCAGAATCAACATGGTTTTATGAAAGGGAAGTCATGTTTGATAAATCTGTTCGAGTTTTTTGAAGGACTTGTAACTTGTAGGATGGATAAGGGGGATCCAGTGGATCTAGTGCATTTGAATTTTCAAAAAGAATTTGACAAAGTGCCACACAGGAGGTTATTGCACAGAATTAGGACTCATGGTATTGGGTTAATATATTAGCATGGATTGAGAATTGGTTAATGGACAGAAAACAGAGTAGGAATAAACAGGACTTTATTAGGTTAGCAGCCTGTAACTAGTAGGGTACCACAAGGATCAATGCTTGGGCCTCAGCTATTTACAATCTATATTAATGACTTAGATGAAGATACTGATGCAACGTATCCAAGTTTGCTGATGATACAAAGTTAGGTGGGAAAGTAAGCTGTGAGGAAGACGCAGAGAGGCTGCAGAGAGATATAGACAGGTTGAGTGGGCAAGAACATGGGGCAAATGGAATACAATGTGGTGAAGTGTGAAGTTATCCACTTTGATAGGAAAAACAATAAAACAGAATATTTTTTGAATGGTGAGAGACTGGGAAATGTTTGCACTCAGAGGGACCTGGATGTCCTTGTACATGAATCACAAAGTTAACATGCAGGTACAGCAAGCAATTAGGAAAGCAAATAGTTGTTAGCTTTTTTTACAAAGAGATTAGATTATATGAGTAAATAAGTCTTACTTCAATTGTACAGGATATTGGTGAGGCCACACCTTAGAAGGAGTGCAGCGAAGGTTCACTGGACTGATTCCTGGGATGAGAGAATCACTCTATGAGGAGAGATTGTGTAGACTAGGCCTATATTTCTTAGAGTTCAGAAGAATGTGAGGTGATCTAATTGAAACGATAAAATTCTTAAGGGGCTTGACAGAATTAATGCTGGGGAAATATTTCCCCTGGCTGGGGAATCTATAACACGGGGATCACAGTCACTGAACAAGGGGTTGGCCATTTAGGACTGAGATGAGGAGAAATTTCTTCATAGAATCATTACGACACAGAAGGAGGTCATTCAGCCCATCGTGTCCGTGTAACTCACACGGTTGTGAATCTTTTGGAATTTTCTACCCCAGAGGGCAGTGGATGCTCATTCGTTGAGTATATTCAAGACAGAGGTCGATACATTTTTAGGAATGAAGGGAATTAAGGGATATGGGTATAGTGCGGAAAGGTGGAGTTGAGGTAGAAGATCAGCCATAATCTTGTTGAATGGCAGAGCAGGCTCAAAGGGCCAAATGGCCGACTCCTGTTCCTATTTCATATGTTCCTGATTTATAGACCCTGCTCAGGTCATTCTCTTATCTATCCCACTGCTCTTCCAGTCTTAGCACCGAGCTCCCCGTTATTCCGACATTAGCACTAAGCCTGCCATGTCATCGCTCCAACCCTCTTCTCAATCTTCCTCGTCGCCATGCTCCACCTCACAGTCAACAAGCTCCCCGCTGGAGTGGACCTAAACTACAGAACCAGTGGAAAGCTGCTCAACCTACGCCGCCTTCAGTCCAGGTCTAAGATCACCCCAACCTTTGTCGTTGAGCTGCAGTACGTGGACGACGCCTGTGTCTGCGCACATTCTGAGTGTTAGATCTCTTAATTTCCAATGAAATACGAACTCCGATTGTAGTGTTAATGTAACTTTATTCTGGCAGCAGCAACAAGCTCTTGGCTTTAAGCCAGGCCTTTGTCCTTCTGAGACCACATGGCCAAAATGGCTGTTTTTATACCTGGTTCAATTTACAGAAAAGACCTCGCCTTCTTTGACCTTATTGGTTCAATTGATAGTCTGTTAACCTTTAATTGGCTCGCTACCCAAGGTCCTAAAATGTCAAGTTGATTGATGACTTAATGCAATGTGCTCTGTGTTTTCTCAAAACTGCAGCCAGGCTTGAATTCTCTATCAATCCCCCCTTTGATTCTTTCACAAACTGAATCATAAAACATCAGGTATCACTGGTTAAACATTCTACAAAATAATTTCATACATGTTAATAGAGTTTCCTTCCAAAATTTGTTGATGTGTTTTGCCACATGTCCGGACTAGTACCTTCCACACAAATTTACACCAACCCGAACTCCATCGTGGCCACAATGGAAGTCTGGTTTTAGTAGGTTAATTAACCTTATTCCAATTTAATCCAAATCAATATCTTAATTCAACCAGTAAACAACCTTCCCTTAAGCATTACATACCCCCGTGCCACTTACATACGGTCTGCTGGGACCTGCAAGGTGTCTCACCTGCGGGACAGCAGCTGCAGCCGCCTGGTTGCAACAACATTTAATCAACATAAACAAACAATATAAAAGTAAAACAATTACAACAAATAGAATTAAACCTTCCACCCATGAAGTTCCTATTGAACCTAGCCATTCAGTGGCTCCGCTCCACAAAGTGAATGATGGGAGTTGCTTATATGTGCAACACTCAGTTCCGAGTAGGGCGCAAGTACCTCCCTTTTCAGAATTCCAGGAGCAGTTACTATAATTTCCTTGCTACCCTACTATTTCCCTTTGGTGCAGAGGGTCGGCTAGTAAGAAGTAGGCCTATGCCTAGAATACCTACAATCAGTAATACAGTAAATTTATACATTTTGGCAAAAAGTAATTGTCTTTATTAGATTTCAGCTTCAGTTACGGGTGCTTGTTTAACATGTGAAGTGTGGATCCAGGCTTTCTTTCCTTGGACTTTAACAGCTGCCTGGGTGGTCAATAACACTTGATAAGGTCCCTCCCACTTGGCACCCAAAGGTTCTTTATGCAACTTTTTCACATACACCCAGACTCCCGGGATGATGTCGTGTCCTCCTTCGGGTGGATTACCCCAAGCTGCCGATACCTGTCGGGAAACAGAACTAATAGCATTGGTTAGGTTCTGACAGTATGATAACAAAGTGTCACTCATTAAGTGAACATCAGCTTTCTGTAAATCAATAGTTCCTGGCAGCGACATGGGTCTTCCTGTTATAATTTCAAATGGGCTTAGACCTGTAGTTCTGTTTGGGGTTGCCCTAATGCTACATAGCACTATTGGTAGTGCCTGGGGCCATGGTGTTCCTTCTTGGTGATATTTGGCAAGCCGCTGTTTCAGAGTTCGATTTATTCGCTCTACTTGTCCTGATGATTGTGGATGATAAGGGCAGTGTAAATCCCACGTAATGTTCAGTAACCTACAGACTTCTTGGCAGACAGCACCTGTGAAGTGTGTTCCCTGATCTGAGTCAATGCTACTCGGGACTCCCCATCAGGGAATGTATAATCCTTACACAAGACCTCTGCAATGTGATTGGCTGTGGCTCTTTTAGTTGGGACAGCTTCTACCCATCTAGAGAATCTGTCGACCATGACAAGAATGTTAGTGTATCCTTGACATGAAGGAAGAGATATATAATCAACCTGCAGATGCTGGAATGGTCCGACAGGGGCAGGGGCCTCAGTTGGGGCATTACCGTGATGGGTCCAGAATTATTTTTCTGGCAGACCACACAGCGGTCTGCTACCAGCTGGGCATGTTTTTAAAATCCTCGACCCCACCAGCTTTTCTGGAACCGTGCCGTCATCTATTGTGAGGCCAAGTGTCCCCACGAGTGGATCTGTTGGGCTAAAAAAGGCATAAGTGCTTGTGGCGCGACTGGCTTGTCGGTAACTCTTTGTCTCCAGACACCATCTTCACATAGCTTAATTCCTGCCTCAATCCATGTCCATTTTTCTTCTCGGGAGCACTCGCCTTGCATTGTTTGAAGGTCTCGTGTCAGAGTCCTGAGTGCTTTCAATCTGCACATCTGTGTTGGTTCTTCTGGGGGAATGCCTGTGAAGTGGCATCATTAGCTGCCTGATCGGCTAGGGCATTTCCCTGTGCTTCCGTGGTATTTTCCTTGGTATGGGCCTTACACTTCAGGATGGACACTTCCTGAGGTAATTGTATGGCCTCTAGTAAGTCTCGGACTTCTTTTCCATTTCGGATAGGTGTACCAGCAGCAGTGAGGAATCCTCTTTTCCGCCATAACAGACCAAAGTCGTGAGTGACTCCAAAAGCATAACGCGAATTTGTTTAGACATTAGCTGTCTGTCCTTCTGCTATTCGACATGCTTCTGACAGGGCCTGTAACTTGCCCTGTTGTGCTGACATTCCTGAGGGTAAACATCCTTTTGCCACTACCTCATATAAGGTTGTAACTGCCCATCCTGCTTTTCTGGTACCATTGTCAACAAAGGAGGAACCATCTGTAAACAGGATGAGATCTGGGTTGTGCAGAGGCTCCTCTGCTGCTAAGGCTGCTTCTTCTGTTTCTTTTCAAATCTCCACGCAGTCATGCTCTCCACGTTCTCTCCCCTCTTGCTCCCTTGATTCTGACATCGGGAGCATAGTTGCGGGATTAACCGGGCTGGTCCGGACGATATGGAGATTAGGAGCTTCCAAAACTGCTGTCCAGCGGGTCCATCTAGCTGCCGTCACCTGAGACATTCTATTCATAGACAGCAAAGCATGTACGGTGTGGGGACACTTGACAATCAGCTTTTGGTCGAGGACTAGACCTGCAGTGATCATTACCGCTCGATATGTAGCTTGCATGGCCCTCAGGCAACTTCCCCATCCGAGGGCTACCGTATCCAGTTTTGCCGAATAATAGCCAATGGTCTTTGCCGATCCCCATGTTCTTGTGTCAGTATAGCTGTCATATATCCTTCTTTCTCATGGACAAACAGGGTAAATGGCTTACCACTGTCAGGGATTCCCAGAGCCGGTGCCGAACACAAAGCCTTTTTCAAACTCAGGAAGGCCCCTTGCTGTTCCTTAGTGAGGGTGATGGCTTCTTTAGAGGCACGTTTCCCCTTTAAGATATCATTCAATGGCTGAGCAAGCTGTGTGAAGGAGTCAATCCAATTTCTGTTAAAGTTACACAATCCCAAAAAAGACCTTAGTTCCTGAATAGTGGTGGGTTTTTTAGCAGCCCGAATGGCTGCAGTTCTATCCTAGGTAAGTTCTCTCTTTCCTTGTGAAATCTTTTGTCCCAGGTATACAACCTCTTCTTGGGATATTTGTGCTTTGTCGATGCTGGCTTTATGTCCTTTCAGCCAAAGGTGGTCCAGCAAAGCTCGTAAATCTTGTTCATGCTGTTCTTCCGTGTTTGAAGCTAGCAGGATATCGTCTACATATTGGATGACTGTGGATGACAGGGGAGGTAATTCTCGCAAATGGCTTTGTAAAGCCATGTGGAATACCGTAGGGCTGTTGTGGAAACCCTGCGGTAACCGGGTCCAAGTATACTGTTGTCCTTGGACCGTGAAAGCAAACCACTGTCGAACCTCCGGTGCCAGAGGCACCGACCAAAATCCGTTGGCCGTATCTATAACCGAGAAATATTTATGTTCCGGTTTGAGGGCATTAAAAATGGTGGAGGGATCTGCGACCAAAGGAGCTTTTTGATCAATACACTGGTTAGCTTTCCTATAATCGACAGTCAAACGCCAAGTCTCATTAGATTTCTGTACCGGCTACACGGGGCTATTGGAGGAGCTATGCATTTTAATAAGCACCCCTTGTTTCTCCAATTGCTGAATAACCGGTAAGATTCCCGTGATGGCAGTTGGACTGATGGGATATTGTTTAATGCATGGAGGCTTGGTCCCGGTAAATGACGCAGACTCCATCTGGAGTAGGCCACAATCATTCTTATCTTTAGCCCATATCGGGTGTTCCTTCAATTCTTCTTTCTTCAAAGTTCTAATTGACCATGTCACCCGACCATCCTCGAAATGCAATGATGAATCTACTTGGATTAGAACATCCATTCCCAAAAGGGGTTGATCTACTGGGCCTATCCAGACCGGCGTGGTTAGTTCATGTGGACCCAGCCCTATAAGTACCGGTGTTGTCCTTTTAATTTCCATTTTATGGCCCCCAACTCCATAGGCTGTACGTGCCCTACCATCCAACGACAAAAAGTCTCCATATTGTAGGGGTAAGCATGTTAATTCCACCACTGTGTCTAAAAGACAGTCCACATCCTTATCGCCCACCCTCAATTATATATAGCCCATCTTCCCTTTGTTGTATTAGTGCGAGGAGGGGAGCCAGTGTGGGCTCTAATCGTTTTTTGCTATCCCAAGTAACTCCTTCTGTTGTTGTATTGTCAGTCGCTTAAATGCTTCTATGAGGTCATTATCTTGTGACAAGCCTGGTTTGTTGGCTGAATTGTATCCCTGGCTGCGTCCTCTTCCCGGGCCGCGAACTTGCTGTTTTTCCCTGCACGTCTTGGCCCAGTGATCTTCTTTCCCACAATAATGACATTTTCCGGGTAATTTTCCTAATGACTGTTTATCAGAATCCTGGGATTTCCATCCCATAGCCTGTACAGCTTGGACTTTAGCTCCCATATCCCGATCTAATTGGTTACATCGATCCACCAATGCTGCAAAGGTAGTTCCTCTACCTTCCCAGTTCGGTAACACTACCTTAAGCATTTTGGACAGTTCTGGCTTTAGACCTGCCACGAAAGCTGCTTTCAGGGGTCCAAACACTTGTTAATCCATTTCCTCATCCGTATTATTCATACCCGAATGTTCTAGCCACGTGCATCTAAACCGCTCGTCATACTCCAGGACCTCCTCTGTTCCTTTTTGTTGGCAGGCTGCAATTTTTCCCCAGTCTGTCTTAGCTGGACTGAAGGCTTGCAGCCAGTGTTTAATCGCCTCCCATCCTGCGTTTAATTCTTGCTCATCCTTCCCCAAAGCTTCTTCTACTTTGTTGTGCAATTTTCTTCCCTGTGTTTTTGGAACCATTATGGTCAAAATTTGCACTCCGTCCCAGGGATGAAGTTGATATATATTTCTTAAGCGGTCCAATTGGTCCCACGTTTTTACTCCCCCTTTCTTTGGATTGGGCAATTCCTTGGACCATTTATCAATTTTCTCTGGGTCTGCCGGATCATGAAATAAGTATTCTGCATACACCCTTTTCCTCGTTTTTTTGTTTCCACCCTCATCCGCAGTCTCTTCCGATTTGACTACAACTCGTCTTTTTTTAAACGGGGTAAAGCGCACCCCTAATTCTTCATCCTCCGACCCTGTATCATCAGAGGATTCAGAATCCGTATCTATTCCTCGGTCGTGTCTTCGGGTTTGCGCTTTTAATTTATCCAAACATGGGTACCCTGGGAATTGACCGATACATTTTCCTTTTCCTATTACTGTCTCTTGACCTAATGATTTTTTCCATTCTTTAATTTCACCTTTAAGATCTTTAACTTCCACTTCCGACTTTTCAAGTTCAAGTCTTTTCTGTCGCAGCTGTGCACAAACAGTTTGCAATTGGTCCTTTGTACTGGTCAGTTCTCGATCATGTTGGGAACGCATTATAATTTCATTCCGCTTTCGGATCTGTCCCATAACGGCTAGGGACCATCTAGATCGCTCTTTATTTTTCATACGGGTCATTTTTCCCCAGACTCTTTTAATCTCGTCCAAGGACCATTGTCCATTGGAGGTACCCTATTTTTGTTCGATCTTAATACAGGTTTTAGATAAGTTGAATTGTTGCTCTATGTATTCTTTCAACAGTTCGAGGATTTCATCTATCGAAACCTCAGGTAGTGCCTGCCCACCTTTAACAGTTGTAGGCAATTCTTTGCTCTTATCTCCTGCTGCCATAATACTGATTTCTTTACTGGGGTCTCGAGTCGTAAGCTTTCCAGCCGATCAGTGGGTCGGTGATTAATTAACTAACACACCGCCGAAGTTAGACATCTATGGGACCTCGAGCTGACTACCAACCGGAGGGTTCGCAAACTGGAGGCTTTCGGAATCGCGTAGAAGGAGAGGCGAATTTAGACTTTTGACCGAGGACTTTTATAAAGAGGAGTCCTTACCTCAGTATATAGGTCCGATGTCCAAAATTCAGTTTCTTGCCTCAGCGATCATGTGCGTGACGCCAAAATTGTTAGATCTCTTAATTTCCAATGAAATACAAACTCCGATTGTAGTTTTAATGTAACTTTATTCTGGCAGCAGCAACAAGCTCTTGGCTTTAAGCCAGGCCTTTGTCCTTCTGAGACCACATGGCCAAAATGGCTGTTTTTATACCTGGTTCAATTTACAGAAAAGAACTCGCCTTCTTTGACCTTATTGGCTCAATTGATAGTCTGTTAACCTTTAATTGGCTCGCTACCCAAGGTCCTAAAATGTCAAGTTGATTGATGACTTAATGCAATGTGGTCTGTGTTTTCTCAAAGCTGCAGCCAGGCTGCAGAGCTTGAATTCTCTATCACTGAGGCTGAACTCCAGGATATAGTCAATGTATTCACTGGAAGCATGGGCCTTATGCTTAACATCCGTAAGACAAAGGTCCTCCATCAGCCTGTCCTCGCCGCACAGCACTGCCCTCCAGTCATCAAGATTCATGGCGCGGCCCTCGACAACGTGAATGATTTCCCATATCTCGGGAGCCTCTTATAAACAAAGGCAGATGTTGGTGCGGAGATTCAACATCACCTCCAGTGCACCAGTGCAGCCTTCGGCCGTCTGAGAAAAAGAGTTTTCAAAGACTAGGCCCTCAACTCTATCACCAAGCTCATGGTCTACAGGACTGTAGTAATACACACCCTCCTGTATGGATCAGAGGCATGGACAAGGCACCTCAAGTCGTTGGAGATATATCAGCAACGATGTCTCCGCAAGATTTTACAAATCCCCTGGGAGGACAGGCGCACCAACATCAGTGTCCTCGTCCAGGCTAACATTCCCAGTATTGAAGCACTGACCACACTTGATCAGCTTCACTGGGCAGGCCACATAGTTTGCATGCCAAACACGAGACTCCCTAAGCAAATGCTCTATGCGGAGCTCCTTCATGGCAAATGAGCCAAAGGTGGGCAGCGGAAACGTTACAAGGACACCCTCAAAGCCTCCCTGATAAAGTGTGACATCACCACTGACACCTGGGAGACCCTGGTCGAAGACTGCCCTAGACGGAGAAAGTGCATCCGGGAGAACGTTGAGCTCTTCGAGTCTCAACACCGAGAGCGTGAAGAGGTCAAGCGCAGGCAGTGGAAGGAGCACGTGGCAAACCAGTCCCACCCACCCCTTCCCTTGATGAATGTCTGTCCCACCTGTAGCAGGGTCTGTGGCTCTTGTATTGGATTGTTCAGCCACCAAATAACTCACTTTAGGAGTGGAAGCAAGTCTTCCTCGATTCCGAGGGGCTGCCTATGATGATGATGATGAAGTGGTGAACACAGAGGGTGCTGCTGCAGCCCTGGAAGTATAAGTTTAGAGTGGGCGCCTAGGCTCACTCAGCATGAGCTGCTTTTCTAATTGCTGATCCTGCAGCTTCTCTGCCTTATTTTTATAAACAGCAGGATCAGCACCTATGAAAGCAGCTGATGTGCCTATCCGATGCTGTATGTCTTCGTGCCCACTTAACACTGCCACTCCCACTGAATGATTAATTCAATTCACTTTCTCATGGCAAATAAATAAGGTAAATAGAATGTGATTGTTATTTGGAGAACATCCTCAGTATATTTCACAACTCAGTATATTGTAGTTGCCCGCCAAGTACAAAGAGGCCAGCATCAGAGCTGCTTCCCCTTCCCTCCAACTTTGAGCCTCAGCTTCCTTGCTTGTTTCCTCCCACCCCAGCTTTAAGCTCAGGTCTCTCCCCACCCCAAGTACCAAGTCCCATTCCTATTTCTGCTCTCCCTGCAAACCCCCACCACCTCATACGTCCTTGCCCTCAATTTCACTTTCTCCCTTATTTGTGTATTTTGTATTGGTACCACACAAGCAAATACTGTTCAACCATGACGTTCACAGGAAGACCATTCATTCGCCTGCAGTACAGGTGCATCCCAACCACTGGTCCAGCTCCACACTTCCTCTCAGACGTTACTTCCAGCCTGAGCACCCACTCCCTCCCAGCTCAGAGCCAATCTGTGTATCACCAATGCATATTCCACTCAGCCTAGGTCTCTCTTTGCTCAGCCCTGTTTCCACCTTCGACATGCTAGCTGCCGTCTTGCCGCATGCCCTGGTCTTTCAAACGGTAAAAGATGCAATTTCAGTAAATCGGTAAAGGAACTTGATATGTCCTTACTATACAGTATAAATGCACACGAGGTCCATACTTGAGAGAAGATCACTCTGTGACCAGTTGCCTTTATTACCAAGACCTCAAGTGATCAAGGTTTTATACCTGAAAGTCCAGGTTAGGAGTGTCTCCCACAAATTCACCCCCTTGTGGTCAATGTTCTCAAGGTGTACAACTTAGGTCAGCTTAGACATGGGTTACAATGATAGTTGAATACATGACATCACCTACCCCTCAAAGTCTTATTGGGATCACAGGTTAAGTCTCTCTGGTGGTTTACGCTCCCTTGTAGAGCGCCTGAGTTGGGGCTCCGGTTGTTGGGCGCTGGCCTGAATGTCTGCTGTATGCCGTGCCTCAGGCCTGTCCGGACTGCCCACAGTGACTGGACTCTCCTCCACTTGGTTCCGGTGTTCGGTCACCTGTGGTGGAGTAAACTCTACATCGTGTTCTTCCTCTGCTTCTTCTATAGGGTTGCTGAACCTCCTTTTAGTTTGATCCACGTGTTTGCGGCAGATTTGTCCATTGGTAAGTTTAGCTACCAAAACCCTATTCCCCTCTTTGGCAATCACAGTGCCTGCAAGCCATTTGGGCCCTGCAGCGTAATTAAGGAGAAAAACAGGGTCATTGACATCAATACATCGCGCCCTCGCATTCCTGTCATGGTAGTCACATTGTGACTGACGCCTGCTCTCAACGATTTCTTTCATGGTAGGGTGTATAAGGGATAACCTGGTTTTGAGCGTCCTTTTCATTAGCAGCTCTGTGGGTGGAACCCCTGTGAGCGAGTGTGGTCAGGATCTATTGGCCAACAGGAGGCGTGATAAGCGGCTTTGTAGGAAACCCCGTTGGATTCTGAGCATCCCCTGTTTGATTATCTGCACTGCTCGTTCCGCCTGGCCATTTGAGGCCGGCTTGAACTGTGCCATTCTGACATGGTTGATTCCATTGCCTGCCATGAAGTCCTGGAATTCAGTGCTTGTGAAGCACAGGCCATTGTCGCTGACCAAAACATCCGGTAGACCATGGGCGGCGAACATTGCCCGTAGACTTTCTACCGTGGCAGAGGATGTGCTTGAATTTAAAATGGCACACTCAATCCATTTGGAGTAGGCGTCTACTACAACCAAAAACATTTTTCCCATGAAAGGACCTGCGTAGTCCACATGGATGCGTGACCATGGCTTGGCGGGCCAGGACCAGGGGCTAAGGGGGGCTTCCCTGGGTGTGTTGCCCAGCTGAGCACACGTGTTGCACCTACGAACACAAAGTTCCAGGTCTGCATCTATCCCTGGCCACCAAACGTGTGATCTGGCAATTGCCTTCATCATGACAATGCCCGGATGCTCATTGTGAAGTTCTCTGATAAACACCTCTCTGCCCATCTGGGGCATGACTTCTCGGTTTCCCCACAGTAGGCAATCGGCCTGAATCGAGAGTTCACCCTTGCGCCTATGAAACAGTTTAAATTCCTCAGGGCATGCCCCGTACGTGACTGCCCAGTCCCCATTCTGGACACATTTCTTAAGTAAAGCCAGTAGCGGGTCTTTATTTGTCGAGACTTTAATCTGACGGGCTGTCACGGGTGAGCCTTCGCTTTCGAAAGCTTCAACAGTCATGACCATCTCAGCATCATGCTCAGTTGTCCCCTCAGTGGTGGCTAGTGGGAGCCTGCTGAGTGCATCGGCGCAGTTTTCAGTGCCCGGTCTGTGCCAAATTGTTTAGTCGTAAGCGGCTAATGTGAGTGCCCACTTCTGTATGCGGGCTGATGCATTTACATTTATGGCCTTGTTGTCAGCCAAAAGGGATGTTAGGTGTTTGTGATCTGTCTCCAGCTCAAATTTCCTGTCAAACAGGTACTGTGCATTTTGTTTACTGCATATACACATGCTAGCGCTTCCTTTTCTACCATCCCGTAGCCCCTTTCTGCCTGGGACAGACTTCCTGAGGCATAAGCTACCAGCTGTAACTGACCACGGGCATTCACATGCTGCAACACACACCCGACCCCATAGGACGATGCATCGCACGTTAAAACAAGTTTCTTACACGGGTCATATATCGTTAACAGTTTGTTGGAACAGAACAAACTGCGTGCTCTATCAAAAGCCATTTCCTGGCTGTTCCCCCAGACCCAATCGCGACCTTTGCATAGGAGCACGTGTAGCAGCTCTAACAGCGTGTTCAATTTGGGAAGAAAGTTACCAAAATATTTCAGGAGCCTCAGGAACGAATGCAGCTCCGTCGTGTTACGGGGTCTGGGTGCTCTCTGGATTGCTTCCGTTTTGGACACAGTAGGTCTGATCCCGTCTGCTGCTACCCTCCTCCCCGGGAATTCTACCTCTGGATCTAAGAAGATGCACTTCGCCTTTTTCAGTCGTAGCCCTACCCGGTCCAGTCTGCATAGCACCTCCTCCAGGTTGTGGAGGTGTTCTTCAATATCGCGACCCGTGATGAGGATGTCGTCTTGAAAAACCACCGTCCTTGGAATCGACTTGAGGAGGCTTTCCATATTTCGCTGAAAGATCGCGGCAGGCGAGCGAATCCTAAACGGACTGTTATACTCAAACAACCCCTTGTGTGTCGTGATGGTGGTCAGCTTCTTCGACTCACTCGCCAGCTCCTGGGTCATGTAAGCTGATGTCAGGTCCAATTTTGAAGAAAGTTTGCCACCGGATAGCGTCGCAAAGAGGTTTTTCACTCTCGGTAGCGGGTACTGGTCT
This sequence comes from Pristiophorus japonicus, assembly GCF_044704955.1. Taxonomy (NCBI): domain Eukaryota; kingdom Metazoa; phylum Chordata; class Chondrichthyes; family Pristiophoridae; genus Pristiophorus; species Pristiophorus japonicus. The sequence goes on along the minus strand of NC_091983.1, from coordinate 96,537,808 downwards.
TGGAGTGACACCTGATTGATGGTGGACTTGTAATCGCCACATATCCTGACCAACCCATCCGCCTTGAGCACCGGCATGATCGGGCTCGCCCAATCACTGAATTCGACTGGCGAGATGATGCCTTCCCTCAGCAGGCAGTCCAATTCGCATTCTATCTTTTTACGCATCACGTATGGCCTTGTGGTGTACTGGCCTGCGTCCGGGTTTATGTGAATCACTTACTTGGTCCTCATGACTGTGCCGATGCCGGGTTGAAATAATGAGTCAAATTTGTCCAGGATCTGTGAGCATGATACTCGCTCCACAGAAGAAATTGCATTGACATCGCCCCATTTCCAGTTCATGACAGCAAGCCAACTCCTCCCCAGTAGTGCGGGACCGTCCCCTGGAACAATCCAGAGTGGCAACCTGTTCTCCGAATCTTTGTGGGTCACGACTACCGTGGCGCTGCCTAGCATCGGAATTATCTCCTTTGTATATGTCCGTAGCTGTGCGTCAATCGGCAATAATTTTGACCTCCTGGTCTTGGATACCCATAATCTTTCGAACTGTTTGATACTCATCAGGGACTGGCTGGCCCCCGTGTCTAGCTCCATTAATACTGGGATGCCATTGAGGAGCACTTTCATCATTATCGGTGGCGTCCTGGTATATGAACTGTAAATGTGCTCCACATGAACTCGCTGAACTTCAGCTTCCAGCAATTTCCCCTAGTATTCGTTTGGCCTCGTAGGGCTTACATCGGGCCCGTCCTCCTCGTACATCAACCTGGCTGCAGGCTTCCTGCACATACGCGCCAAGTGACCGCTGACGTTGCAGTTTCTGCAGCTATATTGCTGAGACCTGCAAGCTCTGGCTGGGTGTTTGCCTCCACACCTCCAGCATGAGCTGGAGGCCCCGTTGTTGGAAACAAAATGTCCATTACCAGTCGATCGTCTCTGACTGTCTCTGTAACAGTCGTTAAGCGCACCATTAGCAAGTGTTGATGGCCCCAATACTGGCCGCATTGTCCATTGCGATGGCATGAATTGTCATTCAGCTAGCCATTGTCTCTGTTGAATTCCCCCTTTGGGTTCGACTGCATGCTGGGGCATGTCCGATTGCCCTTGTCTGCCTAGAGAACTGTGTGCCGTGTTAACATTGTTGACTCCCTGGTCATTTGCCGCATTTGAGCCAAGATTTTTGACATACATCATTCTGGTCTCTTCCTCCCCTGATATAAATGTCTGGGCTATCAGAGCCGCCGCTTCCAAGGTCAAGTCTTTGGTCTCAATCAGTTTCCTGAAAACCCCAGCATGCCTGATGCCCTCAATAAAAAAGTCTCACAGCATCTCCGCTCTGCATGCATCTGAGAACTTACATAGGCTCGCCAGTTGTCGGAGATCTGCCACGAAGTCTGGACCGTTTTGCCCTTCTCGCCGCCGGTGCATGTAAAACCGGTGTCTCGTCATGTGCATGCTGCTCGCCAGTTTAGGGTGTTCCCCGATCAACTTACTGAGCTCTTCGAACGTCTTGTCCGCCGGCTTCTCTGGCGCTAGAAGGTCCTTCATCAGGGAATACGTTCTGGATCCACAAACAGTCAGGAGATGAGCTCTGCGTTTGTCGGCCGAATCCTGTCCCAACCATTCCTTAGTGACAAAACTTTACTGTGGTCTCTCAATAAAGTTGTCCTAATCATCACCAACACAGTACCTCTCTTCTGTGCTGCTAGTGGCCATGCTCGCGTGGTTTAAATCCCAGTTTCTCGTCGCCAATGATATGTCCTTACTATACAGTTTAAATGCACACGAGGCCCATACTTGAGAGAAGGTCACTCTGTTACCAGTTGCCTTGATTACCAAGAGCTCAAGTGATCAAGGTGGATGGAGCTTCCCCTTTTATACCTGAAATTCCAGGTTAGGAGTGTCTCCCACAAGTTCACCCCCTTGTGGTCAATGTTCTCAAGGTGTACAACTTAGGTCAGCTTATACATGGGTTACAATGATAGTTGAATACATGACAGAACTTGTGTGAGACATCTCGAAGATAAGATCAACAGGAAAGGCCAGTTTTACAGCAGGCAGGACAGAGAAAGTTTTGGAAACAATTGGAGACATACAGAAATTATGGAAATTGCCGCACAGAAGGAGAGCATTTAGTCCATTTCACTGTGTCAGTGCTAGTTTTTCAGCAGGTACAATCTACTTTTAATCCTATTGCTCTGTCATATCATTTTATATTCTCCATTTTCAAATATTTATTCAGTGCCATTTTAAATGATAAAGTTTCTGCGACTTGTAGAAAAGCATCCATGTTCTAATAATCCACTTTGTGAAAAAATGTCGAGCTTCGCCCTTTATTCTTTGACCTAACCAATGTCATTTAAAAATTTAACATCACTTTACTTTGATATTCAGTGCCTCTGTATGAATGCCATTTTCCTCTTGATGATCTTTTCTATCTGCACTCACACCTTTAATCAGCCATGGTCTAGAAATTGCTGGGTCCCTAATTTGGTGTTCCTAACACAGATGAGACTGCACACAGGGAGGTTAAAGCAACAGTGACCTCAGTTTTTATTAAGACACTCCAGAGTGAGTAACAGGCCTGAGGGGCCGGCTTATATACAGGGCTCCCAAGGGATGCTGGGATCCCTTGGGACTTCAGGGGATGCACTCCCTGGTGTCGGAACATAGGAGTGCATGCTTTACAGATACACAACATCACTTCCCCCCAAAATCAAAGTGAAAACTATTTACAAGGTGAGGCGGTCGGGAGGCTTTCTTTCCCTGGTGGACCGCCTTGGTACAAATGTCTGTTTTGGTGTGTTGGCTGTGCTCTTGCTGGGCTGGTGTGTTGCTGGCCCTGCAGGGCTGCTGGGTGAGCCTGGCCTTGCTGGGCTGTTGGGCGTGATGGGTTCGAGTTCCTGGTCCAGGGTGGTGTCGTTGATCCTTTGGGTGCGTGTTGTGGGCTCGATAAAGGTGGTGTCTGCTGTGGGTTGTTCAGGGCAGTCTGTGAACCGCAGCCTCGTTTGGTCCAGGTGCTTTCTGCAAATTTGTCCATTGTCTAGTTTGACTACAAACACCCTACTCCCTTCTTTAGCTATCACCGTGCCTGCGATCCACTTGGGACCATGTCCATAGTTTCGCACATACACAGGGTCATTCAGATCAATTTCCCGTGACACAGTGGCGCGACCATCGTTTACATTTTGTTGCTGCCGCCTGCTCTCTACTTGATCATGCAGGTTGGGGTGAACCAGCGAGAGTCTGGTTTTAAGTGTCCTTTTCATGAGTAGCTCAGCTGAGAGCACCCCTGTGAGTGAGTAGGGTCTTGTGCGGTAGCTGAGCAGTACTCGGGACAGGCGGGTTTGGAGTGAGCCTTCTGTGACTCGTTTAAGGCTCTGTTTGATTGTTTGTACTGCCCGCTCTGCCTGCCCATTGGAGGCTGATTTAAACGGGGCCGAGGTGACATGTTTGATCCCATTGCGGGTCATGAATTCATTAAATTCGGCACTGGTGAAACATGGCCCGTTGTCACTGATCAGTATGTCAGGCAAGCTGTGGGTGGCAAACATGGCCCTCAGGCTTTCAATGGTGGCGGTGGCGGTGCTTCCCGACATTATTTCACATTCAATCCATTTTGCAAAAGCATCCACCACCACCAGGAACATTTTACTGAGAAACGAGCCCACAAAGTCGACATGGATCCATGACCATGGTCTGGAGGACCAGGACCACAAACTTAGTGGTGCCTCTCTGGGTGCATTGCTCAACTGAGCACACACGCTGCATTGCCGTACACAGGACTCTAAGTCAGAGTCGATACCGGGCCACCACATGTGGGATCTGGCTATCGCTTTCATCATTACTATACCCGGGTGTGTGCTGTGGAGATCCGAGATGAACGTCTCCCTGCCCTTTTTGGGTAGCACTACGTGGTTACCCCACAACAGGCAGTCTGCCTGAATGGACAGCTCATCCTTTCGCCGCTGGAACGGTTTGATTAGCTCTTGCATTTCAACGGGGATGCTGGCCCAGCTCCCATGCAGTACACAGTTTTTTTACTAGGGACAGCAGAGGATCGTGGCTGGTCCAAGTCCTAATCTGGCGGGCCGTGACAGGTGATTTATCATTTTCAAACGCTTCCATGATCATCAACGCTTCCATGACCGTGACCATGACTTCAGGGGATGCACTTCCTGGTGGTGGAACATGGGAGTGCATGCTTTACAGATACACAACACCTAATGTGGCAGCATATGTATGCAGAGTCAAAATCATGCCTACTAACATTGGAAGAGACTAACTCCATCAGAAATCCTGGGGTCAGATAATGCACGTCCAACAAGACCAAAAGTCTCACCAGCAAGAGATCAAAAACACTGTGGAGGGCAGAGAATTTGGGAAGGAGGCAGAGCGAGGGTACATCTCCTGCATTTAAAGGACTGCTTGCAGTTAAGGGATCTGCAGGCTCTTGGAAGAGGGAGTCAAATGGCTGCTGCAAATGAGAGGAAAAGGCGAATATCGAATTTTTATGAGGCTGATGTGGACGTGCTGCTGCATTTGATGGAACCTTCCCTGGTCAAATGCAGCAGGATTAACTTACAGTTTCAGAAGAACTTTAATAACTCACAGGATCAGCAAAGGTAAATGTGGTTTTCAGATGAATAACAGGACAAAGAAGCAAATGGATATTCTCAAATAGAATAGTCAAGTCATGTGTTCGTGTTGCACTATGTTCTTTGTCCCTGAAGCAAATCGCTTGGCAGCACTCATGTCAATTGTCTCACTTCCTGTAATGCATGCTAGCATATTGTAGACTTTCATCCTACTTACCATTAACACCATCCATTATATGAATCCTGACAGATTGTGATTGCAGGTTCTGCAGACTGCAGCAGCCAATTAACACGGTGCATTCCTCCTGCAGGAGAAGTCAGCATACAATGCCAGGCCACCAGGGAAGAAAGTGCAAAAATTCCATATTTAACACCACACGAAGAGCAAGCAATGACAGTAATTCTGGTCTGTCAGTTGAGAGTAGAGATGTGGAAGTCACTGTACCTTCTGTAAGTTTTTAATAATAGAAACCTTTTCTTAAGTATTTCTATGTATTCTGCAATCTTAAATGGAAAGGAGGAGGGGTAGCCCTGATAATAAAGGATGGGATAAACACAGTCGAGAGAAAGGATCTTAGCTCGGAAAATGAAGCAGTAGAATCAATTTGGTTGGAGCTAAGAAGCAGCAAGGGGCAGAAAACATTGGTGGGAGTCCTTTATAGGCCCCAAAAATGTAGTGGTAATGTACGGCACAATATAAATCAGGAAATTAGCGCTGCATGTAACAAAGGTAATGCAATAATCATGGAGAACTTTAATATAGAAACATAGAAACATAGAAAATAGGTGCAGGAGTAGGCCATTCGACCCTTCGAGCCTGCACCACCATTGAATAAGATCATGGCTGATCATTCCCTCAGTACCCCTTTCCTGCTTTCTCTCCATACCCCTTGATCCCCTTAGCCGTAAGGGCCATATCTAACTCCCTCTTGAATATATCCAATGAACTGGCATCAACAACTCTCTGCGGCAGGGAATTCCACAGGTTAACAACTCTCTGAGTGAAGACGTTTTTCCTCATCTCAGTCCTAAATGGCCTACCCCTTATCCTAAGACTGTGTCCCCTGGTTCTGGACTTCCCCAACATCGGGAACATTCTACCCGCATCTAACTTGTCCCATCCCGTCAGAATCTTATATGTTTCTATGAGATCTCCTCTCATCCTTCTAAACTCCAGTGAATAAAGACCCAGTTGATCCAGTCTCTCCTCATATGTCAGTCCAGCCATCCTGGGAATCAGTCTGGTGAATCTTCGCTGCACTCCCTCAATAGCAAGAATGTCCTTCCTCAGATTAGGAGACCAAAACTGACCACAATATTCCAGGTGAGGCATCACCAAGGCCCTATACAACTGCAGTAAGACCTCTCTGCTCCTATACTCAAAACCCCTAGCTATGAAGGTCAACATTCCATTTGCCTTCTTCACTGCCTGCTGTACCTGTATGCCAACTTTCAATGACTGATGAAACATGACACCCAGGTGTCGAAATCTCGACTCTCTCAATATAAGACTCTAACACAATCAGCTCCGGTAGATGTTCCTTTAATAAGTTTTACTTGCAGCAAGGAAGAGTCTCACTCAGTCAAAGGCTAAGCGGAGACTCCCAATATAGTACAGTTTCACAATGTATTTATACAGTAGAACAAACAAGTTATGGTTCCATCCTGTGTATTGGTTCTGCCTTTGCAGTCAGCGAAAACAGATAAAGAGTTCCCCAATCAGTTAATGATTACCACATCCTTGTCTTTACATTTTTTTTCAAATGTCTCCTTTGTCAGTGTTTTTGGTGGGCTATTCAGCAATAACTTGATTAGGGTGTGATAATGTGCTATCACCAGTTTTGCATTGTTTTAGGATTGTCCAGTTTCCTGGCCATCTATTTGGGCCCATGATTTCCATAATGGTTGATTGGGTAATTGGCTTCTTGCATATTATAGATGAGTTCTGTACAAGAGATAATGGCTGGTAATTTGATTATCTCTTTGGGGGTGAATTGGTGCTGCATCTTTACAACTTTTATCTAGCCCTTCTAAGGTCTGGCATAGCGACAGACTATTGATAATACAGGGGAGCACAATGGGTGGTACTTATCTCAGCAGGACAGTCTTTCTGTTGTCTGGTGGCTATTAATCAGCTATCAGCAGTTTCAGTCAAGGTTAGCATGTTTATGCAAACAGACTGCTACAGAAGCTTCTGGCTGGATCGGGACTCCATTTTGTTTTATTGCAAAAAGGATACAAAAAACAGTGTAATGCAACTTTAAAAATACATTTCCACATTTCCCCCCTTTTGTCCTTCACAAGGACAACTTAATCCATTCTAATCTTGCATAGTCTTTCTATTTCCATTTCCACACAAGAACCTTTAGTAGTTGTTGCTACCATAACCCTAGCAGTGGTCTCGGTTGGTAACACTGTTTTTCCCAACCTGGCACAGCAACACTTAACTAAGAAACAAAAGATATAGGGCAAAGACTATCAGCAAGAATATGATCAAACCCTATACCAAAGATCTCCCTAGGGATCCCTACCATCCAGATGCCCAATCCCACAAGGTGGTACCGTCTTGGCCAATAGTTTGTTTGTACTCTATTACCTTTTTCCTAATATATTCAGCTAGACTGCCAATCTCTTCTGACTTATCCGGGATATACATACAGCATTCTCCACCAATTAACACGCATGTTCCTCCTTCTTTGGCTGGGAGATAATCTAAAGCCATACGATTTTGGAGAGCCACTGTTCGAATGGCTACCATTTCATCATTCACCTCTTCGAAGGCTTGGGAAGTTGCGTTGGCTACTGACTCTACTAAATTAGCCAGTTCCCGTAATTGCCATTCGATTGATGCTATTCCATAGAGTGATATCATTACCTTGGATATTCCATTTAACCATGTCAAATCCTGTTTAAGTCTATGACTTTCATAGGCATCCCCGAGAGTCTTTGTTGTCCTAATAAAGGGTACCACATATCCTAAGTAACAGGACCCTGTCCAGTTGGCTGGTAACCATGGGTAGGCTTTATGGCCACAAATAAAGTAAGCACAATTATAGGACGTCAGTCTTTGGTCCTTTCGTGCCATCCATACTCGAGTGGTCTCACCGTCCCACCCTTCACCTGAGGCTTTATTATGGACTATAGTCCAGTTAACGGTTGCTATCTTTCTCCTGTCAGTGAGATTTGTCATGGCTTGCCATTTAGTCATTTGGGAACACTTGCTGCGTCCCATTTCTGGTCCTTTTGTCTCATTACTTACTAGGCATATTATACCTTCAGGAGTTCCTATTCCGGGAGTAATACTTAGGAAGGGTGGCTGACGGTTATTATTATAATTTGGCTGGTACCATCCCGAGAAGGTTGTAAGTTTATACCCTGCTGACCTCCATTCTGTTAGATCCTTCATTTCTGACACCTTGGTTAGGTTCGTCCTATTTTGCACTATCAACCATTCTACCATTTCTGATTCATTAAAGGGGACAGATCTTAGGGGAATACCCCCTTCGGAGTGGACAGGTACATGGGAACATATCCAACAACTAGACAAGTTTCTTTCTTGCGCATACTTATGACTCAGTGCCATAAATACATTTACCTGCAGTTCCCTTTGTTCGCGTTTCTGTACCCCGGGTACTATCAATAACGCAAAGCACAACCCTGTTAAGCATAGCACTATCAGTCCCCATAGTCCGTACATTTCCTTATTCGGTCTTCCTTTTTCTGTTCCTCTGGTTCCTTCTTCCCTTCCTCCTGGTTGGGTGCCCTTTTGCAATGGGACGCATGGATCCATGTTGGTCTTTCCTTTACCTTGATCGCAGTATTAGTCGCCAGCAAGACCTGGTATGGGCCTTCAAATCTTGGTTGTAGACTGCTTTTTCTTTGAAAGATTTTGATGTAAACGAATTCCCCAGGCTCCAGATTATGACACTTCCCTTCCGCTGGCTCGACTTGGGCTTCTTTTACCTGCGTATGAAAGCTGGAGATACACTTGGTTAGTGCAATACTATAATTCAACATATTTTCTTCCATTTTGTGGATGTCCATTTGTTTTGCAGTAAACGGTGCTGTAAAAGGCAGTCATTGGGGACGTCCCATAACTATCTCATGTGGTGACAGGCCTGTTGTTTTGTTGGTTGCAGATTGCATTACTATCAAGGCTAAGGGCAGCAGTTCTACCCATTTTAGTCCAGTGTCATTACATAATTTTGCCAGCTTATTTTTAATCATTCCATTATATCTTTCAACAAGTCCAGCTTATTGTGGATGATAACTGCAATGAAAACGTTGGTTAATCTGTAAAGCTTTACACATTCCTTTTATAACAGTTCACGTGAAATGTGACCCATTATCACTAGAAAGCTTAGCAGGGATTCCTAAGCGCGGTACGATTTCTTTTAACAAAAATTTAGCAACAGTAGTGGCATCAGCCTTTTTACATGGAAAGGCTTCAATCCATCTAGAGAACACATCTACAATAACTAATACATACTTGAATCCCATACACATAGTTAATTCAATAAAATCCATTTGTAAATGTACAAAAGGCCCCATTGGATTTGGGTGGGAGGCAGATTCTACTTTTTCTGTCTTATCTGGATTCATTGTCTGACAGGTAACACAATTTTCACAGATTTGTTTTGCAATTGCCGAAATTCCTGGTGCATACCAAGTTGCCAAAATATAATCTGCCATCCCCCCTTTGCCCGCATGTGTGAATGTATGAACACATCAGGCAATCCATGGAAGTAAGGATTTGGATGCCACAACGCAGCCATCATGGTGAACACATATTCCTTCTGGATTTTTATAACATTGATCCTTCGTCCAGGTCAACACCTCCTCCATACTGGCCTGTGTCTGGAAGGCCAGCACATCATTAATAGTGGGTGACGGATCTGAGCAATTATTTTTCCTTAGTGGAAACAATGACACCTACATCCCCCCTTTTGACAGAGCTGCTGCCTTAGCTGCATTATCAGCTCTGGCATTTCCAAGTGCTACCTCATTCAACTGGCCTGTATGTGCTTGGCATTTGATAATGGCAAGTTTTAAGGGGCATTGAATGGCTCGCAGAAGATTTTCTACTTGTTCTTCATGCTTGATAGTGGTTCCTGAAGAAGTCAGGTACCCGCGAATTTTCCAAATTTGTCCATCGTCATGCGTTACTCCAAAAGCATACCTGGATTCAGTGTAGATATTAACTGTTTGTCCTTCAGCCAGAATACAGGCTCAAGTTAATGCAAATAATTCGGCTTGTTGGTCTGAAAAGGAGTCTGGAAGAGAGGCTGTTTCGACAATATTAAACTGGGTTACAATTGCATAAGCCGCTTTAGGTTGGCCCCTATCATTTCGTAAGGCTGATCCATCAACATAGTACACTAGATCAGGGTTACACATTGGTACATCTGTTAAATTGATACGTGGTTTAGTCACTAATTCAGTTCCCATTTCACATGAATGGGGTTTGCCATCTTCTTCCGTGGGGAGTAGAGTGACTGGATTTAAGGTAGTACATCTTTTAATGATAAGGTTCGGATTTGATAACAGTTCAACTTCATATTTAGTGGTTCTTGCAGAAGTTAGGTGTTGAGTGGCACATTTAGTAAGTAAAATCTCGACAGAGTATGGGATATATAAAATGATTTGATGATTTAGAGTTATTGTCTGAGCCTGTTGTACAGCGTAATAAGCTGCTGCCAAAGAAGGAAGACATCCTGGTAGTCCGCGTGCCACTGAATCTAGTTGGGTACTGAAATACGCTATCGGTCGCTGCCTGTCTCCATGTAACTGAGTCAAAACAGATTGTGCAAAACCCGACTTGTGATGAACAAATAAGTTGAATGGCTTAGTGTAATCTGGTAATCCCAAGGCTGGTGCTGAAGTGAGGGACTGCTTAAGATTCTGGAAAGCTTTCCGGGATACTTCATTCCAAATCAACTTTTCTGGTAGTGAGGGCATGGACATGTCTAACAATGGTCTAACGATCTCGGAATAACTCATAATCCATTTCCTGCGATATCCTGACATGCCGAGGAAATGTTTCATTTCTCTCTTGGTTATTGGTAGTGGAGCAGAGCAGATTGCTTTTACTCGGTCTTGTGTCAATTGTCTCGTATCTCTGACCAATTCGTGTCCTAGATACCGAACTCTTTTTGAGACAAATTGTAATTTCACCTTTGACACTTTGTGATCTTTCGAGGCCAAGGCTTTTAATAAAGCAAGAGAATCTGTTTCGCAGGCTAATTTGGAGGGTGAGGCGAGCAGTAAGTCAGCAACATACTGCACAAGTGTAGAACATGCTGGTAAAATTACATCTTCCAGATCCTTCTTTAAGCATTGTGAAAATAGAGTAGGGCTTTCGGTAAATCCCTGCGGGAGTCTTGTCCACATATATTGGCGTCCTTTATACGTGAAGGCAAACAGGAATTGGGACTCTGGGTGAATGGGTATTGAGAAAAATGCCGAACATAAATCAATCGCCGTATAATACGTTGAGTTTGCCGGAATACTGGTAAGTATAGTCGCAGGATTGGGCACCACCGGATAAGTTGGGAATACAGATTCATTCATGGCTTGTAGGTCTTGGACAAACATCCATTTGTCACTATTGGGCCTCTGAACCGGAAAAATCGGTGTGTTACAACTATTATTCCCTGTGCCAGCAGAGATGTAATGACTGGCTCAATACCTTGTTCTGCGGCTGGAGACAAGGGGTATTGGGTTTTCTTCGGAAGTGGTATGGTCAAATTGACCGCTACCTTATATGGTTGTGCGGAAGCACCTTTCCTACTTCATTAGAGTGTGTAGACCAAAGTTGCTCTGGGACCTTAGCAAGGAGTTCTGCTGTTCCTTGTTGCAATGGAAAGCTAGTGACCAAAAGTATCTTTTCTTCTAAGATAACATCGAAATATATTTTCCTATTCAACTTGACAGAATAGTCTTCCCCTCCCTCATGTTGCCCCAGAATTCCATTAAGTGTGTGCCATTTCTCTTGTACTGGAAATCCTTGCATTCTCTTAACCATTCATCCTAAATCCTGGGGGTTTATATGTGTCTGCAACTGCAAGGGTGCAGTGTAGAACATTACCTTTAATCCTAAACAAGGTCTGATTGTGAGAGGATAATTCAAACCCTGCCGCTATTTCTTCAGGTCCGATAAAAATTTGTTCAATCATCAATTGATGTTTACGGTGCAGGAATGGTTGATAAAAGATTTGTGCTGTAGCGTCTGGTCCAGTTTTGTCATAATACGCTGTACAGTGTAACATTTTGTGCCAATTTCCCAAGTTTTGAGATTTGAGGTAGTCTGTGATTAACCTTGTCACACACCAATATGAACCAACCAAATAGGATAGGGTTTTGCTTAGTGTAGGGTCCAAACTTTTCCAGGCATACAATATGGGTGTTGTGGGTTGAAGTCGTGAGTATGCACCACATTTATCTATGGGGACTTGAACTTCCATACCAGTTGGAGAACAGAGGATAGTGGCATTCATTTTACATAATAGGTCACGTCCACACAGATTTACTGGAACTTCATTAGAAAGTAGGAATGAATGACTATCTTCATAATCTTCTAATTGTATATTGATAGGGTTGGAGAAAAACATTTGATGATTGTGTCCAGATAGTCCAATCACTGAGGTTTGATTAGTGGAAGTGGGAATTCCCTTTGTATCTTCCCTCGAAAGGACCGAATAGGTGGCGCCAGTATCCACTAGAAATGGAATATCCCTTCCTTGTATTCGTATTTTTACTTCAGGTTCTCCTATGGCATTTAACGAAACGACGGGTAGCTATTTGCTCGTAGCACTTGGATCTGGGATTGGGCGGCATTGGTCATTATACGGATAATTTGATCGTTGGCCGAATTGATTTTGATTCTGTGGTTCAAATGGATTTTGAACAGAGAAATTAGTCTGAGGTCTAGCATGTACCTGGACTTGGGTTGCATACGGGTTGGGTTCTAGAGGTGGAGGAGGTGGTCTATTACCAGCCTGTTGAGTCCAATCATAATTTGGTTGTTGCTATTTTGACGGGCAATTTCTAGCCCAGTGTCCAGTCTGACCACAATTGTAACAGGTGCTACATTGTCCATGCGCTACACCTCCTCTCCCTCTTCCCCTAAAATTTCTTCCTCTGCCTCGTCCTCTTCCTCTACCCTGTGGTGGGCAGTAGGAAGGTGTCGCTGAGGTGGGTGTTGTTGGAGCTGCTTGTTCCATAAATACGGTGACCTTGCTTTTAGATTCTCTATTTCGCTCTTGTATGTCTTTTAACATAGATACAACCTTGGATAGCGATTCCTGCCGCCATCCGAGACAAGCTAATTTAAAGGGATCTCTAAGTTTGGGTCGTAGTCTGTTTACAACGGCGTTAATCATGGGAGATTCTACTTCCTCTATTTTCATGCCTGAACATTGGTCCGTGATTTCTCGCACTCTTTCAACGTAATCCTCAACATCCTCATCCTTTTTTTGTGTAATTTCCATAATTTTGGACCAATTCGTTTTCCTTGGGAACACTTGATGTAAAGCCTCCCAACATCTTCCCCAGAACCCCTCTCCTGGCTTCATGCCGGGATTTGCATTGGGAGCCTCTCGATGGGTTTTACAGTCTACGAATTTTGTCTCGAATTCGGCAAATTTAGTGTCCTTTAACCATGCTTTTAGCAAAATTTGACCATCAAATATACTGGGTTCATGGCACAAGATGATCACTTTTAATTGGTCTATGGCCTTTTCAATACTGGTTTTAGGGTCTGCCAATCCTTCCACAATTATTCTTAACTCATTTGGTGACCATGGTCGATAAATAGGAATTGGAGCTCCGTCAGGAGTTGGATTGGGGAAAAGTCTTAATGGGAATGCAGATGGCACTAGGGCACTGGACCCTTGTTCACGATTTTGACTTTGAGTACTAACTGCAGGGCCGTCATGGTATTGATTTCCTTGTGACAGATCTACTCCTCCGGTACCTGCACCTGCATTGTTGGGAGCGGGTGTTATCCCGTCTCCCTGAGCTCCGGCCCGAGTATCGCCTCCTCCCTGTTGGCTTGGAGCACCCGCTTGGGGTGGAACATATGGCGGTGGTCGATGGTTGTAGGGAGTCCAGTCCTCGTCCCAATCCTCATCCTCATCTTTTTCCCGACCCTTAGGGGCATTTGGCGGGTGTGCCTTTGTTTCTTTAGCATCCATAACAGATGGATTTTTACCATGTCTAGGGCGATTCACCTGTTCTATTCGTTCGTCCACCTGCTTTCTCCCTTTAGTACACTGCTTGCTAACCCTTAGGCTCTTTTCATGTCGTTCCTCAGCTTCCCTTTTCCAATCTCCAAATGCCGACCAATTTATTTTCTTTTTACCTCTTTTACCTGGATCTCTGTCTATAAGGCACTCCTCTAGACATGTTATTCTTTCTAAACTAAATGAACCATCAGGTGGAAATGGCCTGTTTTCATCCCTAGTCCATTTTACCCATTTTTTTAGGTGGTCAATTGAAGACTGACCACAATTCTGGAGCATAAAATAGGCTGGTGTGCCCTTTGGTGGTGTTTTACTTGCTCCGACATCCATTCTGGATGATGAAGATTTTTCACAGTTTCTGATCTCACAATACTTTTGGTCAACCGAGTTCTCTACGCCCACTTCTCCTGGCCGTCACGTGGCCTAAAAAGGCTCTTAATTCGGGCTCAGTCTGGGTGTGTGGGATATGTTGACACGAACCAACCATAGTTGATCAATCAGTTAGTGTTTCTTTTCTCAATCAATCCTTGTTTTTCTGAATCACAATTTTCCCTAGTGACTCTTCCTGTTACTCTAATTGCAATGTCGCACAAAAGTATTGAACACAACAGTATAACAAAGATAACTAGGACAATCAACCTTCATGCGGGTATACAAATCATAGCCTTAAACTCTATCGAAACAAATAGTCAATTCTCAGTCTGCGTTGTACGCCACTACAGACTGAGTCCTTAACTTATCTTAATAAAAATTATAGTCCTATCACACAAGGACCCGGATCCTATCACACAAGGACCCTGTCTCTTCTAATGGCAGTCCTATCACACAAGGAACTTTCCTTTAGGGACTTGTATTATCCTATCAAACAAGGATAATTCCTTTTATGGTCCTATCATACAAGGACCCTGATCCTATCACACAAGGATCATCGATCGATAGCGCTCTTTTTACCTTTTACTAATGAAAATCTCTCTGGGCTGTTTCCAGATCAGACATTTTCAGGATCAGATCCCTTCTGCCTACAAGCTGAGAATGAAATGATTACAAAAATAACTTTAGCTCTTAAATTTCAAGTCTCGTAGATCGCAGTACCTCCACTGTGGACAACAGATTACATATGCGATTCAACAGTAAAGGGACCTCTTGCGAGCAAAAATCTCACCTTATTCTGGCCAGTTAAGCCCTTCACTGAAGAGGCACTATGCCGGCATCTGTTCACTCACAGAGTAGAGAGTAAGCGATCGCGGTGGAACCTCCCAGAAGTAACTGTCGAAATCTCGACTCTCTCAATATAAGACTCTAACACAATCAGCTCCGGTAGATGTTCCTTTAATAAGTTTTACTTGCAGCAAGGAAGAGTCTCACTCAGTCAAAGGCTAAGCGGAGACTCCCAATATAGTACAGTTTCACAATGTATTTATACAGTAGAACAAACAAGTTATGGTTCCATCCTGTGTATTGGTTCTGCCTTTGCAGTCAGCGAAAACAGATAAAGAGTTCCCCAATCAGTTAATGATTACCACATCCTTGTCTTTACATTTTTTTTCAAATGTCTCCTTTGTCAGTGTTTTTGGTGGGCTATTCAGCAATAACTCGATTAGGGTGTGATAATGTGCTATCACCAGTTTTGCATTGTTTTAGGATTGTCCAGTTTCCTGGCCATCTATTTGGGCCCATGATTTCCATAATGGTTGATTGGGTAATTGGCTTCTTGCATATTATAGATGAGTTCTGTACAAGAGATAATGGCTGGTAATTTGATTATCTCTTTGGGGGTGAATTGGTGCTGCATCTTTACAACTTTTATCTAGCCCTTCTAAGGTCTGGCATAGCGACAGACTTTTGATAATACAGGGGAGCACAATGGGTGGTACTTATCTCAGCAGGACAGTCTTTCTGTTGTCTGGTGGCTATTAATCAGCTATCAGCAGTTTCAGTCAGGGTTAGCATGTTTATGCAAACAGACTGCTGCAGAAGCTTCTGGCTGGATCGGGGCTCCATTTTGTTTTATTGCAAAAAGGGTACAAAAAACAGTGTAATGCAACTTTAAAAATACATTTCCACACAGGTCTTGTTGCACTTCCCCTTTTCCTAATCTGCCACCATTCAGATAATATTCTGTCTTCCCGTTTTTTCCCCCAAAGTAGATAACCTTACATTTATCCACATTAAACTGCATCTGTCATGCATTTGCCCACTCACCTAACCTGTCCAAGTCACCCTGAAGCCTCTTAGCATCCCCCTCACAGCTCACACCACCACCCAGTTTAGTGTCATCTGCAAACTTGGAGATATTACATTCAATTCTTCATCCAAATCATTGATGTATATTGTAAAGAGCTGGGGTCCCGGCACTTAGCCCTGCTGTACTCCATTCTGAAAAGGACCCGTTTATCCCGACGCTCTGCTTCCTGTCTGCCAACCAGTTCTCCATCCACGTGAGTATATTATCCCCAATACCATGTGCTTTGATTTTGCACATCAATCTCTTGTGTGGGACCTTGTCAAAAGCCTTTTGAAAGTCCAGATACACCACATCCACTGGTTCTCCCTTGTCCACTCTACTAGTTGCATCCTCAAAAAATTCCAGAAGATTTGTCAAGCATGATTTCCCCATCATAAATCCATGCTGATTTGGACCGATCCTGTCCTGCTTTCCAAATGCACTGCTATTTCATCCTTAATAATTGATTCCAACATTTTTCCCACTACTGATGTCAGGTTAACTGGTCTATAATTACCCGCTTTCTCTTTCCCTTCCTTTTTAAAAAGTGGTGTTACATTAGCTACCCTCCAGTCCGTAGGAACTGATCCAGAGTCGATAGACTGTTGGAAAATGATCACCAATGCATCCACTATTTCTATGGCCACTTCCTTAAGTACTCTGGGATGCAGACTATCAGGCCCCAGGCATTTATTGGTGGTTAACCACGGTTGAGCCACCTTCCCTGTTTTATTTTTACTCCAGATAGGGATGTACAATTGCTGAAGTTCATCCATGTGATCTTTAAATGTTCGCCATTGACTATCCACCGTCAACCCTTTAAGTATCATTTGCCAGTCTATTCTAGCCAATTTACGCCCCAAACCATCAAAGTTATCTTTCCTTAAGTTCAGGACCCTAGTTTCTGAATTAACTGTGCCTCTCTCCATCTTAATAAAGAATTCTACCATGTTATGGTCACCCTTCCCCAAGGGGCCTCGCACAACAAGATTGCTAATTAGTCCTTTCTCAATACACATCACCCAGTCTAGGATGGCCAGTTCCCTAGTTGGTTCCTCGACATATTGGTCTTGAAAACCATCCCTAATACACTCCAGGAAATCCTCCTCCACCGCATTGCTACCAGTTTGGTTAGCCCAATCAATATGTAGATTAAAGTCACCCATGATAACTGCTGTACCTTTATTGCATGCATCCCTAATTTCTTGTTTGATGCTGTCCCCAACCTTACTACTACTGTTTGGTGGTCTGTACACAACTCCCACTAATGATTTCTGCCACTTGCTATTCCGTAGCTCCACCCATAACGATTCCACATCATCCAAGCTAATGTCCTTTCTTACTATTGCATTAATTTCCTCTTTAACCAGCAATGCCTCCTTTTCCTTTCTGTCTATTCTTCCTAAATGTTGAATACCCCTGGATGTTGAGTTCCCAGCCTTGGTCACCCTGGAGCCATGTCACCATGATGCCAATTACATCATACCCATTAACTGCTATCTGCGCAGTTAATTCGTCCACCTTATTCTGAATACCCCTCACATTGAGGCACAGAGCCTTCAGGCTTGTCTTTCTAACACACTTTGCCCATTTAGAATTTTGCTGTAATGTGGCCCTTTTTGCTTTTTGCCTTTTACTTTTCTTCTTTCTATCTTTTGCTTCTGCCCCCATTCTACTTCCCTCTGTCTCCTTGCATAGGTTCCCATCCCCCGCCATATTAGTTTAACTCCTCCCCAA
Source organism: Pristiophorus japonicus (assembly GCF_044704955.1). Classification (NCBI taxonomy): domain Eukaryota; kingdom Metazoa; phylum Chordata; class Chondrichthyes; family Pristiophoridae; genus Pristiophorus; species Pristiophorus japonicus. The sequence continues at coordinate 96,520,005 of NC_091983.1, read as the reverse complement.
CAGCATTAGCAAACACTCCCCCTAGGACATTGGTTCCGGTTCTGCCCAGTTGCAGACCGTCCGGTTTGTACTGGTCCTACCTCCCTCAGAATCAGTTCCAATGTCCCAGGAATTTGAATCCCTCCCTTCTGCACCACTCCTCAAGCCACGTATTCATCTGAGCTATCCTGAAATTCCTACTCTGACTAGCACGTGGCACTGGTAGCAATCCTGAGATTACTACTTTTGAGGTCCTACTTTTTAATTTAGCTCCTAGCTCCCTAAATTTGTCTTGTAGGACTTCATCTCGTTTTTTTTACCTATATCGTTGGTACCTATATCGTTGGTACCATGACAACTGACTGTTCACCACCCCCTTTTCAGAATGCCCTGCAGCCGCTCGGAGACATCCTTGACCCTTGCACAGGGAGGCAACATACCATCCTGGAGTCTCGGCTGCGGCCGCAGAAACGTCTATCTATTCCTCTTACAATTGAATCCCCTATCACTATAGCTCTCCCACTCTTTTTCCTGCCCTCCTGTGCAGCAGAGCCACCCACGGTGCCATGAACTTGGCTGCTGCTGCCCTCCCCTGATGAGTCATCCCCCCCAACAGTACCCAAAGCGGTGTATCTGTTTTGCAGGGGGATGACCGCAGGGGACCCCTACACTACCTTCCTTGCACTGCTCTTCCTGTTGGTCACCCATTCCCTATCTGGCTGTGTAGCCTTTACCTGCGGTAAGACCAGCTCACTAAATGTGCTATTCACGTCATTCTCAGCATCGTGGATGCTCCAGAGTAAATCGACCTGCAGCTCCAGTGCCGCAATGCAGTCTGTCAGGAGCTGCAGGCGGTTGCACTTCCTGCACACATAGTCGCCAGGGACACCGGAAGCATCCCTGACTTCCCACATAGTACAAGAGGAGCATAACTTATGTCTGAGCTCTCCTGCCATGACTTAACCCTTAGATAAACTTAATTTGGCAACAACAATGCTAAATGTTACTTACTGATAAAGAAAAGAAAAAGAAAAACCACTTACCAATCACTTACCCCCTTGGCTGAGACGTCACCTTTCGATTTCTTTCTACTTCTTTTTTGCCTCCTCGACGCTGCTGCCACTGGGCCTTTTATAGGCCTCACCAACGCTGCTCCCCGACTGCCTCCTCGACGCTGCTGCCGCTGGGCCTTTTATAGACCTCACCAATGCTGATCTACATATTGACTGGGCAAACCAAATTTGCAGTAATAGTGTGGAGGACGAATTCATGGAATGTACACAGGATGGTTTTCTAGATCAGTATGTTGAGGAACCAACTCGAGAACAGGCTATTTTAGATCTAGTATTCTGCAATAAAAAGGGTTAATTAATAACCTTGTAGTAAAGGGGCCTTTAGGGAAGAGTGACCATAATATGATAGAATTTTTTATTAAGGTTGAAAGTGATTTAGTTAAATCTGAAATTAGGGTCTTAAATATAAACAAAAGAAATTATGTGGATATGAGGACAGAGTTAGCTAATTGGGAAACTGCATTAAAAGATATGATGGTAGACAAGCAATGGTTAGCATTTAAAGAATTAATACATAATTTACAACAAACATACATTCCTTTAAGGCACAAAAACCCCACAAGAAAAGTGATCCAACCATGGCTAACATGAGAAGTTAAAGACAGTATTAGATCAAAGGAAGAGGCTTATAATGTTGCCAAAGAGAGCAGTAAGCCTGAGTATTGGGAGGATTTTAGAATTCAGCAAAGGAGGACCAAGAAATTGATAAAGAAAGGGAAAATAGAATATGAGAGTAAATTAGCGAGAGACATAAAACAGACTGTAAAAACTTCTATAGGTATGTACAGAGGAAAAGCTTAGCGAAAGTAAATGTGGATCCCCTACAGGCTAACACAGGAGAAATTATAATGGGGAATAAGGAAATGGCAGAGAAATTAAACACGTACTTTGTGTCTGTCTTCACGGAACATAATAACATAAGAAATAGGAGCAGGAGTAGGCCATACGGCCCCTCGAGCCTACTCCGCCATTTAATACGATCATGGCTGATCCGATCATGGGCTCAGGTCCACTTCCCTGCCCGCTCCCCATAACCCCTTATTCCGTTATCGGTTAAGAAACTGTCTATCTCTGACTTAAATTTATTCAATGACCCAGTCTCCACAGCTCTCTGAGGCAGCAAATTCCTCAGATTTATAACCCTCTGAGAGAAGAAATTCCTCCTCATCTCAGTTTTAGATGGGCAGCTCCTTATTCTAAGTTCTAGTCTCCCCTATCAGTGGAACATCCTCTCTGCATCCACCTTGTCAAGTCCCCTCATACTCTTATACGTTTCAATAAATTCACCTCTCATTCTTCTGATTTCCAATGAGTAGAGGCCCAACCTATTCAACCTTTCCTCATAAGTCAACCCCCTCATCTCCGGAATCAACCTTGTGAACCTTCTCTGAACTGCTTCCAAAGCAAGTATATCCTTTCTTAAATATGGAACCCAAAACTGCACGCAGTATTCCAGGTGTGGCCTCACCAATACCCTGTATAGCTGTAGCAAGATTTCTCTGCTTTTATACTCCATCCCCTTTGCAATAAAGGCCAAGATTCTATTGGTCTTCCTGATCACTTGCTGTACCTGCATACTAACCTTTTGTGTTTCATGAACCAGGTCCCGCTGTACTGCGGCACTTTGCAATTTGTCTCCATTTAAATAATAACTTGCTCTTCGATTTTTTTCTGCCAAAGTGCATGACCTCACACTTTCCAACATTATACTCCATCTGCCAAATTTTTGCCCACTAACTTATCCTGTCTATGTCCTCTTGCAGTTTTTTTGTGTTCTCCTCACACATTGCTTTTCCTCCCATCTTTGCATCGTCAGCAAACTTGGCTACGTTACACTCGGTCCCTTCATCCAAGTCGTTAATATAGATTGTAAATAGTTGGGGTCCCAGCACTGATCCCTGCAGCACCCCACTAGTTACTGATTGCCAACCAGAGAATGAACCATTTATCCCGACTCTCTGTTTTCTGTTCGTTAGCCAATCCTCTATCCATGCTAATATATTACCCCCAACCCCATGAACTTTTATCTTGTGCAGTAACCTTTTATGTGGCACCTTGTCAAATGCCTTCTGGAAGTCCAAATACACCACATCCACTGGTTCCCCTTTATCCTGTTCGTTACATCCTCAAAGAATTCCAGTAAATTTGTCAAACACGACTTCCTCTTCATAAAACCATGCTGACTCTGCCTGACTGAATTATGCTTTTCCAAATGTCCTGCTACTGTTTCTTTAATAATGGACTCCAACATTTTCCCAACCATAGATGTTAGGCTAACTGGTTTATAGTTTCCTGCTTTTAGTCTGCCTCCTTTTTTAAATAGGGGCGTTACATTTGCTGTTTTCTAATCTGCTGGGACCTCCCCAGAATCCAGGGAATTTTGGTAAATTACGACCAATTTGGAAGAAGATACAAAAAACCTCCTGGAAATAGTGGAATGTCAGGGAAAATGAGGAACTGAAAGAAATTATTTTAAGAACATAAGAAATAGGAGCAAGAGTAGGCCATTTGACCCCTCGAACCTGCTCCGCCATTTAATAAGATCATGACTGATCTGGTCATGGGCTCCGCTCCACTCCCTTGCCCGCTCCCCATAACCCTTGACTCCCTTATCACTCAAAAACCTGTCTATCTCCGCCTTAAATATATTCAATGACCCAACCTCCACAGCTCTCTGGGGCAGAGAATTCGATAGATTTACAACCCTCTGAGAGAAGAAATTCCTCCTCATCTCAGTTTTAAATGGGCATCCCCTTATTCTGAGACTATGTCCCCCTAGTTTTAGTTTCCCCGATGAGTGGAAATATCCTCTCTGCATCCACCTTGTCAAGCCCCCTCATTATCTTGTATGTTTCGATAAGATCACCTCTCATTCTTCTGAACTCCAATGTGTGTAGGCCCAACCTACTCAACCTATCTTCATAAGTCAACCCCCTCATCTCCGGAATCAACCTAGTGAACCTTCTCTGAACTGCCTCCAATGCAAGTATATCCTTCCTTAAATATGGAGACCAAAACTATACGCAGTACTCTAGGTGTGGCCTCACCAATACCCTGTACAGTTGTAGCAGGGCTTCTCTGCTTTTATACTCTATCCCCCTTACGGGAGAGTCCGAGAGCGGTAGAGTCCGAGAGCGGGAGAGAGTCCAACAATTTGGGAGAGTCCGAGAGTGGTAGAGTCCAACAATTCGGGAGAGTCGGACAGTTCTGGATTGCCAGGAGTCAGAGGAGCAGGAGGGCCAGAGGTTGGCGAGGAATTCACTTCTGAGGAGGATCTCACAGCCCTTCATCTGGGTAGGTAAGAGGTTGGCTGGTTGATTGGTAGGTATCTCTCTTTTTCTTTTTAATTAGTTTTTAATTAGATAAATCTAATTAGAGGGATGGCAGAGGAGCTCAGTCCTGTGGAGTGCACATCCTGCGGCATGTGGGAAGTCCTGGATGCTTCGTGCAGCCTAAACAACCATGTGTGCAAGAGGTGTCTCCAGCTTCAACTACTTGAGCTCCGTGTTTCGGAGCTTGAGTGGTGGCTGGAGTCAATACGGTGCATCCACAAGGCTGTGAGCTACGTGGATAGCACTGGCATGGATTGAAAATTGGTTAACTGACAGGAAACTGAGAGTAGGGATAAATGAGATTTTTTTCGGGGTGGTGGGCAGTGACTAGTGGGATACCACAGGGATCAGTGCTTGGGCCCCAGCTATTCACATTATATATAAATGATTTGGATGAGATAACCAAATGTAATATTTCCAAGTTTGCTGATGACACAAAACTAAGTGGGATTGTGAGTTGTGAGGAGGCTGCAAAGACGCTGCAAGGCGATTTAGATAGATTGAGTGAGTGGGCAAACACATGGCAGATGCAGTATAACATGGATAAATGTGAAGTTATCCACTTTGGTAGGAAAAACATAAAGACAAAGTATTATTTAAATGGTGATAGCTTGGGAACTATCGATGTACAAAGGGACCTGGTTGTCCTTGTACACCAGTCATTGAAAGCAAACAAAGGTGCAGAAAGCAGTTAGGATGACAAATGGTATGTTGGCCTTCATTGCAAGAGGTTTTGAGTACAGGAGCAAGGATGTCTTACTACAGTTATACAGAGCCTTGGTGAGACAACACCTGGAGTATTGTGTGCAGTTTTGGTCTCCTTACCTAAGAAAGGATATACTTGCCATAGAGGAGTGCAGTGAAGGTTCACCACACTGATTCCTGGGATGGCAGGACTATCTTATAAGGAGAGATTGGATCTGTTATGTATGTAATAACACAACAGACTGAATACTGATCATGAACTCTTGAAACTCCAGACTAGTGAAGCAAGGTCCGTTGTCACTTACAACGATGTTGGGCAGACCATGAGTGGCAAACATGACATGAAGGCTCTCAATGGTAGCTGTGGATGTACTGGATGACATGATTATACACTCTATCCACTTGGAATATGCATCCACCACAACTAAAAACATCTTTCCCAGGACAGGACCTGCAAAGTTGATGTGGATCCTGAACCATGGTTTAGATGGCCACAACCACAGACTCAGCGGTGATTCCGCTGGTGCTTTACTTAGCTGCATGCAAGTGTTGCACTGATGCACACATGATTCCAGATCAGAGTCAATTCCAGGCCACCATACATGAGACCTGGCAATGGCTTTCATCATGACAATACTGAGATGAGTACCGTGTAGATCTTGTACAAATTTCTCTCTGCCTTCCTTAGGCATAACAACACGATTACCCCACAGTAAACAATCTGACTGAATGGATAGTTTGTCTTTGTGACGGTTGTAAGGTTTGGTCTCATCACCCATTTTCTTGGGTATGGCAGACCAATCACCACTAAGGACACAATGTTTCACAACCAATAATATCAGGTCCTGGCTGTTCCAGGTCTTAACTTGTTGAGCCGTGACAGGGGTTCCTTCAATTTCAAAAGCATCCATAACTAACAGTAGGTCTGCAGTTGTGGCGTCTCCATCTCCGGTGTGGACAACGGCAGGTGGCTCAGTGCATCGGCACAATTCTCGGTGCCAGGTCTATGGCGAATGACATAATCATAGGCAGACAATATCAGCGCCCACCTCTGGATGTGGGACGATGCATTGGTATTTATACCTTTGTTTTCTGAAAACAATGAAATGAGTGCCTTGTGATCTGTTTCCGGTTCAAACTGAAGAACAAACAGGTACTGGTGCATCTTTTTAACCCCATACACACAGGCTAATGCTTCTTTTTCTACCATGCTGTAGGCTATTTCCGTTTTTGACAAACTTTTAGAAGCATATGCAACAGATTGTAGTTTACTCGACTCATTAGCTTGTTGCAGCACGCAACCACCTCCATATGACAAAGCATCACAGGCCAATACTTGACGCTTACACGGATCATAATGTACCAGCAGCTTGTTAGAGCAAAGCAGATTAGTAGTTTTCTCAAAAGTTCTACCTTGAGACGCAACCCAAACCCAGTTGTCGCCTTTTCTTAGCAGCTTGTGCAGTGGCTCTAATGAAATGCTCAATCTAGGTAAGAAATTACCGATGTAGTTGAGTAGAACAAGGAACGAACGCAGCTCCGTCACATTCTGAGGCTTGGGTATGTTTTTGATGGCCTTGGTTTTCGAGTCCGTAGGCCTGATGTCATCAGCAGCAATTTTCCTCCCCAGGAATTCGACTTCCGGTGCCATGAAGACGCACTTCAAATGTTTCAGTCTGAGTCCCACTTTGTCCAGACGATGTAGAACCTTTTCCAGGTTGTTCAGATGTTCGGCGGTGTCACGACCTGTGACCAGGATGTCATCTTGGAACACGACGGTTCTAGGGACGGGCTTCAGTAGACTCTACATGTTCCTCTGAAATATGGCTGCAGCCGAACAAATTCCGAAAGGACACCTGTTGTAGATAAACAATCCTTTATGAGTGTTGATGCACGTAAGTTTCTTCGACATTTCGACCAGCTCCTGTGTCATGCAGGCCGACATCAGATCCAGTTTAGTGAACGACTTCCCCCCGGCTAGCGTTGCAAACAGGTCATCAGCCTTTGGTAACGGGTATTGATCCAGTTTCAAAACTCAGTTGATCGTAACCGTGTAGTCTCCACAAATCCTGACAGTGCCATCACTCTTCAACTGGCCCATTCGTTAAATTCGACCAGTGATATGACCCCTTCATGCAGGAGCCTGTCCAGTTCGATTTCGACCTTCTCCCTCATCATGTACGGAACCGCCCGAGCTTTATGATGGACGGGTCTTGCATCCGACTCCACCTGGATCTGCACCTTGGCTCCCGTGAAATTGCCGATGCCTGGTTCAAACAGCGAGGGGAACTTGCTCAGCACTTGAGCACATGGACTATCATCCGCCGACGACAACGCTTTGATATCGTTCCAATTCCATTTGATTTTTTCTCGCCAATTCCTGACGAACAGTGTTGGACCATTGCCTGGAACAATCCATAATGGTAAATCATGAACCGCACCATCATACGACACCTTGACTACTGCACTGCCAATCACTGTTATGAGTTGTTTAGTGTATGTATGCCACTTGGCATTGACTGGACTCAGCTTAGGCCTCACAACCTTAGTATCCCACAGCTTGTTGAATGTCCCCTGGCTCATTAATGATTGACTCGCATCTGTGTCCAATTCCATCGGTACCGGCACACCGTTAAGTTTCACTTTAATCATTATTGATTGGCTCTTTGTTAGGAATGAATACAGTCCATACACTTCCTCCTCTGGTATCTCAGATTGCATATTCGGATCCGCGCTATACTGTTCATCATCCTCCACGTGGTGTGTCGCAGCACGCTTGCTCAGTTGCGGACACATGCGCTGGAGATGCCCCAGTCTCGAACAGCTTTTAAACTGTTTAAACCAACACTGATGAGGCCGATGATTGTCCCACAACGCCAACATGGTGAAATCGGATTCATTCCCGTTGGCAGACTTTGGGCAGCCACAGGTTTTGCATATGCAGTCAAGTAGGCCCTGCTATATGCAGCTCTGCTAAACGACGATGCAATCTTGTTTACAGTACTTGCCGAGTTCCGATTTTTCAATGATATCTGCTTTAAGTTTTTTCCATCATCATGCATGCCTGGGCAATTGTGATGGCCTTGCTCAAATCCAGCATCTCCGCTGCCAGTAGATTAGGCAGGATCACCTCGTGATTGATGCCGATTACAAAGAAGTCCCGCAGCATGTCTCCCAACGCATTTTAGAACTTACACGGTCCAGCTAGACGTCATAGGTCAGCAACGAATTCCAACACATCCTGGTCCTCAGAACGAACGTACTTGTAGAATCGATATCGTGAGATGATGATGCCTTCTTCTGGTTTGAGATGGCCACATACTAGAGCACACAATTCTTCATAGTCCTTGTCCATTGGACTTGCAGGCGAGAGAAGATTCTTTGAGTCCATAGATTTTCGGACCGCAAACCATGGGGAAGACCGCCCTGCGCCTAACTGTGTCAGTGGGTTCCTCCATTTTGTTGGCCACGAAGTACTGGTCCAGGCGAGCTACAAAATCTGCCCAGTCCTCTCCCTCCACAAATCTCTCCAAAATTCCAATTGTGCTCATTTTTGCATGTGAAGGTTCTTAAGTTACCTCGTCACCAAATGTTATGTATGTAATAACTCGATAGACTGAATACTGTAAACTAACACAGGTACAAACCTGGCTCTGCTTTATTAGGACCCAAAGTGATCACAATACATGATGGGTTGCCTTTTATACCTGGGCTGTACTCATGTGCATACAGCACAATGACCTCTGACAGTCACGCCACCTGGTGGCTAGTAACCCCAAGCATACATACATGACAGTTCTTAAGTTACCTCATCGCCAAATGTTAAGTATGTAATAACTCGATAGACTGAATGCTGTAGACTAACACAGGTACAAACCTGGCTCTGCTTTATTAGGGCCCAAAGTGATCACATTACATTATGGCTTGCCTTTTATACCTGGGCCCCACACACGTGCGTACAGCCCAATGACCTCAACAGTGGTGCCACCTGGTGGCTAGTAACCCCAAGCATACATACATGACAGGGTCGACTAGGCCTGTATTCAGTAGAGTTTAGAAAAATGAGAGGGGATCTTATTGAAACGTATAAAATTCTGACGGGGTTGGATAGACTGGATGCGGGGAGGATGTTTCCTCTGGCTGGGAAGTCTAGAACAAGGGGTCACAGTCTCAGGATATGGGGTAGGAAATTTAGGACCGAGATGAGGAGAAATGTTTTCACTCAAAGAGTGGTGAACCTGTGGAATTCTCTACCACAGAAGGCTGTGGAGGCCAAGGCACTGAATATATTTAAGAAGGAGATAGATAGATTTCTAGACACAAAGGACATCAAAGGGCATGGGAAAAAAGCGGGAATATGGTGTTGAGATAGAGGATCAGCCATGATCATATTGAATGGCGGTGCAGGCTCGAAGGGCCGAATGACCTACTACTGCTCCTATTTTCTATGTTTGAGGAGGTGGTCACCCCGCAGCTTAAAAGTGTGCAGGCAGAGGGGAAGTGGGTGATGACCAGACGTAATAAGAATGCTAGGCAGGTAGTGCAGCAGTCCCCCCGTGAGTCCATCTCGCTTTCAAACCGATATTCACTTCTGAGCATCGATGAGGCCAATGGTGCCTCTGGGAAGTGCAGCCAGAGCCAATTCCAAGGCACCATGGGTGGCTCAACTGCACAAGGGAGAGGGACGAAGAATAGAAGAGCTCTAGTGATAGGGGATTCTATGCTTAGGGGAACAGACAGGCGTTTCTGCGGCCACAGACGAGACTCCAGAATGGTATGGTGCTTCCCTGGTGCCAGGGTCAAGGATGTCACAGAGCGGACGCAGGGCTTTCTGGGGGAGAAAGTGAACAACTAGAGGTCGTGGTCCATATCGGGACCAACGACATCGGTAAAATAAGGGATGAGGCCCTACAAACAGAATTTAGGGAGCTAGGAAGAAAATTAAAGGGTATGACCTCAAAGGTAGTAATCTCTGGGTTACTACCGGTGCTATGTGCTAATGAATACAAGGATAGAAGGATAGAGAGGATGAACGCGTGGCTGGAGAGTTGGTGTAGGAGGGAGAGCTTTAAATTCCTGAGGCATTGGGACCGCTTCTGGGGGAGATGGGACCTGTACAAACCGGACGGGTTGCACCTCAACAGCGCCGGGACCAATATCCTCGCGGGGAGTTTTTCTAATGGTGTTGGGGAGAGTTTAACTTAGCTTGGCAGGGGGGTGGGAACCTGAGAACAAATTCAATAGGGAAGGAAGTAAAGCAGAAATTGGATAGCAAGAATTTAGAAAGCGAATCTGTAAGTCAGAGGAAACAAGGGTTTGTAAGTAGTAATCAAGGAGGTCCTCCTGTGCTAAATGGTATATACTTCAAGGCAAGGAGTATAGCGAATAAGGCAGATGAGCTAAGACCACAGGTAGATACTTGGGAGTATGACATTATAGCCATTACAGAGCTATGGCAGAAAGAGGGGCAGGTTTGGCAGATCCATGTTCCTGGTTACAGGATTTTTAGACAAGACAGAGAGGGGGTAAAAAAGGGGGGGGGTGGTCACGGTATTGATTAAACTATTACAGCGGTGAGAAGGGTTGATATGTTAGAGGGATCATCAAATGAGGCCATAGGGGTCGAATTGAAAGATAAAAAAGGGGCAATCACACTGTTGCGCGTGTATTATAGACCCCCAAATAGTGGGAGGGAGATAGAGGAGCAAATATGTAGGCAAATTGCTATGAGGTCCACAAACCCTAGGGTAGTAACAGTCGGCGATTTTAACTATCCTAATATTGATTGGGACAAATATAGTGTAAAATGCATTCAAGAGAAGTTTTTTAGTCAGTATGTAACAAGCCCAACACCAGAGGATGTGGTTTTGGATTTCGTTTTGGGGAATGAAGCTGGGCAGGTTGAAGGGGTATTAGTGGGAGAGCACTTGGGTGCCAGTGACCATAATTCAGTCAGACTCAAGTTAGTTATGGATAAGGACAAGGATAGGCTTGGAATAAAAGTCCCAAATTGGGGAAAAGCTAACTTTGCTAAGTTGAGGAGTGATTTGGCCACAGTGGACTGGAAACAGCTATTTGTGGGTAAATCAGTGTCGGAACAGTGGGAGGCATTCAAGGAGGAGATCCAGAAGGCTCAGGCCAAACATGTGCCCTTAAAGAAAAAGGGTGGGAATAACAATTCTAGAGCCACCTGGATGTCTAGGGACTTACAGGGGAGGATTAAGGAAAAAAGGGAAGCTTGTGTCACATACCGACGGCTAAATACTTTAGAATCTTTGGAGGAATATAGAAAGTTAATAGGTAAAATTAAAATGGATATTAGGAATGCTAAGAGAGAGCAGGAAAATATTTGGTTAGTAAAATTAAGGAAAACCCAAAGATGTTCTAAAATATATTAAGAGCAAGAGGGCAACTAAAAAAAGGGTAGGGTCCATTAGAGACCATGAGGGTAATCTTTGTGTGGCAGCGGAAGATGTTGGTAGGGTTCTTAATGAATACTTTGCATCTATTTTCGCAAAGGAAAGGGACAATGCAGATACTGCTATCGAGGAGGAGTGTGAAATTCTGGATGAAATAAACATAGTGAAAGAGGAGGTATTAAGGGGTTTAGCAGCTTTGAAAGTAGATAAGTCCCCAGGCCCAGATGAAATGCATCCCAGGCTGTTGAGCGAAGTAAAAAAGGAAATAGCAGAGGCCTTGAGCATCATTTTCCAGTCCTCTTTGGATTTGGGCATGGTGTCAGAGAACTGGAGGACTGCTAACGTGGTACCCTTGTTTAAGAAGGGAGAAAGGGACAGGCCTGTCAGTCTTAACCTCAGTGGTGGGAAAATTATTGGAAAAAATCCTGAAAGAGAGGATAAATCTACATTTGGAAAGGCAAGGATTAATTAGGGACAGTCAGCACGGATTTGTTAAGGGACGATCGTGTTTGACTAACCTGATTGAATTTTTTGAGGAGGCAATCAAGAGGGTCGATGAGGGTAGTGCATACGATGTAGTATATATGGACTTTAGCAAAGCTTTTGAAAAGGTCCCACATGGTAGACTGGTCACGAAGGTTAAAGCCCATGGGATCCAGGGCAAAGTGGCTAGTTGGATCCAAAATTGGCTTAGAGGTAGGAAGCAAAGGGTAATGGTTGATGGATGTTTTTGTGACTGGAAGGATGTTTCCAGTGGGGTTCCGCAGGGCTCAGTACTGGGTACCTTGCTTTTCGTGCTTTATATCAATGATTTAGATTTGAATATAGGGGGTGTGATTAAGAAGTTTGCAGATGACACTAAAATTGGCTGTGTGGTTGATAATGAAGAGGAAAGTCATGGACTGCAGGAGGATATCAATCTATTGGTCAGGTGGGCAGAGCAGAGGCAAATGGAATTTAATTCAGAGAAGTGTGAGGTAATGCACTTTGGGAGGGTTAATAAGGAAAGGATATACATATTAAGCGGTAGGCCACTTAATAGTGTAATAGTGCAGGGTTACCTGCAGGGTTACGGACCTAGAGCTGGTAATTGGGATTAGACTGGATAACCTCTTGTTGGCTGACGCAGATACAGTGGTAAGTACTGCAGGGAATCGAATATGGCCCGAGTGATCTCCTGGACTAGTTTCGATCGCCTAGATGGGTCGGGGAGGAATTTTCCCAGATTTTTTCCCCCAAATTGACCTGGGTTTTTAAGCTGGTTTTTGCCTCTCCCAAGAGATCATATGACTCCGGTTGGGGTGGAGTGTAGAATGTTTCAGTGTAAGGGGTGTCGCAGTTGTGTGGGACAGACTGCTTGGGCTGGGTGCTCTTTACCTTTCTGCCATTGTTCATTGTTCTTAGGTTTATATGTACCCTTCAGGGCTGCTGGCCGAGGGCCATGTGGCTCTTTGTCGGCCGGCGCGGACACGATGGGCCGAAATTACCTCTTTCTAAGCTGTAAATTTCTATGTTTCTTCTATGTTTCTAAAGGTCAACATTCCATTCGCCTTCCTGATTACTTGCTGTACTGCATACTAACTTTTTATGTTTCATGCATAAGGACCCCCAGGTCCCTCTGTACTGCAGTGCTTTGCAATTTTAGTAAAATAAATAATACTGAAGCAATTAATGGGACTGAAAGCTGACAAATCCCCTGGTCCTGATGGCCTACATCCTAGGATTTTGAAAGAGTTGACTATAGAGATAGTGGATGCATTGGTTGTCATCTTCCAAAATTCCATAGATTCTAGAACGGTTCCCGTAGATTGGAAGGTAGCAAATGTAATCCCACTATTTAAGAAAGCAGGGAGAGAGAAAACAGGGAACCACAGACCAGTTAGCCTGACATCAGTAGTAGGGAAAATGCTAGAATCGATTATTAAGGGAATGGTAACAGGGCACTTAGAAAAGAATAACAGAATTGGGCAGAGTCAACATGGATTTATAAAAGGGAAATCATGTTTGACAAACCAGTTAGAGTTTTTTGAGGTTGTAACTAGCAGAATAGATAAAGTGGGGGGGTGGGGGTGCAGTGGATATGGTGTATTTGGATTTTCAGAAGGCATTCAGGTGCCACACAAGAGGTTACTGGAAACATAGAAACATAGAAAATAGGTGCAGGAGTAGGCCATTCGACCCTTTGAGCCTGCACCGCCATTCAATGAGTTCATGGCTGAACATAGAACTTCAGTACCCCATTCCTGCTTTCTCGCCATACCCCTTGATCCCCCTAGTAGTAAGGACTACATCGAACTCCTTTTTGAATATATTTAGTGAATTGGCCTCAACAACTTCCTGTGGTAGAAAATTCCAAAGGTTCACCAGTCTCTGGGTGAAGACGTTTCTCCTCATCTCGGTCCTAAATGGCTTACCCCTTATCCTTAGACTGTGACCCCTGGTTCTGGACTTCCCCAACATTGGGAACATTCTTCCTGCATCTAACCTATCTAAACACGTCAGAATTTTAAACATTTCTATGAGGTTATTGAACAAAATTAGGGCTCCTAGGATTGGGGTAATAAAATAGCATGGATTGAGGATTGCTTAACGGACAGAAAACAGAGAGCAGGAATAAACGGGTCATTTTCGGGTTGGCAGGCTGCAACTAATGAGGTGCCACAAGGATCGGTGCTTGGGCCCCAGCTATTCACAATCGATATAAATGATTTGGATCAGGAGACTAAATGTAATATATCCAATGCTGATGATACAAAGCTAGGTGGGAATGTAAGTTGTGAGAAGGATGCAAAGAGACTTGAAGAGGATATAGACAGGCTAAGTGAGTGGGCAAGAACATGACAAATGGAATATAATGTGGAGAAATGTGAAGTTAACCACTTCGACAGGAAAAATAGAAAAGCAGAGTACTTTTTAAATGGTGAGAGATTGGAAAGTGTTGGTGTTCAAAGGGACCTGGGTGTCCTTGTACACGAATTACTGAAAGTTAACATACAGATATAAAAGCAAATGGTATGTTGGTCTTTATTACAAGAGGATTTGAGTATCAGAGTTAAGAAGTCTTACCTCAATTATATAGGGCCCTGGTGAGACCACACCTGGAGTATTGTGTACAGTTTTGGTCTCCTTACCCAAGGAAGGATATACTTGCCATTGAGGGAGTGTAATGAAGGTTCACCAGACTGAATCCTGGGATGGGGGGATTGTCCTATGAGGAAAGATTGAGTCGACTACGCCTACATTTTCCAGAGTTTAGAAGAATGAGAGGTGATTGCATTGAAGCATACTAAATTCTTACAGGGCTTGACAGGGTAGATGCAGGGAAGATGGTTCCTCTGGCTGAGGAGTCTAATACCAGGGGTCACAGTCTCAGAATAAGGTGTCGGCCATTTAGGACTGAGATGAGAAACTTCTTCGTTCAGTGGGTGGTGAATCTCTGGAATTCTCTACCCCAGAGGGCTGTGTAGGCTCAGTCTTTGAATATATTCAAGACAGAGATCGACAGATTTTTGGATATTAAGGGAATCAAGATAAAGGGTACACAGTCAGGAGACCAACAGGAAGAGCAGTGCAAGGAAGGTAGTGCAGGGGTCCCCTGCGGTCATCCCCCTGCAAAACAGATACACTGCTTTGGGTACTGTTGAGGAGGATGACTCATCAGGGGAGGGCAGCAGCAGCCAAGTTCATGGCATTGTGGGTGGCTCTGCTGCACAGGAGGGCAGGAAAAAGAGTGGTAGAGCTATAGTGATAGGAGATTCAATTGTAAGTGGAATAGATAGGCGTTTCTGCGGCCGCAGCCGAGACTCCAGGATGGTATGTTGCCTCCCTGGTGCAAGGGTCAAGGATGTCTCAGAGCGGGTGCAGGACATTCTGAAAAGGGAGGGTGAACAGCCAGTTGTCGTGGTGCATATAGGTACCAACGATATAGGTAAAAAACGGGATGAGGTCCTACGAGACGAATTTAGGGAGCTAGGAGCTAAATTAAAAGGTAGGACCTCAAAAGTAGTAATCTCAGGATTGTTACCAGTGCCACATGCTAGTCAGAGTAGGAATTACAGGATAGCTCAGATGAATACATGACTTGAGGATTGGTGCAGAAGGGAGGGATTCAAATTTCTGGGACATTGGAACCAGTTCTGGGGGAGGTGGGACCAGTACAAACCAGATGGTCTGCACCTAGGCAGGACTGGAACCAATGTCCAAGGGGGAATGTTTGCTAATGCTGTTGGGGAGGAGTTAAACTAATATGGCAGGGGGATGAGAACCTATGCAGGGAGGCAGAGGGAAATAAAAGGGAGACAGAGGCAAAAGATAGAAAGGAGAATAGTAAAAGTGGAGGGCAGAGAAACCCAAGGCAAAAAACAAAAAGGGCCACATTACAGCAAAATTCTAAAGGGGCAAAGTGTGTTAAAAAGACAAGCCTGAAGGTTCTGTGCCTTATGCGAGGAGTATTCGGAATAAGGTGGACAAAATAACTGCGCAGATAGCAGTTAACGGGTATGATGTAGTTGGCATCATGGAGGCATGGCTCCAGGGTGATCAAGGCTGGGAACTCAACATCCAGGGGTATTCAACATTTAGGAAGGATAGACAGAAAGGAAAAGGAGGCGGGGTGGCGTTGCTGGTTAAAGAGGAAATTAATGCAATAGTAAGGAAGGACATTGGTTTGGATGATGTGGAATCGGTATGGGTGGAGCTACGGAATACCAAAGGGCAGAAAATGCTAGTGGGAGTTGTGTACAGACCACCAAACAGTAGTATTGAGGTTGGGGACAGCATCAAACAAGAAATAAGGGATGTGTGCAATAAAGGTACAGCAGTTATCATGGGCGACTTTAATCTACATCTAGATTGGGCTAACCTAACTGGTAGCAATGCGGTGGAGGAGGATTTCCTGGAGTGTATTAGGGATGGTTTTCTTGACCAATATGTCGAGGAACCAACTAGAGAGCTGGCCATCCTAGACTGGGTGATGTGAAATGAGAAGGGACTAATTAGCAATCTTGTTGTGCGAGGCCCCTTGGGGAAGAGTGACCATAATATAGTGAAATTCTTTATTAAGATGGAGAGTGACACAGCTAAATCAGAAACTAGGGTCCTGAACTTAAGGAAAGCTAACTTCGACGGCATGAGGCTTGAATTGGCTAGAATAGACTGGCGAGTGATACTGAAAGGGTTGTCGGTGGATAGGCAATGGCAAACATTTAAAGATCACATGGATGAACTTCAACAATTGTACATTCCTGTCTGGAGTAAAAATAAAACAGGGAAGGTGGCTCAACCGTGGCTAACAAGGGAATTAAGGATAGTGTTAGATCCAAGGAAGAGGCATATAAATTGGCCAGAAAAAGCAGCAAACCAGAAGACTGGGAGAAATTTAGAATTCAGCAGAGGAGGACAAAGGGTTTAATTAGGAGGGGGAAAATAGAGTACGAGAGGAAGCTTGCCGGGAACATAAAAATTGACTGCAAAAGCTTCTATAGATATGTGAAGAGAAAAAGAGTAGTGAAGACAAACGTAGGTCCCTTGCAGTCGGACTCGGGTGAATTTATAATGGGGAGCAAAGAAATGGCAGACCAATTGAACGAATACTTTGGTTCTGTCTTCACAAAGGAAGACACAAAAAACCTTCCGGATGTACTAGGGGACCGAGGGTCAAGTGAGAAGGAGGAATTGAAGGATATCCGAATTAGGCGGGAAATTGTGTTAGGGAAATTGATGGGATTGAAGGCCGATAAATCCCCGGGGCCTGATTGTCTGCATCCCAGAGTACTTAAGGAAGTGGCCCTAGAAATAGTGGATTCATTGGTGATCATTTTCCAACAGTCTATCGACTCTGGATCAGTTCCTATGGACTGGAGTGTAGCTAATGTAACACCACTTTTTAAAAAAGGAGGGAGAGAGAAAATGGGTAATTATAGATCGGTTAGCCGGACATCAGTAGTGGTGAAAATGTTTGAATCAATTATTAAGGATGAAATAGCAGCGCATTTAGAAAGCAGTGACAGGATCGGTCCAAGTCAGCATGGATTTATGAAAGGGAAATCATGCTTGACAAATCTTTTGGAATTTTTTGAAGATGTAACTAGCAGAGTGGACAAGGGAGAACCAGTGGATGTGGTGTATTTGAACTTTCAAAAGGCCTTTGCCAAGGTCCCACACAAGAGATTGTTGTGCAAAATCAAAGCACATGGTATTGGGGGTAATATTCCGGTGTGGATAGAGAATTGGTTGGCAGACAGGAAGCAGAGAGTCGGGATAAACGGGTCCTTTTCGGAATGGGAGGCAATGACTAGTGGAGTGCCGCAGGGCTCAGTGCTGGGACCCCAGCTCTTTACAGTATACATCAATGATTTGGATGAAGAATTGAGTGCAATATCTCCAAGTTTGCAGATGACACTAAACTAGGTGGCGGTGTGAGCTGTGAGGAGAATGCTAAGAGGCTGCAGGGTGACTTGGACAGGTTAGGTGAGTGGGCAAATGCATGGCAGATGCAGTATAATGTGGATAAATGTGAGGTTATCCACTTTGAGGGCAAAAACACAACACAGAATATTATCTGAATGGTGGCAGATTAGGAAAAGAGGAGATGCAGTGAAACCTGATTGTCATGGTTCATCAGTCCTTGAAAGTTGACATACAGGTAAAGCAGGCGGTGAAGAAGGCCTTCATAGCTAGGGGATTTGAGTATAGAAGCAGAGAGGTCTTACTGCAGTTGTACAGGGCCTTGGTGAGGCCTCATCTGGAATATTGTGTTCAGTTTTTGTCTCCTAATCTGAGGAAGGACGTTCTTGCTATTGAGGGAGTGCAGCGAAGGTTCACCAGACTGATTCCAGGGATGGCTGGACTGACATATGAGGAGAGACTGGATCAACTGGGCCTTTATACACTGGGGTTTAGAAGGATGAGAGGAGATCTCATAGAAACATATAAAATTCTGACGGGACGGGACAGGTTAGATGCAGGAAGAATGTTCCCGATATTGGGGAAGTCCAGAACCAGGGGACACAGTCTTAGGATAAGGGATGAGGTGAGATGAGGAGAAACTTCTTCACTCAGAGAGTTGTTAACCTGTGGAATTCCCTGCCGCAGAGAGTTGTTGATGTCAGTTCATTGGATGTATTCAAGAGGGAGTTAGATATGGCCCTTACGGCTAAAGAAATCAAGGGGTGTGGAGAGAAAGCGGGAAAGGGGTGCTGAGGTGAAGGATCAGCCATGATCTTATTGACTGGTGCTGTAGGCTCGAAGGTCCGAATGGCCTACTCCTGCACCTATTTTCTATGTTTCTATGTTTCTATATGGGGATAGAACAGGAAAGTGGAGTTGAGGTAGAAGATCATCCATGATCTCATTGAATAGCAGAGCAGGCTTGAGGGGCTGAATTGCCTACTCCTGCTCCTAATTCTTATGTTCTTATGTTAATTTTGCCACCATCCACCATTTTCCTCAAGAGCTCCTGATCGATAGAATGCTGCTCAGCAGTCCAAAGTTAACAGAACTGATTTTTTTCATCCCGAGACCTCAAGCCAGGAGACAACTGCGAATATTGCTGAAGAGCCAGACCTTAGAGTCCCCTCTACCTCTGGCGACCATTCACGCATCCTGTCATTCGCACTATCCCATGCACACAGAGAGGGAGGTACAGATAGTGAAGTTGAGGTACTAAACATATGGAATCCAGAGGATGTGGATATGGAGCCTGATGATACAGAGTAGTGGCATAGGATATGTCAACATCTGGCTGTAGGTTACACGAGCGATGGTCTTAGGGATCCTTCAATGAAGAAAAGGATTCTAGCAGAGAATCAGACACATATGGAGCTTCTGTTTGGCCTCTCCTTAGATGCACTGCATATGAATGGGACAGCAGAGTCCACAGTCCTGCTATGTGTCAACACCCAACAGGGATTCAACTCATTGCTGGGGAAGGGTTGCTGGAGAAAGTGGCAGTGCAGGAGTATCCGCAAACTATCCCCTGCTTCATAAGAGATTGGTGCAAGTCAGTCACCTCAATGTGGAGACACTATCTGAAGGACTGCAGGTCTTGGGGACTGACCGGAGAGGCCAATGCCAATCAAACTGCAAAACTTATAGGGCAGCATCTCAGAGGGACTAATGGATATTCAGTTGACTTTCTTGGGGATTTAAAAATATTTCTGATTCCATGGGATCCGTTCTCCCTCATTATTGGTAACCAGAACTGTTATATATGTATACTTGTATTTACTCTGTACAGCCACCAGAGGGCTCATCCCCTGGAGTCCCAAGGGATCCCATAATCCCTTGGGAGCACAGGTATTTAAGGAGGCTTCACAGGTTGGAGAGGAACTCTGGAGACCTGCAATAAAAGACTAAGGTCACACTTTACTTTGAGCTCACAGTGGTCAGTCTGACTCTTTCTCCAGACACAATTGGCGACGAGATACAGATAGCAAACCCAAAGATGCAGAGTGGGCATCCTGGAAAAATTCTTGCAGGGAGATGATTGGGAAATTTTTGTGGAGCGACTTGACCAATACTTCATGGCCAATGAGCTAGATGGGGAAGAGAGTGCTGCAAAACGAAGGGCGATCCTCCTCACCGTCTGTGGGGCACTAACATATAGCCTCATGAAGAATCTGCTCACTCCAGCGAAACCCACGGAGAGATCGTACGATGATTTGTGCACACTGGCCCGAGAGCATTTGAACCTGAAGGAAAGCATTCTGATGGCGAGGTACCGGTTCTATACCTACAAAAGGTCTGAAGGCCAGGAAGTGGCGAGTTATGTCGCCGAGCTAAGACGCCTTGCAGGACATTGCGAATTTGAAGGACATTTGGAGCACATGCTCAGAAACTTTTTCATACTTAGCATTGGCTACGAAACCATACTTTGCAAACTTTTGACTGTAGAGACCCCAACCTTGAGTCAGGCCATAGCGATAGCTCAGGTGTTCATTGCCACCAGTGACAATACGAAGCAAATCTCTCAGCACACAAGTGTTGCTACAAGTACTGTGAGCAAAGTGATGTTGTTTTCGAATCGTAACGTACAGGGCAGGTCACACATACCTGCAACTACACGTCCGCAGATGTCTCAGAATCCACCATCAAGAGTGATGAATGCAAGGCCATTAACACCTTGTTGGCACTGCGGGGGTGATCATCGTTTCCATTCACGCTGATTCAAAAAGTACATTTGCAAGGGCTGTGGGACAATGGGACATCTCCAACGAGTGTGCAGGCGAGCTGCAAAGCCTGTTAAACCTGCAAACCACCATGGTGCAGAGGAGGACAGATCCACGGAGGATCACGACGAATCAGAGCCTCAGATTGAGGAGGCAGAGATACATGGGGTGCACACATTCACCACGAATTGTCCCCCGATAATGCTGAATATTGAACTAAATGGACTCTCGGTGTCAATGGACACGGGCGCAAGCCAGTCCACCATGGGCAATAGGACTTTCGAAAGGTTGTGGTGCAATAAGGCCTCAAGGCCAATCTTAACTCTAGTTCACACGAAACTAAGAACTTGCATGAAAGAACTGATTCCTGTAATCGGCAGTGCTACCGTAAAGGTCTTCTACGATGGAGCGGTGCACAAGGTACCACTCTAGGTGTTACTAGACGATTGTCCCACGCTGCTCAGCAGGAGCTGGCTGGGAAAGATACGCTGGAACTAGGACAACGTCCAAGTGTTATCACCCGCTGATGACACTTCATGTGCCCAGGTCTTAAACAAATTTCCTTCGCTGTTTGAACCAATCATCGGGAAATTCCAAGGAGCAAAAGTGCAGATCCACCTAATTCCAGGGGTGCGACCCATCCATCACAAGGGGAGAGCAGTACCGTACATGATGAGAGAAAGGGTAGAGATCGAGCTAGACAGGCTGCAAAGAGAGGGCATCATTTCCCCGATCGAGTTCAACGAGTGGGCCAGCCCTATCATCCCAGTCCTCAAGGAAGACAGCACCGTCAGAATCTGTGGCAATGACAAAATAACTATCAATCATTTCTCCCTGCAGGACCAATACCCACTACCAAAGGCCGACGACCTCTTTTCAACGCTGGTGGGAGGAAAGATGTTCACGAAGCTGGATATGACTTCAGCCTACATGACGCAGGAACTGGAGGAATCATCGAAGGCCCTCACCTGTATCAACACGCACAAAGGTCTTTTTGTTTATAACAGGTGCCCGTTTGGAATCCGATCGGCAGCGGCGATATTCCAGAGAAACATGGAAAGTTTACTGAAGTTGGTCCCGCACACCGTGGTCTTCCAGAACGACATCTTGGTCACAGGTCGGAACACAGTCGAGCATCTGCAGAACCTGGAGGAGGTTGTTAGTTGACTCAACCGCGTGGGGCTCAGGTTAAAACGCTCGATGTGTGTTTTCCTGGTGCCTGAAGTGGAGTTCCTGGGAAGGAGGATTGCGGCGGATGGCATCAGGCCCACCAATGTGAAGACTGAGGCAATCGAGAACGCACCGAGGCCACAGAACGTGATGGAGCTGCGGTCGTTTCTGGGACTCCTGAACTACTTTGGTAACTTCTTACCGGGTCTCAGCACACTGTTAGAACCACTGCATGTCTTACTATGAAAAGGGGACAAATGGGTTTGGGGCAAAAGCCAAGAAAATGCCTTTGTAAAAGCGAGAAAATTGTTATGCTCAAACAAATTGCTTGTGTTGTATCATCCATGTAAGCGTTTGGTACTAGCATGTGATGCGTCATCATATGGCGTCGGGTGTGTATTGCAACAAGCTAATGATTTCGGGAAACTGCAACCAGTTGCTTATGCACCCAGGAGTCTGTCTGAAGCTGACTGAGAATGAAGCGTTAGTGTGTGTCTATGGGTTAAAGAAAATGCATCAAAATCTGTTTGAGCTAAAATTCGTATTGGAAACTGACCATAAGCCACTTATATCCCTGTTCTCTGAGAGTAAAGGGATAATACCAACGCATCGGCCCGCATCCAGAGATGGGCGCTCACGTTGTCCGCATATAACTATGCCATCTGCCACAGGCCAGGCAGAGAAAACTGCGCCGATGATCTCAGTAGGCTGCCATTGCCCACCACAGGGGTGGAAATGGCGCAGCCCGCAGATCTAGCCATGGTTATGGAAGCATTTGAGAGTGAGCAATCACCCGTCACTGCCTGGCAGATCAAAACCTGGACAAGCCAGGACCCCTTATTATCTCTAGTCAAAAGCTGTGTGCTTCACGGGAGCTAGTCCAGCGTCCCATTCGAAATGCAGGAAGAGATAAAGCCGTTCCAGCAGCGCAAAGATGAAATATCTATACAGGCAGACTGCCTTCTGTGGGGCAATCGAGTAGTGGTCTCTAAGAAGGGCAGAGACACCTTCATCAATGACCTCCACAGTACCCACCCAGGCATCGTAATGATGAAAGCGATAGCCAGATCCCACATGTGATGGCCTGCTATCGATGCGGACTAGAGTCCTGCATTCACAGATGTCATACATGCTCGCAGTTAAGCAATGTACCCAGAGAGGCGTTGCTAAGTCTTGGCCCTCCAAACCGTGGTCTAGGGTACACGTCGACTATGCAGGCCCGTTCTTGGGTAAAATGTTCCTTGTGGTTGTGGACGCGTACTCCAAGTGGATTGAATGTGAGATAATGTTGCCTAGCACATCCGCTGCCACCACTGAAAGCTTGCGGGCCATGTTTGCCACACAAGGCCTACCCGATGTCCTGGTGAGCGACAACGGGCCATGTTTTACCAGTGCTGGGTTCAAAGAATTTATGACCCGTAACAGGATCAAACATGTCACATCTGCCCCGTTTAAACCAGCGTCCAATTGTCAGGCAGAGAGAGCAGTGCAAACCATCAAGCAAGGCTTGAAGAGGGTAACTGAAGGCTCACTGCAGACTCGCCTATCCCGAGTCCTGCTTAGCTACCGCACGAGACCACACTCACTCACTGGGATCCCACCTGCTGAACTGCTCATGAAAAGAGCACTTAAGACAAGGCTATCATTTCTTCACCCTGATCTACATGAACAGGTAGAGAGCAGGCGGCTTCAACAAAGTGCATACCATGACAGCGCAAATGTGTCACGCGAGATTGAAATCAATGATCCTGTATTTGTATTAAATTATGGACTAGGTCCCAAGTGGCTTCCTAGCACTGTCGTGGCCAAAGAGGGGAGCAGGGTGTTTCGGGTCAAACTTTCAAATGGACTTATTCACCGGAAACACTTGGACCAAATCAAAGTCAGATTCACGGACTATCCTGAGCATCCCACCTTGGACCCTACCTTTTTTGATTCCCCAACATACACACCAGTGGCAACTGGCACCACGGTTGACCACGAAGCAGAACCCATCATCCACAGCAACCCAGCAGGGCCCAACACACCAGGCAGCCCAGCGAGGACCCAACAAATGATTCAACAACACTAGCTTTCACACCGAGACGATCAACCAGGGCAAGAAGGGCCCCAGATCGACTCACATTGTAAATAGTTACACTATTAACTTTGGGGGGGGGGGGAGAAAGAGTGTTTTTATATATATATATTTGTATTTACTCTGTACAGCCACCAGAGGGCTCATCCCCTGGAGTCCCAAGGGATCCCATAATCCCTTGGGAGCACAGGTATTTAAGGAGGCTTCACAGGTTGGAGAGGCATTCTGGAGACCTGCAATAAAAGACTGTCACACTTTACTCTGAGCTCACAGTGGTCAATCTGACTCTTTCTCCATACACAACAAGAACCTTATTGCCAGTACTAGTGGAGTAGCTGGTGTGTGTGCTTCTTCTGTGCTTCACCTCACGGTGGCAGCAGCACAGAAGAGAACTGCATCAACTCCCCACAGAAGCTTTCAACTTTGCAATACCAGACTGACTAGGAGTCCATGACAAAGAGTCAGCCTATCCTGTGTCTACTCCAGTACTGCCCTCAACCCTATCACAGGCCTCACCCGTTTGATTTTTCCCTGCCTCCCCTTTGCCTTTTTTCTGTTTTTATTACCATTATTCCTCTCCTGATTCCAAAGTTATGAAACACACAACATGCTACCACAATTTGCAAGTGCTAGACTGTATGGCACCCGCGGATTTATCCAGACACCATAAACTTCCTTTGAGCATGCCAGTGGCTTACGTAATTCTTGTCCTGTGTGTGTGTTTTATTATAGTGCTCCTCGGTAGCACTGACGGTTGTATGAAGAGTGGTCTTGAGCCATGGAAGTAGCGGGTATCCTTTCTCACCCGACAGCCATCTTGTCCCTTGACTGACAAAATATAAAAGCATCATTGTAGTTTCCAGAAAATTGTGAATTCACATGCAAGAATCTGTGTCACTCGTTACAAATGAGCTGTAGTTTTAGGGAATGGTAGCCTTTGTAGTTCATATAAATATGGGGGATTTACTTTTGACGGATGCAGTGCCATATGTGTGCAACCAAATGCCTCCACAACCCTGGAAATTCCAGAAATTCTGAAAAATTTAATGGCCCTCTCAGTCATCTGTGGGCGTGCATTGTCCAATTGTATAAATTGAGATGTCCTGGCAAAGAGCACATTGGCTAACTACATTATACAGTAATGCACAACACATTGAATGATCTGACAAATGTCCCCTGTGGCTGCATGGAATGAGCCTGTGACCTAGAAATTAAGAGCTGTGATCACTTTTTCTGCCACAATTGTATGTACTGTGAACCTTGCTTACACATCTAGCCGCAGCAAAAAAAGAGATCCAAAGGGTCATGTATGTAGACCATGTATACTAACTGTATAGTCACATAAGGTGTGCCATCAGAGGGCACTGCGGTGGGAGACCTGAGGGTCACCTGCATAGGTGTGCAGGGCCCAGTATAAAAGGCTGCCCACTATGCTTGTACCTCACTCTGGAGTTACAATAAATGGGACTAAGGTCACAACAGCTCAAGTACAATACTAGACCTCGTGGAGTCATTCATAGGAGTATTAAAGACATAACACAAAGCTTCAGGATTGAAGCACAGCCTCCTAAGACTGATGTTCTGGGAAAAATCTTGGAAAGTGTGCCAGGGTTAAAACTCCTGCTAGATCAGTCATGCCGAGATGGTCTTTTTTTCTTTGGTGCTGCCTAATTAATCTGGTTTCCTTTACAGCCTCCTGCTACTCCTCTTCCTCCAGCATATATATCATGTAAAGTGAGATTCCCTTTGGGAAGCCCATTGTGCAACCTTCAGTTACTAGGTTACTAATTTTCCTTAAATAAAATTCTTTCTAAGGGTAATGCAGAATGCAATGGAAGGCTTTCTGAGTATAACTGTGACATTATTTTCCATGACCTGGATTGAGTCCCAAGATATGGCCAAAAGTCTTCACAAGCAATGTCTGTTTAGTCGTGTCCGCTTAACCAAGTAACCTTGATGTATGGGTCTTGACAAACTGCGCTTTTTAAACAGTGGCACACATTCGCAAGGGTGGATGGGCAGGTGGAAGTATTTCAGACATGTTATGTCATTCTCTCCTAATCCCATCACACGCATGTGGCTGCCATGAGGAGGCAGACGCTTCTTCAGCCCCCACTGAAATTCAATGGAATTTATACCAGGGCATTTCACCAGCAAAACCCCGTTGGATATTGGTCCCGTCAAAATTTCTCAGCCCGATTGTTATGTATATCAAATGAATCAGGCAAGCTACAACCTGTTGTGTATGCTTCGAGAAGTCTGTCTAAAGCGGAAAGAGCTTACAAAATGGTAGAGAAAGAAGCTTTGGCCTGTGTGTATGGGGTAAAAAAAATGCAGTAGTACCTGTTTGGTCTTCGTTTTGAACTAGAAACAGATCACAAGCCACTCATTTTATTGTCTGCGGAAAACAAAGGTATTAATACCAATGCATCGTCCCGTATTCAAAGGTGTGCGCTGACATTGTCTGCCTATGATTACGTCATCTGTCATAAACCTGGTACTGAGAATTGTGCCGATGCACTGAGTCGTCTGCCCTTACCCACAACTGAGATGGCGACGTCTCAACCCGCAGATTTACTGTTAGTAATGGATGCTGTTGAGAGTGAAGGAACTCCTGTCACTGCTCAACAAATTAGGATCTGGACCAGCCATGACCCTATTTTACCGGTTTTGAAACGGTGCGTACTCAGTGGTGATTGGTCTGCCATACCTATGGAGATGTGTGAGGGGACCAAACCTTACAACCGTCGAAGGATGAGCTGTTCCATTCAGTCAGACTGTTTACTGTGGGGTAATCGTGTAATCATGCCGAACAAAGATCGAGAAAAATTTGTACGTGAACTTCATAGCACTCATCTGGTATTGTCATGATGAAGTCCATTGCTAGGTCTCATGTATGGTGGCCTGGAATTGACTCTGATCTGGAATCATGCGTGCATCAGTGCAATACTTGCATGCAGCTAAATACCAGCGGAATCTCTGCTGAGTCTTTGGTCGTGGCCATCCAAACCATGGTCGAGGATCCACACTGATTTTGTGGTCCCATTCTTAGGAAAGATGTTTTTTGTCGTAGTAGATGCATATTCTAACTGGATAGAGTGTGTTATTATGTCATCGAACACGTCTATAGCTACCATTGAGAGCCTTCGTATCATGTTTGCTACTCATGGTTTGCCTGACATTGTTGTGAGCGACAACGGATCTTGCTTCACAAGTCTTGAGTTCCAGGAGTTCATGAAACTCAATGGCATCAGACATGTGAGATCAGCTCCATTCAAGCCTGCTTCTAATGGTCAAGCAGAGTGTGCCGTTCAAACGATCAAGCAAAGTATGAAACGTGTAACTCAGGGCTTAATGCAGAGACGGTTGTCATGTATATTGCTCAGTTACAGGTCAAGACCTCATGTGGTTATTGGGGTTCCTCCAGCTGAACTATCGATGAAGAGAAATCTCAAGACCAGGCTTTCTCTTGTTCATCCTGATTTGAATGATCGTGTTGAAAACAGATGTCAAAGTCAGCAGTGGTGTCATGATTGTGTTGCCGTGTCACGCGACATCTCGGTCAACGATCTGGTTTATGTACTGAACTATGGTCAAGGCCCAAAGTGGATCGTCGGCACTGTGACAGCCAAGGAGGGTAACAGAGTGTTTATTGTCGTGCTCAAGAATGGGCAAACATGCAGGAAACACCTTGACCAGGTTAAACTGCGGCATACGGGTGAACTGGAACCGAGTGAGGAAGATGCAGTCAGTGACCAACCAATCATTGTTCACTCATCAGAGGACTCTGCTGACATTACTGACTCTGAACCTTCAGTTTCTGATGTGGTCATGACCACTCCCAACAGATTGGCTACTCAGCCCTCAATCTCAACAGACTCAGAACGCTCGCCCAGGGTCAAAGTTGAACTGAGACGATCAACTCGTGAGAGGAAAGCCCCAGACTGTCTTAATTTGTAAAAAGACTGTTGTTAAGATTTTAAAAAGGGGATGTTTTTATGTATTAATGCTTAGGGGTCACCAGACACCAGAGGGCACCGCGGTCGGAGGTCATCGGGCTGTACGCATGTGGCATGTGTGCTTGGTCACCTGTATATAAGCTGGGTGTCTTTGTCACGTAGGCACTCTTGGACTGGAATAAAGATGGATCAGGTTGTACCTGAGTGAGTTTACAGTAACCATACTCTTGAGTCATTACACCGACAAAGACACAATTGCCAACATACGCCTTCCTCCAATCCGAGAATTTATAAGCCAATGTCTACACCCCTAAATCTTTCTGTTCCCCCACACTTAAATATCTTACAATTTACACCATACTTCTTTTCACCATTCTTTTTCTACTTTACATTTTTTTACATTGAACTTCAACTGCTGATTGTCTCACTGCTTCGCCAGCCTATGTTTTCATGAAATGTCTTCCTTTCAGTTTGCCATGCCTTCTCCAACTTAGTATCATTAGCACACTTTAATATCGTTACTCTTGGGACAAATCTACATCATTTAGATAAATGGAAAAGAAAAGAGACTCCAACACAGATACCCATATCAAGAAAACCCGAAAACATCAAAGTACCCTTACATGCTGCATTCTGTCCCCAAGCCATCCCTCTACATTTCCTTTAATACCATGTGCCAAGTCCATTAACAAGGGGGAGGGGGGGGGGGTGGAATTCAGCTTGACAGTAGCACAAAACAGGCAATAGCGAATTGACAGCCGTTTAAAATTCCGCACAAGTGTGGGAGGGGCAGCTCTCACTGTACAGGGAGAGTGGGAGGGGCAGCTCACTGTACAGGGGGAGTGGGAGGGGCAGCTCACTGTACAGGGAGAGTGGGAGGGGCAGCTCACTGTACAGGGGGAGTGGGAGGGGCAGCTCACCGTACAGGGAGAGTGGGAGGGGCAGCTCACTGTACAGGGGGAGTGGGAGGGGCAGCTCACTGTACAGGGAGAGTGGGAGGGGCAGCTCACTGTACAGGGGGAGTGGGAGGGGCAGCTCACTGTACAGGGGGAGTGGGAGGGGCAGCTCACTGTACAGGGAGAGTGGGAGGGGCAGCTCACTGTACAGGGAGAGTGGGAGGGGTAGATCACTGTACAGGGAGAGTGGGAGGGGCAGCTCTCCCTGTACAGGGGGAGTGGGAGGGACAGCTCACTGTACAGGGAGAGTGGGAGGGGTAGCTCACTGTACAGGGAGAGTGGGAGGGGTAGCTCACTGTACAGGGAGAGTGGGAGGTGTAGATCACTGTACAGGGGGAGTGGGAGGGGCAGCTCACTGTACAGGGGGAGTGGGAGGGGTAGATCACTGTACAGGGAGAGTGGGAGGGGTAGATCACTATACAGGGAGAGTGGGAGGGGCGGCTCACTGTACAGGGGGAGTGGGAGGGGTAGATCACTGTACAGGGAGAGTGGAAGGGGTAGATCACTGTACAGGGAGAGTGGGAGGGGTAGATCACTGTACAGGGAGAGTGGGAGGGGTAGATCACTGTACAGGGAGAGTGGGAGGGGCAGCTCACTGTACAGGGAGAGTGGGAGGGACAGCTCACTGTACAGGGAGAGTGGGAAGGGTAGCTCAATGTACAGGGAGAGTGGGAGGGGCAGCTCACTGTACAGAGGGAGTGGGAGGGGCAGCTCACTGTACAGGGGGAGTGGGAAAGGCAGCTCACTGTACAGGGAGAGTGGGAGGGGCAGCTCACTGTACAGAGGGAGTGGGAGGGGCAGCTCACTGTACAGGGGGAGTGGGAGGGGCAGCTCACTGTACGGGGGGAGTGGGAGGGGCAGCTCACTGTACAGGGGGAGTAGGAGGGGCAGCTCACTGTACAGGGCGTCTTGGAAATTAAAATCAGACAGGGTATAAAATGGGCTTCCGGTTTGCTATCGCCTGGTTTGTGCTGCCATCCAGAACTAATTTTGCCCCCAAGTCTTTTATGTGACAAAAATGGCAATGTGTGCATTACAATCACAGAGAGAATGAGGTAGAGTAGAAAACAAAGACAATGTGAGGAAAGCAGAAATAATTATGGCATGGGAAAGATGCAGAAAGACAGTAACAGGGGCCCAATTTTTACCTTCATTTTTGCCTGGGAGAAATAATGCTATAAGAGATCAATTAGTTTATTTATCTGATTGATGCGTCAAGGTGGCTCTCTCGCCTATTAGCTCCTATGGGCAGGCAGCTGGCTTGCCTTTATGTATGTGTTATAACTGCTTTACAGCAATATTTTCAAGGGCAGAGCTTTATCTACGTGCTAGCTAGCAATCTAAAATGCAGCAATAGCACATAATAAAGCCTTTCATTATCCGATAACTGATTATGCCACACCTAACACCGGGAGCCACTAAGATAACACTATATAAATTGAAATAAGAATCTCATAATATATGATGTTATAGTACAGATTTGTTACTTTGGTGTTATTGTATTTATACTTAGACACAGGAAGAACTAAAATTGTTCTTATAGGTTCTGTCTGATTTGAACAAAATTCAATACTATAATAATAATAATTAAAGCTTTTTTGTTCAGGATGCTGAGGTCAGGAGCATCTGTCTTCCTACTAAAATACAGCTCGCTACAAGCTGCGCAAGATGCTTGAAGGCAGAAACCTGTCAGGTCTGCTGCTAAAGCTAAATCTAATATGATATGAAATAAAATGCTTAGATCTGGTCAGCTATTTTGTTGACTTTATTTTGCAGATAGTCAACCACAAAATTACAATGCATGCACATTTTATTGGTTTTGGTAATTTCTGTATTAAATATATTGGCACACATCCCCTCGGCCTGGAGTGGGGCCAGACAGCTGTTCAATTTGTGAATTTTTGTAGTGCCCACCAAATGTACTTTTCTGTCAGCTGACAGGAGCTGGACTAAAGGGTAGCACTATTGGAATAAAAAGTAATATACTCTGTTACAAGAAACAAAAAAGATGGGGAGTATTCTGTACTTCTGATGATTCACAGCAATTGTGCATGCTGTACAGAATAGATAAATGCTATTTTGCCAGTTGTTTACCTGGAGTCTGCAGAAGGTATGTCATTTATGTTACAGGGTAATCTCTACTGCAGCCCAATCCACATTAAAAGGACTGCACTGTATGCTGTTCATGACTATTTCCTAGGGAACCATATTTTTCCCAATGGCTGGGGAAGGTCCAAACAGGCTAGTAAAAGTAAAACTGCTTTGTTAACCTGCATGGGCTGTGCGTGTGTGTTTCAAACACAGGTATAGTATAGGGTTCAGAGAAAAGCAGCAAAAATGATTTTAGGACTTAAAGCTCTAAATTACAAAGATAAATTCACATAAATGAATCTGAGGAAAATGGAGCTGATTCTGGTCTTTCAACTGATGAAGGACATGTGAATCATCATCATCATCATTATAGGCAGTCCCTCGGAATCGAGGAAGACTTGCTTCCACTCTAAAAATGAGTCCTTAGATGGCTGAACAGTCTAATACGAGAACCACAGACTCTGTCACAGGTGGGACAGACAGTCGTTAAGGGAAAGGTGGGTGGGACTGGTTTGCCGCACACTCTTTCCGCTGCCTGCGCTTGATTTCTGCATGTTCTTGGCAACGAGACTCGAGTTGCTCAGCGCCCTCCCAGATGCACTTCCTCCACTTAGGGCGGTCTTTGGCCAGGGACTCCCAGGTGTCAGTGGGGATGTTGCACTTTATCAGGGAGGCTTTGAGGGTGCCCTTGTAACATTTCCTTTGCCCACCTTTGTCTCCTTTGCCGTGAAGGAGTTCCGAGTAGAGCACTTGCTTTGGGAGTCTCGTGCCGGCATACAGAACTAGAGGACATGAATACGAGAGTT
Organism: Pristiophorus japonicus; assembly: GCF_044704955.1. NCBI lineage: Eukaryota > Metazoa > Chordata > Chondrichthyes > Pristiophoridae > Pristiophorus > Pristiophorus japonicus. Next base: position 96,488,271 of record NC_091983.1, on the reverse strand, counting down.
AATATGCCTCATGCAAGACTAGATCCAAGAAGGTCTTTTCCCCATTGAGTCCTGGATACATGGAACATTCTATAAGGCACCAAAAACCCAACTGTTCAAAATTCATCTGAGATCATATTGGCTGATCTCTTGCAAAGGATGAACCAGCTTTTAGGAACGGAGTGAAAGCAGTCCATAAAGGGCATTAACCAGGCCCAGTGGAATAAGGTATCCTTGGAAGTGAGAACAACCTCCAGTTACCCCTGTACACCTACTCAATGCCAGACGTTGTTTAATTACCTCACAAGGTTAGCCAAGGTAAAAGGAGGCAGTCAATGTACCAATGTAATGTTTCGGATTTCCACCCAACTTGTCCTACCTGTGTTCAACACCATGTACTACTTCGTGAAAGGTCTACAAGGACACACAAAACCCCTGTAAGTGTTTCGTCAATCAAAGTCTAATATGTAGGGAAATCAAAAGTGCCCTCACACCAGCCCATATATGCCTGCACATATGGGAGAAAGCAACCAGGGCCAGGCTGAACTTTCAGCTGCACAGGAGACACAACTTGCAGCAAGCTCCTCTAGGGCCTTATCTGTGATGAGATGTGGACCATTGCAGTCCACAAAGGTTCCTGGAGGGAAGCTCCAGCCAGCCATTTCATAATTTTCTGCCACTGACGGAGCACTTGGGAGAAGCAGAAGATTAAGGTTGAAGGGGCACACATTTGCAGGCAATGAAGCGGAAGTACAGTGCAAAGAAAGCAGGATGGCACAAATACTTTGACTTCAAAAGAATGGCTAGCAGTGAAGTTATGTATGCAGATAGTATTTATGTCGAGGTGGTGTGTACCTTGGAGACTATCAGAAGTGGTAGATATTGTGTTCCTAACACAGATGAGACTGCATACAGGGAGGTTAAAATAACAGTGACATAAGTCTTTATAAAGACACTCCAGAGTGAGGAACAGGCCTTAGGGGCCGCCTTATATACAGTGCTCCCAAGGGATGCTGGGATCCCTTGGAACTTCAGGAGATGCGCTCCCTGGTGGCGGAACATGGGTGTGCATGCCTTACAGATACACAACATCACTCCCCGCCAGAGTCAAAGTGAAAGCTATTTACAAGGTGAGGCGGTCGGGAGCCTTTCTTTCCCTGGTGGACAGCCTCGGTACAAATGTCTGTTCTGGTGTGTTGGCTGTGCCCTCGCTGGGCTGGCGTGTTATTGGCCCTGCAGGGCTGCTTGGTGAGCCTGACCTTGCTGGGCTGTTGGGCATGATGGGTTCGATTTCCTGGTCCGGGGTGGTGTCGTTGATCCTTTGGGTGTGTGTTGTGGGCTCGAAAAAGGTGGTGTCTGCTGTGGGGTTGTTCAGGGCAGTCTGTGAACCGCAGCCTCATTTGGTCCAGGTGCTTTCTGCAAATTTGTCCATTGTCTAGTTTGACTACAAACACTTTACTCTCTTCGTTAGCTATCACCGTGCCCGCGATCCACTTGGGACCATGTCCATAGTTTAACACAAACACAGGGTCATTCAGATCAATTTCCCGTGACACAGTGGCGCGACCATCGTTTACATTTTGTTGCTGCCGCCTGCTCTTTACTTGATCATGCAGGTTGGGGTGAACCAACGAGAGTCTGGTTTTAAGTGTCCTTTTCATGAGTAGCTCAGCCGGGGGCACCCCTGTGAGCGAGTGGGGACTCGTGCGGTAGCTGAGCAGTACTCGGGACAGGCGGGTTTAGAGTGAGCCTTCTGTGACTCGTTTAAGGCTCTGTTTGATTGTTTGTACTGCCCGCTCTGCCTGCTCATTGGAGGCTGGTTTAAACGGGGACAAGGTGACATGTTTGATCCCATTGCGGGTCATGAATTCTTTAAATTCGGCACTGGTGAAACATGGCCCGTTGTCACTGACCAGTAGGTCAGGCAGGCCGTGGGTGGCAAACATGGCCCTCAGGCTTTCAATGGTGGTGGTGGCGGTGCTTCCCGACATTATTTCACGTTCAATCCATTTTGAAAAAGCATCCACCACCACCAGAAACATTTTACCAAGAAACGGGCCCGCATAGTCGACATGGATCCTCGACCATGGTCTGGAGGGCCAGGACCACAAACTTAGTGGTGCCTCTCTGGACGCATTGCTCAACTAAGCAAACATGCTGCATTGCTGTACACAGGACTCTAAGTCAGAGTGCATACCGGGCCACCACACGTGGGATCTGGCTATCACTTTCATCATTACTATACCCGGGTGTATGCTGTGGAGATCCGAGATGAATGTCTCCCTGCCCTTTTTGGGTCGTCCTTTCGCCACTGGAATGGCTTGATTAGCTCTTGCATTTCAATGGGGATGCTGCCCCAGCTCCCATGCAGTACACGTGGTTTTTTACTAGGGACAGCAAAGGATCTTGTCTGGTCCAAGTCCTAATCTGGCGGGCCGTGACAGGTGATTTATCATTTTCAAACGCTTCCATGACCATCAACAAGTCTGCGGGCTGCGCCACCATCAATAAGTTTGCAGGCTGCGCCATTTCCACCCCCGTGGTGGGCAATGGTAGCCAACTGAGAGCATCCGCACAGTTCTCGGTGCCTGGCCTGTGGTGGATGGTATAGTTATATGCTGATAGCGCGAGTGCCCACCTTTGTATGTGGCTGAGGCATTAGTATTTGTCCCCTTGTTTTCAGCGAACAGGGATATGAGAGACTTGATATCGGTTTCCAGCTCAAATTTGAGGCCAAACAGGTACTGAAGCATTTTCTTTACCCCGAACACACACGCTAATGCCTCTTTCTCAATCATGCTGTAGGCCCTCTCGGCCTTAGACAAGCTCCTGGAGATATAGGTGACAGATTGCAACTTCCCCGCAACGTTAGCTTGTTGTAACACACACCCGACTCCATACGACGACGCATCACATGCTAGCATGAGTCTTTTACATGGGTTATACAATACAAGCAGCTTGTTGGAGCATAAAATGTTTCTGGCTTTCTCAAAAGCAATTACTTGATTTTTTTCCCATACTCAGTTCTCACCTTTGCGCAATAACACATGTAGGGGCTCTAAGAGGGTGCTTAACCCCGGTAGGAAGTTGCCAAAATAGTTGAGGAGTCCCAGGAACGACCGCAGCTCCGTAATGTTCTGTGGCCTGGGCGCGTTCCTGATTGCCTCTGTCTTGGCATCTGTGGGCCGAATGCCGTCCGCCGCGATCTTTCTCCCCAAAAACTCCACTTCTGTTGCCATGAAGACGCATTTCGACCTCTTCAGCCGCAGCCCTATGCGATCCAGTCACTGAGGACCTCCTCCAGGTTTTGTAGGTGCTCGACGGTGTCCCGACCCGTGACCAATATGTCGTCCTGAAAAACCACCGTGCGTGGTACCGACTTGAGTAGGCTCTCCATGTTTCTCTTGTGCGTGTTGATGCAGGTGAGGCCCTTTGAAGACTCCTCCAGCTCCTGCGTCATGTAGGCCGAAGTCAGGTCGAGCTTGGTGAACGTCTTGCCTCCTGCCAGCGTCGCAAATAGGTCGTCTGCCTTAAGTAGCGGGTATTGGTCCTGTCGCGAGAAACGATTAATAGTTACTTTATAATCACGGCAAATCCTGACCGTGCCATCACTTTTGAGTACTGGAACAGTCGGGCTGGCCCACTCGCTGAATTCTACTGGGAAGATGATGCCCCCGCGTTGCAGCCTGTCCTGCTCGATTTCCACTCTCTCCCTCATCATGTGAGGTACCGCTCGCGCCTTGTGGTGAATGGGTCGTGCCTCTGGGACCAAGTGGATCTGCACCTTCGCCCGGAAAAGTTTTCAATGCCTGGCTCAAAAAGGGAAGGAAATTTGTTAAGAACCTGGGTACATGAGGCCTCATCAACATGTGATAGCACTCGGATGTCATCCCAGTTCCAGCGGATTTTGCCCAGTCAGCTCCTTCCAAGCAGTGTGGGGCCATCGCCCGGGACAATCCCGAGTGGCAGTTCATGCACCGTGCCCTCGTAGGTGACCTTGACCATGACACTGCCCAAGACAGTGATGAGCTCTTTGGTGTACGTTCTCAGTTTCGTGTGGATGGGGCTCAGGGCTGGTCTGAGTGCCTTGTTGCACCACAGTCTCTCAAACATCTTTTTACTCATGATGGATTGGCTAGCGCCAGTGTTCATTTCCATGGCTACGGGTCAGCCATTCAATTTTACATTTAGCGTTATAGGTGGACATTTCGGCGAAAATGTGTGCACCCCGTGTACTTCAGCATCTGCCTCCTCTCTCTGAGGCTCGAAATTGCTTTGATCCACCATGGACTGATCTTCCTCTGCCACGTGGTGGTTAGCAGGTTTTGCAGAGCTTGCGGCTCGTCTGCAAGCTCGTTGGAGGTGCCCCATTGTTCCACAGCTCTTGCAAACATGCCTTTTGAAGCGGCATGAATAGGCCGAATGGAAGCCTCCACAGCGCCAACAAGGTGTGAATTGCGTTTCATTCATCCTTTGTTGCGGACTCTGAGTCATCTGGGTCACCTGAGGCCTGCTGGCAGTTGCAGACTCGTGGTTTCTGCCCTGTACATTTCTGCTCGCAAACACATTTCAGTTAATTTATGAACATTGCTAGCACTTGTGTGCTGAGAGATTTGTTTGGTGTTATCACTGGTGGACATAAACGCCTGTGCTATCGCAATGGCCTTACTGAGGGTTGGTGTCTCTACAGTCAAAAGTTTTCGTCGGATGGTCTCGTGGCCAATGCCCAATACAAAAAATTCTCTGAGCATCTGCTCCAGGTAGCCATCAAACTCACATTGTCCTGCAAGTCGCCTTAGCTCAGCAACATAGCTCGCCACTTCCTGACCTTCAGATTGCTGGCACGTGTAGAACCGATACCTCGCCATCAGCACGTTCTCCCTCGGGTTAAGATGCTCGTGAACCAGTGTACACAGCTCCTCAGATGACTTAGCTGTGGGTTGCACCGGAGCCAGAAGATTCTTCATGAGTCTGTAGGTCGGTGCCCCGCAGACCGTGAGGAGGACCGCTATCCTTTTTGCAGTGCTTCCTTCTCTGTCCAGCCCATTGACCACAAAGTACTGGTCTAGCCGTTCGACGTAGGCTTCCCAGTCTTCACCCTCCGAGAACTTCTCCAGGATGCCCACAGTTTACTGCATCTTTGCGTTGGATTCATATACTCGTCGCCAGTTATTGTGTTCCTAACACAGATGAGACTGCACACAGGGAGGTTAAAGTAACAGTGACCTCAGTCTTTATTAAGACACTCCAGAATGAGGAACCGGCCTTAGGGGTCGCCTTATATACAGTGCTCCCAAGGGATGCTGGTATCCCTTGGGACTTCAGGGGATGCGCTCCCTGGTGGCGGAACATGGGAATGCGTGCTTTACCAATACACAACAGTTGACATGTAAGTTGTATATGATAGGGAACTGTCCATATCTCACTCAAGTTGTGTTTTCAGAAAGGGGGGATTAGCAGGCAGGAATTTTGGCGTTGAGTTTAACTCGAGGTGCGATCAGTGCGTGGGGGCCCAAAGCGGGCGACGCACCCAGAAGGTAAGTGAGGCTCCATTAAAGGACTGAGATCCTTGCCTGCTGAAAAAATTGTTTGAATTCTCAAAAAGGACACAATCGAGCCATGGATCCTGTCAATTGTACTTTGCAACTTGGGAGTTCATAAAAATCAGCAGCCCTCTTACGTTGATGCACAAAGTCCATTGGAAAAGAGATGGACCGGACTTCTGACACAAACAGTGAATCAGTCACTTGCTTACTGCAGAGGTGGACAGCCAATTGCTTGAATTTGCACTTGTCACCTGATACTGCTTGAAAGGACCCAGTGGCATGGAAGTGAATGCTGGAGTGATTTTTGCTGCTGCTGACAGCAAAAAATGAGATTGAGCAGCAATGTTTTAATCGTCAAAAAATCATCAGAAGGTGGCTTTAACTATACTTCCACCTGGCTGGAGCTGTGTCGCAACCAGCGAGGGGCTGAATTTTTTGAGGTGGACCACATATGTTTGGGGAGGAAAATTCAAAGTTCCACATCACTAATTTATATTTGCAGAATGATGGGCAGGATTGAGCCATCTACTCTGTGTCTGCCGTAAAACTGGCAGTCAATGACAGGAGATCTAAGCCATCATCTGTGGGGGGTGTTTAGTAGGCTTGAACAATGAAGACAGAAATGTATAGATATTGTGAAGTTGTTTAACTTTAGGAGTCAGGAGAAATTTTGCAGGAAATTCTGCCAAGGGATGAAATGCATGGGGTACAGTTCGTGATAGAGCAGGTGTTTTGTGACAGAAGTGGGCATGATAGCCTTTTTCGCATATTCTTAGATTAGTTACACAGGCCGTTGAACTTCTGAAAATAGGTCATTTTATCCCAGAGGATATCCACATATGTTCTTTTGAACCATTGCAACCTAAGGAAATTTTATGTGGGTGAAGACTCAGCCAGGTGTTGACGACAGGAAAACCTGTCATTTCCTCTTGGGCTGTATTGCCACTAAAAGGGTGGCAGATTATGATTTCTGTCCAACTGACTGACTCAGTGCTGACCCCAGAAAATCTGCCAGATTCAGCCTAATTCTAATACCCGGGGCAGGTTTCCAACATTGTCTACACCTGTTTGGGAGTGAGAAATATATTACAGGATTTAAATGCCTGAAACAGTTTACACACTGAAAACTGCTTTGGAATTAGGCATGAAGATTTGCAGCAGAAAAATATCTCTTAGTTCTGTAGGAGCGTGCAGACACGTCATCAGCCGGTTTCCTTAAAGGGACCATGTCCACATTCATTTTGACAGTTGTGTTGTCAGTGTTCTGCAAACACTGACAATCATTGCACAAAGGTGCACGGCTGCACCCAGGCTCTCCCATGACTCCCTCCATATGTTTATGGAGGGAGTCACAGCATGCAGGGAGGTCCTCTTCCCTTCCAGTGGGTGGAAGAGACCTCCCCAGGAAATCAACACAGCCTGTTGCACATTGCACAGGAGGGCACAAGCAGAGAGGTCATCAGGAGGACCAGGCTGCGGTGGAGCAGATTGTTCAATGATTACAGTAGATCACGAAAAGTTACTGCAAAGCCACACTCAACCACATCCTGCTGTGCTACTCATCACATCCCCATCACTCTTCCTACCCTACTCCTGCACATCCATACTCACACCAACTTACCTTGCACCTCCACCCTTCCCTCTATATCTACATTATCACTTCCCCATCTCACTAGCCACCCCTCACACTCACCCCCATCCTTGTCCAATCATTCAAACTAACAGCACACAAGGGTAGACACTTGGGTGCTTTAGTGAATGTTCATTTAAAGTTTCTGTTAATATGGTGTCAAACATTGAAATCTTTATTTTCACCACTTTGCCTTCTTGGACAGATTTGTGTGCACCTTTGAAAGTGTCTTAGTGAGATCCAGTGAATAGTAAGACATAACTCCGCCCGCCCCCTTCCCCCCACCACCTCCCAAATGGTGATAAGTGTGAAAGGAATGGCTTGGACATTATAGGGATGTTTATGGCGCTGGTATGGGGTGGTGCCAACCTGGTGTATCATGTGGCAGCCAGGATGTACAGAGTTAAGTGAAGCAAATCTGGACATGGTGAGGCCATTGCTGGCGACCCGGGCAGCAGTGTGCACGAGTGATCAATTGATTGCGGAGAAGGTTGGTGTGGATGTTAGATTACTGAATCATTCGACGCTGACACTACTTCTGACCTACTTCCCTGACGTGAAAACCGCGCTCCGGGAAACTCATTTAAAAACCTGCTAAAATGGTAAGTACATGGTAAATCCTGCTTAACTACCTTTTAATAAGTTTTTAACTGTCTAAATTTGCTGGCCCGCCACTTGGTGTTGGGTCTGTGAACTGCAGCCAGACCCGGCACTTTGGAAACTGACACAGAGGCGGGTTCAGAGCAAGATCCCACCCCGCTGTCAATTGCAGCCATTTTGACAGCGGGCCCGCCTCCAAGCCTGCACTCGTAACGACAGTAAGATTCCGGTCAATGCTTCAGGTCATTAGAACTCATGACAGGTCAACGACCTGAAACTTTAACTCTGTTTCTCTCTCCACAGATGCTGTCTGACCTGTTGAGTAATTCTAGCATTTTCTGTTTATATTTGTTCTAGATTAGTATGTTTTTAGTTTAAAAAGGCAAGAAGCATTGTTTGATTTAATTTTAGGAAATGAAGTGGGGAAAACAACTTGTGTGAGAGTAGAACATAATTCAAAATCAAATTATTGGGCATTTAGAGATTCACAGGATAATCAAGGACAACCAGTACAGATTTGTTAAAAGAAACTCATATTTGACAAATTTAATCGAATTTTTTGAAGAAACAACTGATTTTGTAGATAAGAGGAATGCAAAAAATCTAAATTGTAAAATTGGAAGGACACCAAGCAGAACCAACCATGGAGCAAAATGCAGCAATAGAACTTAAAAATGAGCAAGAAAGAAACAAAAGTAACTTAATGCAAAATCTACCTTCTCCCTTGAAGTAGGCTGATTCCGGAACTTCCGTGAATTCACTTCTTATGGGCAAAGCTTACACTATTTACAGAGTCTTTTACAGAGCCTTGCTCAAAGGTGTAAAATTCAGCATGGGATCCTTTTCCATGGTGTTCAGTGTCATGGGGGAGAATTTTCGTGGGGACTGTCCTGCTCATCATCATAACTTCGGAGGAAGAGCCATGGTAGCCCCAGAAAAATGGCATCCACAAAGCTATTCTGCGTGAATCATAGAATCAAAGAAATTTGCGGCACAGAAGGAGACCTTTCGACCCATCATGCCTGTGCAGGCCTAAAAAGAGCTATCAGCCTAATCACACTTTCCAGCTCTTTGAGTGGGAAAACCCCAGTGAATATTTACCCTATAGTAACTTGTGTCAGCTTTGCTCAGTTATAGCTTTCTTGCTACTGAGTCAGAAGGTTGTGGGTTTAAACTCCACCCCAAGGGCTAGAGTTTCCCGAACCTGTTTTTCTGGCGCCCTCAGCCGAGGTGCGCCGCTTTAGTCCGCCTCCAAGTGCGCCTCCGAAAAAAGACCTCCCTATTCTGGCCGCTGCCCAGCCTCTCCTCTGTCATGGGGCAGCATGGCCCAATGGATTGGGGGCGGAGCCAGGTCCTGGCATTGAAAACAGTGCCAGGACCTTTGCATATGCACGCTAGAGTCTGCGCGCATGGGCTGTCGCTCCTGGCAGGCCGAATCTGTGAGTGCGTGTTGCAGGCTGTGTGGGAGGGGCCAAAGCATGCCGGCCCTAGCCCTGGCTGAATGGGCTCCCTCATCGGCGGTCCGCTGCGTTCCCTAAGTTAGGACTTCTAGTTTTTATTTGTTATTTGCTGATTGATTTTGGTGCTTTAGGTGCAGGGTTCTGTCATGTATTCAACCAGCATTGTAACCCATGTATAATCTGACCTAAGTTGTACACTGTAAGAACAATGATCACTAGGTGGGAGACACTCCTAACCTGGGCCTTCAGGTACAAAAGGGGAAGCTCCACCCACCTTCATCACTTGAGTGCTAAGGAATAAAGGACGGGTCACAGACTGACCTTCTCTCAAGCATGGGCCTCGTGTGCAGTTATACTGTGTAGTAAGGACGTATCAGTGGTGATGAGAAACTGGGATTTAAACCACGCAAGCATGGCCACTAGCAGAACAGACAAGAGGTACTGTGTTAAGGAATGGTTGGGACAGAGATTCAACATTGTTAAAGCAGCACACAGTTCTCCAGGCAAACAAGGGCAGTCGGGCATGCCCCAACATGTAGTCGAACCCAGAGGGGGAGTTCGACAGAGACAATGGCAAGCTGAATGGCGATTCACGCCATTGCAAGGGACAATGCAGCGAGTAATGGGGCTATCAACACCTGTTAATGGCGCACTCAAGGACAGTCACAGGGGCAGTCAGGGACGATCGATTGGCAAGGGACCTTTTGTTTCCAACAGCAGCTCATGTTGGAGGCATGGAGGCACACACTCAGCCGGAGTTTGCAGAGATGAGCAAAATACCTGCAGAAATTGCAGAAATGAACACTGGGCGAAATCGCTGGAAGCTGAAGTTCAGCGAGTTCATGTTGAGCACGTATACAGTTCATACACCAGGACGCCACCGATAATGATGAAAGGGCTCCTCAATGGCATCCCAGTATCAATGGAGCTAGACACGGGGGCCAGCCAGTCCCTGATGGGTATCAAACAGTTCAAAAAGTTGTGGGCGTCCAAGGCCAGGATGCCAAAATTATCGACGATTGACGCACAGCTATGGACTTACACAAAGCAGATCACTCCGGTGCTAGGCAGCGCCACGGTAGTCGTGACCCACAAAGAGTCGGAGAACAGGTTGCCACTCTGGATTGTCCCAGGGGACAGTCCCGCACTACTGGGGAGGAGTTGGCTTGCTGTCATGAACTGGAAATGGGGCGATGACAATGCAATTTCATCTGTGAAGCGAGTATCATGCTCACAGATCCTGGAAAAATTTGACTCATTATTTCAACCCGGCATCGGCACTTTCATGGGGGCCAAGGTAGTGATTCACATAAACCCGGACGCCAGGCCAGTACACCACAAGGCCAGAGTGGTGCCGTACATGATGCGGGAAAAGATAGAAGGCGAATTGGACCGCCTGCTGAGGGAAGGCATCATCTCGCCAGTCGAATTCAGTGACTGGGCGAGCCCGATCGTGCCGGTGCTCAAGGCGGATGGGTCGGTCAGGATATGTGGTGATTACAAGGCCACCATCAATCGGGTGTCACTCCAAGACCAGTACCCGCTACCGAGAGCGGAGGACCTCTTTGCGACGCTATCCGGTGGCAAACTTTTTTCAAAATTGGACCTGACCTCAGCTTACATGACCCAGGAGCTGGCGAGTGAGTCTAAAAAGCTGACCACCATCACGACACACAAGGGGTTGTTTGAGTACAACAGATGTCCGTTCGGTATTCGCTTGGCCGCCGCGATCTTCCAACGAAATATGGAAAGCCTCCTCAAGTCGATTCCAGGGACGGTGGATTTTCAGGATGACATCTTCATCACGGGTTACGATACTGAAGAACACCTCCACAACCTGGAGGAGGTGCTACACAGACTGGACCGGGTAGGGCTGCGACTGAAAAAGGTGAAGTGCGTCTTCCTAGCTCCAGAGGTAGAATTCCTGGGGATGAGGGTAGCAGCAGACGGGATCAGCTCTACTGCGTCCAAGACGGAAGCGATCCAGAGAGCACCCAGACCCCGTAACACGACGGAGCTGCGTTCGTTCCTGGGGCTCCTGAACTATTTTGGTAACTTTCTTCCCAAATTGAGCACGCTGCTAGAGCCGCTACACGTGCTCCTACGCAAAGGTAATGAATGGGGTTTGGGGGGACAGCCAGGAAAGGGCTTTTAATAGAGCATGCAATTTTATTATGTTCCAACACTCTGTTAACACTATACGACCCATGTAAGAAACTTGTGTTAACGTGCGATGCGTCGTCCTATGGTGTCGGGTGTGTGTTGCAGCATGTCAATGCTAGGGTCAGTTACAGCCGGTAGCTTATGCCTCCAGGAGTCTGTCCCAGGCAGAAAGGGGTTACGGGATGGTAGAAAAGGAGGTGCTCGCATGTGTATATGCGGTAAAGAAAATGCACCAGTACTTATTTGGCAGGAAATTTAAGCTGGAGACAGATCACAAACCCTTAATGTCCCTTTTGGCCGACAACAAGGCCATAAATGCAAACGCATCGGCCCGCATACAGAGGTGGGCACTCATGTTAGCCGCCTATGACTATACAATTCGACATAGACCGGGCACTGAAAACTGCGCTGATGCACTCAGCAGGCTCCCACTAGCCACCACTGAGGGGGCTACCGAGCATGCTGCTGAGATGATCATGGCTGTTGAAGCTTTCGGAAGCGAAGGCTCACCCGTGACAGCCGGTCAGATTAAGGTCTGGACAAATAGAGACCCGCTATTGTCTCTAGTCAAGAAATGTGTCCTGAATGGGGACTGGGCAGGCTCGTACAGGCCATGCCCTGAGGAATTCAAACCATTTCACAGGCGCAGAGATGAACTCTCGATTCAGGCCAATTGCCTACTGTGGGGAAACCGCGTAGTCATGCCCCAGATGGGCAGAGAGGTGTTCATCAGAGAACTCCACAATGAGCACCCGGCCATTGTCATGATGAAGGCAATTGCCAGGTCACACGTTTGGTGGCCAGGGATAGAGGCAGATCTGGAACTTTGTGTTCGCAGGTGCAACACGTGTGCCCAGCTGGGCAATGCGCCCAGGGAAGCCCCCCTTAGCCCCTGGCCATGGCCCGCCAAGCCTTGGTCATGCATCCACGTGGACTATGCAGGTCCTTTCATGGGAAAAATGTTTTTGGTTGTAGTAGATGCCTACTCCAAATGGATCGAGTGTGACATTTTAAATTCAAGCACATCCTCTGCCACGGTAGAAAGTCTACGGGCAATGTTCGCCGCCCACGGTCTACCGGACGTCTTGGTCAGCAACAATGGCCCGTGCTTCACAAGCACTGAATTCCAGGACTTCATGGCAGGCAATGGAATTAACCATGTTAGAATGGCCCATTCAAGCCGACCTCAAATGGCCAGGCAGAACGGGCAGTGCAGATAATCAAACAGGGGATGCTCAGAATCCAAGGGGGTTCCCTACAAAGGTGCTTATCACGCCTTCTGTTGGCCTATAGATCCCGACCACACTCGCTCACAGGGGTTCCACCCGCAGAGCTGCTAATGAAAAGGACGCTCAAAACCAGGCTATCCCTTATACACCCCACCATGAAAGAAATTGTCGAGAGCAGGCGCCAGCCACAATATGACTACCATGACAGGAATGCGTGGGCACGATGTATTGATGTAAATTATCCTGTTTTTGTCCTCAACTACGCTGCAGGGCCCAAATGGCTCGCAGGCACTGTGATTGCCAAAGAGGGAAATAGGATTCTGGTAGTTAAACTTACCAATGGACAAATCTGCCGCAAACGTGTGGATCAAACAAAAAGGAGGTTCAGCAACCCCACAGAAGAAGCAGAGGAAGAACATGATGTAGAGTTCACTCCACCACAGATGACTGCACACCGGAACCAAAGGGAGGAGCGCCCAATCACTGTGGGCAGTCTGGATAGGCCTGAGGCACCGCAAACAGCAGACACTCAGGCCAGCGCCCAACAACCAGAGCCCCAACTCAGGCGGTCTACAAGAGAGCGTAAACCACCGGAGAGACTCAACCTGTGATCCCAATAAGACTTTGGGGGGGAGGTGATGTCATGTATTCAACCAGCATTGTAACCCATGTATAATCTGACCTAAGTTATACACTGTGAGAACAATGACGACTAGGTGGGAGACACTCCTAACCTGGGCCTTCAGGTACAAAAGGGGAAGCTCCACCCACCTTCATCACTTGAGTGCTAAGGAATAAAGGACAGGTCACAGACTGACCTTCTCTCAAGCATGGACCTTGTGTGCATTTATACTGTATAGTAAGGACGTATCAGGTTCCTTCTATTTTTTTTATTTTTTTTTTTATTTATTGATTGCTTATTACTTTGGTCTTGATGCTTTAGGTGAAGGGTTCCTTCTATTTTATTAATTAATTGCTTATTTTTTTTGTGCTTTGTTTTGTGCTTGGTGGTGCTTTATGTTACGCTCATAATAAAGTAATGCAACTGATTACTGTAGACAATGAGTAAGTGTGACCTTAGCTCCTTTATTTAAACTCCAGAGTGCTGGTACAGCATGGGAGGCCTGCTTATATACAGTGCTCCCAAGGAATGCTGGGATCCCTTGGGACTCCAACAGGTGAGCCCTCTGGTGGCGGTAAGATACAGGTTGCCTAGGGTTGCATACATAACACTTCAAATGTAGTTACTTGCGCCAATTTCTTAATTCTAGGTAAGGTTTTTCTGTGTGGACAGAAGTGGCAACATACGCTGGCCTAAATTAGTTTGGAGCAACTATTTGCTGGCCAAATGCCTAAAACAGGGGTAAGTGGCTGGGAATGCCCCCTTTTGAAAAAAAAAACTGAACTAAAAAAAACCTAACTAACTCATTTACACTGGTGCAAATTAAATGCCCAGAATTGCAACTAAAAAGATCGTCCAAAAAAATCAAGTTGCTCCAAAAAAAAAGGAGCAACTCCTGGGGAAACTTGGGCCCTTGCAAGACTTGAGCACATTATTGGATTGCTGTGGGTACACTTTAAAAGTAATGAATTGGCTGTGAAATACTTTAGGACATCCTGAGGATATGAAGTGTGTCAGAAATGCAAGCTTCCTATTTACACATGAAGCACTAGAAATTCGGTCCTCAGCAATAACTTTATTCACCAAAATTACCGTTATCGCTGCGCTATCACTATCAGGCCGTAAATTCAAGGTTTAATTTGTGCTGCGGTGAAAATCGGCATTGCACGAGGATTCGCGGCGCAAACCGCAATCCTTGCCAACTTTAGTCCGAGGCCGCTACGAGTTGGGCCTTGGGAGGGTGGAAAAACACCTAAAAATAAATTGGATAAAACAAAAGAAAATTCACTAAACATTTACAAGATACTTATCAAGCGAATCACTGCAAAAGAATTAAAATATAAAAACTTTAACTTACAATTTTTGCAGTTCTTTATACTTATTGCTGCTCCAAGGGCTGCAACACAGTTTTTTCCCTGGCAATCTTTTTCGCACAAAATACGGGTGCGCTCAGAGTGAAATTTTTGGCGAAAGCGATATTTCGAGTCTTGCACAGCAGTGCTCTTCTCTAGCGATATTTGAAGACTGCTGCCGCAAAACGTCTCCTAATTTTCCGCTGACCGTTTTTTTGCCAAAAAAGGTGAAATAGCACCAAAAACCCGGTCGCAAAATCGGCAAATTTCTAGCCCAAAGTATTTGCTCCCAAATTGCTTTTTGGATTATCAGGTGGCCTGTGAATTTTTTGGGTGTCAGACATTCTTACCTGTCCATCCTGTTTGCGCATCCCTGTGCTGCACCCATGGCTCCATGTTGCCTGTGCAGCCCCATCGCTTACCGTGAGGCCCCGTGCTGCTCCCGTGCTGCCCGTGTGGCCCCCGTTCTGCCCCCGTGGACCCATTCTGCCCCCGTGCTGCCTGTGTGGCCCCCGTGCTGCCCATGTGGCCCCCGTGTTGTCCCCGAGGACCCGTTCTGCCCCCGTGCTGCCCATGTGGCCCCTGTGGTGCTGGTGTGGCCCCCGTAGTCCTGTTCTGCCCCCGTGCTGCCCGCATGGCCCCATATTGCCTGTGTGTAGCCCCCATGGCCCCGTTCTGCCCCCATGCTGCCTTCGTGACCCCGTGTTGCCCCCGTGGACCTGTGCTGCCTTCGTGGCCCCGTGTTGCCCCCGTGGACCTGTACTGCCTTTGTGACCCCGTGTTGCCCCCGTGGACCCGAGCTGCCTTCGTGGCCCCGTGTTGCCCCCGTGGACCTCTGCTGCCTTCGTGACCCCGTGTTGCCCCCGTGGACCTGTGCTGCCTTCGTGACCCCGTGTTGCCCCCGTGGACCTGTGCTGCCTTCGTGACCCCGTGTTGCCCCCGTGGACCTGTGCTGCCTTCGTGGCCCCGTGTTGCCCCCGTGGACCTGTGCTGCCTTCGTGACCCCGTGTTGCCCCCGTGGACCTGTGCTGTCTTCGTGGCCCCGTGTGGCTTCTGTGGCCCCATTCTGCCCCCGTGCTGCCCATATGGCCCCATGCTGCCTGTGTGTTGCCCGCGTGGCCCTGTGCTGCCTGAGCATTGCCCGCATGGCGCCGTGCTTTCCGCGTGCTGCCCGCATGGCCATGTGCTGCCCCTGTGCTGCTCCCGTGCTGCCCTTGTGGCCCTGTGCTGCCTGCGTGGCCCCACGTTGCCACCTGGGTCTTGCAAAATTGAGGCTTAGAAAATAAGTGTTAACTGTACTCGGGAGCTGTGGGTTTTATTTCAAAATTATTTGCCTTTCTATCTTGAGTGTGTCATGGTAACGGTCCAATATCTTGCTTCTTTCTTTTATTCTTTTGTTCAACTGATGTGAAATGTGTTTTTTTGTAATCTGTTATATTGGTTAGGTAGAAGTAGGCAGGATTTCAGAGATTTTGAAATATATTAACCAATAATCATTTTGTGAATAACTATTATGTATTTCAGAATAATAATGGATCATTCTCCATAGATTGGAGACCCACATATACTTCATTAGTTTCTAGTGATGAATTGAATCTTTGGCTATAGTTGTTCCAGGTTTGTTAAGTTGCTTATCTATTACAACACTAGCATCCATCATCAGTGTACATTGCTTGTCTGGGAATTGAGCAATTACCAGGCACAGAAAATTATAAACCAATTATTATATCATCCACTTTGGGACTTTACAGGGATCTTAATAACATGTTACCTTGTAGCTGACACCAAATGACTCTCATTGAAAGTCCAAAAAGTAGAATTGAAGGCAAATTATTGACCTGGTTGGGAGATTGGTTAGGCAGTTTACGGCAGAGAGCAGGGATAATGGATATGTACTCCAATTGGAGTGGGCAGAACTGTGGCAGATAAATTTCAATGCAATTAGGTATGAGATTATCCATGTTGGACCAAAACAGGATAGATCCAAGTATTATTTAAATGATGAAAAGCTAAGAACTGTGGAAATCCAAAGAGATTTTGGGATTCATGTACACCGATCATTACAATGTAGTAGTCAGTAATGTCCCTCGTAAGCTGCACTGCCTCTCCCAGTGCACAGCCTCTTTCCCTCCTCCAGTGGGCACCCTTCCTCCCCCATCTTGATAAAGGAGTTGAAGCGCACACCAGGAACGGCCGCTTCAGGGGCTGAATGCCACTTAAAATGCCTGCTGGCGTTCATTAAGAGGGCTGCATGGCTAGCGCTTGTCCTAATGTCCTCCCCTAATAGCAACCAGCTGTTTAGGAGTAAACAAGGCATTGATGTGGATTTCAAGCACTACTTAAAGGGATCCTCACCATTTCATGTTCACTTGCTGCTGGAGCTCTGAAGAGGACCTCTGAAACACACCGGGAGACTTTCCAGGACACTTTGTCAAGACTTTACCAACACTCCAGCAACATTTATTCCGCAAATTCTCTAAGGACATAGAGAATAAGTGCTATGCTACTCTACCCTATTGGATACCTTATAGGAGTCACCAGGAGAAACGGAGTGCTTGGTCATGCTAGGGGTATCTCTTGGTCTGGATGAGGAATGAAATAGGATATGAGGCCAATCAGGCAACACCGGCTGCTGCAGGAGAGAGGGACAGGAGGGCGAGGTGGTGTTCTTCCCCCCCCGCCCCTCCCCCCTCTCCTGTGGGTACAGGACATCCCTGCTACTCTGGACCTCCTCCAACAGGAGCTCCAGTACCGCTTCCGAGAACCTATGCGCCCTCTCACTCGGTCCCTGAGCCATCCTGAAACGTGCCACTGTGTGTCAGCCAGCATACTCCACACCTTCAGTGGAAGTGTGTGCGAGGAGTCCACATATACTGCTCCATGAAAATTGTGTCTAATCAGCATTTGAGTGCTAAACCTGCAGGTGTCTGGTTTAGCAGCGCCAGGAAAATTCAAATTATGTTAATCAACATTTAGGATCAAAATTTTGTGCCAAATACAGACTTTCAAGCAGTTGTGCCTTATTAACACAGCACCTATTCATCATCTGTTTTTATCCTTTGGCCAAAATAACTCCCTATATGTTACCACCATATCTGCATATCTTATCTTTTTGTAAGCTGTAGGGGCCGAGAAATTTGATCCTGCTACTCCTGTGTTTCACTTGAACCTTCTGGCATTGCAAACACCCCATCTCCAACCCTCTTTTCCTCTCCAAAGTTGTTGAATTTGTTGTCCCTTCCAAAATCTATGGCCATCTTTCTTGCAACTCCAAATTTGAATCTCTCCAATCAGATTTTCACCCCTTCCACAGCGCTGAAATGGCCCCAAAGTTATGCATGGCATCATCATGTGACTGCAGTGCATTGTCCTTTCTCGTCCTCCTTAACCTCTCTGCAGCCATCCCCCTACAATACCTTTTTTCCAATGTTCACCTGAATCTGTCTACAATTACCTAGTTCCACTCTTACCTATCCAATCATAGCCAGAGCATCTCCAGCAATGGCTTCTCTTCTCACCCCCGTTACCTCTGGATTCCCCTCACTCATATGCACCGCTTTGGCGTTACAAGCATGGGGCCAGTTTTCACATGTTTCCTGACGAAATCCAGGTCTACCTCCGTACCACCTCTCTCGACCTCTCCCCTGCCTCTGTTTTGCCAGACTGTTCATCCAACAGTCTTGGATAAACTGTAATTTCCTCCAATTAAGCATTAGGGTGATTGAAGCCTGTTCCCACCACAAACTCTGTACCTTAGCCACTGATTCCCCTTATCGGCCCATTATTTGCTGTTAATGATTATTTGCTTTCAATAGCAAATAATAACAGAAATATTTCTTGTCAAGAGTCTAAAATCAAGCCACTTTTTGCCTGCAGTGTAGGTACGTTGGTTACAGTTTGTAAAAAGCACTTATTGAGCAAGACTATGACCAAACTAATCTTTAGTTGACATTTGTCAAAGACCTGAGAAATATGCTTGTCAGTGTTCATTAAATTTTATAGATTTCAGGAAATACTTCTGTCAAAGCCAGCAACAGTATTTATTGAAGCCTGCCAAGGTGCATCAAATTGTTATAGAGTAATCCATCCTTTCTCCTGGAATTTTTTAACAATGTCATTTCAACAAGCTAAAATTAGCACTTGGTATTTATAATGTCTCATAAACAGCAGATATGACACCATGGCCTAGAAATTTAAGAATGCCTGAAAACAGGCGCACAGGGGGAACAGGGACTAATCCCTGCACCTGAATGGATAGGCCCGAGGCACACATAATATTGGGCCTCAGGCCTCATTATCATCGAGCTTCCGAGCTGCAGACACCTAATAGGCATCCCCAGACAGCTTGCCGGAGAAGAGAGCTTAAAGATCGGGGCACAGCAATGGTTACTGTAGCCCTCATATAAGTCATTAAATGGGACCGGGAGAAGGGCATTGATGGCTGGGACCAAGGGGGACGGTAGCGACGGTCGGGATCAGGGGAGAGGGTAGCGATGGTCGGGATCAGGGGGGAGGGTAGCGATGGTCGGGATCAGGGGGGAGGGTAGCGATGGTTGGGATCAGGGGAGGGTAGTGATATCAGAATCAGGGGGGAGGGTAGCGATGATCGGGATCAGGGGGGAGGGTAGCGATGATACGACTTACCACAGGAATTTTCTCTCCAGTTGAAAATCACGCAATTTGTCGCATCAAACAAGAAATAAGGGATGTGTGCAATAAAGGTACAGCAGTAATCATGGGCGACTTTAATCTACATATAGATTGGGCTAACCTAACTGGTAGCAATGCGGTGGAGGAGGATTTCCTGGAATGTACTAGGGATGGTTTTCTAGACCAATATGTCGAGGAACCAACCAGGGAGCTGGCCATCCTAGACTGGGCGATGTGTAATGAGAAGGGACTAATTAGCAATCTTGTTGTGCGAGGCCCTTTGGGGAAAAGTGACCATAATATGGTAGAATTCCTTATTAAGATGGAGAGTGACAAAGTTAATTCGGAAACTGGGGTCCTGAACTTAAGGAAAGGTAACTTCGACGGTATGAGGCGTGAATTGGCTAGAATAGACTGGCAGAGGATACTTAAAGGGTTGCCGGTGGATAAGCAATGGCAAACATTTAAAGATCACATGGATGAACTTCAGCAATTGTACATCCCTGTCTGGAGTAAAAATAAAACTGGGAAGGTGGCTCAACCATGGCTAACAAGGGAAATTAAGGATAGTGTTAAAACCAAGGAAGAGGCATATAAATTGGCTAGAAAAAGCAACAAACCTGAGGACTGGGAGAAATTTAGAATTCAACAGAGGAGGACTAAGGGTTTAATTAAGAAGGGGAAAATAGAGTACGAGAGGAAGCTTGCAGGGAACATAAAAACTGACTGCAAAAGCTTCTATAAATATGTGAAGAGAAAAAGATTAGTGAAGACAAACGTAGGTCCCTTGCAGTCGGATTCAGGTGAATTTATAATGGGGAACAAAGAAATGGCAGACCAATTGAACCAATACTTCAGTTCTGTCTTCACGAAGGAAGACACAAATAACCTTCCGAATGTACTCGGGGACAGTGGGTCTGGTGAGAAAGTGGAGCTGAAGGATATCCTTATTGGCAGGAAATTGTGTTAGGGAAATTGATGGGATTGAAGGCTGATAAATCCCCGGGGCCTGTTGTACAGGGCATTGGTGAGGCCTCACCTGGAATACTGTGTACAGTTTTGGTCTCCTAGTCTGAGGAAGGACGTTCTTGCTATTGAGGGAGTGCAGTGAAGGTTCACCAGACTGATTCCAGGGATGGCTGGACTGTCATATGAGGAGAGACTGGATCAACTGGGCCTTTATTCACTGGCGTTTCGAAGGATGAGAGGGGATCTCATAGAAACATAAAAGATTCTGACGGGACAGGACAGGTTAGATGTGGGAAGAATGTTCTCGATGTTGGGAAAGTCCAGAACCAGGGGACACAGTCCAGGGTAGGCCATTTAGGACTGAGATGAGGAGAAACTTCTTCACTCAGAGAGTTGTTGACCTGTGGAATTCCCTGCCACAGAGAGTTGTTGATGCCAGTTCATTGGATATATTCAAGAGGGAGTTAGATATGGCCCTTACCATTAAGAGGATCAAGGGGTATGGCGAGAAAGCAGGAAAGGGGTACTGAAAGAATGATCAGCCATGATCTTATTGAATGGCGGTGCAGGCTCGAAGGGCCGAATGGCCTACTCCTGCACCTATTTTCTATGTTTCTATGTTTCTATATAGTGTCTCCGGTACTACACTCACGGATGCACCCGTGTCAATTTCCATTGGTTTCTTGAATCCCGCAACATCTATGTGGATTTTGATGCTTTCCAATCGCTGTCCGTTAACCTCATGCTCCTGATGCGTGTAACTCTAACATCTCCTCGACGTGTTGTTGTTCTTCCATGCTATGTAGTCTCTTGGGATTTCTACTCATAGCTTTGAACGCTGAACTCATAGCTTTGAAAGCTGTTGGCATACCTTCGCAAGATGCCCAGTCTATCTGCAGAAGAAACACTCTGCCTTCACGTATGGACAACTTTGAGCAATATGTTGTCCCAGGCACCTATAGCACGACTTCAACGTTCTGTTAGAATTTCTAGTTTCTGGGACTTTGAGCCCCCACCATCTTTTACTTTGAACCTACAGGTGATTTACCTTGGTTGACTGACGACCGTAATTATTATTTAATTCTCGGGAGTATTGTTCGGCCATGCCCATCGACCTCTATGTCTGACAAGCAATCTCAAAAGTCAAGTCATCCGTCGTCAATAACTTCCTTCTGATTGCATCATTTTTCACCCCACAAACAAAATGATCCCGTAATGCTCGTTTTTGAAAGTTTCCAAAATTACAGTGCATCGATAGCTTTTTTAATGCTCTGATGTAATCACTGATACTTTCATCAACCTTTTGATTCTGAATCCTGAAATGATAGCTTTCATCAATTTCTAACGGTTTGGGGTTATAGTGCTGCTCCAGCTTCGTTACAATCTCTTTAAGCGTTGTGTCCTTTGGCTCATCAGGCACAAGCAGATTTACAAGAGTATCATATAATGCCGGACCTGCCTCCGATAAGAAGATCACTTTCTTATGTTCCAACACAGCCTGGTTCTGGACTGCATTGTCTGGAACTTCGATTATGTTATTTGCAGTGAAATACATTTCTAGCCGATCTACATACGCTTTAAAATGTTCCCGGTCATGTCTATATTCCCGTAAATGTCCCAATATACCTGCGGATGCTGCCATTTTAATCTCTAGCTATTCACACCATGTGCTGTATTTTACCATGGATTTTGTGGCTTTTTCCAAAGGCAGAAACTTCCAAAGTCGCTCAGTCGGCTGGCTGAATCCTTCACCAACAAAAATTAAGCTTTAAATCATCCAAAAAATCCCATCTTCTGTCGCCAAATGTGATATATTCACAGAACACAGTACACACAGCTCCCGAACATGGCAGGCAGCTCTCTCGGAAGTCTCCGGAATTGCCTGGTTCTGTTTAATGATCAACTCTGCACTTGCAGTACACAATACGTCCACATCCACAGTGTGGAGCTACAAACATTACAAGCTTACAGACATTACACAAGTCTATGAGAGATGTCTCATATTTTATTAATTCCCTTTGTTGTTTGCAATATATAAAGGTATGAAAGAGGAATTTTCTATATTATGTATTTTATCCTCTTAAACTCCATGTTCCAATGTGATTCATTTCAGGCTTGTATGATTAGATAAGACAATAATCTTCTCTAGTTATTTTCATGTAAGTTATAAAAGTCCTTTCATTGGTTTAAATAAATGCAGTCCATTTGTGCCAATTTATTCATTACTATTGTGCATCGCATATTTTTAAATTGTTGTTGTAAAAGATTTATTGAATAATTAGAAAGTCCAGTTGATGCAGTGTGATTCTTCCAAGCAACACATAAAATAGAACATAAGAAATAGTAGCAGGAGTAGGCCATTCAGCCCTTTGAGCCTGCTCCGACATTCAATAAGAACATGGCTGATCTTCTACCTCAACTTCACCTTCCCCATAATCGTTTGATTCCCTTAATATCCAAAAATCTATCAATCTTTGTCTTTAATATACTCAATGACTGAGAATCCACACCTCTCTGGGTAACTAATTCCAAAGATTCAACACCCTCTGCGTGAAGAAATTTCTCTTCATCTCAGTCTTAATGGCCAACCCCTTATTCTGAGACTGCGACCCCTGGTTCTAGACTGCCCAGCTTCACATTCCCTAACCAGCATCTACGCTGTCAAGCCCCTTAAGAATTTTATACGTTTCAATGAGATCACCTCTCATTCTTCTATAGGTCTAGTCTACTCAATCTCTGCTCATAGGACCATTCCGCCCCCACCCCCCTCCCAGTCTGTATCCTTTTTGCAGCCTCTTTGCATCCTCTTCACAACATATTTTCCCACCAAGCTTTATATCGTTAGCAAACTTGGATACATTATACTCAGTCCCCTCATCTAAGTCATTAATATAGATTGTAAATAGCTGAGGCCCAAGCACTGAACCTTGTGTTACCCTGCTAGTTACAGCCTGCTAACCCAAAAATGACCTGTTTAGGCCTACTCTCTATTTTCTGTCTGTTAAACAAACCTCAATCCATGCTAATATATCACCTCCATGAGCCATTTACATTTGTACCAGCCCATGAGCCTTAACTTTGTGTAATAACTTCTTGTTCATGGGGTTGGGGGTAATATATTAGCATGAATATTAGCCTTCCTGATTACTTGCTGTACCTGCATACTAACCTTTTCTATTTCATGCACAGGTACCCCCAGGTCCTGCTGTACTGCATCACTTTGCAATTTTTCTCCATTTAAATAATAACTTGCTCTTTGATTTTTTTTCTGCCAAAGTGCATGATCTCACACTTTCCAACATTATACTCCATCTGCCAAATTTTTGCCCACTCACTTAGCCTGTCTATGTCTTTTTACAGATTTTTTGTGTTCTTCTCACACACTGTTTTTCCTCACATTTTTGTATCGTCGGCAAACTTGCATGGATAGAGGATTGGCTAACTAACAGAAAACAGAGAGTCGGGATAAATGGTTCATTCTCTGGTTGGCAACCAGTAACTAGTGGGGTACCACGGGATCAGTGCTGGGACCCCAACTATTTACAATCTATATTAACGACTTGGAAGAAGGGACTGAGTGTAACGTAGCCAAGTTTGCTGACGATACAAAGATGGAAGGAAAAACAGTGTGTGAGGAGAACACAAAAAATCTGTAAAAAGACAAAGACAAGCTGAGTGAGTGGGCAAAAATTTGGCAGATGGTGTATAATGTTGGAAAGTGTGAGATCATGCACTTTGGCAGAAAAAAAATCAAAGAGCAAGTTATTATTTAAATGGAGAAAGATTGCAAAGTGCTGCAGTACAGCAGGACCTGGGGGTACCTGTGCATAAAACAGAAAAGGATAGTATGCAGGTACAGCAAGTGATCAGGAAGGCCAATGGAATCTTGGCCTTTATTGCAAAGGGGATGGATTGTAAAAAAAAAAGCAAGGAAGTCTTGCTACAGCTGTACAGGGTATTGGTGAGGCCACACCTGGAATACTGCGTGCAGTTTTGGTTTCCATATTTACGAAAGTATATACTTGCTTTGGAGGCAGTTCAGAGAAGGTTCACAAGGTTGATTCCAAAGATGAGGGGGTTGACTTATGAGGAAAGGTTGAGTAGGTTGGGCCTCTACTCATTGGAATTCAGAAGAATGAGAGGTGATCTTATCGAAATGTATAAGATTATGAGGGAGCTTGAGAAGGTGGATGCAGAGAGGATGTTTCCACTGATAGGGGAGACTAGAACTAGAGGGCATAATCTTATAATAAGGGGCCGCCCATTTAAAACAGAGATGAGGAGAAATTTCTTCTCTCAGAGGGTTGTGGATCTGTGGAATTCGCTGCCTCAGAGAGCTGTGGAGGGTGGGACATTGAATAAATTTAAGACAGAAATAGACAATTTCTTAAACGATAAGGGAATAAGGGGTTATGGAGAGCGGGCAGGGAAGTGGAGCTGAGTCCATGATCAGATCAGCCATGATCGTATTAAATGGCAAAGCAGGCTCGAGGGGCCGTATGGCCTACTCCTGTTCCTATTTCTTATGTTCTTATGTTGTTTGGCACCTTAACGAATGCTTTTTGAAAATCTAAATACACTTCATCTACAGGTCCCCCCTTATCTACCCTAAATTTCTAACAGATTTGACAAATACGATTTCCCTTTCATAATTCTCTGTTGACTCTGCTGAATTATGATTTTCTAAGTGTCCTGTTACCATGTCCCTAATAATAGATTCTAGCATTTTCCTGGCAACTGACAT
The DNA here is from genome assembly GCF_044704955.1 of Pristiophorus japonicus. Lineage (NCBI taxonomy): Eukaryota > Metazoa > Chordata > Chondrichthyes > Pristiophoridae > Pristiophorus > Pristiophorus japonicus. The sequence continues at coordinate 96,463,327 of NC_091983.1, read as the reverse complement.
CAGGCTAATTGGCTTGTAGTTCCCTGTTTTCTCTCTCCCTCCTTTCAATCCGTGAGGACCGTTCTAGAGTGAAAAACTTCAGTAAAATGCAAATAATAAAAGCAAGGAAAAAAGTGAAGTTTGGAGCTGTGACATCTATGGAGAAATATTCAGCTCCTTTCTCAGTTTTTGACAACTACGGGGTAATTTTCTGACAGCACGGTACTGGCAAGGCGGGATGGGGTGGTAATTTCGCTGCTCGTTATACATCTCTCCCGATTTTCATTGCCATTGAAGTCAAAAAGTGGCTGAATTGATATCGCCCATTTTACGCTATCGTCCAAAGTCAAAATTACGCCCCGTCCCCCCTCCGTAACTCACATTTTGGAAATTCTGCCATGCATTTAAAACTTGAAACAGAAAGTGGCCCCTCCAAGTTTCAAATTAAAGTGGCACCAATTTCTATACCTTTGAAATAAAAACAGAAAATGTTGGAAATACTCAGCAGGTCAGGCAGCATCTGTGGAGAGAGAAACACATTTAACGTTTCAGGTTGGTCAGAACTGGGAAAAGTTAGAGATGTAACAGGTTTTAAGCAAGGACAAAGGCAGGGAAAGGGGGAGAAGAGGAAAGAACAAAATTGAAGGTCTGTGATAGGTGGAAGGCAGGAGAGATTAAATGACTAAAGGGATAATGGTGCAAGGCAAAAGGGGGTAGTAATGGGACAGGTAAAGAGACAAAAGATGAGTCTGGAGGAGGTGTAAATGGGAATATCAGATTCATCAACAGCTGCTGTCTGGAACAAATGGGGGCAGAGGTTATGATCTGAAATTGCTGAACTCGATGTTGAGTCCAGAAGGCTGTAAAGTGCCTAATAGAAAGATGAGGTGCTGTTCCTCGGGCTTACGTTGAGCTTCATTTTAATTCTCCGTTCCACTCCAACTCTGACCTCTCTGTCCTCGGCCTTCTACAGAAGTGTGAATAAATCGCTGTTTCACCTGGAAAGAATGGTTGGGGCCCTGGACACTGGGAATGGAGGTGGTAAAAGGGCAGGTGTTGCATCTCCTGCACTTGCACAGGAAGGTGCTGTGGGAAGGGGAATGGGTGTTGGGGGTGATAGAGGAGTGGACCAGGGTGTCACGGAGGGAACAGTCCCTTTGGAATGCTGAGAGGGGAGGGGAGGGGAAGATGTGTTTGGTGGTAGGATCACGCTGGAGGTGGCGGAAATGGCGGAGGATGATCCGTTGAATGTGGAGACTGGTCACACAGCCTGCTTCTACCTACTTTCCAAGATCCACCAACAGGACTGCGCTGATAGACCCAACATTTCAGCCTGTTCTTGCCCCAAAGAACTTATTTCTTCCTATCTCGACTCTTTTTTTCTCTCCTTGTTCAGTCTCTTCCCACCTACATCCATGAGTCTTCCGACGACCTCCACCACTTAAACACTTAAAATCTTTTATATCTGTAACATTTTCCAATTCTGACAAAAGGTCACCGACCTGAAGCGTTAACTCTGTTTCTCTCTTCACAGATACTACCCGACCTGCTGAGTGTTTCCAGCGTTTTCAGTTTTTGTTTCAGACTTACAGCATCCGCAGTATTTTGCTTCTCAATCTTTTCAAATCTTAAATTCTGTAGCAAAAGAAAAATACATTGACTCCAGTTTTTAATTACTCCACCTTCACTTTTTTCACCTTAAGGAGTTAACTTCCATTTTAATACAAACTGTCGTACAAAGAGCTGTGCTGATTTGATTTTACGTATGAAGCTGAATAAATATTTACAGCTTTCAAGATTACTTTTTTTAAGGATTCTTCAAGCATTTTGAAAATTAAATGTCACACTTCTTGTAAGATTCCATTCAGATTGCTGTAAAAGGTGGGCACAGATCTCTAAAGTGAAACTATTTTCAATGGTCTTGGTGCACTTCTTCATTGTAATTAAACAAGATGTTACACCAGCTATCTCATGAACTGGAATCTTTTCAGTGTAAGTAATGTTTGATATAATTTTCTTCTTATAATCATTTTACTTCAATAAGCCAAATATTACAAACAAATTGAATCAATTAAGCATAGCACTGTCAGCACACATGTGAGATGCTGATTATTTATTCAACAAATAGATCACAACCTGTTTTTTTTTATATTCTGTTACTGAAAATTAACTATATTTCTAGAAGATAGAATAACATCAAAAACAAAAATTGGAACCTTAATTTGCTTTGAGGCATTGGTGCACTAGTACTATACCTAAAGATTGATGGAGCAGATTTAATCAGTAGAACATCACTGAGCATGCTAATTCATAAAGGATACAATTATTAGTTCCACAAAATGGAGAAACCCATGTATTAAATGACTACATTGCATTTGATTAGTGGAAATTCTGCAACACCAATGGTTTCTCTGACAGCTAGTTTCATAACAGCATGTCTCTCTCTGTTCCATTTAATATCGTTATCATCTAATCAAACTCTCTACAAATGAATGGAACTAATACCAGTCCATTGTAAAAACTTGTGATATTGCACACCCTCAATAATTGTTGTGCTATAGCTGGAGCTCAAAGCATACTGTATTCTTTGAAAGCCCATTAATATTGTGCATTTGCACACCCAGTCTTGAGGTTGTCAGTGAGCTTATATTATGAGCATTTGCCTTTGAAGGCAGGGAGCAGCACCAACATTTATTAACGCTCACTCCTGCCTTTGATGTCAACAGTGTCCCAAAAATAATTTGATTCAGAATGTGTAATCACGTATTTTATAATCCAGTTATATTAATTATAAAGTTCTCAAATGTTTTTGTTGTTTAAGATAAAGTGAAATATTATCGTTTGCATTTCTTTTATTTAGCTGGGGTGAATATAAAGCTCCTCCGAATGGTGAGAAGATATTGCTGTATATACAGTTGAAATCTGTGGATTTTGTTTGCAACTGAGGTTTTTTTTTTACAGTAGGTGGTAATTATCCCTTTTGAATTCTCAGTCTTTTTATAATAATTGAATACGAAATTAAAAGTTGGTGGACAGGCGTAGAAAATTAATAACAAATTGTGTTATTGCAAAAAGCGCATACAAGGTAATACAGTAAGAGGAGCTGTTAGAGATATTAAAGCCTAATAGCAGCTAATTAGAATGTTAATGGGAAACTGGAGAACAAACTAAAAATGAATTGCTAAAATTTACCCACGATCTTGCACTGTTCTTACTGTAAAATAAAAGTTCTGCAGTTCTAAATACAGAGGGGTAGATATTCAGGTCCACCTGAAATGGTGTGCACCTACCGTTTTTTGGCCACCATTACCATCACAGTGGTTGCAGCGGCCATTAGAACGATATTCAGCTTTTTTAGAAAAAAATGGTATTGTCTGGCCCTTTGCAGCGGTGTAGGTGAGGAGCAGCGTTTGGACCGTGAAATTCACCTCCTGCTGATTTACTGCTAACGAGCCAGCTGCTCCCTGGCCAGGGTTGGCAGCTAGGCCCTGAGTACGGAAGGCCTCTCAGTTAAGGCCATGGCTGCTGCACCATTAGGAAGGAAGGCAACCTGTTTCTCAGATGCCGAGCTGGAGACACTCATGCAGGCTGTGGAGGGAAGGTGGCGAGTCCTGTTCCCCGACAGAGGCAGACCGACTCGGGGAGTTTTTACTAATGCCCGGAGAGAGATAGCTGTGGAGGTGTCAGGGACCTGCATTCATGACTGCCTCCCCATCCAATGCCGGAAAAGGATGAACATCATTCATCTGATGAAAGTGAGTACCTGTTCCACCAACTGCTGATCTTCCATCTGCGAGCCTCTCCTTCATCCTTCTCTTATTTCCCATCTTCACTATATTGTCACTGAAGCAGCATTTGATTGTTGGGGGCTGCATATATATGTGTGTGTTCTCGTAATGGCGGCTCCCTTTCATGTCACAGTTACAGCTCCATGTCGGGGACACACTCTTGAGCACTCATTTCTGATGCCTCATGACACTGCTACTCATCAACCATTCTTTGTTTTGCAGACCAAGATTGCTCACAACCGTATGGAGCAAAGGAGGACATGTGGCGGCGAGGCTGACATACAGCTCCTCACACCACTGGAAGAGAGGGTCCAGGTGCTATTAGGCAGACATGCTTCCTTCCCTGTGGCCTCTGGTTCTGCCGATCCTGCTGTGGGTACATGGGTAAGTGAAGGCCTTTCTTTAATGCTATCTCTCCCTGAATGCTCCAGCACCTACTGTGCATTTCCTTCTGAAAGTGTGCAAGTTGCAGCCCCCATGCGTCAATTCCCTACCTCCCCCTCACTGTAGCCCTTGTGCCATTTATGCTTGCAGATGAGTGACTGAGTGAGAGCCAAGGCGAGGGTCCGAGCGCTGGTGTGAGTGGGAGGGCAAGGCAGGATGACAGCCTTGAGGGCAGTGGCAGCCGAGGCCAGGGAGAGGCTGATGTGGACAATGAGAGGCAAAGCCTGGAGGACAGCCAAGAGGGCAATGATAGCCATGGCCATCCTGACACCCTGGAGGACATTGGGGGTGTGAGCCTGTATGACACCCTGGGGCCCACTCCATCTATTGGCGCCATGTCAGATGAGGCGGAGGAAGAGGGGGACACTGCTAGACCGTGTCATCACTTCCTACAGTCACACACACCAGTTCAGATACTGGGAGTACACGGTCGGATCTATTCGACATAACAGAGGGGTCTGCACTGGATGTTGCACCAGGGCCAGTGGGTTGCAGCATGGTGTCGGGCATAGAGAACCTCTGGTGCTATCTCTCCGGGGGCGGGGGGCGAGTGCGCATGGTTTTATGTATGTAATTATGTAATACTTGCCACCAGAGGGCGTGACTGTTGAAGTCCTAATGGTCACCTGCACACACGTGCAGGGCGAGTATAAAAGGTTGGCTGCCATGTTGTTTAGGCGATCTGGAGTTGCAATAAAGAAGACTAAGGTCACACCAAGTTTAGCACACAGTAGTCAGCCTCGTGGAGTCCTTCTATACACAATAATTGGCGACGAGTATGAACTTTCACGCAACCATGACTGCCGTTGGATTAGTAGAGAGATTCATAGAGGGTGATGATTGGGAAGCCTTCGTCGAGCGTCTCGACCAGTACTTCATGGCTAACAAGCTGAAAGGAGACAATAACGTGGCCAAGTGCAGGGTGATTCTCCTCACCGTCTGTGGCCTAAAATATACGGCCTCATCAAGAATCTGCTCGCACCGACAAAACCAACGGAGAAGGAATATACAGAGTTGTGCACGCTGGTTCAGGACCACCTCAAGCCGAAGGAGAGTATCCTCATGGTGAGATATCGTTTTTACATGCACCATCGCTCCGGGGGCCAGGACGTGGCGGATTATGTCGCCGACCTGAGACGCCTCGTGCGTCCTTGTGATTTTGGAGCTGCATTGGGGCAAATGCTGTGGGACTTTTTTGTGCTGGGCATCAGCCACGACGTCATTCTTCGAAAGCTGCTGGCTGCCGAAACCCTAGACCTGAGCAGAGCCATCGCGATTGCCCAGGCATGCATGGCCATGGACGATAACACCAAACAGATATCTTCTCAACATCGAAGCTCACCGGCAAATACTGTGCATAAAATGACGTCATTAGCAGGCTGAACTGCACATGGCAGGTGTAATATATTTATCCCTGCGTCACCTACATGACACCTGACCACCAGAGGGCCCACCTATTGGAGTCCCAAGGGATCCCAGCATCCCTTGGGAGCACAGTATATAAGCAGGCCACCCACGAGGTACCTGCACTCTGGAATCTTATTAAAGGAGCTAAGGTCATACTTGCTCATTGTACACTGTACTCAGTTTCATCCTTTATTATGAGTGTACCAGCAGGGCCTATCCGTTTGCGGCTACAAGAACTGTGATGACTCAGAGTCCACCATCGGGCATGAATGTGAATCCATTAGCACCGTTTTGGCGCTGCGGGGGTAATCATCGGGCCCATCAATGTCGATTCAAGCACTACCTGTGCAAAGGCTGCGCACTGATGGGGCACCTCCAGCGAATGTGCAAACGTGCTGCGACACACCACGTGGCAGAGGATGATCGATCTGGCGCGGATCACGCAGCACAGGCAACTGAACCCAAGGGAGAAGTGTATGGGGTACATACCTTCACCACCAAGAGCCCTTCTATAATGCTGAAAGTCAAATTAAATGGAGTTCCAGTATCCATGGAGTTGGACATGGGTGCGAGTCAATCAATAATGAGCCAGAAGGCTTTCGAGAAACTGTGGGGCAATAATGCACAAAGGCCCAAACTGAGCCCGATTAATGCAAAGCTGCATAGCTACACCAAAGAGCTCACACCAGTCATTGGAAGTGCGGCAGTGAAGGTATTGTATGATGGAGCTGTGCATGATCTATCATTGTGGATTGTTCCAGGCAATGGCCCAACGCTGTTCGGCAGAAGCTGGCTAGAAAAGATTAGATGGAATTGGAACAACATCAAAGCACTATCTTCAGTGGATGACTCCTCATGTGCTCAAGTGCTGAGCAAGTTTCCCTCGCTATTCGAACCAGGCATCGGCAACTTCACAGGCACCAAGATACAGATCCATCTAGGCCCCGATGCATGGCCCGTCCATCACAAGGCTCGGGCGGTTCCGTACATGATGAGGGAGAAAGTCGAGATCGAACTGGAGACTCCAATGCGAAGGAATCATATCGCCAGTCAAGTTCAACGAGTGGGCCAGTCCAATTGTTCCGGTGTTGAAAAGTGATGGCACGGTCAGAATCTACGGAGACTACAAGGTAACGATTAACCGAGTCTCACTGCAGGACCAGTGCCCGCTGCCCAAGGTGAATGACCTGTTCGCAACATTAGCGCGGGGAAGTCGTTCACCAAGTTGGACCTAACCTCCGCCTACATGACACAGGAGCTGGCTGAATCTTTGAAAAGACTGATGTGCAGCAACACACACAATGGGCTGCTTATATACCACAGGTGCCATAGAAACATAGAAACATAGAAAATAGGTGCAGAAGTGTTCGAGCCTGCATCTCTATTCAATAAGATCATGGCTGATCCTTCACCTCAGTACCTCTTTCCCGCTTTCTCTCCATACCCCTTGATCCCTTTAGCCGTAAGGGTCATATCTAACTCCCTCTTGAATACATCCAATGAACTCTCATCAACAACTCTCTGCGGTAGGGAATTCCACAGGTTAACAACTCTCTGAGTGAAGAAGTTTCTCCTCATCTCAGTCCTAAATGGCCTACTCCTTATCCTAAGACTGTGTCCCCTGGTTCTGGACTTCCCCAACATCGGGAACATTCTTCCTGCATCTAACCTGTCCCGTCCCGTCAGAATCTTATACGTTTCTATGAGATCCCCTCTCATCCTTCTAAACTCCAGTGTATAAAGGCCCAGTTGATCCAGTCTCTCTTCATACGTCAGTCCAGCCATTGCTGGAATCAGTCTGGTGAACCTTCGCTATTTTCCAGAGAAACATGGAGAGTTTGCTGAGATCTGCTCTGCGCACCATTGTGCTTCAAGACGACATCTTGATCACTGGTCGTGACACCATCAAACATCAACACAACCTGAAAGAGGTTCTAAGTCGCCTAGACAGGGTGGGACTCAGGCTGAAACCCTCCAAGTGTGTTTTCCTGGTGCCAGAAGTCAAATTTTTGGGGAGAAAGACTGCAGCAGATGGCATCAGGCCCACGGACTCAAAGACAGAGGCCATCAAGAATGAACCCAGACCACAGAATGTGATGGAGCTGCGTTCGTTCCTGGGACTCCTCAACTATTTCGGTAACTTTCTACCCAGGTTGAGCACGTCGTTAGAGCCTTTGCACATGTTGCTACGTAAGGGTGATGACTGGGTTTGGGGCAAATCTCAAGACACAACCTTTGAGAAGGCCAGGAACCTGCTATGTTCAAATAAGTTACTTGTACACTATGACCCATGTAAACCCATGTGCTAGCTTGTGACGCCTCATCGTACGGGGTTGGCTGTGTGTTACAGAAAACCAAAAATCGGGCAACCTCCAACCGGTTGCATACGCGTCTAGAAGTCTGTCTAAGGCTGAGAGAGTCTATAGTATGGTTGAGAAGGAGGCATTAGCATGTGTATATGGGATTAAGAAAATGCACCAATACCTATTTGGACTTCGGTTTGTGCTTGAAACTGACCACAAGCTGCTCATTTCGCTGTTTTCAGAGAGCAAAAGTATAAATACCAATGCTTCGTCCCACATCCAAAGATGGGCCCTAACATTAACCGCTTATGACTATGTTATCCGCCACAGACCAGACACTGAAAACTGTGCCGATGCTCTCAGCTGGCTACCATTACCTACCACTGGAGTTCAAATGGCACAGCCCGCAGACTTGTTACTGGTCATGGATGCTTTTGAGAGCAAGGGGTCACCCGTCACAGCTCGCCAGATCAGGACCTGGACCAGCCAGGATCCTGTGCTATCATTAGTAAAGAGTTGTGTCCTAAATGGGAACTGGTCAGCCATTCCCGGGGAAATGTAAGATGAAATTAAGCCGTTTAACTGACACAAAGATGAAATGTCCATCCAGTCGGATTGTCTCTTATGGGGTAATCGTGTGGTTTTGCCAAAAGGAGGCAGGGAAACGTTTATACGTAACCTACACAGTACCCACCCAGGCATTGTCATGATGAAGGCAATTGCCAGGTCGCATGTTTGGTGGCCCGGCATTGACTCGGACTTGGAGTCATGTGTACATCAGTGCAACACTTGCTTGCAACTGAGCAATGCACCAAATGAGGCTCCACTGAGTCTGTGGTCATTGCCCTCAAAACCGTGGTCCAGGATCCATGTAGATTTTGCCGGCCCCTTTCTAGGAAAGATGTTTTTAGTAGTTGTGGATGCTTACTCCAAATGGATTGAATGCGTAATCATGTCATCCAGCACGTCCACAGCCACCATGGAAAGTCTCCGGGCCATGTTCACCACCCATGGCTTGCCCGACGTCCTTGTCAGCGACAATGGGCCATGTTTCACCAGCTCGGAATTCAATGAGTTTATGACTCGCAATGGCATCAAGCATGTCAGGTCTGCTCCGTTTAAGCTCATGTCTAATGGTCAAGCAGAGCGGGCAGTCCAAACAATCAAGCAGACGGACGGCTCCCTGCAGACCCGCTTGTCTCGCATTCTGTTCAGTTACTGGATGCGACCTCATTCACTCACCGGGGTTGCCCCGGCAGAATTGTTTATGAAGAGAGCCCTCAAAACCAGGCTCTCCCTAGTCCACCCGGATCTTAATGATCACGTGGAAACCCGGCGACATTGGCAGAACATGTACCACGATCGCCCGGCTGTTTCACGTGACATTGATGTTAACGACCCTGTTTTTGTCCTGAATTAAGGTCATTGACTCAAGTGGGTTGCTGGCACTGTTTTGGCCAAGGAAGGGAGCAAAGTGTTTATAATCAAACTGTTAAATGGCCAAACATGCAGAAAGTATTTAGATCAGGCCAAATTGCAATTTACTGACAACCAGGAACAACTTGAAGAGGACAGCACCATCGACGATCCACAACTCTGGAGAGGATGGCCACAGCCCTGGAAGCTCAGAATGCTCTTATGCACGCTGGGCAACAGGCCATGGAGCGTCTTACTACTGTCGTCTCTGGTGGCTTTGAGACTCTGACTGCTCTCATGCAGTCTCAGCTCGATGCCACGCGACACCTCAGTGTTGCCTTCACGACTGGTTCCACCACGAGCCATGGGGAACTATCCGGTTTAGCGCCACAGCACTGACCTGACCTCCCTCAGATTGGTGCCGGTGGTGATGTGCTGGCCCCAGGGAGTGCCACAGGCTCCTCGGACCAGGATGATGATGCTGTGCTCTCTTAGGATCACAGCATTCCTGGCCCCAGACCTGTCACTCCACCATTGCTTCCAAGCATGGAGTCGCCCAAGCCAAGGCCGACTGAACCCTCCGAGGAGGGTGCTGACCAGTCTCCATCCGGCCCTTCCATGGCCAGAGCTGGTCGTCGGCGTCCTAGAAGGACATCTGTGGCTTCTACATAGGAAACACAGCAGCCTTCCCAGACCCATGAGGCAGCCACAGGGGAGACATAGAATAGATTTGCGTAAGAAGAGTTAAAAGGAGATGCACAAGGGTGAGAAATTATTATGCGTATGGTTTTTGCACCTTTCTTTATTCTGTAATAAATCTTTATTTTGTGTTCTTATCTCTAGGCAGGTGTATCATTTGACTGTGGGCAATGATGTCTGAAAGGACTCATTGGGATGGAACTGGAAATGCAAAGATGAAGGGTGATGTGGTCATTAACTCATCGGAAACGAGCAGCAATGAAACAGGTCGGCACTTCCCTTGTAGGGTTGGGATGGGAACGATGCTTCCTGGGTGGCTGGTGAGGTGCATCCTGATCCTCCTCCTCCTCCTGTGCCTCCTCCTGAGGTGCTACTGCAGGATCAACCTCCAGGAGCTGGCCCCTCATGATTGTCAGGTTGTGAAGCATGTAGCAGATGACCACGAATAGGGAAACCCGCTCAGGCAAGCACTGCAACACTCCACCAGAGCGGTCCAGGCAACGGAACCTCTGCTTAAGGATCCTGATGCAGTGCTCAATTAGGCACCTGGTGGCTGAATGAGAGTCGTAGGCATGTTGCACAGCAGTCCTGGGGTTGCGAAGAGGAGTCAGCAGCCAAGTGCACAGTGGATATCTCTTGTCACCAAGCATCCAGCCACAATCTTGGTTTGGGCCCGAGAACACAGCGGGCACACTGCTCTGGCGCAGGATGAAGGCATCGTGTCTGCTGACTGGATACCGGGCATTAACTGCCATGATCTTGCACTGGTGGTCGCACACCCCCAGCTGCAGCGAGTTGAGCGAGTGGAATTCCTTTCGGTTCATGGACATCTCCGCATGGAATTTGTGCGATCCCCTCAGTGCGATATGTGTGCAGGCGATGGCGCCCTGCACCCTGGGGAAGCCTGCAATGCACACAAATCCGGTCTGCCACTCCATCTGCTTCTCCCTGCTCATCGGGGAAGTAATGTATTCCAGCCTTCATCTGTCACTTGACGGATGGAGTGATGGACAGAGAATTGAGAAATGTTAGAGATGTCTGCAGTTGCAGATTGGAAAGAGACAATTGCATAAAAGTTTAGTGCAATGGTCACCTTGGTTTCAACGCTCAAAGCTCCTCAGCCTTGTCTGAGGCTGCAGATCTGGGCGCAGGAGATTGCAAAGCTCCCTGACGATGTCCTTCCTGAATCGGAGCCTGTGGAGACATTGGTAATCTGTGAGCTCCATGAAGGAAAACTGGTGCCTGTAGACCCTTACATGATACGGTCTTCTTCTCCCAACTCTATGCTGGGCCCCCCCCGATGGTAGCTGGCTGATTGTCTTCTCCCTCAGTCTCTTTATGATCCTCAGCCCCTGCAGGCTGCTGCTGGCAAGCATCTGTCTCGTCTACATACTGCCTTCTTTGGATCTCACCCACTATCTGGTGCAGGGGGTCAGCGCACCTGATCCTCCTCCTCACGCCAGCTCCTTCCTGGCCAACCTCTCTGCCTTGAGGTCTGTCGCCATTTCCAGGCCCTTCTCTATTTTGGGCAGCCATGTCTGCTGCCTCCCTTGCCCGCTGCCTCTGGAGCCGCTGCTGACGGCACTGGCTTCTCCTGCGTGCCTCCCTGCTATACACAATGTGCACAAGGTGTTCCCCTGCTAGCATTGAGTCCATTGCATCTGCAGGCTCAGGTTTCACCATGAGACCTTTTGGAGTACAGATTGAGAGCCCCCAGGCCACTAATACTCAATGCTGATCTGAAAAGGGCGACTAAGAAAGTTGTCAGAAGTCCAAAAAAGTTTTGATAGAAAAAATGCCGATTCACGCAACACTCCTTTCACCTCCGCTGGGGGTCTTGAACCGGCACAGTGCACCGACACAAAAAGCTGTAAGAGGTCTTTTCAGGAGGCTGAATTTCAGCCCCAGCATTTTTTATCCCAGGAATTATGTGCAGCATAAAACTAGAAATGGCCATTCTACAAATAATAATCTTGTGATTTTGTTAGATTGATTTCCTGCACATGCAATGTTTTTTTGCAAAACAATTCATTTTGTCTCCCTCTCAAAAATGCCTATGCACATTATCATCAAAAATATCTATGTCCATAGTTTTTACCAATTTTTGTTTCTTTTTTTACATTTAGGATCACTATAATGTGAAGTGTTGTATTGGTTAGTGTGTGGCATTGATAGATATGTTGCAGCTTCATAATGTTACTAGCATTTCCATTGAAAGGTACTATTCAAATTAAAGTTTCAATTTATTTTTAATGCTAAAATTTGTCTCATAACCTCACGAGAAAAATGCTATTTCATGACTTGGTGTCCCTTTCATTTATACTTTTTGGCTAGAAAATTCCACATGGTGAGTTGCATCGCTTTATTCCCAATGGAAAATGAGTTGCATCTGCCGATAGTCTGGAGAATTATTTACACAATAATTTCCTGGGTTGGCTCATCCATTGGAGAAGGGATAAGCGTAAAACCTGAATAAATGGGAGTAATCAGCTGGGGTGCATGGGAATTAGTGCAGACTTTAAAAATCCAGCTCTGACTGAAGACTACAGCAGGACCCTGGGGGAGCAGCAGGTAAGTAAGGAACTGTGCTTGGCTCATTCAATTGACTGTCAACTGGCTTGACTGCATGGGGCCGAAATTCAGGCTTGCCAGAAAGCTGGCGCAGCCACGATTTTTTCCCTTTTTTTCCCGCTGGGAGCGATGATGTGGCCTTCGGAGCAATTTTCTCCACTTTAAACTTTTCTCCCCGTTGGACCGGAAGGCGGTCATAATGGGGGCGGAAGTTGGGGCGGTAAGTCCTGGTGAGGGGCGGAGTTTGGGGCGGGACCGAGTCTCCGCCGCTGCCCCTCAGCGACGGAGATGACGCAACAATGCGTTTATGTCACCACGCTCTCCCCTTCACTTAAAGGGGACAGCTTTTGCCATTTTTAAACCGGCTCACTGGGCCACCAGGGAGGGTTTCGTCCGGACCAGCGACCTGGCACCCAAGAGGGGGTGCCAGGCTGCCTGTTGGCGGCCCGGTCGAACCCGGGGGCAATAATTGGCTGGCTGATCGGGAAGTTGACTGGCAAAAATATCAACATGGCGGCCACGGCAGTGGGCCCTCCCCTTGAAGGGCTGCCACACTGCTGGGCCGCACACAGTCAGAAGAAGGTGCGCAGACAGAAAAAGCTGTCGGGGGCACAATCCAGCGGCTCAGGGATTTTTGTAACTAAATTTCGGGCGGATTGCAATGTAGGTGCGGGGTAGTGGCGGTGTGTGCTTTGATGATGCGCGTGCGGCGGTCGGCAGCAGTGGGGCGGAAGTGGGGACAGGCCGGAAAATCCACGACCTGAATTTGGGTCGGGGCGGCCAATGGACTGCAACGCGGTGACCACTTGATTCCACTGCATGGCCACCGCCAAACGGCGGTAACGGGCTTTATGCGGACCCTGAATTTCGGCCCACATGTCTCATGGTGGATATTGGCATAAAGCGGTACAATAACTAACCCAGGACAACTTGGCAGAAATAGCAAAACAAGGGACAAGGGCATGCTACAGAGACAGAGAAGAAGATGCCACAATTTCATTGACTCTGATTTGCAGATCCTCGTCGATGAAATAGAGAAGAAGAGAGACTAGAGTGCTGAGTGTCTGTGGTGTCTGTGCAGGAAACCTACCAAAAAAGGTCACATGCTATATAGAGGGAAATGACACTGGCACTGGATGCCAATTCTCCCACCTGTAGGCCTGTATCATGGCTCACTGCCACAGAGATGAAAGTATAAGAGAAAGAGTTATATTTATATAGTGCCTTGTCCCACCTCTCAGACATAGCTTACAGAACATCAGATCCAATGATTTACTTAGAAATATATTGACAGCTGTTATTTAGGCAAATGCAAAAACACAGAAAGATCCAATAATGATGTGAAACAATATTTTGCCCTAGTTGTTATTTATTTTACTGTGTCTCTTAGTTTAAATTAATTTTAAAATGTCAAACTCAAAATCAAAGTTAAATATTTAAAAGCTAACATATTGGGGGTGAAATTCAACTTCAACCCGGAGCATAAATGGGCACCAGTGAATCAACGATCTGATAGACACCCTGCCCGAATGTCCTTTCCATTTTTCAATTTCAGTCCCATTTAGCTTAAGAAACAATGAGAGGTGAGAATCTGTCTTGGGCTGCAGCACAAAACGGTTGAACGAGAATTGCAGCCTGTTTAATTGAGCTGCCAATTCGCCATCCGATTTGCATTACTGCCCAGGACAAATCTCACCCCTGCCCCCCCAAGAAACTCCACTTTGGGAACAAAATATCCTTAATATGCAAGTGTTGTGATTGACAAGTCAGTAAGGGTCACTCTACCACTAAACCCAATCAATGTGTCTCTTAACCCAATCAGGAATGCTTTTACTTTAATCCAGATGTCCTTTGATCAAATTTACCAATGCTCTAAAACGCAAGCATTCTATATCTACAATTTGCGTCAAATACCACGTGTTGCCAGTTCCTGTCTTCAAGGCATTTTCTGAATATAAAAGCCCTGCATATATCAGCAATTTTATTGTGTCTGACTGTGAGGCACAGGAATGAAACATAGCTCCTTGTAACACGAATTTTGTAAGGATTCTGCAATTGGTCCAAACCAATGGATAAAATTACGGTGGTTACATGGTAGGCCAACCCAACCTGATTCTGTGGGGTTGGCTAATTTAAATAATTTGTGAAAGCTCCCGACATATTTTTCACGTGCAAGGAGCAGTGGAGGATGGGGAATCTGAAATGCAGTGTCTTTTAAAGGATTGCTGCATTTAAAAGAGTGCTGTACAGGTTTGGGTAAAGACTGACCGCAAAAGATAGCTGGAAGAGCTGCAAGAACTATCCCCCTTCATTTGGGGAAGCCTGGAAACCATGCTGGAGGAGGCACCATTCAGCAAAGTGTTTATTTTTAGGGAGGAGGGGAATCCTTCTCACAGAACTACTGTGCAGCAGGCATTGAGCAAGCTGGCCAACTATGTGGATGCTGTCTCCTCTGTTCATCACTCATGGGAGCAACTAAAGAAAACATTCTCTAGACTGAGGAAGAATGACACAGTGGGGAAGACTAATGGGTGCCCATTCAAAGTAAGGTGATGGCTGGACAATGTACACAGCACGCACCTAGCACATGGCATGTTACAACTTCTGTAATGTTGCCGCCAAAGCACTGGCCCCACTTTTCACTTTTTAAACTTCCTAAATACTGGCTCTAAAGCTGAACCTCCAACTTAATGGTTGCCAAAGGGACAGGCGTCTTCTCACTCAAACAACTAAGGCACGTTTTCTCACCTATATGACACCTAGCAATATTTGCTTGTGCTTGATGTATGCATTGTCCAGCCATCACCTTACTTTAAGTATGCATTAGTCTTCCCCACTAAGGCACTTTCACACTAGGCTGCTCATTGGGGCACTCCTCACCTGACCTCTTAACGTGTAAAATAGGCTTGTTTGTTCGCTTTTCAAAGAAGGCCGCAAGCAACCATCAACTTAGACTAACACTGATCATGGCAAAGCCAAATTGCAACAGATCAACTGGCATGAGAAGCAGGCTCTCCAAATAATTGGCATGGATGTTATCAAAGGAGTGGACAAGGATGAGTTGGTGGCTTCATGCCAGTCTACATGTTGTGGGCGTGCTACCAGCTAACACTGAATCAAGCACTAAGAGGCAACCACATCTCCCTCTCTATTGTAAGGGACCGTGTTGGCCTTGTTATTGTGTACAGAGCCATTGGCTACATGCCTTATGCCAGGAGTTCTCAACCAGGGGTCCGGGGTCCCCAAGGGTTCTGCAAGAAGACTTCAGGAGGCCCTCCAGTTGGTTTGTCCCATCAATATACAGGTGAGACTACTGACGTTTATGGCATAAACATCAGTAGTATTCCCTGTATATTGAGACAAGTGGAATAGTCTCAGCGCTACAAAGACTGTGCATGCACAGACAATTCAGGTTCATACTTTTGGACACCATTTATAAGGTTAGGTAAGTTCCTTTGTGTGTCACTGACTTTTACAGTAGTATTTATCTCCGTGAGGTTTTTTTTGATCCAGCCCTTTTCGCTTCTACGTTCATAAACCACTCACTGCATTTAAATATTAAATAAAATATTGGGAGTTATAACTTCTCATCCGGGGATTAAAACAGGAGTTGTGGGTCAGGAAATCCGTGAGTTAGTCCGGCATTGTGTGGGCCGAAGTAGCGCGAGCCTTCCTTTCAACCCTTTTCTTCCCCTTGTGTGGAGTCACCTTGTGTCACTTGGAAGCCATTTGTGCTTTTGAAAAGAGATTGGTTTGTTTCTGGTGTTTCAGACAGGGAGGGAACGTCGTCAATGGAGAAAGTGCGCGTGCCACGTTGCCGTTGAAGGGAGGAAAGGCGGGCGGAAAGAAAGAGACTTTCGAGTCTCTGGTCTTGCGGCAAGGCCGTAATAATCCGAATCCAGTGTGACTCGCTCCTTCAGACTGGATCAACTGGGCTTGTATTCATTGGAGTTCAGAAGAATGAGAAGGGATCTTGTGGAAACGTTTAAAAATCTGACGGGTTTAGACAGATTAGATGCAGGAAGAATGTTCCCAATGTTGGGGAAGTCCAGAACCAGGGGTCACAGTCTAAGGATAAGGGGTAAGCCATTTAGGACCGAGATGAGGAGAAACTTCTTCACCCAGAGAGTGGTGAACCTGTGGAATTCTCTACCACAGAAAGTTGTTGAGGCCAATTCACTAAATATATTCAAAAAGGAGTTAGATGTAGTCCTTACTACTAGGGGGATCAAGGGGTATGGCGAGAAAGCAGGAATGGGGTACTGAAGTTGCATGTTCAGCCATGAACTCATTGAATGGTGGTGCAGGATTGAAGGGCCGAATGGCCTACTCCTGCACCTATTTTCTTTGTTTCTATGTTTCTATGTTTCAGTGTCTTCAGTCTGAGTTAATAAAGTAGCTGAAGGCGTGATCACAATTTCCCTCATACCACAAACCCGGAGCTTCATGGGCATGTGCTTCTCTGACAGACGGATAGGCCGATTCTAGGCATTCATGTCCTTTGAGATACTGCCGGCTTTTTGTGAAAGGGTTGGGGAGGAAGAAAGAGGGGGTTTATCGTTGTCACTAAAGGATCTATGGCAATCAGGTCGAGTGGACACTTCGGGCCCTGTTTATTTCTCCATTTCTCTCTTGTCTCATCTGCCTCTACCATTACTGATGCTGCTAATTCAAGTCACTGGCTTTCACCATCATGTTGGGGTTTGGTATCGAAATAAGAGGGAAGTTCTGTTTCCAAAGTGGAGGGTGTGGAACTGGAATTTTAGTCCAGTCTGACCGAGTGTGCACAATGCGAGCCTATAGTGAGCATTGTGCTCATTGTTCCTGGTTCATTTCCTGTTGAGCAAATGCTTGTAAAGCAGCTACTTATGCAAAACTGGATTTTCACAATGACATTAATGAAAACAAAGCACCGAGCCAGGATGAACATTAGCTATGACATGCGCGAGTACTTGTCGACGATACCTCCACGCCTTGACAGAATTGTTGCTCAGCACCAGCAACAAGTTTCACATTAAGTAAGAAAACAAAAATGATAATAAATATATCTACTTAATTATATAACTAATTTTTGTACGGAAAAAATGCTTGTGCTGTGTTACAGGGCGTCCGTGAAAATTTTATAACATGGGAGGGGGGGGTCTTGGAAGCAAAAAGGTTGAGAACCCCTGCCCGACACTAATACCTGTTCCCCATCTTTTTGTGTAGGGTCCTCCCAAAATGAGGATGCTGGTACTACAGAGGAAACTAAAGCAGTTTCATGACATAAGCACCTGTCAGCAGTCCAGATCCTGCAGGAACCAACCCAGATATATTGTTTCAAAGGAATCAGATAGGGTAATCTGGGGAGAGCACTGGGTGAATGCATTGAGCACCAATGAGGAAGATCAAATGGAGGTGGCAACACAGAGGAAGACCGGTTTGCGGTCAGAGGGCAACTCTTGCAAGATCGATTGACTTGTACCTTACATGGGTTGTACTGATTTATCGGCAGAAGGTTTTCCTCTAGCCCATTGAGAATCTTCAGAGATCCTCACATGGAATAGAGATGAATATACATCAGTGCTTCTCTGACATCTATGTCAGTATTCAAGAAGATTTTAGGAGCCTGGAGAGCACAAGTCTCTTTTGGACACATTTGCGTAAATACGACTTATGGCCATATAATAATACAAATAAAGAACACACCATGCTTTTCCACTTCAGTGGGTCATCTTACTTGTTGTAAATAAGAGGTCTTCTAACTATCCTCCAGCATTTCTAACCCCCTTTGCCTCATCAAAGGCCCTTCTAGCTTTCCCTTTAACAAAGCTGACTACCCTTGCATCCTTCCTGTGTCAAAAAGCTTCCCTTTCTGTGACCTTGTGTTTCTCTTCTCATCTTCCTCTTCACAGACAGACAGAAGTCACTCCCTATTGAAAGAGGGTTGGACTTTGACATTGTTGATGAGGAGGCCCTGGCTACATTGGTGCCTGCAGCGAAGACAAAGCTTCCATAACATTGCCGTAAAGGACAGCTGTAGACCTGAGAGTCACACCTATTGGCTGCTCCACATGCTCAGAGCATCCACATAGGGTTTGGTGTTGCTCAAATCTCCTTTTTAGGCAATATCCATGAGTTCTGCGACCCAGAAAACAAATTCTGAGAAAACTCACCTGCAAACTCTAAATATACAGCAAAACGTTTGTGGTCTCTTGACATGAAAGGCTGAAATTCCTCAGCTACGTCAACATAATTTCACAGGGGCTGTGGGATAAAATCAGGAAACTTGCCTCAGCTGCTCTTTTGCATGTGAGCAGAGTTATGTGAATGAGCACAGAACGTTTTGCTGGACGTATCGCGGAGGCGTCAATAAAGACCGAGGAAACTTGCACGTAGCGATGTCTTGCTGTAAAACCGACGTAAATCAGTGACACGAAAGTATCCTTGCTATAACGTCAATCGTACGCCATAACTGCAACAAATGATATGAAGACATTCAGAGTCATTTATACTGCATGTTTAAATTAAATGTACTTTTATGGTCCAGATTCTCTTTCTGTTGATGTTTTGGGAAAAAAACACTTCCCATTGTTACTAGATGTTGCATGTAAATATACTTTTACAAAGTCTTGTGCATTCTTATTGCAAGGAATAAACATCCAGTGGTAACATTCAGTTAAATAGTTCATGTTTGATACCAGTCAATAACCTATGCCATGATTTGATAAAATAAGAATATCTCCTGTTTTAGGTTTCTCTTGCATATGGTCCTTGTGTTACAAACAATAGGGGCTGAAAATTTGGTTCCGGCCATGTTGAGGCATTATTCCTGGCGGGGAGGTAAGTATAGCGCCCTCTAAAAGTTTGCGCCTCCTTCCGGGAAATTTGTTTGAGACACAGCAAGGGAGAAAGTGGGCGCTAATTCAGGCGTTCCACACCTGTGCTCGGGCGCTCCAATCGAAAACCTCAGCGCTAAAATGGAAGGCAAAATGCGCATGCTCCAAGGCCCGCGAGTGATCCCGGGCCCTGACGAATCTTAAAGGCGCGGCACTATAAGTCTGCGCTTGCGTAGTTTCGACTGTGCACTGAGCAGAACGGGAAAATGGAGCAGCAGGAAGGCCGCCAGCATGCACGCCGCTTTTCAGCCATGATCGCTGAGGCGTTGATAAAGGCTGTTGAAAGGAGGTGGCATGTGTTGCAGCTTCCCGGAGGAAGGAGGACCATCCCACAAGGTTATCGCAAGCTTTGGAGGGAGGTGGCTCAGGATGTCTCAGCAAGAGACACGGTGCCGCAAACTGCGATACAATGTCGGAAGAAGTTCAACGACTTCACGAGTGTCATCAGGGTGAGTACCCGTTATATTAATGCATCAATGCCATGATATGAACCTCACTGTCTGACATAATGTAAAGTGTTTGCAGTACCTGCCCCTTCTCTATGTGTTCCAGGCCATGGTCTTGGTTGGTGAAACTGTTGTGTTCCTAACACAGATGAGACTGCACACAGGGAGGTTAAAGTAACAGTGACCTCAGTCTTTATTAAGGCACTCCAGAGTGAGGAACAGGCCATAGGGGCCGGCTTATATAAAGTGCTCCCAATGGATGTTGAGATCCCTTGGGACTTCAGGGGATGCACTCCCTGGTGACGGAACATGGGAGTGCATGCTTTACAGATACACAACATCACTCTCCCCACAAAGTCAAAGTGAAAACTATTTACAAGGTGAGGTGGTCGGGAGCCTTTCTTTCCCTGGTGGACCGCCTCGGTACACATGTCTCTTCTGGTGTGTTGGCTGTGCCCTCGCTGGGCTGGCATGTTGTTGGCTCTGCAGGGCTGCTGGGTGAGCCTGGCCTTGTTGGGCTGTTGGGCGTGATGGGTTCGATTTCCTGGTCCGGGGTGGTGTCGTTGATCCTTTGGGTGTGTGTGTTGTGGGCTCGAAAAAGATGATGTCTGCTGTGGGTTGTTCAGGGCAGTCTGTGAACCGCAGCCTCATTTGGTCCAGGTGCTTTCTGCAAATTTGTCCATTGTCCAGTTTGACTACAAACACCCTATTCCCTTCTTTAGCTATCACCGTGCCCGCAATCCACGTGGGACCATGTCCATAGTTTAGCACATACACAGGGTCATTCAGATCAATTTCCCGTGGCACAGTGGTGCGATCATCAGTTACATTTTGTTGCTGCCGCCTGCTCTCTACCTGATCATGCAAGTTGGAGTGAACCAGCGAGAGTCTGGTTTTAAGTGTCCTTTTCATGAGTAGCTCAGCCGGGGCCACCCCTGTGAGCGAGTGGGGTCTCGGCGGTAGCTGAGTAGTACTTGGGACAGGCGGGTTTGGAGTGAGCCTTCTGTGACTCGTTTAAGGCTCTGTTTGATTGTTTGTACTGCCCGCTCTGCCTGCCCACTGGAGGCTGGTTTAAACGGGGCCGAGGTGACATGTTTGATCCCATTGCGGGTCATGAATTCTTTAAATTTGGCATTGGCAAACATGGCCCTCAGGCTTTCAATGGTGGCGGTGGCGGTGCTTCCCGACATTATTTCACATTCAATCCATTTTGAAAAAGCATCCACCACCACCAGGAACATTTTACTGAGAAACGGGCCCGCATAGTCGACATGGATCCTTGACGATGGTCTGGAGGGCCAGGACCACAAACTTGGTGGTGCCTCTCTGGGCGCGTTGCTCAACTGAGCACATACGCTGCATTGCCGTACACAGGACTCTAAGTCAGAGTCAATACCGGGCCACCACATGTGGGATCTGGCTATCGCTTTCATCATTACTAGACCCGGATGCGTGCTGTGGAGATCCGAGATGAACATCTCTCTGCCCTTTTTGGGTAGCACTACGCGGTTACCCCACATCAGGCAGTCTGCCTGAATGGATAGCTTGTCCTTTCGCTGCTGGAACAGCTTGATTAGCTCTTGCATTTCAACGGGGATGCTGGCCCAGCTCCCATGCAGTACACAGTTTTTACTAGGGACAGCAGAGGATCTTGTCTGGTCCAAGTCCTAATCTGGCGGGCTGTGACAGATGATTTATCATTTTCAAACGCTTCCATGACCATCAACAAGTCTGCGGGCTGCGCCACCATCAACAAGTTTGCAGGCTGTGCCATTTCCACCCCCGTGGTGGGCAATGGTAGCCGACTGAGGGCATCCGCACAGTTCTTGGTGCCTGGCCTGTGGCGGATGGTATAGTTATACGCTGATAGCGCGAGTACCCACCGTTGTATGCGGGCTGAGGCATTAGTATTTACCCCCTTGTTTTCAGCGAACAGGGATATGAGGGGTTTGTGATCGGTTTCCAGCTCAAATTTGAGGCCAAACAGGTACTGATGCATTTTCTTTACCCCAAACACACGAGGCTAATGGCTCTTTCTCAATCATGCTGTAGGCCTCTCGGCCTTAGACAAGCTCCTGGAGGCATAGGCGACAGGTTGCAACTTCCCCGCAACGTTAGCTTGTTGTAATACACACCCGACTCCGTACGACGATGCATCACATGCTAGCACAAGTCTTTTACACGGGTTATACAATACAAGCAGCTTGTTGGAGCATAAAATGTTTCCGGCTTTCTCAAAAGCAATTATTTGTTTTTTTTTCCACACCCAGTTCTCACCTTTACACAATAACACATGTAGGGACTCTAAGAGGGTGCTTAACCCCAGTAGGAAGTTACCAAAATAGTTGAGGAGTCCCAGGAATGACCGCAGCTCCATAACGTTCTGTGGCCTGGATGCGTTCCTGATAGCCTCTGTCTTGGCATCTGTGGGCCGAATGCCGTCCGCCGCGATCTTTCTCCCCAAAACTCCACTTCTGTTGCCATGAAGACGCATTTCAACCTCTTCAGCCGCAGCCCTACGCGATCCAGTTGCTGGAGGACCTCCTCCAGGTTTTGTAGGTGCTCGGCTGTGTCCCGGCTCGTGACCAATATGTCGTCCTGAAAAACCACCATGCGTGGTACCTGACTTGAGTAAACTCTCCATGTTTCTCTTGTGGTGAATGGGTCGTGCCTCTGAGGCCAAGTGGATAGTGATAGCGATAGTGATAGGGGATTCAATCATAAGGGGAATAGATAGGCGTTTCTGCGGCCGCATTCGAGAGTCTAGGATGGTATGTTGCCTCCCTGGTGCCAGGGTCAAGGATGTCTCCGAGCGAGTACAGGACATTCTGAAAAGGGAGGGAGAACAGCCAGTTGTCGTGGTGCACATTGGTACCAACGACATAGGTAAAAAAAAGGGATAAGGTCCTACGAGACGAATTTAAGGAGCTAGGAGTTAAATTAAAAAGTAGGACCTCAAAAGTAGTAATCTCGGGATTGCTACCAGAGCCACGTGCTAGTCAGAGTAGGAATCGCAGGATAGCACAGATGAATACGTGGCTTGAGCAGTGGTGCAGCAGGGAGGGATTCAAATTCGTGGGGCATTGGAACAGGTTCTGGGGGAGGCGGGACCAGTACAAACCGGACGGTCTGCACTTGGGCAGGAACGGAACCAATGTCCTAGGGGGAGTGTTTGCTAGTGCTGTTGGGGAGGAGTTAAACTAATATGGCAGGGGGATGGGAACCAATATAGGGAGACAGAGGGAAACAAAAAGGAGACAAAAACAAAAGACAGAAAAGAGATGAGTAGAAGTGGAGGGCAGAGAAACCAAAGGCAAGAAACAAAAAGGGCCACTGAATATAAAAGGGCTGCAGGAGGGGTAAAAACTAAAAATCATGGTTTAAAAACGAGGATGCAAACACTCTACCTAAATGCACGCAGCATTAGAAATAAAGTAAATGAGTTGATGGCACAAATCATTACAAATGGGTATGATTTGGTGGCCATTACAGAGACATGGTTGCAAGGTGGCCAGGACTGGGAATTAAGCGTACAGGGGTATCTGACGATTCGGAAAGATAGGCAGGAAGGGAAGGGAGGTGGGGTAGCTCTGTTAATAAGGGATGATATCAGGGCAGTTGTGAGGGATGATATTGGCTCCAATGAACAAAATGTTGAATCATTGTGGGTGGAGATCAGAGATAGTAAGGGGAAAAAGTCACTGGTCGGCGTAGTTTATAGGCCCCCAAATAATAACTTCATGGTGGGGCGGGCAATAATCAAGGGAATAATGGAGGCATGTGAAAAAGGAATGGCAGTAGTTATGGGGGATTTTAACCTACATATCGATTGGTCAAATCAAATCGCAGGGGGTAGCCTGAAGGAGGAATTCATAGAATGCATACGGGATTGTTTCTTAGAACAGTATGTAACAGAGCCTACAAGGGAGCAAGCCATTTTGGATCTGGTCCTGTGTAACGAGACAGGAAAAATAAACGATCTCCTCATAAAAGATCCTCTCGGAATGAGTGATCACAATATGGTTGAATTTGTAATACAGATTGAGGATGAGGAAGTTGTGTCAGAAACGAGAGTACTATGCTTAAACAAAGGGGACTACAGTGGGATGAGGGCAGAGTTGGCTAAAGTAGACTGGAAACAAGAACTAAACGGTGGCACAATGGAGGAACAGTAGAGGACTTTTAAGGAGCTCTTTCATAATGCGCAACAAAAATATATTCCAGTGAAAAAGAAGGGCGGCAAGAGAAGAGATAACCAGCCGTGGATAACCAAGGAAATAAAGGAAAGTATCAAATCAAAGACCAATGCGTATAAGGTGGCCAAGGTTAGTGGGAAACTAGAGGATTGGGAAGATTTTAAGCAACAGCAAAGAATGACTAAAAAAGCAATAAAGAAAGGGAAGATAGATTACGAAGGTAAACTTGCGCAAAACATAAAAACAGATAGTAAAAGCTTTTACAGATATATAAAACGGAAAAGAGTGACTAAAGTAAATGTTGGTCCCTTAGAAGATGAAAAGGGGGATTTAATAATGGGAAATGTGGAAATGGCTGAGACCTTAAACAATTATTTTGCTTCCGGTCTTCACAGTGGAAGACACAAAAACCATGCCAAAAATTGCTGGTCATAGGAATGTGGGAAGGGAGGACCTTGAGATGATCACTATCACTAGGGAGGTAGTGCTGGACAGACTAATGGGATTGAAGGTAGACAAGTCCCCTGGTCCTGATGAAATGCATCCCAGGGTATTAAAAGAGATGGCGGAAGTTATAGCAGATGCATTTGTTATAATCTAACAAAATTCTCTGGACTCTGGGGAGGTACCAGCGGATTGGAGAGCAGCTAATGTAATGCCTCTGTTTAAAAAAGGGGGCAGGCAAAAGGCAGGTAACTATAGGCCGGTTAGTTTAACATCTGTAGTGGGGAAAATGCTTGAAACTATCATTAAGGAAGAAATAGCGGGACATCTGGATAGGAATAGTGCAATCAAGCAGACGCAGCATGGATTCATGAAAGGGAAATTATGTTTAACTAACTTACTGGAATTCTTTGAGGATATAACAAGCATGGTGGATAGAGGTGTATTGATGGATGTGGTGTATTTAGATTTCCAAAAGGCATTCGATAAGGTGCCACACAAAAGGTTACTGCAGAAGATAAAGGTACGCGGAGTCAGAGAAAATGTATTAGCATGGATAGAGAATTGGCTGGCGAACAGAAAGCAGAGAGTCGGGATAAATGGGTCCTTTTCCGGTTGGAAATCAGTGGTTAGTGGTGTGCCACAGGGATCAGTGCTGGGACCACAACTGTTTACAATATACATAGATAACCTAGAGGAGGGGACAGAGTGTAGTGCAACAAAATTTGCAGATGACACTAAGATTAGTGTGAAAGCGGGTTGTGTAGAGGACTCAGAGAGGCTACAAGGAGATTTGGATAGGTTAAGCGAATGGGCTAAGGTTTGGCAGATGGAATACAATGTCGGAAAGTGTGAGGTCATCCACCTTGGGGAAAAAAAACAGTAAAAGGGAATATTATTTGAATGGGGAGAAATTACAACATGCTGTGGTGCAGAGGGACCTGGGGGTCCTTGTGCATGAATCCCAAAAGGTTAGTTTGCAGGTGCAGCAGGTAATCAGGAAGGCAAATGGAATGTTGGCCTTCATTGCGAAAGGGATGGAGTACAAAAGCAGGGAGGTCTTGCTGCAACTGTATAAGGTATTGGTAAGGCCGCACCTGGAGTACTGCGTGCAGTTTTGGTCACCTTACTTAAGGAAGGATATACTAGCTTTGGAAGGTGTACAGAGACGATTCACTAGGCTGATTCGAGAAATGAGGGAGTTACCTTATGATGATAGATTGAGTAGACTGGGTCTTTACTCCTTGGAGTTCAGAAGGATGAGGGGTGATCTTATAGAAACATTTAAAATCATGAAAGGGATAGACAAGATAGAGGCAGAGAGGTTGTTTCCATTGGTGGGGGAGACTAGAACTAGGGGGCACAGCCTCAAAATACGGAGGAGCCAATTTAAAACCGAGTTGAGAAAGAATTTCTTCTCCCAGAGGGTTGTGAATCTGTGGAATTCTCTGCCCAAGGAAGCAGTTGAGGCTGGCTCATTGAATCTTTTCAAGTCAAAGATAGATAGATTTTTAAGCAATAAGGGAATTAAGGGTTACGGGGAGAGGGCGGGTAAGTGGAGCTGAGTCCACGACCAGATCAGCCATGATCTTATTGAATGGCGGAGCAGGCTCGAGGGGCTAGATGGCCTACTCCTGTTCCTAATTCTTATGTTCTTATGTTCTCATGTTCTTATGGATCCGCACCTTCACCCCGGAAAATTTTCCAATGCCTGGCTCAAAAAGGGAAGGAAATTTGTAAAGAACCTGGGTACATGAGGCCTCATCGACATGTGATAGCGCTCAGATGTCATCCCAGTTCCAGTGGATTTTGCCCAGCCAGCTCCTTCCAAGCAGTGTGGGGTCATCGCCCGGGACAATCCAGAGTGGCAGTTCGTGCACCGTGCCCTTGTAGGTGACCTTGACCATGGCGCTGCCCAGGACAGTGATAAGCTCTTTGGTGTACGTTCTCAGTTTCGTGTGGATGGGGCTCAGGGCTGGTCTGAGTCCCTTGTTGCACCACAGTCTCTCAAACATCTTTTTACTCATGATGGATTGGCTAGCGCCAGTGTCCAGTTCCATGGCTACAGGCAAGCCATTCAATTTTACATTTAACATTATAGGTGGACATTTCGTCAAAAATGTGTGCACCCCATGTACTTCAGCATCTGCCTCCTCTCTCTGAGGCTCAAAATTGCTTTGATCCACCGTGGACCGATCTTCCTCTGCCATGTGGTGGTTCGCAGGTTTTGCAGAGCTTGCGGCTCGTCTGCAAGCTCGTTGGAGGTGCCCCATTGTTCCACAGCTCTTGCAAACATACTCTTTGAAGCAGCATGAATAGGCCGAATGGAAGCCACCACAACACCAACAAGGTGTGAATTGCCTTGCATTCATCCTTTGTTGCGGACTCTGAGTCATCTGAGTCACTTGACGCCTGCTGGCAGTGGCAGACTCGTGGTTTCTGCCCTGTACATTTCTGCTCGCAAACACAGTTCCAGTTAATTTATGAACATTGCTAGCACTTGTATGCTGAGAGATTTGTTTGGTGTCTCTACAGTCAAAAGTTTTCATAGGATGGTCTCGTGGCCAATGCCCAGTACAAAAAAGTCTCTGAGCATTTGCTCCAGGTAGCCATCAAACTCACATTGTCCTGCAAGTCACCTTAGCTCGGCGATGTAGCTCGTCACTTCCTGACTTTCAGATCGCTGGCACGTGTAGAACTGATACCTCGCCATCAGCACGCTCTCCCTCGGGCTAAGCTGCTCCCGAACCAGTGTACGCAGCTCCTCATACGACTTATCTGTGGGTTTCACCGGAGCCAGAAGATTCTTCATGAGGCTGTAGGTCGCTGCCCCGCAGACTGTGAGGAGGACCGCTCACCTTTTTGCAGCGCTTCCTTCGCTGTCCAGCTCGTTGGCTACAAAGTACTGGTCTAGCCGTTCGACATAGCCTTCCCAGTCCTCACCCTCCGAGAACTTCTCCAGGATCCCCACAGTTTGCTGCATCTTTGCGTTGGATTCGTGTACTCGTCGTCAGTTGTTGTGTTCCTAACACAGATGAGACTGCACACAGGGAGGTTAAAGTAACAGTGACCTCAATCTTTATTAAGACACTCCAAAGTGAGGAACAGGCCTTAGGGGCTGCCTTTTATACAGTGCTCCCAAGGTATGCTGGGTTCCCTTGGGACTTCAGGGGATGCACTCCCTGGTGGCGGAACATGGGAGTGCATGCTTTACAGATACACAACAGAAAACACCTGAAAAGTGGAGGCTCAGTTCACAAGCCAAGCCCTGCGCACACAAGCATCATGCACCTTCTTGTTCTCTACTCAGCCTCACCCCTCCTCGCACTACCCTTTGACTCTTGATATGTGTTTGAAAAATGTCAGCCTGATCTGTAATCCTAGGTGGCTCTCATCTCATCCCACTGTTCCCACATGCAATGTGCACAGCCACGCAGATTCTAATGGACAACTAATTGCTTGCAGACAGTAGGAGCTACTCTGCTATGGAAGCCACATGTGCCATATGCTGAGCTGCACACTCACTCACACCTTTTTCTTATTGCAGGTGAAATTGACTCATAATCGTCGGGAGCAGCAGCGCACCGGAGGTGGGGCGCCTGATCTACAGGACCTCACTGAAGTCGAGGAGCATGTGTGCATCCTGATGGGCACACCAGTTGGCATGGTGGCAGGTGGCGAAGCAGAGCCCCCTGTGGATAGTGACGGTATATGAATGACGCTTGCGACTTATGTGAGATCTGTGATCATTGATATCAATAGGCCTATCCCCTTTACATATAAATGTCCAATGCCACCTTCCTCTTATCTCCCTGTCCCTCCCCTACTGCTAACCACACTCCTGTTGCTTTGTGCTTACAGATCATGAGCCAGAAGCGCGGCAGCCTGCCTCTGATCCTTTTACATCGGCCGATGGGGAGATGACGAGGGAGGGGACGACAGTTTGGTCACTGAGCGGGACACTCCATCAGTCCCACTGAGTGCAGAAACCACGTCGGTCGAGGCCCCTGAATTGCTGGGGTTTTGAAAAGTCTGAGGCTCCTGGCCCCAGATGCCTACAATAATGCACAGCTCAAGGGAAAGCTCGGAGGCCAGCTCCCCGGAGGGTGAGTCAGTCCAGGAGTCCTGTTGAGAGACAGGCAAACGTGGACCTGGACTTGGAGGCTATGTCCAGGGAACCCATGCAAATGTACCACGAGCTCATGGGTGCATTGGAGAAGGTCCCGCAGAGCATGGATGCACTTGCTCTGAGGTTGGGGGAGGCCGCCCCAAGCATTGCGCATGCCTCTCGGGCGTCCACCGAGCCCATCCTTGCCCGCTTACAGAGGGAGATGGACTGAACGAGCGACAGAGGAGTTCCAGGGGGGATG
This sequence comes from Pristiophorus japonicus, assembly GCF_044704955.1. Taxonomy (NCBI): domain Eukaryota; kingdom Metazoa; phylum Chordata; class Chondrichthyes; family Pristiophoridae; genus Pristiophorus; species Pristiophorus japonicus. The sequence goes on along the minus strand of NC_091983.1, from coordinate 96,434,386 downwards.
GCACATGCCATGGTTGATGTGGCAGCAGCTATCGCATCACAAGCCCAAGCCACGCAAGGACTTTGTGATGTGATGATGTCAATGATTGCTGGCATGAACTCGCAGACTGCTGCTTTTCAGGCTCAGTGTGCTGTGAGTCAGTCGCGGAGTGATGCCATGCACACACTGACTGCTGCCATCCTCTCCGTGTACCCCACAGTCCAACGGGGAAGTGACGGTGTCGCAGCAGGCCAGCAATCTGTGCTCACACAGATTGCTCCGGATGCTGAGGCTCCACCCCGGTTGAGTGGCAGTGGACTTCTGGAAATGAAAGATGCTGTCCTTCCATAAGATGACAGCATTCTGGCTCCTAACACTGCCACTCTGTTTTTGGACCTACACCCGAGCCATCCAAGACTGCTGCGCCGATGCTGAGGCGGTGGAGTCCGCAGCCAGGCCTTTCAGACCCAGAGCTGGTCCAGGATGTTATGTATGTAATAACTTGCTCGACTGAATATTGTAAACTAACACAGGTACAAACCTGGCTCTGCTTTATTAGGACCCAAAGTGATTACATTACATGATGGCTTGCCCTTTTATACCTGGGCCTCACACACAGCCCAATGACTTCCGACAGTGGCGCCAGCTGGTGGCTAGTAACCCCAAGCATACATACATGACAATATCCCCCTTTAAGATATTAGTAACGGTCTTTTTACAAATTGAGACGGTCCGGGGCTTTCCGCTCCTGAGTTGATCATCTCAGTTCAACTCAAACCTTGGGCGAGCGTTCTGAGTCTGTTATGACTGGGGGCTGGGTAGCTGATCTGATGGGAGTGGCAATGATCATGTCAGGGATTGAAAGTCCAGATTCATTGATGACAGCGGAGTCCTCTGATGACTGAGGGTAGGTTGGTTGGTCACTGATTGTGTCTTCCTCAGACTGTCCGGTTCATCCCTGTGCCGCAGCTTTATCTGTTTCCTGCATGTTTCCTGCATGTCTGCCCATTCTTGAGCTTGATAATAATCATTCTGTTACCCACCTTGGCCGTAACAGTACCGGCGATCCACTTGGGACCTTGGCCATAATTTAGTACATATACAGGATCGTTAACAGAAATGTCATGTGATACAGCAACGTGATCATGATACCACTGCTGACTTTGATGTCTCTATTCAACATGATCGTTCAAGTCAGGATGGACAAGAGAGAGCTTGGTCTTGAGACCTCTCTTCATCAATAGTTCAGCAGAGGGGACCGCGGTAAGCATGTGGGGTCTTGTCCTGTAACTAAGCAATATGCATGACAAGCGAGTCTGCAGTGAATCTTGAGTTACACATTTCATACTCTGCTTGATGGTTTGGACAGCACGCTCTGCTTGACCATTGGATGCGGGTTTGAATGGTGCTGACCTCATATGTTTGATACCATTGAGTTTCATGAACTCTTGAAACTCCAGACTAGTGAAGCAAGGTCCGTTGTTGCTTACAATGATGTCGGGCAGTCCATGAGTGGCAAACATGACACGAAGGCTCTCAATGGTACCTGTGGATGTACTGGATGACACAATTATACACTCTATCCACTTGGAATATGCATCCACCACAAATAAAAACATCTTTCCCAGGAAGGAAACTGCAAAGTCGATGTGGATCCTGGACCAAGGTTTAGATGGCCATGACCATAGACTCAGCGGCGATTCCACTGGTGCTTTACTTAGCTGCATGCAAGTGTTGCACTGATGCACACATGATTCCAGATCAGAGTCAATTCCAGGCCACGATACATGAGACCTGGCAATGGCTTTCATCATGACAATACCGGGATGAGTGCTATGTAGATCATGTACAAATTTCTCTCTGCCTTTCTTAGGCATAACAACACGATTACCCTACAGTAAACAATCTGACTGAATGGATAGTTCGTCTTTGCGATGGTTGTAAGGCTTGGTCTCATCACCCATTTGCTTGGGTATGGCAGACCAATCACCACTAAGGACACAACGTTTCACAAGCAATAATATCAGGTCATGGCTGTTCCAGGTCTTAACTTGTTGAGCCATGACAGGGGTTCCTTCACTTTCAAAAGCATCCATAACTAACAGTAGGTCTGCAGATTGTGGCATCTCCACCTCTGGTGTGGGCCACTCAGTGCATCGGCACAATTCTCGGTGCCAGGTCTATGGCGAATGACATAATCATAGGCAGATAATATCAGCGCCCACCTCTGGATGCAGGTGATGCATTGTGCCCAAAGTGATTACATTACATGATGGCTTGCCTTTTATACCTAGGCTGCACACACGTGCGTACAGCCCAATGACCTCCGACAGTGGCGCCACCCGGTGGCTAGTAACCCCAAGCATATATACATGACACAGGGCATCCTGCTAGGCCATATTTACTGTCTCCCCCACTCACAGCAGCCCTCAAGTAGCCTTGCTGCAGGCACTGAGGCCTCATTGAGGAGGAACACTAAGCATGGGAGGGGGGTAAAGGTAGGGGTGGCAAATGCCAGAGGATATCTGAGTGAAGACTTTGCCCACCATGGACAAATGTCCTCATCGTGTAAATAATGGCTCTAAATATGTTGTTGCATTGTTTGATGCAACCTATAGTTGTGAGTGTGTGTGCCTAATATGCCACATGGATGCCGCTGTGGGATGACTAATGGAAGAGGCATTTATCCAAACATTGTTTGCGTTTGATGGTCTTGTGTATCATTATGGACTTTAATGGAGATGTGCCATTATCGTGGTATTAGCTGCATCCCTCAGCTTCCTCCATTCAAGAGAACCTCGCCAGGCTCCTGTCCCTCGTCCTCCTCCTCCAGAGGTGGACCTGCAATCCCCACTGGCAATGCCTGGCCCTTCATGATGGCCAAGTTGTGTAGCATACAGCACACCACAATGAAGAGCGACACCTGTTGAGGGGAGTATTGAAGGCTGCCTCCAGAGCGGTCCAGGCATTGGAAATGCTGATTGAGCACCCCTATTGTCTGCTCGATGATGTTGCGGGTGGTCGCATGGCTGTCATTGTAGTGATACTCCACTTGTGTGGTGGAGGGGGCTCATTAGCCAGGTGGCTAGGCCGTATGCTTTGTCCCCGAGCAGCCAGCCACGCCCTTCCCTTGGTAGCCGAAACAATCGTGGCACATGACTCTCACGCAGGGTGAACACATCGTGTGCGCTCCCTGGATAGCAGGCATTCACTGCGAAGATGCGCTGAGTGTGGTCGCACACCAGCTGCAGGTTTAGGGAGTGGTATCCATTTCAGTTTCTGAGTACCTCTGCGTTGTGGAATGGTGCTCGCAAGGCCACATGTGTGCAGTCAATGGCTCCTTAAACCCTTGGAAGCCTGCACTCCTGCCAAACCCACATGCCCGCTAATTCTGGCTCTCGCTGCTCATTTGGAACATTACAAAGTCCATTCTGTGGGTGTAGAGAGCCTTTGTAACGTGGCAAATGCAGGGATGTGCAGCGTGTTGAGAGATGCTTCATATGTCCCCTGATGCAGTCTGGAAGGAGCCAGAGGCATAGAAGGCCAGCGTCACAGTCACCTGGTGCTGATCTTTATTCTAGCCCAAGAGTGCCTGCGTGACAAAGACACCCAGCTTATATATAGGTGACCAAGCACACATGCCACATGCGTACAGCCCGATGACCTCCGACCGCGGCACCCTCAGGTGTCTGGTGACCCCCAAGCATTAATACATTACACCACCTAACCAAAGCATGGAGTATGCGATGCTGGCGAACTAGTAATTCACCCATTAAATTATTTCACTCAAGTTGTAAGGAGCCTGTAATGGCAGATAAATCTGCCGCTTTAAAGTCAGAGGTTCACGCAGCGTGCTTTGTGGAAATGTCGCAATCGATGTGACCTCCGATTACTGCTCCTCCTCCCTCCCTTTAAATAGGCTGCAGATAGCGCCAATGGAAGGTGGTACCGCCTGATTTCTTCGGCGTGATTAGGGGCGGGTGCTAAATGGGGCGGCCGCACCTAATTTAGCGACCAGGGCAGTCGTGGGTTGTTGCATGACAACTGATGTCATGTTCTGACTGAAAGTACACAGCGAGGCAGTTGTGTTTTGTGCCGACAGAAAACCGGAACCAAATTTCCCGGCGGCCGGGCAGGAAGCAATTCCAGACGCATTACCGCCCCTCCAGGGCGCTAACAGAGGCGTTACACAAGCGAATTTTCAGCCCCAGTTATATTTTACAGTAAAAACCCTGCAATGTTGAAAGGATTAAATCATCCTGTAAGCATAAAAAGTGTTCACAGATTTGCGTTGAATTAAATAAGTATTGGAATATTTAAAATGAGACATCAAATGCACTTTTCATTTTCATGTTTAGAAACTATGCAAGACTGGGTAGGGCAGGTGTTCATTTCATCTTTCATTTGGCACTCCATCTAGCGATCCAACTGAGAGCTGATTAAACCCAACCATGGGAAGTGAGTTTGAGTGCCAAATTTAAACTAACAGACTGCTATCTATATTTATTTGTTCAAATACATTTCAGCACAATTAGCAATACAATTCACTGAGATGTGCAATTCAAAAGAAAGGTTCTACATGAGTTCATTTTCTCCGGAAATCCATTGTATTCAGAATATGTCTAGCTAAAAAATACATTTGAAGTGAGCAATTTTTGGCCAGGTTGTACATTTCCCTGTGTCTCAAGTTGTCCACAGTCTTGTTCCACACAATGCCCTTTACAGCTGTTGCAGTAAATATGTTTTGACTTTCTGCCAAATAGCAGCAAGTTGAAACTTAGATAATGGCACAGCCATTAGTTTAGCCAAATATTTGGCACAAAACACACTAGTACTTATATGTAAAATAAATCAGATTTTGTGGCAGCTTCATTATGTTTCCTATGTTCTCCACAAGGCAAAGGGTGAGTGGAGAGGGAATGGAACATTTTCCTCATTTTTTATCCACAACAGTTTCAGATATCCAGAAGCATGGCATTGGTCAGATATGATGAGATTGCCTTACACAACCCCAATCATCTCTACCCTCAGTAAAGCAGCCCTTCTGCTACCAGTATGTGATTCCATTGCTGCATTCAATTAATTTGAGTTTTCATTGTATTGCTAGTTATTCACAAATCTAAGGGCAGTTTCATCTTATTGACCTGTATCTACAAGAAATTAGATTGATAGGTGCTGAACTAATTTTGCTTAGAACCCTTAACAGACGTTCCGACCATCTGTGTGCTTTGGTTTGAACCCAGATCCTTGTGGTGAAATGGCAGTGTTCTAACACATCGTGTCAACCTTGCCTACTCCTGCTCTTATGATTCCTTAAGCAGATTGTTTTGTGAGAGCAATCAACCTTTTTTTATGTTGTTTCTTTTCATTTCATCAATCCTTTTCTCTTATTTTTCTTCTCCCATTCCTATGTTTTACCTGTGTTGAGAGATTGGACTGGAAATTTGATCCCAGGCTTTCCCAATAATATTACTCTATAATTGGATACCAGAAAGTGTGCAAGAATGTCTCAGATTTATAAAGCATCTGATTGTCTTTTTCTATGGAGAAAGGTCTGGTCTCTACTTGATGTTCCTTGGCCCTAAGATTATGAACTCATCGTAGGGAATTCTATGTGTCTGATACCATTTAACCACAGGAGCACAAAGCAGATATGTATGCGCCCATCATAACCCAACCATCTCGAAAGAACCTACAGTCCCTCCCTTACAACCACCAGCTCTTTCTTAATTTATTTCAATATTATTGCCTCTGTGGGAATATACGAACATTTTGGCTCATCGATCCTACTCTGCCATCTTCGTTAGCCATACAACTCTATCTTTTAATCTCGATTCCCTGCCTTTTTCCATATCTCTTAATACTCTTATTTTCCAATTATCTACCTTTTAAACACTTTAATTAACTTTTTAATCTACTGCATTGGGGGGAACTGTTTCACATTCTCACACCTTTTGTCTGAAGACATTTTCTTGGATTCTCCTCTAACCAGTTAACCTTGATTTCTGGGACTATCTCCCTTTCTTTTAAATTTCCACTATGCGAAAGAGTAATCTTCTACCTACCCTGTCGATTTTATCCCTCAATTCCTCATCTCCCAGGAATATAATCCAAATTTATCCCGTTTATCTGGCCCTTCAACCAGGTCTCATCGTGGTGAATTGTCACTGGACTTTTTCCAAGGATGGTATGTCCTTCCTAAGGTTGGAAGCCCAAAACTGAAGACCTTATTCCAAATAAAGTCTAACCAGCTCTCAGTATAATTACAGTAGTATTTCTTTACTTTTATATTCTAGACCTCTTGTAATGAAGAATGAGAGTTGATCTCATTGAAACATACAAAATTCTTACAGGGCTTGACAGGGTGAATGCAGGGAGGATGTTTCCCCCAGCTGGGGAGTCTAGAACCAGGGGTCACAGTCTCAGAATAAGGGGTCGGCCATTTAGGGCTGAGATGAGGAGAAACTTCTTCACTCAGAGGGTGATGAATCTTTGGAATTCTCTATCCCAGAGAGTTGTGGAAACTCAATTGTTGAGTATAATCAAGACAGAGATCAATAACATTTTGGATATTAAGGGAATCAAGGGATATGGGGATCGTGCAGGAAAGTGGAGTTGAGGTAGAAGATCAACCATGATCTTATTGAATGGTGGAGCAGGATCAAGGGACCGCGTGGCCTACTCCTGCTCTTATTTCTTATGTTCTTATGAAATCCAGTATCCCATTAGACTTTTTGCAACTATGTGCTAACTTTTAATAACTCTTGTAGCTGGGCCACTAAAACCTTTCACCATTTAGACTATGCTCCCATCTATCATTCTTATGCCTTACAAGTAGCAACGTTAAGCTGCATCTACCGTTGTTCTTCCCACTCACTTAATCTTTTTAAATACTTTTCCAATTTTCTGCTCTCTCCTTGGCAAGTCACTATACCTCCTAATTAGTATACCTCCTATACCTGCAAACTTGGATATCCCCTCTTCTATTCCAAAATCCAGATGATTAGTATACAATTGAAAGCTGGGGCCCCTGCACTGATCCCAGGGGATACAACTTGTCACTACTCAATATGAGAATGTCCCTTTTTTCCTAATTCCCTACCTCCTACCTTTTAACCCAACACCATGAAGCTATCTCCAATTCTAACTGCCTTCATCAAATGTCTTATGAAAATCTATTTATATAAAATCCCTTTCTAACCTCCTCAATTACTTTATCAAAGAGCTCCTTTAGGTTAATTAGACATGTCTTACCTTTCACAAAGCCATGCTGATTCTCCCTAATCTGGTTATATCTTTACAAGCGCTTACTTATTCTGTCATAAGAACATAAGAAATAGGAACAGGAGTAGGCCATTTGGTCCCTAGAGCCTGCTCCGCCATTCAATAAGATCATGGCTGATCTGACCTTGGCTTCAACTCCACTGCCCTGCACGCTCCCCATAACCCTTGACACCCTTATCATTCAAAAATTCATCTGAACTATATTCAATGACCCAGCCTTCACAGCTCTCTGGGGTAGAGAATTCCACAGATTCATGATCCTCAGAGAAGTAATTCCTCCCCATCTCTGTTTTAAATTGGTGACCCCTTATTCTGAAACTATGTCCCCTAGTTCTAGATTCCCCCACGAGGGGAAACATCCTCTCAGCATCTACCCTGTCAAGCCCCCTCAGAATCTTATATCTTGCAATAAGATCGCCTCTCATTCTGCTAAACTCCAATGAGTATAGGCCCTACCTGTTCAACCTTTCTTCATACGACAACCCCTTCATCTCAGGAATCAACCTCATGAACTTTCTCTGAACTGCCTCCAATGCAAGTATTTCCCTCCTTAAATAAGGAGACCAAAACTGTATGCAATACTCCAGGGGTGACCTCACCAACACCCTGTACAGTTGTAGCAGGACTTTGTTACATTTATGTTCCATCCCCCTTGCAATAAAGGCCAAAGTTCCATTTGCCTTCCTAATTGCTTGCTGTACCTGCATGCTAACTTTTTGTGTTTAATGTATGAGGATGCCCAGATCCCTCTCTAACGCAGCATTTTGTAATCTCTCTCCATTTAAATAATAAAAACCTGCTGAAACAGGGTAGGTGCGCCCCGTTTCCGGCGGTGGGCAATTTCGGCCCGGAGATGTTTGCACATCTTTGTAACTGAAATGTGCTTACTGGAATTGACATAAGCTCCTGTTCTGTTAGTTTTGAAAAATGGAAAAATATAACATTGTATCAGACAATACAGCTTAGGCTATAAACCACAAATTATGTTTATTGAAAGTAAAAATTAAACCATATCAGAAAACTTACATCTCGCCAGCAGAAAAACATTTTAAAAATTAGATTGACAGTTGCTGAAATAATTTTGCTTAGAACCCCTAATAGTTGTTCAGACCATTTGTGTGTGCAAGTTTGAACCCAAATCCTTTCAGTCGATTCTTGAATGGGATCCTTCCAGGAATCCTCTGGTAGGACGAGCAAGAGGAAGGAGCAAACGGAGCTGTCAAAGAGAAGAAGGCATACTTGCAGGAATCCATATCCTCCCAACAGAGTCTACTGGCCCAGAATAAAATGCCTGCATTTCTCTGAGGTGCAGTGCATAAGAAAGCTTACTTTTCTCGGAAGATAATGACTGAGTTGTGTCGCATCCTCATCATTATCATAGGCAGTTCCTCGAAATCGAGGAAGACTTGCTTCCACTCTAAAAGTGAGTCCTCAGGTGTCTGTACAGTCCAATTCGGGAATTACAGTCTCCGTCGCAGGTGGAACAGACATTGGTTGAAGGAAAGGGTGGGTGGGGAGTCTGGTTTGCCGCATGTTCCTTCTGCTGCCTGCCATGATTTCTGCACACTCTCGGCAATGAGACTCGAGGTGCTCAGCGCCCTCCCGGATGCTCTTCATCCACTTAGGACGGTCTTTGGCCAGGGACTCCCAGTTGCCGGTGGGAATGTTGCACTTTGTCAAGGAGGCTTTGACGGTGTCCTTGAAATGTTTCCTCTGCCCATCTAGGGCTCACTTGCCATGTAGGAGTTCCGAGTCGCATCCTACAATAAGCCCTGCAGCCAACTGTCACAGCTAGCCTATTGCAGTCAAGGTCACTGCAGCCCTGAATTTGTTTGTGTGTGGCTCCTGTCAGGCTTTCCACAGGATGTGTCGGCAATATCAGTCAGTCTGCAGTTCATGCTTGCATTAAACAGGTGACTGATGCCTGGAACAAATATATTCATCACTTTCCCGTGGACATCCTGAAGCAGCAGGATAAGGCTCTGGGGTTTGCACAGATGACAGGACTCCACCAGACCTAAGGTGGCACTGACTGCACTCATGCCATTCCGCAAGTTCCACATAACATAACTGCTTTCATAAATTGCAAGGCCATCCACTCTATTAATGTGTAACTTGTGTGTGATCATCAACAGTGCGTCAACCTTTTATACTGCATCAACCATCCATCCCTCCCACTCTTTACCCCAGCACAGCAAAGTTAAAGGCTGGCTGCTTGGAGACGAGGGCAATCCCATGCACATTTGGCTCATGACTCCTCTCAGGAACCCACACTCGGCTGCAGACCTCTATTACAATCTACAGATCCATGAGACAACTAGAGCCCTCAGTGAGCTGACTATCGGAGTCCTTAAGCAATGATTCCGATGGCTGGACAAATCTGGTGTTGTCCTGCAGTACAGTCCAGAAAGACTGTCCCATATGATTTTGGTTTGCTGTATGCTACATGACTTTGCTCTGCAATATGTGGAGAATATATGGAGCCATCATTGGAGGAGGACCTTAAGCATGTTTAGGGAGAAGACATTGGTGAAAAGAGACTGGTGAAGAAACAGGAGAGATTCAATAGATTCCTGCAGCTAGAGCTGAACAATCCCTGCTCCCCTGCATTAACTGTCATATTCAATGACACTCCCAGTCCGTCAACTCGCAAATAAAGTATCTGCTTAAAGACCAACATTGATATTCATGTCACCTGACACTGCAGGATTGTTAGCTACTACAGAAACTCTCTGCACATTAAGATTTCAAATAGCATAGTCCTGAAGCATTAACTCTGTTTCTCTCTCCGCAGATCTTGCCTGATTCCTGAGTATTTCCAGCATTTTCTGTTTTTATTTCAATTAGCATAGTGGTTTCACTGACATAGAAAGGCCTACACACCTGGTATGAGCCTAGTATCAGCTGTGGCTCACTGGCTAGCATTCTCGCCTCTGAGTCAGAAGGTTGTGGGTTCAAGTCCCACTCTAGAGACTTGAGCAAATCTCGGCTGATACTCCAGTGCAGAGTCCTGCACTGTTGGAGGTGCTGTCTTTCGGATGAGATGTTAAAGCTAGGCCCTGTCTGCTCTCTCAGGCAGATGTAAAAAATCCCATGCCACTATTTCAAAGAAGAGCAGGGGAGTTAACCCCAGTGTCCTGGCCAATATTTAAATATCCCTCAAACAACATAACAAAAACATATTATCTGGTCATTATCACATTGCTGTTTGTGGAAGCTTGCTGGGCACACATTGGCTGCTGTGTTTCCTATATTGCAACAGTGACTATACTTCAAAAGGACTTAATTGGCCGTAAAGCACTTTGAGATGTCCGGTGGTCGTGAAATGCGCCATATAAATCCAAGTCTTTCTTCTTTCTGGTGCCTGTCTTAAGTGTTGCCATATTCAGTTGCTGAACTATAAACTGTACAAAAAGCTATCAAATAGGAAGGAGAACCTGCACTAAACCAATCAATTCAATCATCCAGTTGTTTTCTAAATGTAAATTGGCAGACAAGGAACCTCTCTCTGGAGCTTGGGCTTGACTTCCGCTACATTCCCCAGTTCCATTATGTACATAAAAATTTGGAGCAGGAGTAGGCCATTTGACCCCTCGAGCCTGCTCTGCCACTTAATAAGATCATGGCTGATCTGATCTTGGGCTCAGCTCCACTTCCCTGCCTGCTCCCCATAACCCTTCACTCCCTTATCACTCAGAAATCCGACTATCTCCACCTTAAATATGTTCAATAACCACTCCTCCACAACTCTCTGGGGTAGACAATTATGACTTATGACCCTATGAGAGAAGAAATTCCTCATCTCAGTTCTAAATGAGTGGAAACATCCTCTCTGCATCTACCTTGTCGAGCTCCCTCAACATCTTATATGTTTCAATAAGATTACCTCTCATTCTTCTAAACTCCAATGAGTATAGGCCCAACCTACTCATCTGTTCTTCATAAGTCAACCCCGTCATCTCCAGAATCAACCTAGTGAACCTTCTCTGAACTACCTCCAATGCAAGTATATCCTTCCTTACATAAGGAGACCAAAACTGTACCCAGTGCTCCAGGTGTGGCCTCACCAATACCCTATACAGTTGCAGCAGAACTTCTCTGCTTTTATACTCTACCCCCCTTGCAATAAAGGCCAACATTTCATTTGCCTTCCTGATTAATTGTTGTACCTGCATACTAACTTTTTGTATTTCATTCACAAGGACCCCCAGGTCCCTCTGAACTGCAGAATTTTGTAGCTTCGCACCATTTAAATAATAATTAGCTTTTTTATTTCTCCTGCCAAAATGGATAACCTCACATTTTCCCACATTATGCTTCATCTGCCAAATGTTTGCCCACTCACTTAGCCTGTCTATCTATATTCCTTTGCAGATTTTTTGTGTCCTCCTCACAACTTGCTTTCCCACCCATCTTTGTATCATCAGCAAACTTGGCTACATTACACTCGGTCCCTTCATCCAAATAATTAATATAGATTATAAATAGTTGAGGCCCCGGCACCGATACCTGTGGCATCCCACTAGTTACCGTTTTCCAATCGGAAAATGACCCATTTATCCCCACTCTCTGTTTTCTGTTAGTTACTTTGGCCTCAATTTTGGTCGAGACCGTCGTTCACTGCTTATCTACGTTCCGAGGTGCGCCGAAAAAAAATGTTGCAACTTTGGCCGTTGTCCAGCTGCTTCACTGCAGTCGCTCAGCGTGGCCAGTCGAGTCAGGGGTGGAGCCAGCGATCTGCATTGGAAAATGTGCCGGGACGTATGCACATGCGCAGTGGAGTCCACTGGTGATGTCCACGCATGAGCAGTAGCGCTGAGAGTTGGCAATCGGCCATTTTTAAAGAGCTAGCTAGCTGCTTGTGTTTTGATGCCAGGAGTGCTATGGTAGGAAAATCACTGCTGAATTCAAGAAGCAGTGCTCTGTTTGATTAAATCAGTGCTGCATGCCAGCAGAAGTGTCAGAAGGAGCGCTGTATTTGTAAAAATCACTGCTGCATGCAAAATAAGGACTGTGTGTTTGGAAAAATCACTATGTGTCTAAGGGCATTGGAAAAGTGCTGTGAGTGTCTCAGAGCAGCTGCAGCAATACAGCAATGCAGCAACGTGGACGAAGAACAAAGAATTTCTTGCTGGAAGAAGTGGAGATACTGGTTACTGTCATTGAGAACAGATGGCAGGAGCTGGATACCAACAGAGTGCGCACAAAAGTGCCACCCAAAGAAATGAAGAAATGCTGGAACCAAGTTGCAGAAGATTTCTGTGCATTGGTGAAGACCAAGAGATCTGGAAGCCAGTGTAAAAAGAAATGGCAGGACCTTGGTCAAGTAATTAGTATAAGTAATATTTTCATTTATTCAATGTAATTGCAATTGTAAATGTGACCAGCTATATATGTCCCACCCAGCAGAAAGGCACCCTCTCTAAAAAGTTGCAAAGTTGCATTTTCATCTTTGCAGAATAAATTGTCCAACAACATAAGGGAAAGAAATTGAACAGGAGGAGGTCTGCCAAATCTGCACCTACTGACACCCTTGGTCGAGAGGGTTGCTGCTTTGATGGGTCCTGCCTGGAGAAAAACAATCAGTACTGCACGAGCTGGGCCCACACTCGAGGGAGAGGGTAAGTCCTGAAAATTCATCGTGGCCCATTAAATCAACCTGCTGCCTGGCCTGGCCTACTCATGCCACCCACCCATCCTGCCCTCTCCTCTGCTGCTAACCATTTGACTGTTCTGTTATATTTTGCAGAACCTGATGCCAATCCTGAAGATCCAGTAGAAGATTCAGACGTGGAGGCGGATGAGCCTGTGCACGAGAACATCTCCCAAGCCAACCCTCCAGACCAACATGGGGGTGAGGGGGAGTTGGGTCAGCTGGATGAAGCTACCACTTATATACTGAATTTAGAGCATGTGTAGGTATCGGAGTAGCCAGCCTCTTCCATGACTAGTGATTTGAGTACTGGTGGGACATTCCTTGGTTGCCCCCATTCTGTGACTAGTGGTTTGAGTTGTGGTGGGACATTCCATGGTTTCTCACAATCCGAGGTTGTGGATCCCAGTAGTGGGATGCAGCAAGTAACACCCAGGGCCCCACCGTCTGAGGATGCGGGTCCCACTGGGATACCGCAAGGCACACCCAGGGCCCCACCGTCCGAGCCTGCGCCTCCCATGGGATGCCGAGGCAGACCCAGGGTGAGGGGAAGGAGAAATCGACCAAGCTCTCCTGAGATGCAGGATGCAACAAATGTGGTTCAGATCATGGCATTAAGTGGGGAGAGCATTGACCTTACCCGATCACTCCTGGACACCGTCAGTGGGGTGAGTGATGAGGTAGCGGGACTGTCGGGAGAAGTAACAGCAATGGCACGGGAAATGGGAATGATGTCCGGGAACATCAGTGAGGGAATAGTGTCCATGAGGGAGGGAATGTCAGAGGTAGTGCAAAACACGGCAGTCGCCATGAGGGAGGGAAGGTCAGAGTAGTGGAAAGGACGACACTGGCAATGACACAGGCCATCAGGGAGGGAATGTTTCAGTCCGCTGAGACACTGTCAGGGTGCATGACGGAGGGTATGTGTGAGTTAGCTGCTGCAATAAGGGAACACACCCAGACCATGAGCCCATTGACAGAATCAACTGCCACTCCCACTGCTGTCCCCACATCAGCTGAAGAGACCCAAGCCGGGCCCTCCACATTGACACCTGAGCCCTGTCCCCCCCACATCAAGAAGTGTGCATTAAACGAGATGTTAGAAGGAATAAGCTTGGTACCAAGCCCAAAATGACTGCACCACTGCCTGTGGGCAGGGGTTGTGGAGAGTCCAAGGCCAAGCGCAGCGAGCGGTGTTAGACAAAGGGGGATGAGAGATGGGTGCAGCCTTTCTTTGCTGCTGCTGTTGTTGTTGTTGTTGATGATGTTACTGTTGTAACTGTTTTCAAATTGAAAGTTTTTTGTAAGTTATGTAAATTTACAACTTTATAAGTGATCTTAAAGTTTTTAAGTGATCTTAGAGTATAAATGTTCTCACATTGAAAGTTTTTTGTAAGTTATGTAAGTTTACAAGTTTATAAATGATCTTAAAGTTTTTAAGTGATCTTAAAGAGTCATATTAAAGTAAAGTTTGATACAAGAATAATTTTATTACACTAAAGTTAAGTATATTGTAAACTTTTGAATAAAATATATTTTACATTAAAACTGAATCATGTTCCATTAACACAACACAAATTTACAGGACAGCACCAAAAAATAAACATATCCATGTGGAACAGTTGTCGCTGAGCCCTCAGGCATCAGTAAAGCAATCACGGTTGAACTGCCAGCACAACGCTCGAGCAATCGTTAAAGGAGCACGATGGCTGCCCTCCTCCGACATCATGCTCCGGCCTCAGGCACTTGCATGGTTTCCTCATCCTCGTCATCATCCTCCTCCAGCACCTCCTCCTGCTCGTCACCTGCATCTTCCAAATCATTATCATCAGCCACTCTCACCGCAAGTGGGTCTTCTTCCACTACCAGCTGCTGCTGCCTCATGATGGCTAAGTTATGCAGCATGCAGCACACAACAGTGAACTTACCGACAATCTCAGGGGAGTATAGCAAGTAGCCTCCGGAATGGTCCAAGCTTCGGAAATGCTGTTTCAAGATGCCAATAGTCCTCTCTATGATGCTGGGCATCGTAATGTGCGACATGTTGTGTTGATGGTCAACTTCCGTCCGGGTTATACGTAGGGACATCATGAACCAGGTGGTGAGGCTGTACCCTTTGTCTCCCAGTAGCTAGCTCTGCCCTTCTGGTTGCTGCTCAAACATGTCAGATATAACGCTGTCGTGTAGGATGAACGCATCATGGGTGCTGCCAGGGTATCGTGCATCGACTGACATGATGCGATGCATGTTGTCACCCTCGAGCTGCACATTAATGGAGTGGAAGACTTTTCTATTCCTGAACTGCTCAGCATCCTCCACACGTGCTCACAAGGCGATGTGGGTACAATCAATGCAGCCCTGTACCTTTGAGAACCCCCAGCCCTGTCATGGATTGCTTGGGCAGTCATTGAGAACTTGATGAAGTGATTCCTCCATGCATACAGTGCAGCCATGACCTGGTGAATGGAGACATGTGTTGCATGTTGAGAGATGGCGCACATATCTCCAGTTGTAGCTTGAAACGGTCCAGAGGCATAGAATGAAAGTGCAGCTGTAACCTTCACTTCAACTGACAAAGCAGTCCACCTGCCACCTCTCGGCTGTAGGTCTGGTCTCAGCAACTCACAGATCTCACGGACAACTTCTCTGCGGAAACACAGCCTTCTGACACATTCTGCATCACTCAGGTGCAGGTACGAATGCCTGACTCAAAATTGCCGAGGTGGGTAAGGCCTCCTGTCCAGCAGCCTACGGGCTCTGATGTTGCTGATGTGATGAGCTCTAATCAATTGTCTCCTACGTAGCACAATGATGCAGAACGCTCGCAAAAGGTATGGCATTGTCAGTATTGCCCCATTATGTCTTTAATACTCCTATGAATGACTCCACGAGGTCTAGTATTGTACTTGAGCTGTTGTGATCTTAGTCCCATTTATTGTAACTCCACAGTGAGGCACAAGCATGGTGGGCAGCCTTTAATACTGGGCCCTGCATACCTATGCCGATGACCTTCAGTCTCCCACCGCAGTGCCCTCTAGTGGCACACCTTATGTGACTATACAGTTAATAAACATGGTCTACATACATGACGTCACTTCCCCCCAAGTCTTTAATGCAAATTGACTCGTACATTGAAGGTGACCTGGACTTTGCTCTTCCTGGTTGACCATTGGAGGGTCGCTTCGAACTTGGGTGGGTTGGTAGTGAGATTTGTTGCCAGCGGAGGTCCCAGTGGTATCTGGTTGTGAGTTCATGACTACTCCACTCTCCCCCCCACAGAGAGATCATGCTAATGGCCCGTTACATGCAAGTTGCATTCAACATAGGTTTTACATTTACATCTTGGTACATTTGTTGGGTGGATTACAGTTGCGTTTCTTTTTCTGTGGTACATTTGCATGATCAGTACAGGTATATCAGTACAGGTACACAAGGACAGTCTAATTCTAGCATGGCCGGATGAGATCTAGGTCGTCTTGTGGCGGCGCAGCGCCCCATGCTAGTGGGTCTGTGGGCGAGATGGGCTCATTTTGCTTGAGTTGCCGGAGCTCAGGGCTCTTGCTGTTACTCCTAGTGTCGGGCAGGCCCAAAAACAGCTGATGTGTCTGTGACCTCCCTGTCCTTTTCATTTGCACAGTGTCACTGCTGCTCCCTGGCAAGCGATCTGAGCGAGTGAGCGTTTCGTCTAAGCGACGGTAGGGCTGCCTCATCTTGTCCAGCATTTCACAGGGGACTGCTGACTCGCTTTCCTTGAGGGCACCGTTGTGAGCACTCTCTAGTTTGGGATCATGGCTGGTTCAGGTCCTGTTCGGAGGAGCCGTTGCAGATGACCCATCACTCTTGGGCATTGCCGTGGTGGCGAGTGGGTTTGTGGGCTGCACCTTTTCCACAAGGGTGGTGGGCGACGGTAGCTGACTGTGAGCATAGGCGCAGTTTACTGTTTCTGGTCCGTGACGGTTCATGCCATCGGGTGCCTGCAATGTTAAACCGATCTGAGGCAAAGTATCGCTCCTGGTGCCTCTGCTCTCCGGGGATCATTTACTCTGCGACTTGTCTACTTCTGTCAGCTGTGTGGACACTTAATGATATATCGTTCTGGTCCCGCTGACGCAGGCTACAGCATCGGGTAGCCCACTGGACCTGTATACCACCGTTAGGTATTCGCCCGCTACATTGGCTGATTACAGTTTGCATCCGAGATCGCTCAATAACATTTTGCTCGTTACAGCTGGACTTTTACATTGGTTACCAATTTCAAGCAGTTCATTCAAAAATGGCAGGTTGCTGGCCTCCTTTAAAATGGCCTTACTACTTTTATCCCAATCGTCTTCCTTGCGTGCAACCACGTGTCGTTGTTCCATTGGTGCTGCATCTCATGGTTTGAACGCCATCTTTTCCCTCTCCATGATGTCGACTGCCGCGATCCTCTTTCCAAGGGATTCTGCCACTGAAGCTGGGAAGGTGCGTTCGGGTTGTCTCGGCCGGATCATCGCCACGCAGTTGTGACGAGCGGTCTGTGCCTCGGGGACTGCGCGGATCTGCTCTCCGGTGCCTGGTCCAACCAAAGGTGGGGGCTTGCTCTGCCTCTGAGCACTGGGGACGTCGATCGCTGGCGGGATGAAGTCTTCCCAGTTCCAATGAATCTTTCCCATCCATCTTCGTCCAGGTAGCATTGGTCCATCACCTGAAAAAATCCACAATGGTAAATTGTGACCGCACCATCATGGGATACACTTACCAACAACTGATATCGGTTCCTTGGTGTAGATATGCAGCTTTGCCTGAATCGGGACCAGCTTGGGTCGTTCAGCTTGATCATTCCATAGCCTCTCAAAG
This sequence comes from Pristiophorus japonicus, assembly GCF_044704955.1. NCBI lineage: Eukaryota > Metazoa > Chordata > Chondrichthyes > Pristiophoridae > Pristiophorus > Pristiophorus japonicus. Next base: position 96,416,634 of record NC_091983.1, on the reverse strand, counting down.
GCTTCCTGGCTCATTACTGACTGACTCGCCCCGTGTCCACTTCCATGAAGACTGGGACACCATTTATCTCAACTTCCATTATCACTGGAGGGCAATCTGTGGTGCAGGTATATACTCCCTACACTTCATCCTGGGACTGAGCTGCCTCTCTAGCCATCTCCTCGTCATCCGTGTTGGATTCACAGCCATCTGCTGATTCCTCTTCCATGTAGTGAGTCACAGCTCTTTTGCACATTCGCTGGAGGTGGTCCTTTGTGCTGCAGCCTTTGCACACATAGTCTCTGAACCGACACTGATGAGCCCTGTAATTACCTCCGCAACGCCAGCATTGATATGTCCTTACTATGCAGTATAAATGCACACGAGGCCCATACTTGAGAGAAGGTCACTCTGTGACCAGTTACCTTTACTACCAAGACCTCAAGTGATGAAGGTGGGTGGAGCTTCTCCTTTTAAGTCCAGGTTAGGAGTGTCTCCCACAAGTTCACCCCTTGTGGTCAATTTTCTCAAGGTGTACAACTTTAGGTCAGCTTATACATGGGTTACAATGATAGTTGAATACATGACATCACCTCCCCCCCCAAAGTCTTATTGGGATCACAGGTTAAATCTCTCTGGTGGTTTACGCTCCCTTGTAGAGCGCCTGAGTTGGGACTCCGGTTGTTGGGCGCTGGCCTGAGTGTCGGCTGTTTGCGGTGCCTCAGGTCTGTCTGGACTGCCCACAGTGACTGGACTCTCCTCCACTTGGTTCCGGTGATCGGTCACCTGTGGTGGAGTAAACTCTACATCGTGTTCTTCCTCTGCTTCTTCTATGGGGTTGCTGAACCTCCTTTTAGTTTGATCCACGTGTTTGCGGCAGATTTGTCCATTGGTAAGTTTAACTACCAAAACCCTATTCCCCTCTTTGGCAATCACAGTGCCTGCAAGTCATTTGGGCCCTGCAGCGTAATTAAGGACAAAAACAGGGTCATTGACATCAATACATCGCGCCCTCGCATTCCTGTCATGGTAGTCACTTTGTGACTGACGCCTGCTCTCAACGATTTCTTTCATAGTAGGGTGTATACTAGATAACCTGGTTTTGAGCATCCTTTTCATTTGCAGCTCTGCGGGTGGAACCCCTGTGAGTGAGTGTGGTCGGGATCTATTGGCCAACAGGAGGCATGATAAGCGGCTTTGTAGGGAATCCCCTTGGATTCTGAGCATCCCCTGTTTGATTATCTGCACTGCTCATTCCGCCTGGCCGTTTGAGGCCGGCTTAAACGGTGCCGTTCTGACATGATTGATTCCATTGCCTGCCATGAAGTCCTGGAATTCAGTGCTTGTGAAGCATGGGCCATTGTCGCTGACCAAGACATCCGGTAGACCGTGGGCGGCGAACGTTGCCTGCAGACTTTTTACCGTGGCAGAGGATGTGCTTGAATTTAAAATGGCACACTCAATCCATTTGGAGTAGACGTCTACTACCATAAAAACATTTTTCCCATGAAAGGACCTGCGTAGTCCACATGGATGCGTGACCATGGCTTGGCGGGCCAGGACCAGGGGCTAAGCGGGGTTTCCCTGGGTGCGTTGCCCAGCTGAGCAGACGTGTTGCACCTGCGAACACAAAGTTCCAGGTCTGCATCTATCCCTGGCCACCAAACGTGTGAGCTAACAATTGTCTTCATCATGACAATGCCCGGATGCTCATTGTGAAGTTCTCTGATAAACACCTCTCTGCCCATCTGGGGCATGACTACTCGGTTTCCCCACAGTAGGCAATCGGCCTGAATCGAGAGTTCATCCTTGCGCCTATGAAACGGTTTAAATTCCTCAGGGCATGCCCCGTACGTGGCTGCCCAGTCCCCATTCAGGACACATTTCTTAAGTAAAGACAGTAGCGAGTCTTTATTTGTCGAGACTTTAATCTGACGGGCTGTCACAGGTGAGCCTTCGCTTTCGAAAGCTTCAACAGCCATGACCATCTCAGCATCATGCTCAGCTGCCCCCTCAGTGGTGGCTAGTGGTAGCCTGCTGAGTGCATCGGCGCAGTTTTCAGTGCCCGGTCTGTGCCGAATTGTGTAGTCATAGGCGGCTAACGTAAGTGCCCACCTCTGTATGCGGGCCGATGCATTCGCATTTATGGCCTTGTTGTCGGCGTTAGGGGTTTGTGATCTGTCTCCAGCTCAAATTTCCTGCCAAACAGGTACTGGTGCATTTTTTTTACTGCATATACACATGCGAGCGCTTTCTTTTCTACCATCCCGTAGCCCCTTTCTGCCTGGGACAGACTTCTGGAGGCATAAGCTACCGGCTGTAACTAATCATTGGCATTCACATGCTTCAGCACACACCCGATCCCATAGGACGACATATCGCACTTTAACACAAGTTTCTTACACGGGTCATATAACGTTAACATTTTGTTGGAGCATAACAAATTGCGTGCTCTATCAAAAGCCCTTTCCTGGCTGTCCCCCCAGACTCAATCGCGACCTTTGCGTAGGAGCACGTGTAGCGGCTCTAACAGCGTGCTCAATTTGGGAAGAAAGTTACCAAAATAGTTCAGGAGCCCCACGAACGAACGCAGCTCCGTCATGTTGCGGGATCTGGATGCTCTCTGGATCGCTTCCATTTTGGACGCATTAGGTCTGATCCCGTCTGCTGCTACTCTCCTCCCCAGGAATTCTACCTCTGAAGCTAAGAAGACGCAATTCGCCTTTTTCAGTCGCAGCCCTACCCGGTCCAGTCTGCGTAGCACCTCCTCCAGGTTGTGGAGGTGTTCTTCAGTATCACGACCCATGATGAGGATGCCGTCTTGAAAAACCATCGTCCTTGGAATCGACTTGATGAGGCTTTCCATATTTCGCTGAAAGATCACGGTGGCCGAATGAATCCCGAACGGACATCTGTTCTACTCAAACAACCCCTTGTGTGTCGTGATGGTGGTCAGCTTCTTCAACTCACTCGCCAGCTCCTGAGTCAGGTCCAATTTTGAAAAAAGTTTGCCATTGGACAGCGTCGCAAAGAGATCCTCCGCTCTTGGTAGCGGGTACTAGTTTTGGAGTGACACCCGATTGATGGTGGCCTTGTAATCGCCACATATCCTGACCGACACATCCGCCTTGAGCACCGGCACAATCGAGCTCGCCCAGTCACTGAATTCGACTGGCGAGATGATGCCTTCCCTCATCAGGCGGTCCAATTCGCATTCTATCTTTTCCCGCATCACGTACGTTACCGCTCTGGCCTTGTGGTGTACTGGCCTGGCGTCCAGGTTTATGTGAATCACTACCTTGGCCCCCATGAAAGTGCCGATGCCGAGTTGAAATAATGAGTCAAATTTGTCCAGGACCTGTGAGCATGATACTCGCTCCACAGAAGAAATTGCATTGACATCGCCCCATTTCCAGTTCATGACAACAAGCCAACTCCTCCCCAGTAGTGCGGGACCATCCCCCGGGACAATCCAGAGTGGCAACCTGTTCTCCGAATCTTTGTGGGTCACGACTACCGTGGCACTGCCTAGCACCGGAATGATCTCCTTTGTATATGTCCGTAGCTGTGCATCAATCGGCAATAATTTTGGCCTCCTGGCCTTGGACACCCACAACCTTTTGAACTGTTTGCTACTCATCAGGGACTGGCTGGCCCCCGTGTCTAGCTCCATTAATACTGGGATGCCATTGAGGAGCAATTTCATCATTATCGGTGGCGTGCTGGTATATGAACTGTATATGTGCTCCACATGAACTTGCTGAACTTCAGCTTGCAGCGATTTCCCCCAGTATTCATTTGGCCTCGTAGGGCTTACATCGGGCCCATCCTCCTCGTACATCAACCTGGCTGCAGGCTTCCTGCACATATGCGCCAAGTGACCGCTGACGTTGCAATTTCTGCAGGTATATTGCTGATACCTGCAAGCTCTGGCTGGGTTTTTGCCTCCACACCTTCAGCATGAGCTGGAGGCCCCATTGTTGGAAACAAAAGGTCCATTACCAGTCGATCGTCTCTGACTCTCTCTGTGACTGTCCTTAAGCGCACCATTAACAGGTGTTGATGGCCCCCATTACTGTCCGCATTGTTCATTGCGATGGCATGAATCGCTGTTCAGCTAGCCATTGTCTCTGTTGAATTCCCCCTTTGGGTTCGACTACATGCTGGGACATGTCCGATTGCCCTTGTCTGCCTGGAGAACTGTGTGCCGCGTTAACAATGTTGACTCCCTGGTCGTTTGCCGCATTTGAGCCAAGATTTTTGTCATACATCATTCTGGTCTCTTCCTCCCCTGAGATAAATGTCTAGGCTATCAGAGACGCCACTTCCAAGGTCAAGTCTTTGGTCTCAATCAGTTTCCTGAAAACCCCAGCGTGCCTGATGCCCTCAATAAAAAAGTCTCGCATCATCTCCACTCTGCATGCATCTGGGAACTTACATAGGCTCGCCAGTTGCTGGAGATCTGCCACGAAGTCAGGAACGCTTTGCCCTTCCAGCCGCCGGTGTGTGTAAAACCGGTGTCTCGTCATGTGCATGGTGCTCGCCGGTTTAAGGTTTTCCATGGTCAACTTACTGAGCTCTTCAAACGTCTTGTCTTCCGGCTTCTCTGGCGCTAGAAGGTCCTTCATCAGGGAGTAGGTTCTGGATCCACAAACCGTCAGGAGATGAGCCCTGTGTTTGTCGGCCGAATCCTGTCCTAACCATTCCTTAGTGACAAAACTTTGCTGTAGTCTCTCAATAAAGTCGTCCCAATCATCACCAACACAGTACCCCTCTTCTATGCTGCTAGTGGTCATGCTCGCGTGGTTTAAATCCCAGTTTCTCATCGCCAATGGTATGTCCTTACTATACAGTATAAATGCACATGAGGCCCATACTTAAGAGAAGGTCACTCTGTGACCAGTTACCTTTATTACCAAGACCTCAAGTGATGAAGGTGGGTGGAGTTTCCCCTTTCATACCTGAAAGTCCAGGTTAGGAGTGTCTCCCACAAGTTCGCCCCTTGTGGTTAATGTTCTCAAGGTGTACAACTTAGATCAGCTTATACATGGGTTACGATGACAGTTGAATACATGACAAGCATGGTGCTGCTCGACTTACATTTGCACCCCTCGGCGGACTCTGAGTTAAAAGACTCGGGGGCCTGTACGCTCTACCCTGGGCAAATTCACGTTCAACAGTTCTGCCTGTAAAGGCGCCATTCTATTTACAGTACATGCCGGGTTTGAGTCCTGAGAGTGAGTCATCATCTGCTTGGAGCTGCAGCTTGAGGTCATGAATGCCTGGCTGATGCTGATGGCCTTCTGCAGAGCGACGGTGGTTTCGGCAAACAGAAGCCTGTGAAGAAGGGCCTCATGACAGATGTCAATTATGAAGACGTCCCACAATGCATCGACGAGGGATGGGCCAAATTCACACGGTCCTGCCAGCATCCTGAGGTCAGCAGCGTTCTTTGCGATTTCCTGACCCTCGGGGCAGCGGTGCATATAAAATCGATACCTGGCCGTGAAGATACTCTCCTTTGGTTTGAGTTGGTCCCGAATTAGCACTGTCAGCTCTTCGTATGACTTGGTCGTTGTTTTCTCTGGTGCAAGCAAGCACCTGAGGAGGCCGTAGACTGCGGGCCCACAACTGGTCAACAGGATAGCTCTGCGCTTATCTGCCAGCGTGACCGGATCATCGCCTACCAGGTCGTTTGTTACAAAATATTGGTCAAGCCGCTCCGTAAAGGCTTCCCAATCTTCACCCTCTGAGAACTTTTCTAATGCACCAATGTTAGTCATTTTTGTGTAAAAGTTCGTAATCTCGTTGCCAGTTGTTATGTCTTTAATACTCTTATGAATGACTCCACGAGGTCTAGTATTGTACTTGAGCTGTTGTGACCTTAGTTCCATTTATTGTAACTCCAGAGTGAGGTACAAGCATGGTGGGCAGCCTTTTATACTGGGCCCTGCACACTTATGCAGGTGATCCTCAGGTCTCCCACCGCAGTGCCCTCTGGTGGCACACCTTATGTGACTATACAGTTAGTATACATGGTCTAAATACATGACAGCCCCCATACTTAAAGTTAAACTTTTAAAGAAGGTCAAAATGGCAGGAAAGCAGGCAGCACAGGTTCGCAGTTCTCTCTCTCTCTCTCTCTCTCTCCCCACCGCCCCCCAAGGTATGTATGGATGGATCACACCCAAAGGTCTTTTGTCCTCTCCTCTCTCCCTCCCTCCCCTTGAGTCTTGTGACCTCTCATTCCCTCCTCCTACCCCCTTGAGTCATGACCTCGCTCTCCTCTCTCCTCCCCCTTTGAGTCTTGTGACCTCTCTCCCTCACCCCCCCATCCCCCAGCCTCTCCATTGAATTGTATCCTCTCCCTCTCTGTGGCCCCCGATGCTTGCCAGCTCCCTTCCTCCCTCCCTCCCCCCTGCCCCCCCCCCCCCCAACCGGGCCTCTCCTTTGATTTGCTTGCAGCCTCTCCATTGAATTCCGATGCAAGCCAGTTCAATTGCTCCCGCCCCTAGCCCAGGCCAAGTGGCCTCCCACACTGGCCCGCCCGCCCCTAGCCCAGGCCGAGTGGCCTCCCACACCGGCCGGCCCGCTGCCTTCCCAGGCCGAGTTTGAAGATGAAGGTAGGACTTAAATTTTTTATTTCTTATTGAATTGTTCGTACTTTTTGTTTGCAAGCATTGCTAAGGGTAAGGCTTGGTTGGTTTAGGTGCAGGTCTTCTCCGCTTCCCGCCCGTATCCCAGCTGAATGGCCTCCAATGTACCTACCTGCACCGATTTCTTTATCTCTCCGCAAGGATTTTCTGAAGTGGCACATACGCTGGCCTAAATAGAAATGGAGTAACTATTAGCTGGCCAAAGTTGCCTAAATCGGCAGAACTGGCATAGGTGGCTGGTAACGCCCCCTTTTGAGGAAAAAAAACGAACGTAAATAAATTGTAACTAACTCAGTTACGCTGGTGCAAATTGATTGGGGAAAATGGGGATTTTTAAGTTACGCCAGAAAAAACAAGTTACTCCAAAAAAAACGGAGCAACTCCTGGCCAAATTGAGCCCTTTGTTCTTTTTTTGAATGAAAAGGTTGAACCAAGAAGCAGACTTCCAGAATGCACCAGTGTAACTATGCATGGCTGGACAGCTTCTCAAATCCACCATTTTCACAGTGCCTGTCACTTTGATGGACTAAAAGTCCTAGAATGAAGCATTAACTTGCTACTTTCTACTGAGGACATAGAGGGCAGGGCTTAGAGATAGAAAGTTGCAGTACACTTGGTGAATGGTTTACACTCCCCAGATCAGAATGTGGCCTGGCTAAACACCACAACTATGCTCCAGACCTCAGAGTAATGCCAGGGAGATCAGCTGGCATAATATATATATAGAGCTTGTCCTTAGAGCTTGAGCACAGCACTTGGGGACAGAGCTGGGTGAATCACAATCGGAGTGGATTGCAAGCAGAGTGGAAGAATTTGGCGATAGTAGGAATTTGATGGAGAGGAGGAAGGCGGTTTCTCATGTCCAATTCAAAAGGTGGAGAGGAGCCACAGAACCCGAGGACTCGTAAGTTAAGTATCTAGATATCTAATATTTAGGTTCTTTGGGGAAGAAGTTCGGTCATGCCTCTGTTGCGGCATTGTCCCGGGCAGGGCAGTAAATTTTGTGCCAGCAAATGATTTTCATCTGCTGCCGCAAAATTCATCGGTTGAGCCCAGAGTTTGGAGTGGAGAGCTAAGGGAAGCATTGCACACCTCTTTTAGGGCATTTAGTAAGTGAGCAAGTGAAAATCCCGAGCTAAACAGCCAACCTCGGAGCTCCCTAAGAGAGGTCTCGGGAGGGGGGTGGGGGGAAAACTGAAAAAACCCACCAAAACATTCCCACTAAATAACTCACATCACCACCACATAAATCGCAAAAGAAAACAAATGAATCACACTGACCTCAGGTCGACATTACTTACCTCACTGCGGCTGCTACAGCTCGGAACGCCAGCTTCCACAGGCGGTCCCAGCAGGGCGCTCTACAGAGTGCTACGGGTTGGGCACCAGCCAAAAATTGAGCCAGTGTCACAACCAAGGATGTCAGCTACAGGACATTCTGAGGGGAGAGGGTGAACAGCCAGAGGTCATGGTCCATATCAGTACCAATGATACAGTTAGAAAGAGAAATGAGGTCCTGCAGACAGATTGTAGGGAGCTAGGAAAGAGATTGATAAGCAGGACCTCAAAGGTAGTAATCTCTGGATTATTCCTGGTGCCACACGCTAGTGAGTATAGAAATAGGAGGATAGAGCAGATGAATGTGTGTCTGGAGGGAGGGCTTTAGATTTCTGAGACTTTGGTGTTCTCGGGGAGGTGGGAACTGTACAAGCCGGACGGGTTGCACCTCAACAAGGCCGGGACCAATATCCTCGTGGGGAGGGTTGCTCGTGCTGTTGGGAGGGTTCAAACTAGCTTGGCAGGGGGATGGGAAACTGAGTGTAGATTCAGAAGGGAGTAAAGCAAAGCTGCAAATGGAAGGCAGCAAATGAGTAAATGAGTTGGGAAGGCAGAGGAAGCAAAGGCTGTAAAATAGACAATAAAGTGGATTGGCAGTGCTTAATGGTATATAGTTCAATACAAGGAGTCTAGTGAACAAGGCAGATGAGCTGTGGGCACAGACAGACATGTGGGAGTATAATATTATAGCTATTACTGAGACATGGCTGAAAGAAGAACAGAAATGGCAGCTCAACATTCCTGGCTACAGAGTTTTCAGATGAGATAGAAAGAGGGATAAAAAAAAGGGGGGTCGCAATATTGGTTGAAGAAACAATTACAACTGTGAGGGGGGATGATATGTTAGAAGGATCATCAAATAAGAATATTAAAACATAATAATTAGGAGCAGGAGTAGGCCATTCGGCCCCTCAAGTCATTCAATGCTCCACTTTCCTGCACTATTCCCATATCCCTTGATTCCTTTAATATCCAAAAATCTATCAATCTCCGTCTTGAATATACTCAAAGACTGATTCTCCACAGCCTTCCGAGGTAGAGAATTCCAGAGATTCACCACCCTCTGAGTAAAGAAGTTTCTCCTCATCTCAGTCCTAAATGGCCGACCCCTTATTCTGAGACTGTGACCCCTGGTTCCAGACTCCTCAGCCAGGGGAAAGATCCTCCCTGTATCTACTCTGACATGTCCTGCAAGAATTCTGTGTGTTTTAATGAGATCACCTCTCATTCTTCTAAATTCTAGAGAATATAGATCTAGTCTACTCAATTTCTCCTCATAAGATAATCCCCCATCCCAGGAATCAGTCTGGTGAACCTTCGTTGCACTCTTACAATGGCAAGTATATCCTTCCTAAGTGAGGAGACTAAACTGTACATAATACTCCAGGTGCGGTCTCACCAGGGCCCTATATAATTGCAATAAGACGTCTTTACTCTTATACTCAAATCCTCTTGTAATAAAGGCCAACATACTGTTGTGTATGGAGAAAGAGTCAGACTGAACACTGTGAGCTCAAAGTAAAGTGTGACCGTAGTCTTTTATTGCAGGTCTCCAGAGTGCCTCTCCAATGTGTGAAGCCTCCTTAAATACCTGTGCTCCCAAGGGATTATGGGATCCCTTGGGACTCCATGGGATGAGCCCTCTGGTGGCTGTACAGAGTAAATACAAGTTTACATATATAACACATGCCATTTGCTTTCTTAAATGAGGACATGTGGCTTGAACTGAAGAACAAAAAAGGAGCAATCACACTGCTGCAGCCCCCCACCCCTCCCAAAATAGCCGGAGGGAGATAGAAGAGCAAATATGTAAGCACAATTCTCAGAAGTGCAAAAACAATAATGAAGTAATAGTAGAGGATTTCAACTACCCTAATATTAACTGGGATAGAATCCGTGTAAAAAGTATAGAGGGTGCAGAATTCTTAAAATGCATTCAGGAAACTTTTTTAGCCAAGCACATAGCAAGCCCAACAAGAGATAGGGCGGTTCTGGACTTAATTTTAGGGAATGAAGCTGGGTAGGTGGAAGGGGCATCAAAGGGAGACCATTTTTGTGGCAGTGATTATAATTCAGTTAGATTTAGCATAGTTATGGAAAAGGATAAAGTTAGACCAGGAGTAAAAGTTCTCAATTGGGGAAATGCCAATTTTACTAAGCTGATTTAGCAAAAGTGGACTGGAAACAGCTACTTGAAGGCGAATCAATGTCAGAGCAGTGGGACGCATTCAAGGAGGAGTTAGTATTGGTTCAGAGCAAATATGTTCCCACAAAGAACAAGGGTGGGACTCCCAAATCTCAAGCTCTCTGGATGTCAAAGAGCATACAGAGTAGGATAAAGAAACAAAGACTTGGATTTATATAGCACCTTTCATGACTACCGGATGTCTCAAAGTGCTTTACAGCCAATGAAGTACTTTTGGAATGTAGTCACTGTTGTATTGTAGGAAACGCAACAACCAATTTGCACACAAGCAAGCACCCACAAACAGCAACGTGATCATGACCAGATAATCTGTTTTTTTGTTATGTTGATTGAGGGATAAATTTTGGCCAGGACACCGGGGATAACTCCCCTGCTCTTCTTCGAAATAGTGCCATGGGATCTTTAACGTCTACTTGATAGAGCTTTTTTGATAAGGCAAAAAAGAGAAGCTTATAAGAACACAAGAACATACGAAATAGGAGCATGTGTAGGCCATACGGCTCCTCGAGCCTGCTCCGCTATTCAATATGATCATTGCTGATCATCGACCTCAACTCCACATTCCCGCCCGATCTCCATATGGCTTACTTCTTCCAGACTCCAAAAACCTATCTATTTCAGTCTTGAATATATTCAAAGATTCAGCAGCCACAGCCTTCTGGGGCAGAGAATTCTAACGATTCACAATTCTCTGAGTGGAGAAATTTGTCCTCATCTCTGTCTTAAATTGCTGATCCCTTATCCTGAGACTGTGCCCTCGAGTTCTAGACACTCCTGCCAAGGGAAACAGCCTCTCAGCATCTACTCTGTCAATCCACTTCAGAACTTGTATGTTTCAATGAGATCACCTCTCATTCTTCTAAACTCCAGAGAGTAAGGGCTCAAAATTGGTCCCCTCGTTTTTTCGGCACAATCACCAGAGATGCGCCGACTTTGTGGGCTGAAAACGGCACCTAAAAATTCTCCCCCGATTCTGGCCACAGTGTTGCCTCTCCCAGGGCTTGGCACGGCGTGGCCAGTTGATTGGGAGGCGGAGCTAGGGCCCTGCACCAGAAACAGTGCTGGCAGCTCTGCACATGCGCGTTGGAGTGTGCGCGCATGCGCAGCAGCTCCTGACCCCAGCCTCTGCCTGCTGCAGCGTGGCCCCTATCCCGAGCCGTGGCCTGCCACACAGGCTGGCCTGCTGCCTTCCTGGGCTAGAAAGCTACAACAAGCAGGTTGGTGCGGGGCCCAAGCCGGAGCGGCGGGGATGGGGGGCGGGGGGAGTTTTGATCCGGGGGAGGGAGGGGAGTTTTGATCCGGAGTGGGGGGGGAGTTTTGATCCTGGGATGGGGGGAGTTTTAATCCCAGGGTGGGGGGAGTTTTGATCCCAGGGGGGAGTTTTGATCCGGGGGTGGGGGGGGGGCGGTTTGCTCCCTGGGTGGGGAGTTTTGATCCCCGAGGGTGTGATAACTGTGTAGCCAGGAATTTTAATGAGTTTACTCAAGACTTTCCTTAACCCTGTTGATGAAAATACTTTCTGAACCAAGTTAATAGAAAATACTTTCAAATACATCATAATCAATTCTTGAACATTAGATTTGGTGGAATAATTTTACTTGAATTTTCAAAATATTTAAAAGCATAAAACAAACAGTAAATTTCCTGGCTCTATGGTATAAAATATTTCTATGATGGTAAGTGAGCTTAGGCGGCTGGGACAACATAAGAACATAAGAATTACGAGCAGGAGGTACTTCTATTTTTTATTTGGATATTTTGAAAAAATTATGTAAATACGTTTTGTCTCTTTACTTCTTTTATTTTTGTAGTTTAAACTTCCATGAATGCTTCTGTTGTATGGTAAATTAACTTTGCGAAGTTTTTCATATAATGTCCTGTATAGCTGTTTGATCCTATTCACATTCTTTAGTCAAGTCATTAAGTTCTGCTGGCCTTCGATGTACCTACCTGCGCTGATTTCTTAGCTCTCCGCAAGGGTTTTTTGTGTGGCCACAGTTAGTTTGGAGTAACTATTAGCTGTCCTAAGTGGCCTAAATGGCCAAAATGGGCATAGGTGGCTGGTAATGCCCCCTTTTGAAAAAAATCCAAAATAACTCATTTACACTGGTGCAAATTGTATGTGCAAAATGGAGATTTTTAAGATACACCAGAAAAATCAAGTTGCTCCAAAACAAAACAGAGCAACTCCTGGGCAATTTTGAGCCTAAAAAGCCTACACAATCTCTCATCATAAGACAGCCCTCTCATCCCAGGAATCAATCTAGTGAACCTTTGCTGCACCGCCTCCAAGGCAAGTATATCCTTCCTTAGATAAGGAGACCATAACTGTGCACAATACTCCAGGTGTGATTCTCACCAAGGCCCTGTACAATTGTAGCAAGACTTTTTTACTCTTATACTTCAACCCCCTTACAATAAAGGACAACATGCCATTTGCCTTCCTTATTGCTTGCTGTACCTGCATACTCGCTTTCTGTGTTTCATGCACAAGGACACCCAAATCTCACTGAACACCAACATTTAAAAATTTCTCACCATTTAAAAAATATTTTGTTTTTCTATTCTTCCTACCAAAGTGAATAACTTCACATTTCTCTACATTATACTCCATCTGCCACCTTACTGCCCACTCAATTAGTCTATCTATATCCCTTTGCAGACGCTTTGTGTTCTCCTCACAGCTTACTGTCCCACCTAGCTTTATATCATTAGCAAACTTGGCTACATTACACTCGGTCCTGTCATCTAGGTCATTAATTTAGATTGTAAATAGCTGAGGCCCCACCACTGATCCTTGCGGTACCCCACTAGTTATAGCCTGCCAACCTGAAAAATACCCGTTTATCCCTACTCTGTTTTCTGTCCATTAACCAATCTTCTATCCATGCTAATACATTACCTCCAATCCCATGATCCCTTATCTTGTGCAATAACCTTTTATGTGGCACTTATCGAATGCCTTTTGGAAATCCAAATATACTATATCCACTGGTTTCCCTTTATCTACCCAGCTAATTATATCCTCAAAAAACTCTGATAAATTCATCAAACACGATTTCTCTTTCATAAATCCATGTTGATTCTGCCTAATCATGTTATGATTTTCTAAGTGCTCTGATACCTGACACTTCCTTAACAATGGATTCCAGCATTTTCCCGAGGACTGATGTCAGGCTAACTGGCCTGTAGTTTCTTGTTTTCGCCCTCCCCCCTTTCTTGAAGTGTTACATTTGCTACCTTTTAATCCTCCATCTGCCACCTTACTGCCCATTCACTTAGTCTATCTATATCCCTTTGCAGATGCTTTGTGTTCTCCTCACAGCTTACTGTCCCACCTAGCTTTGTATCATTAGCTAGAATCTTGGAAATTTTGAAAGATCAAAACCAGTGCATCCATTATCTCTGCATCCACCTCTTTTAGAACCCGACAACATAGTCGTCAGGTCCTGCGGACTTGTCGGCTTTTAGTCCCATTAATTTCTCTAGTGCTTTTTCTCTACTTATATTAATTACATTAAGTTCCTCATCCACATTAGACCATTGGTTCCCCAGCATTTTAGGTAAGCTTTTTGCATCTTCTACTGTGACGACAGATACAAAATATTTGTTTAACATTTCTGCCTTTCCTTATTCCCCATAATAATTTCTCCTGCCTCAGCCTCTAAGGGACCACTGTTTACTTCAGCTGCTTTCTTCATAGAAACATGGAAATAGGTGCAGGAGTAGGCCATTTGGCCCTTCGAGCCTGCACCGCCATTCAATATGATCATGGCAGATCATTCAACCTCAGTACCCCATCCTAGCCTTCTCTCCATACCGCTTGATCCTTTAGCCATAAGGGCCACATCTAACTTCCGTTTGAATATGTCCAACGAACTGGACTCAACAACTTTCTGTGGTAGAGAATTCCACAGGTTCACAACTCTCTGGGTGAGAAAGTTTCTCCTCATCTCAGTCCTATATGGCTTACCCCTTATCCTTAGACTGTGTCCCCTGGTTCTGGACTTCCCCAACATCAGGAACATTCTTCCTGCATCTAACCTGTCCAGTCCCGTCAGAATTTTATACGTTTCTATGAGATCCCCTCTCATTCTTCTAAATTCCAGTGAGTATAAGCCTAGCTGATGCAGTCTTTCCTCATATGTCAGTCCCGCCATCCCGGGAATCAGTCTGGTGAACTTTGGCTGCACTCCCTCAATAGCAAGCACATCCTTCCTCAGGTTAGGAGACCAAAACTGCACACAATACTCAAGGTGTGGACTCACCAATTGCAGTAAGACCTCCCTGCTCCTATACTTAAATCCCCTAGCTATGAAGGCCAGCATGCCATTTGCTTTCTTTACTGCTTGCTGTACCTGCATGCCTACCTTCAATGACTGATGTACACCCAGGTCTCGTTGCACCTCCCCTTTTACTAATCTGTCACCATTCAGATAATAATCTGCCTGTTTTTGCCACCAAAGTGAATAACCTCACATTTATCCACATTATACTGCATCTGCCATGTATTTGCCCATTTGTCTAACCTGTCCAAGTCCGCCTGCAGCCTCTTAGCATCCTCCTCGTAGCTTGCACTGCCACCCAGCTTAGTGTCATCTGCAAACTTGGAGATATTACATTCAATTCCTTCGTCTAAATCATTAATGCATATTGTAAATAGCTGGGGTCCCAGCACTGAACCCTGCGCCACCCCACTAGTCACTACCTGCCATTCTGAAAAGGACCCATTTATTCCCACTCTTTGCTTCCTGTCTGCCAACCATTTCTCTAGCCACTTCAATACATTACCTCCAATACAATGTGCCTTAATTTTGCACACTAATCTCTTGTGTGGGACCTTGTCAAAAGCCTTTTGAAAGTCCAAATACACCACATCTACTGGTTCTCCCTTATCCACTCTATTAGTTATATCCTCAAAAAACTCTAGAAGATTTGTCAAGCATGATTTCTCTTTCATAAATCCATGCTGACTTGGACTGATCCTGTCACTGCTTTCCTTTCCCCACCAACGTCAGGCTAACGGGTCTATAATTCCCTGTTTTCTCTCTCTCCTTTTTTAAAAAGTGGGGTTACATTAACTACCCTCCAATCCATAGGAACTGATCCAGAGTCCATGGAATGTTGGAAAATGACCACCAATGCATTCACTATTTCTAGAGCCACTTCCTTAAGTACTCTGGGATGCAGACTATTAGGCCCTGGGGACTTATCGGCCTTCAGTCCCTTCAATTTCCTCAACACCATTTCCTGACTAATAAGGATTTCCCTCAGTTCCCCCTTCTCGCTAGACCCTTGGTCCCCTAGTATTTTCGGGAGGTTATTCGTGTCTTCCTTAGTGAAGACAGAACCAAAGTATTTGTTCAATTGGTCTGCCATTTCCTTGTTCCCCATTATGAATTCACCTTGATTCTGACTGCATGGAACGTATATTAGTTTTCACTCATCTTTTTCTCTTCACATATCTATAGAAGTTTTTGCAGTCAGTTTTTATGTTCCCTACAAGCTTACTCTCATACTCTATTTTCCCCCTTCTAATTAAACCCTTAGTCCTCCTCTGCTGAATTCTAAATTTCTCCCAGTCCTCAGGTTTGCTGCTTTTTCTGGCCACTTTATATGCCTCTTCCTTCGATTTAACACTTTCCTTAATTTCCCTTGTTAGCCACGGTTGAGCCACCTTCCCTTTTTTATTTTTTACACCACACAGGAATGTACAATTGTTGTAGTTCATCCATGTGATTGTTAAATGTCTGCCATTGCCTATCCACCGTCAACTCTTTAAGTACCATTCTCCAGTCTATTCTAGCCAATTCAGGCCTCAGACCGTCGAAGTTACCTTTCTTTAAGTTCAAAACCCTAGTCTCTGAATTAACTGTGTCACTCTCCATCTTAATGAAGAATTCTACCATATTATGGTCACTATTCCCCAAGGGGCCTCGCACGACCAGATTGCTAATTAATACTCTCTCGTTACACAAGACCCAGTCTAAGATGGCCTGCTCTCTAGTTGGTTCCTCAACATATTGGTCTCAAAAACCATCCCTTATACACCCCAGGAACTGCTCCTCCACCGTTTGGTTAGCCCAGTCAATATGTAGATTAAAGTCATCCCTGATAACTGCTGTACCCTTATTGCACGCGTCCCGAATTTCCTGTTTGATGTCGTCCCCAACCTCCCTACTGCTGTTTGGTGGTCTGTACACAACTCCCACTAACATTTTCTGCCCTTTGGTGTTTCGCAGCTCTACCCATATAGATTCCGCATCATCCACACTAATGTCCTTCCTTACTATTGCATTAATCTCCTCTTTAAGCAGTAACGCTACCCCATCTCCTTTTCCCTCCTGTCTATCCTTCCTGAGTATTGAAAACCCCTGGATGTTGAGTTCCCAGCCTTGGTTACCCTGGAACCATGTCTCCGTAATCCTAATTACAACATATCCGTTAACAGCTAGCTGCGCAGTTAATTCATCTACCTTATTGCGAATGCTCCTCGAATGCCCCAACAGCACTAGCAAACACTCTGCCTAGGACATTGGTTCCAGTCCTGCCCAGGTGCAGGCCATCCAATTTGTACTGGTCCCACCTCCCCCAGAACCAGTTCCAATGTCCCAGGATTTCGAATCCCTCCCCCTTGCACCATTCCTCAAGCCACGTATTCATCTAAGCTATCCTGCGATTCCTGCTCTGACTAGCACGTGGCACTGGTAGCAATTCTGAGATTACTACCTTTGAGGTCCTACTTTTTAATTTAACTCCTAGCTCCCTAAATTCAACTTGTAGGACCTCATCCCATTTTTTCCCTATATCGTTGGTACCTTTATGCACCACGACAACTGTCTGTTCACCCTCCCCCTCCAAAGTGCGCTGCAGCCGCTCTGAGACATCCTTGATCCTTGCACCAGGGAGGCAACATACCATCTTGGAGTCTCGTTTGTGGCCACAGAAACGCCTATCTATTCCCCTTACAATAGAATCCCCTATCACTATAGCTCTCCCACTCTTTTTCCTGCCCTCCTGTGCAGCAAAGCCAGCCCTGGTGCCATGGACTTGGCTGCTGCTGCCTTCCCCTGATAAGCCACCTCCCTCAACAGTACCCAAAATGATGTATTTGTTTTGGAGGGAGGTGACCGCAGGGGACCCCTGCACTGCCTGCCTTCTCTTGCTCTTCCTGATGGTCACCCATTCCCTATCTGGCTGTGCAACCTTTACCTGCGGTGTGATCAACTCACTAAACGTGCTATTCACGACATCCTCAGCATCGCGGATGCCCCAGAATGAATCCATCCGCAGCTCCAGTGCTGCAATGTGGTCTGTCAAGAGCTGCAGCTGGATACACTTCCCGCACATGTAGTAGTCAGGATTTCCCACATAGCACAGGAGGACAATGATGGGTCTGGGCTCTCCTGCCATGACTTAACCCTTAGATTAACTTAATTTGTAACAATGCCAAAGGTTTCTTACTGCTAAGAAAAATAAAAGATCAAATACTCGCCAACCAGCCAATCACTTACCCACATGGCTGTGACATCCCAAGATGTGACATACCTTCTGCCCCTGCCCCTGCACCAGCTAGCCTCCTCCGACTCTCGAGTCTTTATAGGCCGCTCAACTGCCTGAACTCCCACTCCTGTGGCAGCCTCCTCCGACTCTCGGGCCTTTATAGGCTGCTCGACTGCCCGAACTCCCGCTCTTTTTACATACTTGTAGAAGCTCTTACAATCTGTTTTTATATTTCTTGCTAGTTTTCTCTCATGGTCTATTTTGAACCTTTTTATATATTTTTTGGTCATCCTTTGCTGGTTTATGAAACTTTCCCAGTCCTCAGGCTTACTGCTGTTCTTTGCACCATTATCTTCTTTCTCTTCTTGGTCAGTCCCCTGGAGTCAAGGATGCCTTGCTTCTACATTTAAATGAGTTCTAAGGTGACTGATAAGACCAATGCTGGATCTACAGTCTCCGTCACAGGAGGGGCAGACGGTGGTTGGTGGGACGGGTGGATGCTTGATATGTCATATGTCCTTCTGCTTTTTGTGCTTGGCTTCTGCGTGCTCCCGGTGAAGAGACACAGTGTTTGATGCCTTCTTGGATGCTCCTCCTCCACTTTGAGCGGTCTTGGGCCAAAGATTCCCAAGAGTCGGGAATGTTGCATTTTTTCAAGGAGGCTATGAGGGTGTCCTTGAAGCGTTTTCTCTGCCCTCCTGGGGCTCACCTGCTGTGACGTAGCTCGGAGTGGAGTGCTTGTTTTGGGTGTCTAGCATCGGGCAAGCGGATAATGTGGCCCGCCTACCAGAGCTGGTCAAGCTTGGTCAATGCCTCAATGCTGGAGATGTTGCCTGAGAGAGAACACTGATGTTGGTGCACCTATCCTGCCAATGAATTTGCACAATTTTGTGCAGGCAGCGTTAGTGGCACTTCTCCAGTGCTTTGAGGTGCCTCTGTACATAGTCCATGTCTCTGAAGCATATAGGAGGGCGGGTATCACTACTGCTCTGTAGACCATGAGCTTGGTGCCGGGTTTGAGATCCTGATCTTCGAAAACTCTTTTCCGAAGGCAGTGTTGGACTTCGTCATCGATGTCTGCCCTTGCTGATAGTAGGCTCCCAAAGTATGAGAAGTGGTTCACATTTTCCAAGGTCTCATCGTGGATCTTGATAACCAGGGAGCAGTACTGTGTGGTGGGGGCAGGTTGGTAGAGAACTTTTGTCTTACTGATGTTTAATGTGAGGCCCAGACTCTCGTACGTTTCAGTGAAGGTGTCAAGGATAGTTTGGAGTTCGGACTCGAGTGTGCACAAACGCAAGTGTCATCTGCATATTGTAATTCAATGACAGAGGTTGGAACAACCTTGAATCTGGACTGGGGCATCGGAGGGTAAACAATTTGCCACTTGTCCTGTAGATTAACTCCACTCCAGCGGGGAGCTTGTTTAGGATGAGATGAAGCATTACAGCGAGGAAGTTTGAGAAACATGTTGGTACAATGACACAGCCTTCCTTGACCCCGGTCTGCACTTGTATTGGGTCTGTGGCGGATCCGTTGGTAAGAATCACGGCTTGCATGTCAGTGTGAAGCAGGCAGAGGATGGTGCCGAATTTGAGAAGGACACTCCATAATCCCTCATAGTTGACAAGAGTCGAAGGCCTTTGGGAGGTCAAAGAAAGCCCTGTACAGAGGTTGATGCTGCTCCCAACATTTTTCTTGGATTTGTCACGTGGTGAAGATCATGTCCATTGTGCTCCTTAGTGGGCTGAATCCGCATTGCGACTCTGGGAGGAGCTCTTCAGCCACTGGGAGGAGACGATTGAGGAGGATTTTTGCGATGATTTTCCCTGCGGCAGACATCAGGGAAACTCCTCTGTAGTTACCGCATCTCTGAGATCCCCTGGCATGCTCTCCTCCTTCCAGATCAGAGAAGGTCATGGATTTGCGGTGAGTACTTCTCCGCCATGCTTCAGTACTTCAGCAGGCATTCCATCTGCTCCTGAGGCCTTGTTTTCTTTTTCAGTTGTTGGATGGCCTTTTCAACCTCATGCCGGGCTAGGATTGAGCTGAGGTGGTAATGAGTAGCATGCTGTGGGATGGAGTCAAAGACACGCACGTCAAAGACAGAGTCTTGATTGAGAAGATCCTCAAAGTGCTCCTTCCAACGGACACTGACTGCCTCTCTGTCCTTGATGAACACCTCTCTATTCTTGGCCCTCAGGGGAATAGGACCTTGAGTGTTTGGGCCGTAGGTGGACTTGACTTGGCAACATTTTCTGCTTCTTCTTTCAATGTAATGCTATCCTTATCTTTGGTTAACCACGGATGGATCACTTTTCCTGTGTAGTTTTTGTTTCTCAATGGAATGTATTTTGTTGCGAATTATGAAATATTTCTTTCAAGGCACTGCTTATCTACTGTCATACCTTTTAATCTATTTTCCAATCTAGCTTAGCCAATTCACTCTTCATATCTATGTAATTGGCTTTATTTAAGTTTAAGACTCTAGTTTCAGACTTAGGCAAGTGGCTCTCAAACGTAATGTGAAATTCTATCACATTATGATCACTCTGCCCCAGAGGATCCTTTACTATGATATTGCTAATTAACCGTATCTCATTACACAATACAAGATCTAAATTAGCCTGTTCCCTGGTTGGTTCCATGATGTAATGTTCTAGGAAACTGTCCTGAATGCATTCCACGAACTCGTCCTCCAGACTACCTTTGCCAATTTGATTTGTCCAGTCTCTATGAAGATTAAAGTCCCCCACGATTATTGCATTACCTTTGTTACAAGCTCCTACTATTTCTTGATTAATATTCTGTCCACTGTTAGCGGGCCTATTCCCACCAGTGTTTTCTTCCCCTTGTTATCCCTTATCTCCACCCATATTGGTTCTACTTCCTGATCTTCCAAGTCAAGATCTTTTTTCTCTGCTGTCCTTATGTCATCCTTTTTATCAGGGCTCCCTCCTTTACTGCCTGTCTTTTCAAAACATCAAGTATCCTGGAACATTTAGTTCCCAACCTTGGTCACCTTGTGTCAGATAGCGAGAGCTAAATACTGCAGAAAGCCTAGAGGAGTATAGAAAGTGCAGGGGTGAAATTAAAAAGGAAATTAGGAATGCAAAAAGAGGACATGAAAAAATACTGGCAAGAAAATCAAGGAAAACCCAAAGATATTTTATAAATACATAAAGAGCAAGAGGATAACTAAGGAAGAAGTAGGGTCGACTAGAGACCATAAAGGTAACCTGTGTGTGGAGGCAGAAGACGTGGATATGATTCTTAATGAATTCTTTGCGTTTGTCTTCACGGAAGAGAGGAACGATGCAGACATTGTCATTAAGGAGGAGGATTGTGAAATATTAGACGAGATCAATAAAATAGTGAGAAAGGCAGTATTAAGGGGAGACTCATCAAAGTCACAAATGACATCCTTTGTAACTGTGACAAAGGCAAATGGCCCTTTCTCTTGACTTGTCTGCAGCCTTTGACACAGTTGACCAACCTATCCTTCTCCAATGCCTCTCCATCATCGTCCAGCTGGGTGGGACTGCACTTGCCTGGGTCCATTCCTATCTATCTAATTGTAGCCACAGAATCACCTGCAATGGCTTCTCTTTCCACCCCCGCATCGTTACCTCTGGTGTCCCCCAAGGATCTATCCTTGGCCCCCTCCTATTTCTCATCTACATGTTGCCTCTTGGCGACATCATCCGAAAACACAGCATCAGTTTCCACATGTACACTAATGACACCCAGCTCTATCTCAATACCACTTTTCTCGACCCCTCCACGTCTCTAAGTTTTCAGACTGCTTGTCCGACATCCAGTTCTGGATGAGCAGAAATTTTCTCCAATTGAATATTGGGAAGACTGAAGCCATAGTTTTCAGCCCCCGCCACAAACTCCATTCCCTAACCACTGACTCCATCTCTCTTCCCAACTTCTGTCTGAGGCTGAACCGGACTGTTCGCAAGCTTGGTGTCATATTTGACCCTGAAATGAGCTTTCGACCACATATCCTCAACATAACTAAGACTACCTATTTCCACCAAACATCGCCCGACTCCGCTCTTGCTTCAGCTCATCCACTGCTGAAGCCCTCATCCATGCCTTTGTTACCTCTAGACTTGGCTATCCCAATGCACTCCTTGCACATTCTACCCTACATAAACTAGAAGTAATCCAAAACTCGGCTGCCTGTGTCCTAACTCACACCAAGTCCCGCTCACCCATCACCCCTATGCTCGCTGACCTGCATTGGTCCAGTTAAGCAATGCCTCAATTTCAAAATTCTCATCTTGTTTTCAAATCTCTCCATGGCTTCGCCCCTCCCTATTTCTGTAATCTCCTCCAGCCCCAGAGATGTCTGCGCTCCTCTAATTCTGCCCTCTTGAACATCCCTGACTGTAATCGCTCAACCATTGGTGGCAGTGTCTTCTGTTGCCTAGGACCTAAGCTCTGGAATTCCCTGCCTGAACCTCTCTACCTCTCTACCTCTCTACCTCTCTTTCCTCCTTCAAGACTTTCCTTAAAACCTACCTCTTTGACCAAGCTTTTGGTCACCTGCCCTAATTTCTCCTTATGTTGCTCGGTGTGAAGCGCCTTGGGACATTTCACTACGATAAGGGTGCTATATAAATAAAAGTTGTTGTTGTTGTTAGCATCTTTGAAATATAAATCGCCAGGCCTGGATGAAATGTATCCCAGGCTGTTAAAAGAGGCAAGGGAGGAAATAGTGGAGGCTCTGACCCATCATTTTTCAATCCTCTCTGGCTACAGGCGTGGTGCCAGAGGACTGGAGGACTGCTAACATTGTACCGTTGTTTAAAAAAGGAGAAAGAGATGGAAAGAGTCAGCCTAACTTCAGCGGTGGGCAAATTATTGGAAAAATTCTGAGGGACTGTAATAATCGTCATTTAGAAAGGTACGGATTAATAAAAGATAGTCAACATGGATTTGTTAAGGGAAGTGTATGTCTGACAAACTTGATCGAATTTTTTGAGGAGGTAATTAGTAAAGTCGATGAGGGTAGCGTGTTTAATGTACTCTATATGAAATTTAGCAAGGCTTTTGTTAAGGTCCCACATGGCAGACTGGTCAGAAAAATAAAAACCCATGAGAGCCAAGGGAAAGTGTCAAGATGGATCCAAAATTGGCTCAGTGGCAGGAAGCAAAGGGTAATGGTTGCCAGGTGTTTTTGTGACTGGAAGGCTGTTTCCAAATGGGCGATATTTCTGGCGTGGGCGGTAAAAAAGGGTTTTTAGATCGTCGGCTTCTCGCCCATTCTCAAAGCACCTTGTCTCCATTTTTGAAAATGGGCGTTACCGCGAGCGATATGAAATGGGCGTTAGCGTTAACATTTTTTGACCTTCTGCCGTAAAGTGTCGCCATCCTTAGCAACGGCATGGCAACGCTCGATTCCCGTGATTCAGGAGGTCAAGGGTCATCATGACACGCACAGAAGAGGAGACAAATAGAGAGGGAGCTCAGAGGCACTGAAAGCGTGTGTGGCTGTGGTGTGTGCTTGTCTGGCTGTTGTGAGAGGTATGAGGGAAATTCACCAGCAGCAAAAAGCCAAGAACATAGTTGGCACTGAGTTTTTGTCCAACAAATAAGATATAACATGGAAGCAATGGAGGAAGCCCTGGAGCTGGTAGCCAGGAACACAGGTGGCAGAGGGCTCCCAGTGGTTCTGGAGCACGGTACTGCACCCCAAGGTGCCATACCCCCATTGCCAACCACACATGAGAGCCAGCAGCAACATCTTGCTTCTGGCTCGGAGCACGTTCCCCTCTCGGGACCGTCCTCTCCCGTATCTGTCCAAGCAGCATTTCAGCCATCAATGAAGCATCGCCTGAGGAGCTCCTTGGCCAGGCAGCTTGGAGTCAGGAGGGGAAGGGGAAGGGGTAGAGGTGGGGAGGAGAAGCGGGAAGAGGAGTTGGCGGGGGGGTGGGGGAAGGGTTGATTTGTACAGAAATACTGATGATTTCAGACTAATGTTCGGTTTAAATGTTTTTTATTTAACAAAACCTTGTAGCACATTGTCTCAGATAGCTGCACCGTTACACACTGGTGACTCCTTAACATCAAAGGGTATAATTACACTTAACTTCAATCAACTTAAACTTTAACTGTCACCAAGGTGATGCCCACCATTGATGTATGACCTGCACACCCAGCAGTGTGTCAGCCTTGTAAATACCACCAATGTTCTTTCAGGCAAAACGCTCATTTATGAGCTCCTGACATAAGGTTCTTGCAGCTATCATGCCACCACGGGCCCTTTCATGCAACCTACGGGGGTGTGGGGGGGCATGGCTTCAGCGTCAGCCTGATTGTCTGGGCCAATGTCAGCGTCCGTCTCCTCGTCCTCCTCTTCCTCTCTCTGGTGAGGTGGACCGTCAGACCCTTCTGGCAATTCTTGTCCCTTCCTGAAAGCCAAGTTGTGCAGCATGGAGCACACCACCACGAGTTGAGCTACCTGCTCAGGGTGGTATTTGAGCTCGCCTCCCGAGTGGTCCAGGCATCTAAATCGCTGCTTCAGCACTCCAATGGTTTTCTCCACGATATTGCGAGTTGCTCCATGGCTCTCATATCGCCTCTCGGCTTCAGTGTGGGTGTCACGCAGGGGGATCATCAGCCAGGTGGCAAGGCCATATCCTTTGTCACTAAGCATCCAGCATTAACCTTGTGGCTGATTGTTAAACAAGTCAGATATAGTGCTCCCATGCAGGATGTGAGCATCATGGATACTGCCTGGAAATTTAGCATTCACTGCCAGTATAATTTTCTGGTGGTCGACAACGAGTTGCACATTCAGGGAGTGGAATCCCTTGCAGTTCCTGAAAACCTCTGCATCCTGAAAAGGTGCCCGCATCGCGATGTGCATACAGTCTATTGCTCCCTGCACCTTGGGGAAGTTTTCAATTCTGGAGAATCCTCGAGTCCTCTCACTCTGTGCCTCCCTGGTCATAAGGAAGTTGATCAAGTCCCTCCTCTGTGTGAACAGGGCGTTAGTGACCTGTCTAATGCAGCAATGTGTGGCATGCTGAGAATGTCCACAAATGTTTCCAGCTGTGGCCTGAAAAGAACCCAAGGCATAGAACGACAGTGCCGAGGTGACTTTGACCTCGACGGACAGTGCAGTACTGATGGTGCTGGCAGGCTGCAGATCTGCCCTTATCAGCTGGCATACCTCAGTGATAACCTTTTTGTGGAAGTGCAGTCTCTGAAGGCAGGTGGTGTCGGGCAAGTCGAGGTAAAAATGCTTCTCCTTGTACTTGCGGGGGGTATAACGTCTGGTCCTCCTCATCTTTCTGTCATTTCTTACATTGGGCACATAATGCAGTGCAGCATTTCTTCGGCGATGTCGAGTCTGCTGCATGTAATTGGTCACCAAGAGAGGGTGAGAAAGGACAGGCCCCATTGCAGTAGCTCTCTGTTTTCCACCGATTGGTCACAAACAAGGAATGTCCCGACGAAGACACCTATTCAATTCCAATCGGTCAAAGTATGGTCAAGATGTTTGTAGAGATGTTCACATCAACTCCAACATCCTGCAGAGTACATCCGAACTTCATCGAGGTTGAAGCACAGCAGCCTTTTAAAGAATGCGATATGTGATCTAGAACATGGCGTCCATAACGCTGTGATTAGTTCTGGTTAGTTCCACTTTTTCTGGGTGTTTTTTTTAGGCGAGCGATATTGTGGGCGATATGTGTGCGAGGTGATGAAATTGATGCTGGGCGATCTCATAGCTGCTCATTTCGGTAAATATGCTCTTTACAACAAAAAAAAGTGGGCGGGTGGTATTATTGAATCTTGGCAATAAATCCGCACGGAAACTATCACTGGGCGATTTATGGCCGTTGATTTTGCCCATTCTGATGATTCCGCCCCAAAAAAGTGGGCGGGCTGTAATATTTTTAGCCTGCGTTAAGCACATGGGAAAAGTAACGCTCGCCAATAAGTTTCCTAAAAATGCCCGTCAGTTTCCATTTTGTGCCAAAATGGGCGATATATGGGCATTATACGTCATTTCAGCTGTAAAATGGGCGTTAAGTGGGCGTTAAGCATGCAAAAAAATTGGAGGCTCTAGCCCTAAGTCCCTTGCTTTTTATGGTATATTTCAATGATTTAGACTTCAATGTAGGGGGACACGATTAAAAAGTTGCAGATGATACAAAAATTGCCTGTGTGGTTGATAGTGAGGAAAAAAGCTGTCGACTGCAGGAAGATATCAATGGACTGGTTAGGTGGGCAGATAAGTGGCAAATTGAGAAGTGTGAGATAATGCATTTGGGGAGGCTTACAAGGCAAGGGGATACACAATAATTGGTGGGATACTGAGAAGTGTAGAGGAACAGAGGGACCTTGGAGTACATGTCCACAGATTCCTGAAGGTACCAGGCCAAGTAGATAAGGTGGTTATGAAGGCTTATGGGATATTTTCCTTTATTAGCTGAGGCATAGACTCTATGGTTGCTTTCTTTGGAACAGATGAGGCTGAGTGGCGATTTAATTGAGGTGTATGAAATTATGAGAGGCCTAGATAGAGTGGATAGGAAGGACCAATTTCCCTTAGCATAGAGGTCAATAACCAGATTTAAAGTAATTGGTAGAAGGATTAGAAGGGAGCTGAGGAGAACTTTTTGACTCAGTGGGTGGTGGAGGTCTGGAACTCACTGCCTGAAATGGTGGTAGAGGCAGAAACCCTCATCGCATTTAAAAAGTACTTAGATATGCACTTGAAGTGTAGTAACCCTCAAGGCTACTGACCAAAGCTGGAAAGTGGAAGTAGGCTGGATAGCTCTTTGTCATCCGGCACTAACACGATGGGCTGAATGGCCTCCTTCTGTGTTGTACATTTTTATGATTGTATGATTTTAATCTATAGGAGGGAATATTTTCCCAATTCATTATCCCAGGTGGAATGCCATGTGCTTGGAGCCCATATTGGGAATTTCAGCTTGGAGGTCAGTAGGTCTCCGGACATAAATTCCTGATGTGTGCTTCTGACAGGCGAAGCTCCATGCTGGGAGCCCAAATTCAGGAAATCTAGACTTAGGTAGAAATAAAAATCAAAAATATGAAGAAACCACAATTTATCAAAAATGATATCCTCATTTGATTGCATCAAGATTTACGGTTGATATTACAATATTAATGGTGTCATGCAGCCTGCACCTTTACGTAAAACTAAAGAGCTGCACAGGACTGAGTTTCAAACATGAAAGATATCCATGATTTGCATTTTGCTTCGAGCATTGATTAACAAGTCATCGAACAAAATGCAAATCGCAGCTATTTCTGTTTTATCTTTTATGTTAGAAACTATATAGCTGGTCTTAGGATGGGAACACTGGCTCCTTACATTGAGGCCTCCTCGAAAATCACAACGGGCAGCAAGTAAGTAGCAATTTTTTTTTCAATTTTTGTCTCACTACTGCCCTATTTCTGCAGATATTGTTGGGTAGAGTGGCAATCCTAAGGCTCCCACCCCCACCCCCCAGGGAGGCCATAATGACAGCTAAAACAGCTGCCATCGAGGCCTTGGGCTTCATTATAACCACATCACTGGACATGAGCTTGTACAAATGAGCCATGAAATGGGGACGGGCTTCCATTATGTCACTGAAGCTGTCTGTGCAATCATAGATCAGAGGACAAGGTGACATAGAGGCTCCAAGTTGGGTCAAGACGGATGTGGCCACAGAAGGTGATACTCTCAGGATAGCAGGAGCTAGATGGCAGGCTGGACCAGGTTGCCTCCGCATCCGTGCTCGAGGAGGTTGAGGGCCATCTCGATCCCAGCACCATGTCCTGGAGCTCTCTCCTCCAGTTTCCTCTTAGTGGAAGTTAACTTAGAAGGTGTACTAGAATAAGTAGACATTCACCCACAACACAGCCATGGGAAAAGTGGGAAAGAGGGAAGCACCATGGTAATAAACAGCAGACACAACCCCCACCATTGTTTTTTAGTACCTCACTGTTGAAGCTTGAACTTGAAGATTTGAGAATGGGGGAGCGTGTTTAGTGTGATGATTCTCTGCATTGATTGTGGGATGGTGCTATTGTATGGAAAGGAGGAGGGAGGCTACTGAAGCATTGGTGATGGTACTGGAGATGGCCAGGGCAATAGCTTCACCAGCATCAAAGGATGGGGGAGGGGCTTACAGTTGTTGCTTATCATTTACCTCCAAATAAGCCATCTTGTAAAAAATAAGGGGGAAGGAACCATTGTATCAAACATGATATCCATCAGTTAAGAGAAAATAGTTACAGCATTCTGCCAACAATTTCTGACATTGAAAACTATTTTTTTTTCATAAAGTCAAAAATAAGAGCAGTCTGCCCCCTAGATTTTCTGCTCTGCTCATTTCGGGGCAGTAAAGTTTGCACCTGAGAAAAGTTTGCGCCTCAGTCAGCAAAATTCGGCAGCTGGGCCCGGAGTGTGGGGCGGAGTGCTAAGGGAGTTATTGCACACCTCTCTTAGGGCGCTAGGCCGGCTGAGCAAGCGAAAATCCCAAACTAAACAACCGGCCTCGGAGCGCTCTAAGAGAGGCCTGGGGAGAAAAAAAACCTGAAAAAAATCCACTAAAGACATTCCCAATAAATAACTCAAGCCACCACAACATAAATCGCAAAAAAAATAAAATTTCTAAAAAACCAATCAGTCACCTGAGGTCGACATTACTTACCTCAGTGCAGCCGCTACAGCTGGGACCGTCCGCTTTCACAGGCAGTCCCATAAAAGCACTCTACGGAGCTCTACGGATCGGGTAGCAGCCAAAAATCGAGCTGGTGTCGAAACCAGGGGCGTTGCACACCAGCTCGCCTCTTCAGATAATGCTCCGCAACCCACCGAAACTGGCCCCAGCGTCACTAGAGGCTGGCCACCCGCCCAGAAGAGCATACCACCGCATTGCCGCCCCCTGTGGGGTGAAAACAGAGGCAGCAACAAGCTGAAAATCCAGCCCTAATAGCACCTTAATGGCAGCTCTGTCGGGAAGCTACAGTGCCAGGTTTTTGGGAGCAGTTTGTCCCTGAACTGCATCTGTTGCTAGAGCAGGACACACTGAGAGCACCATTCTGTGACACTCATTTACACTGGTGCACCCTCTTCAGGTACAATCAGGTGCAACCTCCTGAAAAGCCATATAGAAATTAGGCTGGAGTAGGATCCAGGTGCAAAATAGGGGCAAAGGATTAGCACCCACTTTTCTTGTACTCCGTGCGAGAGCTTGGAGGGTAATCCAGGAAATTGCCCTTCATGACTGTCAGGATCTTCATGCCACCTCTACAGCATTTTCACCCACTTTATAAGTATATTCAAATGCAAGTAGTACTATTCTCGCTTGTAAAATAAAAAAAGACTCACCAGATGAAATAATTCATTTTAAAAGAAATTTCTCTTAAAAGGGCACATTTAGTATGATCAGATTTGCTCATCCTTTGCCAGTTCTCAATCCAAACCAGGTACTTATGCAGTTAAAAGCTGTGCATGCGATACAAAAAAACATCTATGTTAAATACTTCAATATTATTTACACAAGACTATTCAAAGCTGATATTTCTGGAAGCTTAAGGTACCGAGCAGCATTTTTAGAAATTCCAAATTGAATGATATAATTTGTGCTGGAAAGGTCCTAATAATTTTTGGTGATCTGCTGTACAAGTTTGATTTTTTATGGGGAGAAATGATCATGATTATCTTCTGTTTACAATTCCTTCTAACCATTAAAGCTTGTTCTGTTTTAGTCTGATGTACACTGGGAAGGAGGGATGATTTTTTTTACAGTGGCAGAATTCATAGACTGGGTTAATGAGGCTGAGATGATTAACTACTTAAAGAAGAAACTCAATAATATCTGGTTTGGAAAAGAATAGGTGTTTATAGGGATAGGCTTAGATAATCCAATACTCCATGGAACACAATGGCTCCTGTGCTGTTAAGGCTGGGGAATATTTATCTAGAGGACAACAGGCTAGGGTTGAATAGTGGCGATAAATGAATATTCTAGATTTGCATAATAACCTTTGGGAATCAGGGACTACTTATGTAGAATTTTCCCTCAGGAGATTAAATGGGTGATGTATCATAACAGTAAAACAGTCGTGAGAGAAGAGGCTCAAATTTTAAAAGGTAAAAGAGGCAGTGGAACTGAAGAAGACATAAACAATATTAAATATAAATTTTCTAGAGGTATTCACCAAAGAGAATAAAATTAACATAATATCTAATTTTCACAGTACACCAACCTCTTGGATGATTTTGAAGTCAGTTCGGTCAATTTTGACCTTTGCAGGACCAGCTGTGCAGAGCCACTGATTGACTGGCCGGCCGGAGCCACTGATTGACCATCCGGCCGGAACTACTGATTGACTGACCTGGTGCAGAGCCATTGATTGACCGACCGGGTGGAGCCATTGATTGACCAACCGGGCGGAGCCATTGATTGACCGACCAGGTGGAGCCACTGATTGAGAACATAAGAACATAAGAAATAGGAGCAGGAGTAGCCCATACGGCCCCGCGAGCCTGCTTCGCCATTCAATAAGATCATGGCTGATCTGATCTGAACTCCATTTTCCTGCCCGCTCCCCATAACCCTTGACTCCCCTATAGTTCAAAAATCTGTCCATCTCCACCTTAAATATATACAATGACTCAGCCACCACAGCTCTCTGAGGTAGAGAATTCCAAAGATATTATTCGTTATCTCCATCTTAAATGGGTGAGCTCTTATTCTGAAACTATGCCCCCTAGTTCTAGATTCCCCACGAGGGGAAATATCCTCTCAGCATCTACCCTGTCAAGCTCACTCATAATTTTATGTTTCAATAAGATCACCTTTCATTCTTGTAATCTCCAATGAGTACAGGCCCAACTTGCTCAACCTTTCCTCATAATACAACCCCTTCATCCTAGGAATCAACCTTGAGAACATTCTCTGAACTGCCTCCAATGCAAGTATATCCCTCCTGAAATAAGGAGACCAAAACTGTATACAGTACTCCAGGTGTGGTCTCACCAACGCCCTGTACAATTGTAGCAAGACTTTCCTACTTTTATACTCCATCCCCTTTGCAATAAAGGCCCACATTCCATTTGCCTTCCTAAATACTTGCTGTACCTGCATGCTAACTTTTTGAGTTTCATGTACGAGGACACGCAGATCCCTCTATACTGCAGCATTTTGTACTGTCTCTCCATTTAAATAATATTTTGCTTTTTTATTCTTCCTACCAAAATGGATAACTGCACATTTTCCCATATTATACTCATTTTTTTGCCCACTCACTTAACCTGTCTATATCATTTTGCAGACTAATGGTCAGAATCTTCCCAGTCCTGTGAGTGCGGGTTTGGAGGCAGGCCCACTGTCAAAATGACTTTGACAGCGGGTCGGGATCCCGCTCCGAATCTGTCTCCGTGAGAGTTTTTCAACTGTAAGATCGGCGTTCGGATAGCCGACCGGACAAGAAGCGGTGGGACAGATAATTTACATAATTGAAAGGTATTTAAATGGTAGTTAAAATGGTTAAATATAGGCACTTATAATTTCACCAACCTTTTCACGGCTTTGCCGTCTTTCGTGTTTCACAGCAGGTAAGTGTGTTGGGTTCTCAATGACTTTCTATTGCTTTGGCTAGTTGACAGCTGCAGAAGTGGCATAAAAGCTACCATTTCACAGCTGTTCACTTTACAATGTCAGAAGATGAAGCCTTCAGGTTTTGGAAAAGATTTGTGAGTTGTATGCAATTTGGAAGTGTGTGCAGTGAATTCTCTATTCACTGTCACCTCCTCGGAGCAACCTCTCTCACTATTGACAGATCGCTTCTGTCATCTCAACCTTACCTGCCATCTATTCCAGCAGCATTGGTGCCCTTGAAAAAATCTCAACTTAGTCCTCAGAATCCCACCACGATCAGCCCCAACACCAACATTATTAAACACACCAGCATCACTATCAACAACACCAACCTTCTCTGCAATCACCTGATGCTGCACAGTATACAGAACATCAGCACCCGACCACAATGCAGCCTGGGAGGCCATTGATGGCCTCACCCCCATGGCCACATTTACTTCACTTCATGCTGTACATCCTGACTACCACATGATGTGCCAGGTTGGTACCACCACATACCAACTCCATAAAACATCCCTGCAATGTCCAGTGCATTCCTTTCACACTTGTCATCATTGTGGGGGGTACCCTTATGTCTCACCATTCACTACAACTCACTAAGCCACTTCCAAAGGTGCCCACAAATCTGTCCAAGAACACAAAGTCCTGAAAATAAAGATTTCAATGTTTGACAACACATCAACATTAACTATACATGAACATTGGCTAAAGGACCCAAATGCCTATATTGTTAATTGGTATGATTGGACAAGGATGAGGGTGAGTGTGAGGATTGGCTAGTGAAATGGGGCACTGATAATGTAGATAGAGAGAGAGAGATGGGTGGAGGTGCAAGGTAAGTTGGTGTGAGTAAGGATGTGCAGGGGTAGAGTAGGGAAGGCAGAGTGATGGAGATGTGATGAATGGCATCACAGGATGAGATTGTGTGTGGCTTTACAGTAATGCTTTGTGATCTGCTGAGGTCATTGAAGAGTTTGCGCCACTGCAGCCAGCTCCTCCTGATGAAGTCCGCGATTGTTCCCTCCTGTGCAATGAGCAACCAGACTGCATTGGTGTCCTGGGGAGGTCACTTCCGCTCATGGGAAGGCAAGAGGACCTCCTTGCATGCTGTGACTCCCTCCATAAGCATCTGGAGGGAGTCATGGGAGAACCTGGTGCAACTGTGCACCTTTGTCCAGTGCTTCTCAGTGTTTGCCTCAATGCTGCAGGACACTGACAGAAGAACTGTCAAAATCATTGTGAGCATGGTCCCTTTAAGGAAACCGGCTGATGATGCATCATCAATTGACATTATCAGACTGGCTTCCTCTTAATTGGCTGGGAAGCCGGCAGAGCGGGCTTAACAAGCACAATCATTGGAAGATTCCGGAGAGACAGCGGGCTCGAGTTGAGAGCCGACTTTTCACCGCCAGTAAATGTGGCCACATCGATCCCACTGCATGTGGAGAAATCACGGCCTTTGTGTCCTCCTCACAACTTGTTTTCCCACCTATCTTTGTATCTTCAGCAAATTTGGCTACAATACACTCGGTCCCTTCATCCAAGTCATTAATATAGATTGTAAATATTTGAAGCCCCAGCGCCGATTCCTGCAGCACCCCACTAGTTACAATTTTCCAACCTGAAAATGACCCATTTATCGCATTTTCTGTTAGTTAGCCAATCCCCTATCCATGTTAATATATTACCCTCAACCCTGAGATCTTATCTTATTATGTGGCACCTTATCGAATGCCTTTTGGAAATCCAAATACACGACATCTACTGGTTCCCCTTTATGTTGACTCTGTTAGATTGTATTTTGATTTTCTAAATGTCCTGCTACTACTTCCTTAATAATGGATTCCAGTATTTTCCCAGTTGTTAGGCTAACTGGCAGAATTATTGATGGACCAACTGGGCAGAGCCACTGATTGACCCACCGGCGGTCCACTGATTGATCAACCGGGCATAAACACGCTGATTTACCCACTGGGTGGAGTCACTGATTGACCGACCGGGCACAGTCACTGATTGACCGACCGGGAGGAGTCACTGATTGACTGACTGGATGGAGCCATTGATTGACTGACTGGGTGGAGTCATTGATTAACCAACTGGGCAGAGCCATTCATTGAGCGACCAGGCAGAGTCATTGATTGAGCGACCAGGCGGAGTCATTGATTGAGCGACCAGGCGGAGCCACTGAATGACCAATTGGGCAGAGTCTTTGATTAATCAACTGGGCAGAGCCATTGATTGAGCTACCGGGTGGAGTCATTGATTGACCGACCGGGCGGAGCCACTGATTGACCGACCAGGTGGAGCCATTGATTGACCAACTGAGTGGAGCCACTGATTGACCGATCAGGTGGAGCCATTGATTGACCGACCGGGCAGAGCCACTGATTGACCAACCAGGTGGAGCCATTGATTGACCAACTGGGCGGAGCCACTGCTTGACCCACCGGGCAGAGTCACTGATTGACCATCAGCGGTGGCAGAGAGACACCCCAATTTTTAGGCCCCAGCCTTAACTAAATTTGGCAGGAATACTGCTGGGTACCAAAGAGGCATCCCGATGCAACTCGCCAGATCGAAACCTCAAGACTTGCTGTGGCAGCCTCCAGCAAAATACTTTGCTGGGGTTCGGAGGGTCACCATTGCAAAGGGTGGATGTCTCGGGGCAGCAGTGTATCCAAATTATTTTCGTGGGCCTGGAAAAGGTGGTCAGGGGGAGGCGATCAGGGGGCACGTGCTCGGGAGGGAGAGGAGGGACTGACTATGGTCTTCGGAACTGCTGTTGATCTGGGAGGTGTAGGAATGTTCCGCCAAGCTCCAAATACAGGATGTATTTTTTTTTTAATCTTACCTTTCTGGCACTGGTTATCCTGAATGCAGCAAGTCCAATTTCAGAAAAGGTTTCTGAAACAGGCACTAGGGCCCTTAATTTGATATACAAAAATCCTAAAGCCTGTTTCAGGTGCGAGCCCTGGAAGCCTATGCATCACGCTTAACCATGGCGGCGGGCGACATACTTCGCTCGCCATATTGGATGTTGGTTTACAGAAATTCATAAAACCAAATTGGTATAAAATTGATCTATTGGGCACTGCAGGACTATACTCTGGAAACAATTAAATCAATCTTTTCCATCCAATTTGAACAAGATTAATATATTGGGTGAGTTTTCCTCTTTCTAATATTTGTAGCAAAATGTTAAATATTTTCTTTATACCTACAGTTACAATTTCACCACATGTAGCAAACATGGGAAAACTCCCTTGCATAGTTAATTTTGAATGTATGTATTGAGGATGAAAAGGAGATGTATAAGATAGCAACATTTTTGTTGCATATGATCATTTTTTAAATGAGTTGGTCTCCTATAAAAATGCCTGGATGATTAAATCTAAGGGTCATCAACCATTAAATTGTCAGGAATATATAGCTTGGAAGCTGGAAATTCCTGTTAATTAGTAAAGTTTGGAGTGTCACAGATGGCAGCAAAAATGCAGTCCTGGTATAATTTAACCATCGGCAGCTCCAGGGAATGATGTACTCCTTGTGCTAACCAGTCTTTAAAAAAGATTTCACTTCATGCAATTTGGTGATGAAACAAATGCCAATATTACAGTGATAATCTCTGTTATTGGGGTATCAGGAGTAGTTTTATTACTGTTGTACTAATATTATTTGTCTGAAAATTAAGGGGTAATTTTAAACTAACCCACCTCGCAGAAAACTGCTAGGCTAAGATCGGCCGTCCATTTTATACCCCACCTGATTGAAGTCAATGGAAAGTAAAATTGGATGGGGTATAAAATGGGTGACTGGTCTGATCCTGTCAGTTTAGGTTAAAATAACCCTCATACACTTAGAAAATTGAAAACTAGTCTTCCTTTCTTCTACGTCTCCTACTTTATCCTTTTTTTTTCTTATTTGTGGTCCTCTTTTACTTAATTTACTTAAAAAATCTAATCTTAATTATTTACCTATAACACCCAAGAATCTGATTCCCATACCTACCCATTGAAATTTCAACTCTAATTACTTAAAAACAGGCTCCCAAGGCCATTTATTCAGTTAATCAAGTGCAAGGACATTAAAATCTAGCCTGATTTGTTGTTGAAGGTCGAAGTGACCATTTTTTAAGCAACATCCTCCAAACCCCCAGGACGTTACCTTGTTAATGGCTCAGTTGGAGCAGGTGCTGCAGAAACAAGTTATCTCACCAGCACTGTCTGAAGTGCTATTGTTCCTGATACATACCCCAGCACCCAATCTCCCTTTTAATACTTCAGCCAAGACATTAGAAAAGCAATAGCTAACTTGTGTATTTATTTTATTAATGTTACTTGATTAGAAATGTTGATGCTTGATTTGCAACAATGAAGATCCTACTGCACCATAATTTAATTAGCATTGTTGTGGTAGGACAAGGAGGATAGCTATTAGAGAATCACAGCATAAAACTGCAGTCCAAAGTTTTTTTTAATCTCAAATTAAATTAGATCTTAATGTAGTTTCCATTACTCTGGAAATCATCTTTCCAATATCACACTGAACCAAAGTTTGTTTCACTTTTCTTAATTTTATTGTTTTAATTACTATGATATTTCCCCAGTCTTCATTTTCCCCCTTTTCTCCTTAGTTAATTCCGTATGGACAACACTAATGGTCCCTGGTGAGAGCTAATAGATATTCTCTAAAGAATCAAAGCTAATGGGGAAAGCTGGAATCAGAATTTAAAATACGGTACACCTGTAAAATATAACACCTGAAAAGTAAAAACTTCTAAAAGTTCACACTGAAAGGCATTTATTTGAGCAGAAATATTCAACATCAAAGCAAACCATGCAAAAAATTTAAAAACATAACTATTATCTTTTTATAATGCTGTGTGATTAGAGAGAGTGGGTGGTAACACTGCACAATGTTGCTAACAGCTCGATAAAGTCTAACACTGCTAGCCCAGTGAAACCACCATTTGTGAGCAGCATTTGCGACTGCTATGATTTTCATTAATGGGAAAGATGTTTTTGAACGAATTCAAAAATATGATCTTTATATTGAAGATTTTTTTTGTCTTAAGGTCACATTGTCTGAACAATTGTCCGATGTACAATTTTGCACCATAAATACATTTTACTGTCATCTTTGATATTGAAATGAATCTATTTATTAGTTAACAGGAATTTCAAGCTTCAAGCCATATATTCCTGACAATTTAATGTTTGGTGACAGTAATGACCTAGCAGTTGCTTCCGGACTCCTGAACAGACACAGCGCTTACTATATAATAAAAGGTTCCTAATTGCTGAATGCCTAATCACAACAAATAAAAATAGACTTCTGTTGTGACTAGGCCTTTTTCACTAGTGGAAATATCTTAACTCCTCTGTGTTGGAATTGTGCTCGCTATTTGTAAAGTGAAGATGTTCTAGCCAATTTGTGCTGTGCATATATAGAAATGAAATGTGTCGGGAAGAGCTTGATCCAGTGATGTTAGTCCACTCCTGATGCATTCACCCTGTTCATGCCTGTTCATGCATTCATTCCTGTTTAGTATGCAATTTTTTTAATGATCACGATTTTTTAAAATCCTGGCAGAGCCTGCTACAAGGTTTCACATACAATATAATTAAACTATGAATTTCAAGTCTGGCAATAGAGTTTACTTGAATTATCCAGTGTAACTATACATCTCATTTACATTGACTCGGTGATGTTTTCTTCTTCAGACATAAAAGTCTTGGCAGTCGCATTACTCTTTGTAAATCAGCATAGGCTCTTTACTGTCCATCAGGACAGCCCCTCCATTTAATACTTTATTGAAAAGACAAGGCCACTGTACTGGGTTTAAAGAGAAAAAGAAAAATAGGGAAATGCTAGAAATCTCAAATGAACCCCAAGAATGTTTGAAATACATGGCAGGCCAGTTAGTATCTGAAAGGGAAAGATAGGGGTGTGGCCTTCATCAGAATTGTAGTGGATGGAAATGATTCGGTACATGATGAATCAAGTGAGGTAACAGCCCAAACTATTAACAAAAATGGAAGGAACAACATTTCTGAGCCTAGTATCCGGGCGATTATAATCTACTGTCACCACCCTTGTTGTAAGAACTGGGAAGTACATTGTGAACTGATAGTCAGTAATTCCAAAAAATAGCTTCAAAAATAAAGGGATAAAAGAGTATTGCATAGATTTTACTAAACTACTTTAACTAAGTTATTGAAATGCAGTAGATATGTAGGTCAACACAAAGAGATGGTGCAGCTTTAAATCCAGAAAGCAAGCCATCTGGTGCCCAATGCATGTCAAACGTGTTTATCGAAGCCACGCGTGAGGCAGACGACAATCATTATTCTCGCAAAGTCCTGTCTCAGGCACAGAGAACCTTCCATGACCTCGGCCCGACATCTGAGACAATGCAAACCCCTCACACTCACACACACACACAAATCTGCAAAAATGAGAATGTACAAACTAAAGCAGAGCCAACAAAGACTCGACAGGGCGCGATAAGGACCACAACCCGATCCCTGTTTACCTAATGGATTCTCCCAGATTAAATCGAGGAGGGGGGAGAAACAAAAAGAAGAGCGTGTCTGATTTTAAAGGAGGCGATCGGCACAGATGCGGAGCCATATGGAACCGAGAGCTTCTGATGAATCCGATTTGAAGAGTTTTGAAATGTAATTTCTTAATGTGCTAATAAAGGCTGGGTGTGAATGGTCCTGGCTGCGTACTTTCACATGGGGAGCGGCTCTAGCAGCAACGTGCTCTGCTTGCACAGATCACAGGGCGATTGCCAGCCCTTATCTCCGGGCTGTTTGCAGCTGAACTCCCATTATTTGTAGCAATGCCCCCCACCCCCTCCCCCAAAGAGAAAGATTCCATATTTTAATGCATTTCACTGCAACGCGCCAACGAGATGGCGAATGGCAGGAACAGAATCCAGTGCCTTCTCTCTGCATCCTTCAGCTGTTCCCACACGGTCTTGTTCGCCCAGCAAATATTTTCTCCATATCACCTCACTCCCTAACAGTGTGATGTGATGGAGAGGAGCCATCCCAGCCGCCAAACAGCTCCTTATTCCCGCAGCCCCCGCCCCCTCTTGGATGAAGGTGCAGGAAATACTGCAACATCAAGGGAGATGGCGAGTGCGTTGCTTCATCTCCTTCGCTCGGTGGTAAATGGTCTGAAGACGTGTCTTAATGTCATAAAACTGAGTTTTTTTGTCAAAAGATCTGGGGACATTTAGATATTCCGTTTAAATCTATAGCTTTAGAACAAATCTGACCAGGCTTTCATAATCAAAATGGAACAGTCACCGAAGTCACAGTCACAGAATCTCAATCTGTTAAAATGTTCAGGTTTTAAAACCAAATGGAGTTTACAATGAGATTTGTAAAAATGTTGCTATTTACTTGTGTTACAGATGGCTCCTCATCTCACTCTCCCTTTCACACAAGCTCTACACCTGACACTGGCAGCATTACTAACCGGAACAGTAACAGGGACTGGGTGCAATGGACAAACAGATGAGTCCAGATTTAAATGATAAACTTTGACGATGTTTTATATGGGTACAACAAGCAAATCTTGTAGAAACATGTATTCATTTTTCATATGCTGTTTGTACCAACTAAATCCCTGTCCGGCAAACAAAATGAAAAGTATTTTTTGAATCGAAGTTAAAAAGCCAGAATTGAAAAGCGTGTGTAACACTCAGGTAGGTTAGTGTAAACCCCTTATATTCAAGTCTTTGCCAGTCCCCTCCAGCTTACAGGCCAGCACAGGGTGCGTGAGTACACAATGAATGGCCATAATGTAACTCTGTAATGTATTGCTGGTAAATCACAGCTATCGCACTCAAATAAATCTGGGACAATCCACATAAGTAGGAAGAAAAAGAAATCATCGGATCCATCAGTTTTATCACCAAGCAATGAATACAGAAAATGCACGCCTGCGCAGCGCAGCCATACAATGCTTCACTCTATCTGGTTAAATGTTTGCTTAATAAGAGCTTTCTTTCACACTATGGGCAAAGCGGGCTTTTTTTCTAACCGTGGTTAGTGATGTCCTCGTATTAGATCTCTAATTCAAGGACATCCCCCAATACATCGCAGAGAGCCGAGGGCACATGGGGCAGATGACGTGTGGGTCCCATCATGTAATCGGCTTGTGTTGAACCCAAATCAGCAGATGGGAAGTTTGCTGAATAATCCTTAAAGAAAGTGGATCAAGTGCACACAGAATGACTGGATGGGCTAGGACACTAACCACGATTAGAGCGGCTAATGATAAATTGAGGAGCTCCCATCCTTTTCTTCCAGAGCTGCCCCGCATTGGTGACACAGACAACGCCAGCTCTCTGTCTGCTGCCTCTCTCATCGGCTGTCTCTGGCTTTCTCTCTCTCTCTCTCCCTCTTTATGTTTCTGCTTTGATTGTGTTCTCTGTTTAAAAGCCGCCGACCGTCTATTTCCATGTAGGAGGAATAGCATTTACGCTTGTGAGTGTATTGCTGGACTGTATGTGCGAGTCTCACTCTCCCCCGATAGATTGCTCTGCAGTCATCTGCTTAGATCCTTGATGCTCGGTTTGGATATTTAGCGCACAAAGCTTTGTATGTTGGGGGACTCGCTGGAAGTGGATGTGCGTTGTGACCTCTCCCACCCCTATAAAAGTACAGTTCGCGGGGCCCTGGCAACATGAAACGCAGGGCGAGCAGTAAGTTTGATGTGCGCATTTTGTGCGGGCTGTGTGTGAGGGAGAGATAGAGAAGCAGAGAAAGAGCTCTATTTGGGTCATTAATATTTTAGCGTGTGCAAGACTTGACAAAAAACTGAGCAGCAGATGGGCCGTTTTGCACACTTGGGACCCGGGCAGACTGCGCAAATCCAGCACGGTTTCTTGGCCTTTTCTCTGGCGCCGGGCACGGTCAAGAATGGCTAGAGGTTGAATATGCACAGCGATCTTTCTCCATTAACCGTGGATTCTTTTTGCCAGCCTTTTTTTTTAGGCACCGCCATTGATCAGCCCGTATTGTGTGTTCTTGATGGTCCAAGGCAGACATGTTTTGGGGGAGCTCGCACAGGAGGTAACCCAGATAATGAAGAGCTTGCAATGCTTTCTGGCGGACGGAGTGCTTTTTGCTGTAGGTATTTTCCTCTTGCTATAGATGGAGATGGGCCCCAGCTCTCCGTGTTCACAGCGGACCTTGATTTAATGTTATACAATTAAGGCACGCGGTGAATGCCAAGAGGGGGGCCGCTTATCGTCCAGAGGAGCCTAAACCAGAAACAACCCTGGTACAGGCACTGCCGAGAATGATACACGCCGCAATTCTCTGTTTTTGGTTAGAAGTGTTAGTCCCGTGGAGCTTATTCATAACCCCTCGTATAGGAAACATAATGCACCTGCTTCGCGGGCTGTGGCTCAATAGATGTGGTTTTCTGGGGGGAAACTGTACCTTTTCTCCCCTCTCACAATATACTTTTTGTGTAAGGAAAACGAATTTGACGGACGATCTGTTGTTGCTATTTAATATGCTGGCGCCATTTGAATTGGAAATTGTTACTGTCTTACAAATAAATTCATTCATGCTCTACCCTGTGCCGGTGATGAAGGTAATTGCCTCTTTTTGTGAGCGTTTTCTGCTTGTCAATTGTATTTTATTCAGACTTGTGCTGCCCACTAAATCTGATTTTTCCCTGTGCGAAATACCCAACAAATTCTTAATGGCGGATCAGTTATTTTAATATAAAACGATATGCACAGAGAAGCAAACAGTATTTTAGAAATATAAAATCTAATGTAAATGCTGGTTATACAGGCAGGAGTGCACAGCTTGCTCAGAGAGGCTATCTGATTAAAATATAGCATGTACGTTATTCTGTCTCAGATTCCTAATTTACTATTGGAATGGTTCACATTGCGTTCCAATATTTGCTTTTTGAGCTCTAAATACAGAAAATGCGAATAGGTTTAAAAATAAATAACAGGATTTGTAAAGGAAGTGCTGCACCGCCAGCTATCCTAGCCACACAGATAGGAAAGGGTCTGCAGCTTCAGTGCAGGATCTATACAGCCTCGCATACAGCTGAATTTCATGTGCAGAAATGTATAATCTTTGTTGTTTTTTAGAAGATTATAGTATTTTATGTGCAGAAAATCCAGAAGTCCCCCCTCCTCCCAGTCTCCATCTTCACCTGCTTCAGATGAATCAGCGCAAATCTGAAGCGACCAAGGAACAAAAACAAGTTTGGTGGGTCAATAAATAATTCACTGAAAATCATGTGATGGGCATGATTATGTTATCTGAAGAAGATAGAGTTCACCAACACACAGACATTTCAATAATCCTCCTATCCTATGGAAACATGCCCGTTTAACTAGGAGATTGGGCGTTGAAAGCCTCGCATATATATTTTGTGATGGTTATTTTGGGCCATCCGGATCACATTGGTTTTATTATTACTGATACACAAGAACGCCGTGGTTATTAGTGGGGACTTAGTGCAGATATCGTAGTTAGAAACTATATTATAAAATGGTTCTTTTATTTTAATATCAACGTTCTGGCTGAATTGGGCGTAAACATTCTATAATAATTGTATCTTTCTGGTTTTTCAAATTCCCTGACAATATCAAAGAAAAGTGGAAGCCCCGTTTGTATAATAATTTAGAGGGACATTTAAAACAAATACTTCCGTACGGTTTCCGTGCTGCTTGTTCCAGATCTGATGTCATACAATACGATTCCGATTTGGTTCAGCCAAATATGCGGCTTCATTGCAAGGTGATTTTTGTAAATCCACAGCAAAACGAAATCGCCAATACACAGTTTAAAGGGTTTATTTTTTTTTTAAACGTATATTTGAGGTTTTCTTGAGTTTACAGGGCTCACTTTACCAACAGGAAAATATTTGGAGATTGTGATGCGAGTCCGAATAGCAACAACCCCCTTTGTTGGTGAATAGATCTGTACAATTATTTCCATTAAACGGGTCCGGCCACCCCGGCCAGATCGAGCTGACAGCACAGTCTCTCATTCCATACAATCATGAACTTTTCAAATGTGAACTGTTACTCCCAATGATATTAAATTGTGTTCGCTGTACGTACAGTACACAGGAGTGTAAACCATATCTAAAGCGTTGCATTTCTCACACTATTCACCTCGGATGTCCGTGCTTGGACCGAGTCTCGCTTCAGATATGAAGAATGTGTGTTTGGGCTCCATTTATAAATCATCAATTAGGAAAGTCTCGTTCTTTAAATATGAAATGCTATCTGAATTTTATAATTTCATTAGTTGACTAAGCAGTTCTATAATCCAATCTTGTTATACTATATTGAAAGTATTGAGGGAACGAATTGTTTGCAGGTTTTTAATTCCTAATGTCCTCACTGGTTACATTGGTTTCGATCAGCCCCAGACCACATTGTATGAGTTAGTTTTACTAACATTCATTAATGCACCAGTTCCATCGAAATGAAAGAAACGGCGTACACCCTCTACATCATTTCTACAATTTCATTTTTGGGAAGACAATTGTCATTCTGATTAACCGTATTGCGCTGTAAATGCGACCTGGAGTAACCGCTGGAATAATACCGCAATTGGATGGGATCGGCCCAAAACATCGCTTTCCCATCCTCATCCTCCCAAAGTATAACACACTATTATTCTTCCATCAGTTTAGCTCAGAACAAGTAGCACTTTCTTCCTCGCCCTGTACTTTTTAGACAGTTCTAATCATTTAATGCCAGCCGCTTGTACCTAAATTAAAAAATAGCTTTTACGCAACTGGGAAATGAAACACCGCTAGTGCGTTAAAAAAAAAACCTCACTGATCATCTCAGTCTATTGAATACAATACTTTCTGATCTTTTTGAATTATATTGGAAATAATTTGCAATTTTCAGGAAATCCATTAAAAAAACTCGACCAAATAATTCAGATGAACAGTTGTGAAGTTTGACTTTTCTAAATGTCGTCAAGGTGTCAGGTAAAGAATGTTCAATCTTGAAATTAGACAACTCTCGATATTAGTCAGGAACAAAGTTTTTAAAACCCGCAATATCATGTGAATTTTAGCTAATTTATATAAGGTTATATTCACTACGATGTAATTTACTGCATCCCAAAACATTAACTCATTGAAAATATATCTCAAATCCCCTACATTATCTTTGGGAAGTACAAATCAATTTTATTTTGTGTTTCCAAAGGGACAATATTTAAATCAATTATTTGAAAATACTCCAATAAACCAAATCACAGGTACATTGATGTTAAATGTAAAATATCGTTTGGACAGACAATTCTCGCCAGTTTATATGATTAAGTTGTTTGTCTATATTCGTCATAGGCGCTGAACGAGAACGATTGGACTCTGTTCATTTAAATTATTTCCAGTTTCGTTCTAGAAACTAATTTTTGGGATATTCTAACTAATATATGAGCCAGAGGAGATTGTAAGCATGTTTATTTAACATTTTTCCGTTAGGGATCATGACAAAAATGTACATATGACCTCATTAGCATCTACATTGTTTTCTCAAACCACATCATTATCTGCTCAAGGCTCAAAAGTGGGACTTGCCTGTCATAAATCGCTTTAGTGCTTGGCTACTATTAAAATAATTTAAAGATGGGGATTAAAGTGCATTGGCATGCTTGCTTCTTTCTATCTCAAATAAAATGTTGCCATACTTAAAATTCTAACAAGCGGTGCACAGAGCTACCAATTTGGTTATGTTGAGCCAAAATGTTTTGGTTGGTATTTCAATGCTAGTAGTCTATCAGCTTTTCTGCAACAGCAAATTCATAGAATTTTTTTTTAACTTCTTGCTTTTATATAGCAGATCCTAAAACTAGCAGAGAACGAATTTTAAATATATCACAATTTGTTGCAACATAGCTGGGAGTAAATAATCTCTTTGTCCTGAGTTATTAGTTTTGTAAACAAAAAGCCAAGCATAA
This sequence comes from Pristiophorus japonicus, assembly GCF_044704955.1. Lineage (NCBI taxonomy): Eukaryota > Metazoa > Chordata > Chondrichthyes > Pristiophoridae > Pristiophorus > Pristiophorus japonicus. The sequence goes on along the minus strand of NC_091983.1, from coordinate 96,372,320 downwards.
AGTTGTTCTGGGGAAACGTTTGATAACCACATGTATACAAGCTCCTTCTGGTCAACGTTTTAAAAATTACAACATTTTGGAACAAGTTAAATTTATTTCAAATAAATCGAACAGATAAAAGAATAAAAGATATAAAGTAATTCAATGCATAAATGGTCCAAATGGAATTTTTTAACTGAAGCATTAGAATTAGAATTAGAGACACCTTTAGTACTATATAGAATGTTCTTTGACTGTACCAAATGATGATGCGAGCCAGTTGCCAGCAAGTCCTCCATCTTTTGCCTTCACTGGGAGGTTATTTTTACTAAAATGTCATCCACCTCACGAGGAGATTATTGTCAGTGACGTTAGAGGATTAACCCTTTCAATAGCTTTAATTTATCTGTAGGTTTAAACACTTATATTATCCTTAATCAACATACTTCTTTTCTGCAGTCACCGGGGATTGAGAAAAATACAATTAACTGACAATCACAATATTCAGGAGTGTAATTGCAAGTGCAGTATATGATGAGATTTGCACCATAACATTTCACAAAGCTTTACATTTGTAAACAGGCAGATTCTACTGGACTTTAAACATTTTAGAATGCACTGGCACCGCATTTTCAAATCACTTGCTCTGACACACTCAAGTCTTTTCATTACTTGTTTATTTTTTTCAAATAGTCCAGTAACAAAAGAGATATTGAGTTCTGTTAGCCTAACAAACATACAGAATAAACTGCAGACAGTTTCATGTAATATGCAATAAGCTTAGCTGTCATTTTACAGGCTCAAGCACATAGAAAGCTAATGGTTCCATAATTATAGGCTGTTGCTGTGCTCTTTACAGTCTGAATTTACTGGCTGACTCAGGTTTATTATGGTAGTCTGAGTTGTGTTTAGTCCTAAATTTTAAAAAGTGAAAGTTGCATTTATGTGAATTGCAATTAAATAACCCAAATAATCAAAATGAAAATGTCTCTGAACATAAACCATAAAGAAATTGAAATGTTGCTTAAACGTCTGCAGTGAAATAAACTCTGCAGGTATTGTTTGAATGTAATTTCTGTAACATATTAACATAGGCTAAAAATAAACAAGTTGTTGGATCTCCAAGAGCTCATCAGACCAGTAAATTAATTTCTATGTTATACCAAATAAACCTTATCATTTCATAAACTGTTTTGATTTTTAATAGAGGTCACAGTTAATGATGTATGCTTGGTAACCTACTGTTAGTTAAGCACAGGACAGTTTCAAAAGACTTCAGAAGTTTATAGTTTATAACATGCCACTGCTGTATGTCAGGAAATCAGTTTTATTGAAAGTATTATTTGCAATCCGTTCACCTTTAATGTAAATGTTTAACTTCCAAGTTAAAATATATTTTTTGAATATTTGAGTACATTTCATTTTTGGTGACCAGTTAATAAAACAATGGATTCATTTTTAGTTGTGCAATAAATGTAATTTAGAGTATTGCAGCAGAGGAGTACAGTATAACAGTGGCATGCAATGTATTGATTTAGCCCATGCTCTAATTATTCTGCAATTCACATTAAACTATAACATTATAAATGTATTAATAAAATATAAAGATTGGAAACAACGTCATCTTAGGCATATTCTGTCCTGAAAAAGCTTTAAATACATACCTGTTTTTCAGAGCTTCAAGCCTTATGCTATATTTTCCATCATGTATATTTGCCTTCCTTTCATTCATTTTTTCATTTTCTTCTTCCAATTCATATTCTTTTTGAAAACAAAAATAGAAAATCCTAGAAATGCATAGTAGGTCAGTCATATTTGAAAGAGAAAGAGAGGTTTACACTTCTAATGAAGGGTCCCATTTGAAACAATGAACTAGCAGATATTCAATCTGATGCATATTTCTAGCACATTAGAGTTTATATTTCACATTTCCATAATTTGGATTTTATTTGTATTTCTACATATTATGTTTTGAATCTGTGCATATTTGTCTTTATTAGTGCATCTTTTTTTTTACTCCATTATTGTTTGCTTTATGTGTTCGAAGAAAATTGCATTGTACATTACTTTCTCTGAACAGATTTTGCACTAATCTGGGAGTTCAGACCTAAAGCTAAGTCCCTAAGGCCTCTGCTAAAACGCTATTCCTAAATGTAAATTATTTTATGGGATTGAGTCACGTGGTATTTTTTGAACAAATAATCATCACTGGTAAATATATCTGTAGTTTCTATTATGTTAAGAATATTTTTACTCTTCTTTTCCATATTAGAGTTACAATTATGCACATCTACAAATATGAGAAAGTTATGTTTTTATGCTTACAATTAAAAACTATGTTCATTGTTTTGATACTGTAATTGAAAACTACAGCACTCTCTTGATTAAAGTATGATCCTGATAAAAATCGCCTTAGTTTGTCAAAAAGGAACGGTACACTCTTTAATTACAAAATGACAAATCCCTTATTGGTTACTCCCTTTATATGTAATTCTTGATCCAAACATAATGCCGAAATAGATAATCTTGATCAAAAGATAATATTTCTCCTATTATCTATGTTTCTAATGCTCAGTGCATTGATCATTTGAATGCACTGCTACATTTCACCTACAGACAGCAACCCATTAGAAGTCTAATCTTTGTGCATTAAAACGAGTATTATTTATTAAAATGTTTTTGTTATATTGATTTATATTTCGTTTCAGAATTAATGATTTAATAGTCTTACATAAATAATCCAGTTTTATTGTTTGATATTTTCTGCAGTATTTGTGAACAAAATAACATCATCATAACCTCCAGAACATCACACCCATTGGTTATGTGGGTATCTTCACTCAGAACCAAATGCTTTGTACTTAAATATTGCAAACCAACTTTTGAAAAGCTGCATGTAAATTTGATATTTCATTTACTCAGCTGACATTTTAAGCTTTTCTTTCCCAAAAATACCTAAAATATTGTGAATATTTCTACCAGCCTTGCACAAATGACATAGAGAAGGAATATTGTCTTGGCAGGTTCTAAGGTTGATTCCTGTGCTATGCTAATGGAAATTTTAGGAGGGGGAGCTACAATTAGTATCAATACTACTGTGCTAGAAAGGAGAAAAAACAAGTAGGGATCACTAGTTAACAATACTGATTGCTATCAAGTGAATTTTACTGGGAAATATATATGTGTGGGCATAGAGTGAGAACAGGATCTGATATCTGTAATATTTTCCAAAGTCAAAAACTTGCCAACATGCATTGTCTCACCTTATACATGAAGAACTGCCATTTGGGTAAAGTTCTGGAGGGTGGTCTTTGAATCATAAAACAGAAAAGGGTTGCGAATTGGAGGTGCAAAATCTACAAAGCAAAGGAATATTGTAAATCTTTTCCATCTTCAGTTTTATTCGCTCCCAGCCTGTCCTGAAGCTATTAACACCGTCAGTTGTGTCTGGTTTCATGGGTAGCGATTGCCCTTGAGTACTTTGCACAAGCGACCATTCTCATGTGTGAGTCCTGACAATGAGTGTTAACCACTTAAGGCATTAACTTTGAGCCTGACCCTGTCTTTACCCAGAACATGCACACTCCCAATAGGGGTCTCATGATAGCGGTCAGGAATGAGAACCGTGGCTGATTTTCCACCCATTAATGCAGCAGCCCAATCGCAGCAGCCCTACCACTACAACAGCTGAGATCTGCTAACTAAGCACAGACTGGGGAGCGAACCTGCAACCTCACTCATTTGTATAGATGGCTTGGAGTCAGTGAGATTATCCCTGAGATATCAAGATGAGTTAGGATATTGTATTTTGATAATTTTTTTAGGTTGGTCCTTACCAGCTGGGTGGGACTGCACTCGCCTGGTTCCATTCGTATTTATCTACTCGTAGCCAGAGAATCACCTGCAATGGCTTCTCTTCCCGCCCCTGCATCGTTACCTCTGATGTTCCCCAAGGATCTATCCTTGGCCCCCTCCTATTTTGCATCTACATGTTGCCTCTTGGCGATATCATCCGGAAACACAGCGTCAGTTTCCACATGTACGCTGATGACACCCAGCTCTACCTCACTACCACTTCGCTCGACCCCTCCACGGTCTCTAACTTGTCAGACTGCTTGTCAGACATCCAGTTCTGGATGAGCAGAAATTTTCTCCAATTGAATATTGGGAAGACCAAAGCCATTGTTTTTGGTCCATGCCAAAAACTCCTTTCCCTAGCCACTGACTCCATCCCTCTCCCCAACATTTGTCTGAGGCTGAACCACACTGTTCGCAATCTTAGTGTCATATTTGACCCTGAAATGAGCTTTTGACCACATATCCACAGCATAACTAAGACCACCTATTTCCACCTCTGTAACATCGCCCTTCTCCGCCTTTGTCTCAGCTCATCCTTTGCTGAAGCCCCCATCCATGCCTTTGTTACCTCTAGACTTGACTATTCTAATGCACTCCTGGCTGGTCTCCCACAATCTACCCTACGTAAACTAGAGGTGATCCAAAACTCGGCTGCCTGTGTCCTAACTCGCACCAAGTCCTGCTCACCCATCATCCTGTGCTCGCTGACCTACATTGGCTTCCGGTTAAGTAATGCCCCGATTTCAAAATTCTCATCTTTATTTTCAAATCCCTCCATGGCCTTGCCCCTCCCTTTCTCTGTATCTCCTTCAGCCTCACAACCCCCCAAGATGTCTGCACTCCTCTAATTCTGCCCTCTTAAGCATCCCTGATTATCGCTCAATCATTGGTGGCCATGCCTTCTGTTGCCTAGGCCCCAAGCTCTGGAACTCTCTGCCTAAACCTCTCCACCTCTTTACCTCTTTTTCCTCCTTCAAGACACTCATTAAAACCTACCTCTTACCTGCCCTAATTTCTCCTTATGCGGCTCGGTTTTAAATGTCTCATAACACTCCTGTGAAGCGCCTTGGGACATTTCACTACATTAAAAGCATATATAAATACAAGTTGTTGTTGTTGGTTAGTTTCATATTTCCTTTTCTTTTATAAATATCAGAATAACATTACATGAGTTGGAGTTCCCTGTTGGTATCTTATTTTTCTCAAAACAATAAAAATAGTTGATTGTTCTTAGTTTGATCATGGCAATTCATGAATGGCATTCCTTTTATAGCACACACAAGTCAGTTATTTAATGTCTTCTAAGTATTCTCAAGCAAGAATGAAAACTCAACATTTAAAATATTTGATAAATTTAAAATTAAATAAATAGTTTTACCTAATCAAACATACATTGTCCTGTTCTGTTTATGCAATCACAATACAATCAAAGAATAATGTGATACAGCCATAGTATATCCCATCTGCTCATGGACCACATATGTGCTAAGAATGCTCCATGTCCACACTGCAAAGTCACTGGGCATTGCCAACCACGCATAGTACTCTGAGAAATGTCTAGAGCAATGAATATGCAAAACATTACCAGTTTTCTAAAGTTCAAATTCCTCATTTTAATTCACTGCTTTTTGGGGACATGAACAAATTTGAACCAAGAGATGAGGTCACGTAAACAATGTGAACAATCTGGTATTAAGAAGCTGCTATGATCAAACTAACGACAATGAACTGCAAAAGCACAGAATAGTTTTAAAGATTTATGGATTTTCTTTTCAATGTTTCCTTTGAAATTGGCTTCAGGATGATATTTTCCACCAATCAGGTAACAGACAAAAGACAGCAATTGGACAAGGACCTGGACCCAGATATAGGCACATCATTCAAGATCAGAAAATAAATGCATTTCTGAACCTACAATTATCCCATCCTATTAGACTAAAGACCGTTTTACTAAAAATGGTCATATTTTTTAAATTACACCATGATATGATCAGCTTTTAATTGGATCATGTGTGACAGTTCCTAGCTGGAGAGGTGTGAGTGTCAGGTATTACAATGCAAAAAGAAGCAGAAATATCCTTCTACTTATCATCATTCTAGATTTCTAGTACTTAGTTTGGCATGAAAATGTCTTATCTACGTTGCACTTGCAGCAGAGATAGAAGTAACAGCCATATAGCTAATACCAATATATAAATAAGATTGGTATGATTGTGTCCAGTTGAAAAGTTTGTCCTTCAGTCCAAATCTCACTATTACAAGACATGCTGCATACAGATGGCAGAAGACTGGTAAGACTGCAAGTGAATCGAAAGGTGAAGAATTAAGTAACAGGAATAAAATAATGGCCCAAAAATTGCTGTCAAAATAACATAAGGCTAATAGCCCTCGCTGTTATTAATGCACAAATACCACAACAACTTCAGGCAAGGGTAGATGTGCGATTAAACATGGAAATTGAGAAGATGCTTTCAGAGATGTGCCACTCACCATTAACTTCGCGAAAACAGCATCTTGCTGTCTGGCTCACAATTCAAATACATCGAGCATCCTGAAGTTGCTGTATTTGTACTGTAGATACAAAGTAAACTTGCCACAGAAAGTTAAGTCAAGTCATTTCAAGTCTAAGTACCCTTTTAACATGATAAGTATTAATGACCGCTAGTCAACCTCTCTGGCACTGAAAATTAACTATTACACGTGTGGAATAACATTCCTTCAGGTTTAATTGTTGTTGGAGATTTTTTTCTAATTAAAGTTTTTTTTTACGCTTTCTTTCTTTTTCTCTCTCTCTTAATACAATCTTTCTTCCCCTATCTTTATTTCTCTTTCTGTACCTGATTTGACTATGAATTCGCCCATTCTAACTTACACTTCCTTTTTCAGACCTTGTGCTGTTCATTTCACAATCCTTCAATCTGATTGGTTAAGGAGATACACAGTTGCTTGCCTTGTAGACTCAGATCCCAGATGCCCTGTAGAAATATTATTTTGTAATGGCAGGTGCCATTTGTTGACCAGTTACAGGAATTTTTGGGGCCATAAAATCACAGACAGATAGAATAGGAAAATACAGCAGGGCCTGGCAATATACAGGCTTGGGCTGACAAGTCGCAAGTAGCATTCATTCAATGTAAGTACCAAACAATGACCATCTCTGTTATGTCCTTGGATGCTCTAATAATGACTCCATGAGGCAATGTGTTATATTTGAACTGTAGTGACCTTAGTCCTTTATTTATTAACTCCAGAATGAGGATCACACCTGGTGGCCTGCCTTTTATACTAGGCCAGACACACCTGTACAAGTAACCTACAAGTCTCCAACTACTCTGCCCTCTGGTGGCACACCTTGTGATAGTACAAACAGTAGCCATGTAGGATACATGACATCACTCTCCCCCCAAGCCTTTAGTGCACATCGCCTCTGCATTGACTGTGCTCTGGGCTCAGCTCTATCTGGTTGACCCTTGGCAGGTCGTTTCAACCTTGGGTGAGTGGTTGGTGCACCAGGGTGCTGGTGGTTGTTGTTTGTGTGTGTCCCTGACCACTCCATTCTCCCCCTCCCATGTATAAGTTATGCCGGAGGCTCAGTGCATTCATATACATTCAAGTTCAGAAAAACAAGTTTGCATTCATTTGTGGTTCAGTTGTGAGACCGGTACATTAGACTGGTGAGATACCTTATCGATGCGTAATGGGGATCAGTGACCGGTGCGTAAGGACGAACTAGTCCCAGAACTGATGGATGGAGTCCAGGCAGTCTGGTGGTGGCGCGGTGCCAGTGCTGGCAGTGGGAACCCAGTTGGTTCACGTTGTCTGCTCTTGGGGCTGTTGCCATGGTTCCTAGTGTCGGGTAGGTTCACAGATGCCTGTGACCTCCCTGTCCTTTCTTGTGCCCTGGGTCGCTGCTGCTCCCTGAGGGGCTGTCGTCTAGCAGTGCACAGGGAACTGCTAACTCGCTAGCCTGGGCTTTGTTTGGTTTGGGATCCTGGCTGGTCTCGGTCCCCTTTGGGAGGATTGTAGCGAGTGACCCTTCGTTTCCAGGTAAGGCCTTGGTGGCGATGGGGTCTGGGGGCTGCGCCTTAGCACAGTTTGCTCTTTCAGGCTCGTGGCAGTTTGAGCCATCGGGTGCCTGAGAGGTGGAGCCGATCAGGGGCAGGGTATCGATACCGGTGCCATTGCCCTCCTGAGATCGCTTGCTCTGCAGCTCGTGTGTATTGGCTGTTTGTGGCCACACTCCATGGTGCATAACTCTGGTGTCGGGGACGCAGGCTACAGCATTGGGTAGCTCGCTGGACCTATGTGTTCCCGATGGGTGTCTGCCTGCTGCATTGGCTGCGTGCAGTTGAAATCCTACATCGCACAACTTTTCATTACTTATGGTGGATACTCTGTAGCTCTGATCGCGATCGCACGACTTTTCCTCGCTGGTTGCATGTACATAATTCAGATCATCAATTACACATTTTACATGATCGCACGACTTTTCCTCACTTATTGCATGTACACAACTCTGATCATCACTTACACATTTTGTCTCTAACTTACAATTGCTATTGCATTGCTTGAATGTGTGGAACTGTCCCTTTAATTGTAGTGGGTTGCAGGCCTCCTTTAAGAGAGGTTTGCTTTCTTTACTCCAATCCTCTTCTCCGTTTGGTGCCACGCGTTGTTCCATCAGTGCTGCACCTCGTGGTCTGGCCGCGGCTATCTTTATCTTCAGCGCCTCACCTCATGGTTTGGGCGCCATCTTTCCTCCATCCATGATGTCGACTGCGGTGATCCTCTTCTCCCCGGGTTCTGCCACCAAAGCTGGGAAGTCACCTTTGGATCCGATTTTCTTCCTCCGGAGTCCTGCCACTGGAGCCTGGAAGGTGCGTTCGGGTCGTCTCAGCTGGATCATCTCCACGCAGTCGTGCTGAGCGGTCTGTGCCTCGGGTGCCGTGGTAGTCTGCTCTCTGGTGCCATGTCCATCCTCAAGTGAGGGCTTGCTGTGCCTCCGAATGTGGAGGACATCGATCGGTGGAGGGGTGAAGTCTTCCCACTTCCAATGGATCTTCTCCATCCACCTTCTTCCGAATAGCGTTGGTCCATCACCTGCAACAATCCACAGAGGTAACTTGTGCACCGCACCATCATGGAGTACCTTTACATTCGCAGTATCAATGACTGGGGTAAGTTCATTGGTGTAGGTGCGCAGCTTTGCCTGAACCGGGACCAACTCGGGTCGTTTAGCTTGATTGTCCCATAGCCTCTCAAAGGCTTCTTGATTCATTACTGATTGGCTCGCCCCCATGTCCACTTCCATGAAGACTGGAATGCCATCTATTTCGACTTCCATCCTCAACAGGTAAACATGCTATATACCTCATCGTGGGGCTGAGCTATCGTTTTATAATCTGCACTGGATTCATGGCCATCTGCAGACTCTTCATCAACACAGTGAGTCATATTTCTCTTACACATTCTCTGGAGGTGGCCCTTTGTGCTGCAGCCCTTGCATACATAGTCTTTAAAGCGGCACTGGTGAGCTCTGTGATTCCTTCCACAACGCCAGCATGGAGCTACTCGATTAGCCCCCCTCGGTGGACTCTGAGTTAAGGGACTCGGGGGCCTGTTCTCTCTTCCCTGAGAGGGTTCGTGTTCTACAGTCCAGCCTCTAAAAGGTGCCACTCTGGGCACAGTACCTGCCGGGTTTGAGTCCTGAGGGTGAGTCATCTGCCTAGAACCGCAGGTCGAAGTCATGAATGCCTGGCTCACAGAGATGGCCTTCTGGAATGTGACTGTGGTATCCGCCGACAGTGGCTTGTGAAGAAGGCCCTCATGGCCAATTCCAATGACAAAAATGTCCCGCAGCACTTCGTTGAGGTGGGTGCCAAACTTGCACGATGCCGCTAGCCTCCTGAAGTCTGCGGCGTATTTCGCGATTTCCTGGCCTTCGGGCCGTCGGTGGTTATAGAACCAGTGTCTGGCTGTGAGGAAGCTCTCTTTGGGCTTGAGTTGCTTATGAGCTCCTTGTACATCTTGGTCATTGTCTTCGCTGGTGCCAGCAAGTCCCTGACGAGGCCATAGACGGTGGGCCCACAACTAGTTAGCAGGATAGCTCTGCGCTTATCAGCCAGTGTGGCCGGGTTGTCGCCTGCCAGGTCGTTTGCTGTGAAGAAATGGTCGAGCCTCTCCACAAAGGCTTCCCAATCATCACCATCGGCGAACTGCTGCAACGTATCAAGGGAGCCATTTTTGCGTGAAAGTCCTTAATCCCGACACGAATTGTTATGTCCTTAGATGCTCTAATAATGACTCCACGAGGCAATGTGTTGTACTTGAACTGTAGTGACCATAGTCCTTTATTTTTTAACTCCAGAGTGAGGATCACACCTGGTGGCCTGTCTTTTATACTAGGCCAGGCACACCTGTACAGGTAACCTACAAGTCTCCCACTGCTGTGCCCTCTGGTAGCACACCTTGTGATAGTACCAACAGTAGCCATGTAGGACACATAACAATCTCCAACAAGAAAAAGCCCAACCACTTTCCTCTGATCTTCAACAGGTCTACCATTACTGAGACCCCTACCAATAACATCCTTGGGGCCATCATTGACTAAAAGCTTTCTTGGACCAGCCATATCAACACTGTAGCTGGGTATTGGGCCACATGTGGCTCACCTTCTGACCCCTCATGCCTCCACGATTATGAGAGCACCATCATCACAAGGATTGAAGAGGGTCAAGGAGGGAGCCCACAAGCACCTGCTGAGAACAACGAGGAATGGGCAATAAATGTCGGTTTGCCAGCAACACCCACATCCTGAGAACAAATAATAAACAATAAACAAATGTATATTGAAGTGACTATGTACATTTATTGACAGAAGGTGGCAAAGGCTTACACTTATGTAAATATATCGATCCTTTCATGTAATATGGGAGAGCAGTTCTTTACTTTTACTATCCATCCATTTTGGGTATGGGATTTATTGTGAAATATATAATTTATTAAACTAGTTTGCATATTTCTTTCTTTCTTTAATCAGCATCTGTTAATACAAATATTTTGCTTAAACAAGTATGTTTAAAATTCAGGACTTTTACTGAGAATCTCCTTTCAAACCTGAATAATGGTACGAGTTCTTGTAAACCTTGCTGCTATTTATATTAATCTTTCTGTTTTCACATTCAGACAGGTACATAAATAAAAGAAATGCAGCTTCTCTCAGACTTTAGAATACATTACAAAATATAAAAATCCACTCTGATTATTCCTGCCTGCTTCCTTCCCCACTCACAGGTTTTCTCCTCAGTTGTACCTGAGTTTGACTCACTTACTGTACTTGCCAACTTCAGTTGTGAGACATCAACAGTATATATTACTTTTGCTTTCAAAGCTACTTCAGAAAAAGTAGAAGATTGTACCTTGTGAGAAATTCCAGTTACGGTCACTGCTCTAAAATTATTTCCCAGGAGATTTTAGTCCTCAGTGCTTAGTGATTTTTCATGCACAGGAGGGGGCAGAGCTTAAAAACAGCAAGTTTTGTGAATGACCCAGTGTTGCTGTTAATCATTAAAAAATAAAAATTGTAGCTACAGACCTGAAAATCACAGAAATAAATACAGATTTGGGTCATCTAGTTCCTTCCAGAGAAATCTATGATTCTGCCTTTGCAGCATTTAACTAAGGCCAATTTACTAAGTTGAGATGTGATTTAGCCATAGTGGATTGGAAACAGCTACTTGAAGATAAATCAACATCAGAGCAGTGCGAGGCATTCAAGGAGATAGGGAGGGTCCACAGCAAATATGTTCCCACAAAGAAAAAGGGTGGAACTCCCAAATCTAGAGCCCCCTGGATGTCAAGGAGCATTAAGGCAAAAAAGGGAAGCTTAATATCAGCTACTAAGAGCTCAATACAGCAGAGAGCCGAGAGGGGTATAAAAAGTGTAGGGGTAAACTTAAAAAGGAAATTAGGAAAGCAAAGAGAGGGCATGAAAAAATATTGGCAAGTAAAACAAAAAACCCAAAGATGTTTTTTAAAATTGTTCTTGGGATGTGGGCGTTGCTGGCAAGGCCAGTATTTATTGCCCATCCCTAATTGCCCTTGGGAAGGTGGCGGTGAGCCGCCTTCTTGGGCCGCTGCAGTCCGTGTGGTGAAGATACTCCCACAGTGTTGTTAGGGAGGGAGTTCCACGATTTTGACCCAGCGTTGATATATTTCCAAGTAAGGATGTTGTGTAATTTGGAGGGAAACTTGGAGGTGGTGGTGTTCCCATGCGCCTGCTGCCCTTGTCATTCTAGGTGGTAGAGGTTGCACGTTTGGGAGGTGCTGCCGAAGAAGCCTTGGCGAATTGCTGCAGTGCATCTTGTAGATGGTACACACTGCAGCCACGTAGGCCAGCAGTGGAGGAAGTAAATGTTTAAGGTGATGGATGGCGTGCCAATCAAGCGGGCTACTTTGTCCATGATGGTATCGAGCTTCTTAAGTGTTGGAACTGCACTCATCCAGGCAAGTGGAAAGTATTCCATCACACTCCAGACTTGTTCCTTGTAAATGGTGGAAAAGCTTTCGGGAGTCAGGAGGTGAGACACTCGCCACAGAATACCCAGCCTCTGACTTGCTCTTGTTGCCACAGTATTTAAGGACATAGACAGGCTAAGTGGGTGGGCAAAAATTTGGCAGATGGAGTATAATGTTAGAAAGTGTGAGGTCATGCACTTTGGCAGAAAAAAATCAAAGAGCAAGTTATTATTTAAATGGAGAAAGATTGCAAAGTGCTGCAGTACAGCGGGACCTGGGGTACTTGTGCATGAAAAACAAAAGGTTAGTATGCAGGTACATCAAGTGATCAGGAAGGTCAATGGTATCTTGGCCTTTATTGCAAAGGGGATGGAGTATAAAAGCAGGGAAGTCTTGCTACAGCTATATAAGGTATTGGTGAGGCCACACCTGGAATACTGCGTGCAGTTTTGGTTTCCATATTTACGAAAGGATATACTTGCTTTGGAGGCTGTTCAGAGAAGGTTCACTAGGTTGATTCCAGGGATGAGGGGGTTGACTTATGAGGAAAGGTTGAGTAGGCTGGGCCTCTACTCACTGGAATTCAGAAGAATGAGAGGTGATCTTATCGAAATGTATAAGATTATGAGGGGGCTTGACAAGGTGGATGCAGAGAGGATGTTTTCACTGATGGGGGAGACTAGAATTAGAGGGCATGATCTTAGAATAAGGGGCCACCCATTTAAAACAGAGATGAGGAGAAATTTCTTCTCTCAGAGTTGTAAATCTGTGGAATTCGCTGCCTCAGAGAGCTGTGGAAGCTTGGACATTGAATAAATTTAAAACAGAAATAGACAGTTTCTTAAATGATAAGGGGATAAGGGGTTATGGGGAGCGGGCGGGGAAGTGGAGCTGAGTTCATGATCAGATCAGCTATGATATTATTGAATGACGGAGCAGGCTCGAGGGGCCGTATGGCATACTCCTATTCCTATTTCTTATGTTCTTATGTTCTTATGTGGCTGGTCCAGTTAAGTTTCTGGTCAATGGCTGGTCAACTACCTGGGCAGTTTTCCACATTAACGGATAGATGCCAGTGTTGTAGCTGTACTGGAATAGCTTGGTTAAAGGCACGGCTAGTTCTGGAGCACAAGTCTTCAGCACGACAGCCGGGATCTTGTCAGGGCCCATTGCCTTTGCTGTATCTAGTGTGCACAGCCGTTTCTTGATATCACATGGAATGAATCAAATTGGCTGAAGACTGGCTTCTGTGATGGTGGGGACCTCAGGAGGAGGCCAAGATGAATCATCCACTCGGCACTTATGGTTGAAGATGGTTGCAAACGCTTCAGCCTTGACTTTTGCACTCACATGCTGGGCTCCGCCATCATTGAGGATGGGAATATTCAAGGAGCCTCCTCCCCCTCCCATTAGTTGTTTAATGGTCCACCACCATTCACGACTGGATGTGGCAGGACTGTAGCGCTTTGATCTCATCCGTTGATTGTGGGATCGCTTAGCCTTGTCTATAGCATGCTGCTTCTGCTTTTTAACGTGCACGTAGTCCTGTGTTGGAGCTTCCCCAGGTTGGCACCTCATTTTTAGGTGCTGCTCCTGGCATGCTCTTCTACACTCCTCATTGAACCAGGGTTGGTCCCCTGGCTTGATGGTAATGGTAGAGCGAGGGATATGCCAGCAGTTCAGAGAAGGTTCACTAGATTGATTCCTGAGATGAAGGGATTGACTTATGAAGAAAGATTGAGCAGGTTGGGCCTATACTCATTGGAGTTTAGAAGAATGAAAGGTGATCTTATTGAACCATATAAGATACTGAGGTGGCTCGACTAGGTGGAGGCAGAGAGGATGTTTCCCCTCATGGGGGAATCTAGAACTAGGGGGCATAGTTTCATAATAAGGGGTCACTCATTTAAAACTGAGATGAGGAGGAATTTCTTTTCTCAGAGAGTCATAAATCTGTGGAATTCTCTGCCCCAGAGAGCTGTGGAGGTTGGGTCATGGTATATATTTAAGGTGGAGATAGACAGATTTTTGAGCGATAAAGGTTATGGGAAGTGGGCAGGGAAGTGGAGCTGAGCCCAAGATCAGATCAGACATGATCTTATTGAATGGCGGAGCAGGCTCAAAGGGCCTACTCCTGCTCCTATTTATTATCTTCTTATGTTACATATTGTGGTGGAATACAATTCTGCTGCTGCTGATAGCCCACAGCACTTCATGGATGCCCAATTTGGAACTGCTAGATCTGTTCTGAATCTATCTCATTTAGCTGTTGCTTAACTAGTCTGTGGGATAGCTCTCCCAATTTTGGCACAAGTCCCCAGATGTTGGTGAGGAGGACTTTGCAGAGTTGACTGTGCTATTGTCATGTCCGTAGCCAGTGCCGAGGTCGATGCTGTGTGGTCCATCCAGATTTATTCTTCTTATTGTTTACAACTGAATGACTTGCTAGGCCATTTCAGAGGGCAGTTAAGAGTCAACCACATTGCTGTGGGTCTGGAGTCACATATAGGCCAGACCAGGTAAAGACAGCAGATATCCTTCCCTAAAGGACATTAGTGAACTAGTTGGGCCTTTACAACAATCCAATGGATTCATGGGCACCATTACTTCAGAAAGAATGAGGACATATAAACTAAATGGCACAAACAGAAAGACCTAGGGCTATATGTGCACAAATCATTGAAGGTGGCAGGGCAGGTTGAGAAATCAATTAAAAAGGCTTATGAGATCCTGGGTTTCATAAATAAAGGTATAGAGTACAAAAGTATGGAAATTATGATGAGCCTGTATAAAACACTGGTTCGGCCCAAACTGGAGTATTAAGTCCAATTCTGGGCACCACACATTATGAAGGGTGTGAAGTCCTTAGAGAGGGTGCAGAAAAGATTTATGAGAATGATTCCAGGGATGAGGGACTTCAGTGATGTTGATAGACTAAAGAAGCTGGGGTTGTTCTACTCGGAGCAGAGAAGGTTGAGAGGAGATTTGATGGAGGTGTTCACAATCATGAGAGCTTGCGACAGAGTAGATAGAAACAAACTATTCTCATTGGTCGAAGGGTCGAGAACCAGAGGACACAAATTTAAGGTGATTGACAAATGAACCAAAAGCAATGTTAGAAAAAACTTTTTTATACAGTGAGTGGTTAAGATCTGGAATGCACTGCGTGAAACAGTGGTGAAGGCAGACTCAATCGTTGCTTTCAAAAAGGAGTTGGATAGTAGCTGAAGGAAAAAAGATTGCAGGGCTACAGGGAAAGGGCAGGGGATTGGGATTAGTTGAGAGTCGGCACAGGCTCAATGGGCCGACTGGCCTTCTTCCGTGCTGTAAACATTTTATGATTCTATGATTCTAACACTAGTTAGGCCACAGCTAGAATGCTACATACAGTTCTGGTCACCACATTCCATGAAAGATGTGATTGCACTAGAGAGGGTACAGAGGAGATTTATGGGGATGTTGCCTGGACTGGAGAATTTTAACTATGAGGAAAGATTGGATAGGCTGGGGTTGTTTTCTTTGGAACCGAGGAGGCTGAGGTGAGACTTAATTGAGGTGTATAAAATTATGAGGGGTCTAGATAGAGTGAATAGGAAAGACCTATTTCCCTCAGTTGAGAAGTCAATAACCAGGGGTCATAAATGTAAAATAATTTAAAGAGGGGAATTGAGGTCAGGGTCTGGAACTCACTGCCTGAAAGGATGGTAGAGACAGAAACCCTCAACACATCTAAAAAGTACTTGGATATACACTTGAGGTGCCATAAACTACAAGGCTACGGAACAAGAGCTGGCGATTGGGATTAGGCTGGGTAGCTCTTTGTGGGCTGACGCAGGGCAATGGGCCCGAATGGCCTTTTCTGTGCCGTAAATTTCTTTGATTCTATAACTTCCCCTTAATGACTCCAGAGTTTTTACTTCTACTATCTCTCTTGGAAGGCCATTCCAGGTATTAATCATTCTTTGTGCGTTTCCTGATATCAGTCCTATCTTGTTTTATCAGTTTAACCTATGTCGCCTTGTCCTGCAAGTCATAGTTTAACTTGAAATACTGCTCAGGATTAACTTTGCTAACCTCTTGGTATCTTACATATCTCTATAAATTTCCATCTCATTTGTCTCCTTTCAGTGCTGATGAATCTATGTTTTACCAACCTTTCCTCATAGCTCAGTCCTCCACCAATAGGAATCAGCTCTACAGCCTTCTCTGCATTCCCCATGTGCCACAGTGACCAGTACTGAATGCTGTATTTAAGCTGAGGATTGGCCAAAGCACTAAACAGCTTCAACATGAAGGTTTCAGACTTAAATTCTATTGACTTGGCAATATAAAGGCAATTTTATAACTCTGAGCTTCTGTCATAGACCCTCACCCACCTTCAGGCATACTGGCAATTTGGATCATTTTCTAACTATTTAAAGCATTAGCCAGAATGTCACATGTAGTGTTTACCCAAATTTCCAATATGTGCTTCCAGTGGCCAAGTATCCCCACCAGTAGAGTGAAGTTGGAAAATAACTCAGTATTCTGTTCACCGGCTGGGAGCTGGAGCTTGCTAGCTTGTTGAGTATCTTCAGCTGCCAGTAATAGGACTGGGAAACTGGGTAAACTCAAGGGCAAAGCTTCTTCGACTGGCACAGGCTTCTGATGGAAAACATTGTCAGAGGCTTTTCTTGCAGAATAAATGTCATCTCATAGGCAAGTGTAATCATTTTCTTGTAAATTTTGAGAATGAATTAAACAAACAATTTTCAGAAAATATTTCAAATGAAATGATCACTTTCTCGTTCCTTTTATTGGCAGATTTTGCTGACCATTCATGCTTGGTTCTTGGTTTTCATATGTTCTTAGCAGTTCCTCATTGGTAGTTTCTCTAGCCACTATTCTCACATTAGAGTAATATGTTCTGTACTGTTTCAGTTTTGATTTGTTGATGTTTTATGATTATGAAATTTGAGCCAATCAGTAAAAGTCCAGCACTGAAATTTACATATAAAAAGGCATGTAATGTCCAAGTATGACACCTAAGGTGAACGGATGAGATGTGCAAGCACAGTTGCACAAGATTTTTTATTTCTACAGATGGATCCTGGTGCTATAAACAATAGTATATACTGTAGTATAGAAGTGGTATGGGATAAAGTAATATATACTGTAAAATACTGCAGGGTGGGGAAATATAAACTGCAAAAATGGACTAATGTACTGGTGGTATGGAGCAATGTAAAGTAATATATAATGGCCCGTAATTTGTGGTCAGTGGCAAATCAAAGGCCATCGTTGCTGGCCCCGAAGTAAGCTTCCCACAAAGGTCTTGCGACGTTCAGTTGAAATCCGTGTAAGTTAATAGGAATCTCTAACGCGAGCTGTTGTGATGTCAACAAGCTGTCTAAGCAGCCAATCACAATGCACATTTCTCACTGACAAGGAATCAGGATTCTAACTTTAAAAAAATGTTTAGAGAGCAAAACAAAGATTGGAGGGAAATGGTAAAACTGAATTAAATAATTTTTTTTAAGTTTCTTAAAAATTAAAATTTTTATTAAAATGGATAAGTTTGACACTCCACAAAATTAATTCATTTTTCAGGGCCATAACATTTGTTTAGCAGTCAATATGCTGTTAAAACCCCAGTTCCACCTAATCCACAAGGGATAACTTTTAATGGGGTATTTAACAGCGATATTTCCAGGGAAGAGACTGGGCTGGGATTTTGGCTTGTTGCCGCCTCTGTTTTCATCCCGGAGGGCCGGTAATGGCGGCGGAAAGCATTTCTGGGCAGCAGGGCAGCTTCCAGTGTCTCGCTGGGACATTCAGTGCCGGGTTTACGGGGGCACGGCGCAGTATCGCCCGGGAGAGGCGAGCCGGTGTTCAATGCCCCTGGTTGCGACACCGGCGCGATATTTGGTTCACGCCTGATTCATAGCGCCCCGTAGCATACCCTAATGGGACCGCCTGTGAAAGCCGGCGGTCCGAGCTGTACCGGCTGCAGTGAGTGAAGTAATGTTGACCTGAAGTAAGTGTGATTGTTTTTTATTTTTGCGATTAATGTTGATGTGGCTTCAGTAAGGTATTGGGAATGTTTTTGGTGTTTTTTTTAAATTCAGATTTTTTTTCCATGGAAGCCTCTCTAAGAGCGCCCTAAAAGAGGAGTGGTATGCCTTCCTTAGTGCTCTGCTCTACTCTCAGGGCCCAGTTGTTGAATTTTGCGCCTAGAGATTCAAACCATTTCCCTGCGCAAAAATTTACCGCTCTGCCTGGATTAACACCTCAATAGAGGTGCGACCAAATTTCCATCCCAAAGTTCTCATTAGTTTCTTTGATTGCCGCCTATGGGGGGCCACAACACAGCAGTGTCAGAGTAGTGAATGACTGACTGTCACTTCAGAATTTCCGCATTAGGATGCATTACATTCTGTAGTTGTGGTCAGTTTCAAAGCGATAATAACAGCCAACGTTGTTTGTTCCCTATTATTACCCACTGCAAATTCCTGGCCATTGTACTATACTGATATGGGACAATCTAAATATAACATATAGTAATAATATACTGGTGGTATGATGCAATGTATACTAATTATTCTGTAAGATACTAGTGTACTGGAGCAATATAAATTGTAATATGTAATGAAATATATCCGTATGAAGAGTTAATATACCAGTGATCTGGATTAGTATGAAATGTAATATAGTGCTGGTCGGAAACAACATAAATATTATTTACTCTCGCATAATGAGCAATGTAAACTGTAATATACATAATTATATAGACATAAAACTACTGATGGTCTAAAGCAATATAAACTGTAGTATACACTATAATTTAGGATATTGGGTCCGAGACAATTTAAATCTCCTTTATCATACAGAATAATATGCTAGGGCTCCTGGGGCTGCGGAATCTGCTCAATTAGGTCTACAATTCTACCATCAGGATATGGGAACCAGTTTTAGCATCGTAAGTGTGAGGAGCAGTGCACAGATGCTGTTTTGCCATGATGTAAAACCACTCTGCAACAACTCTGAGAAACAACTCTGCATAAAAAATCTTTCACATGGGCGACTGTTTAAAAGTTACAAATTGTGGCTTCATTTCAGACTGCCAGACCTCTCTTACTGTCTGCAATATGTCCAGCAGGGCCAGATGTTGAACATTCAGCCTGCCAGTGGCCAGAAAATATAGTGACCTGTACAAAGCTTTATTGAGAAATCTTGGGCACCAGGCACAGCCCAGGTTTTATGGTCCGGGAACAAAATCGCCGCTCCCTTCGCTCTAGTCTCACAGGGCCCCAGCGTCCAATTCCGGTTATTGCCTGCGGGAATTAACACAATTGTATGGGCGAGTGACTGTTCAGGCCCCTGGGGTAGGCCTGGGACGAGCCTGTGGCCCCCTATTCGGCTGGGGGCTCTGGGCACGGTCTCCTTAGGCCCATGCCAAATGCAGTCCTGAGCCTGGACTTTTGGGCCATCTTTATATGCATAACCAACAGCATTGCTATCTCTGGAACAACGGAGGACAAGCTGTCCTTGAAATGGTTCTTTGCTTCACCGGAAGCAGAAGCACGGCCTTGCTCTCACTGAAGTCGTGGCTACCACCAGCAGCAGACCTGCAATATAAACGAAGCATCAGAATGAGTTCACTAGTTTATAAACAGATGTTAGATTTCCATATGAATCCAGCAACTCTTTTGTAAACCAAATGAAGTAATCCCTGCTATTCAACTGTTCAAGCTAAAATCAGTCACCATTAATCTTTGAGTGTTTTGGATGCATAATTGAAAATCTATTTTAAGAATTGTATACTAGATTATATAATTGAAAACAAATATCTACATTTTCATAATTTCATGTATATATATATATATATATATACACACACTGTATATGTGCATCTATACCATGTATGTTTATTTCTTCTGATCGCCATGCTGTTAGTGGGAATATATCTGTTTTTAAAACTCCTGCAGCAACTAAAATGCAGAAAGCAAAATAGTAGAAAACTGAAAAATGGGAGAATAGATAATAGAAGAGAAATGCAAGAAAAAAATTAGGAAAATTTAAAAAATGGTACCAAAAAGTGAGAACAATTTTATATTTAAGTGTAGAAAAAGAATTGAGAGGAGTTTAAAACTACGGCAAAAGCTTTCTGCTGTGCTACGTGTAGTGAGATCTGACAAACGTGTTTCCAATTTGATTACATACACATTACACCAGTCAAATCTTCTTCCAACATCAACACGGTTTTTGGTAAAGAGATCTTTAAATTACATTCAGGCAAAAATTGGTCCGTGTTTTGCCTGTTTTACATAAAATGGGCACAAAAAGGAACAATTTTGTGGCACAATGTCCCATGCCTGATCTGTGCTATAATGCCAAGCAGGCATTAGGCCCCTTGCATGTGTAAATGAGAGGCCTAAAAGCTATAGCCCTGCAGGAAACTGAGCAGTATTGAGCAGAGACAATGCCGGACCTGCAAAGTTTCCCCGGTGATTGCTGCGGCCCAGCCAATGGACACCACCAAATAGGTACTTTTTTAAAGCCTTACAGTGAATAGGTCCGACTCTGGAGGTTTCATCACATGACCTCCTGCCTCCAACTGCCCCACCTGATCAAACAGCCCCTTTCCCGATCTTCAATATTTTTAGAACTAATGAACAAAAGTGTTCAAAGAAAATGAATAAAGCACACCATTTCTTTTTAACATCCCAATGATCTTCCTCCCTGGGTTTTTCACAGCAGTGTCCGGCTGATTAATCTTCAATTCCTGGAGACACCAGGACAATCCTGGAGGGTTGGCAACCCTCCTATGGAACCGGGTGGAGCAGGAGTGCTCTTCCAAGCCCTCCCGAGGGCCACTGGCAACTTGTGATCATTCCCCTTCCATTCTCCTCTGCCCCTTCCCCCCACCAACACTTACCTGATGATCACTCCTGGCGAGGCAGGCAGCCCGAGTTGGATGTTACAATCGAGCGAGCTGCCTCTGGAGGTGCAACAGGTGCCGGCAGCTCATTCCTATTATTACAATGAGGCCCGAGGTCCAATTTCTGATGAGCCTCGAGCTCCCAGGTTCAGGCACACAATGGATCACACCGACAGTTACAAGCCCAAAAATGGGTCATAATGAATTCTACCCCATGATGTTTTTGAATTAAAAAAAAATTAAAATAATGCAGCAATGGCTTCCATTTTAAAACCAAGAAGTCCACAGAGCAATTTGATAAACATTAATGCATCACCGTAACCTAGAAATGACCATTCATAACATCACACCAATGTATTAAGTGCTCATATTCACTTTAACTAGTGATAACATCTGTTACAAGATACCACAATTACAAGTGCAAACTGTTTCTTCAAACTGTTCTGGTATGAATGATGTGAATGTATCATAGGAAAGTTCTACAGTAGCATTTATTTCTCTCTATCCAATTTTGGTTTGGATTGGGAAGTCCAATTTTGGAGTGGACTCTCTGGAAATTTCTAGAATATAACCAGACATCAAAACTTGTTTTTTTTTTAACCAAAGGTTCATTTTTCCATGTAGTTATTAAAGTTATTAGGAGTTTCAATTAATTTTCATCAGCAGAGAAAATAATTCACAACTCAGGGCAGGTCCTGCCCCCTCTGTGATTTCAGACCTGGCACAAGATGGCAACCCGACTAAATGACAAGAGTACAGGAGTCAGCAGTCGAACAGGCTTCTGAACCCTCCCTCATTCATTAGCAACATCCAAATAACCGCAGCTGTATGTGCTGTACATCAATTGTTGGGGGCAAGGACATCAAAGAAATTCAAAGGGGAAAGGATTAGTGGGGTCTCTTGAAATAAAATATTCATTGCTTTTAACAAGTATAAAACCAACCACAAATTATGCTAGGTAAAACTGCGTGGATAACAGAGATTGCTAATTTATGCAAAAATAGGCTCCTGGTGCCATTTGCTGGCCCAGGGGCAGTGAGCTAATTTTTCATGAATCATTGATCTCTATTATTTACTTTTCTGCTGTTTCTGCCATAAGCATTCAGTTCATCTGAGCTATATGATCAGCAGGAATTGCATTGTAAATCATGGCATACACCTGCCATCAAAATAGGAAGACAGCAAATCTAATGAAAACTCTGAAAAGGTTACATTTTAGTTGCAAACACATCCATGCGACTTACATTTGACCCATCATCTGTGAAATTGTATTTGCTGCTAACATTTACTTTGATAATGTAATATCATTGCACTGGAGTGAGGTACAAAAACAATTTCATTTCGTGCCCCTCTTTTCAAGAATTCCTGTAAAAATTAGATCCCATTTGCCAAAAAGGGGCCTCTAACTGAGAGGAGAGACAGCAACTTTCTCCTGTGTCATTAACGCAAACAGCAAATGGGAAAGGGCGGTAAACAAGTCAACTTTTCTCTCCTTTCTCAGCATCGCTACTGCTTGACAGCACACCAGATAACTCTGACTAAGACAGGCAATTCAACACAAAGCAAAATCCCATTTCAGAATCAGAGTGCTACCACTTCACTAAGCCATAGGAGCTCCAATTTCTGCAATTACTTTATTATGTGATAAATACCAAAAAGAGATGTGGCCCAAGGTATTGCTGATGTGAACATTTATAACATTTTATTTTAATCTCAGATTTGATAATATTTAGCTTCATTACTATTGGTCTGTTTAGCATCGTGCATAGCCATTTAAGGATTCCTCTTACTTTTAGAGCCAACATTGCAAGCCTGTTCTGCTGGTTGGGAGCCTCACAGGAATGGGTTGGAGATTTGGGTGTGGAGCTTTACGTTCACAAGTTCTGCTTGAGAAAGTCAGAGGAGGCCTTTCCTCAGCATCTCTGCTTCACAAGGGAGACTGTCAAAATGCTATGCAATCTCTTGAAAGCTGACCTACAGAGAACTTCTTCCCTTGGGTGTGAAGTCCACTGCATCATTAAGCCCTTCCAAGCCACCACCAGCGATGAATGCCAAATCAGTCAGTTGGCAAGGGGTAACATGTTCATCAATTTCTCTTCCTAGCTGGCAGAGTTCCCCAGAGTGCAGAATATTTTAGATGGCACCCAATATGGCCATATAGACTCTTCACTTCAACTTCATAATCTACATCAAAATGGCTTCCATTCAAATAATGTCCAAGTGTTGTCAGACCATAGGAATCTTATCATACCAATCAATGCACAATATCCTGGGAAACCCATGATGCCTTATTTTTAGACCGTCCAACATGGTAAAATTATTTGAAGGAATAAGGAGACTGCAGGGATGGCTTCTATGAGCTCTGCTGATGATCCCTTGTCTGGGAAATCCTGGGGGGGAGCGGGTGGGGAAGAGGAGGGGAGGCGGTGGTAATATTCTGTGCTGCACTCCTTCTAAGACCAATATATCCTTTCTAAGGTAAGGTGCCCAGAACTGTATACAGTACTCCAGATGTGGACTAACCAGGGCTTTGAATAGCTGTAAAAAAAAAAGCATTCTCCCCTTTATATTCTAGCCCTTTAGTTATAAAGGCTAACATTCAATTAGCTGTTTTGATTATTTTTTTGTAGCTGACCACTACAATGATCTGTGTACATGTATCCCTAAATCTCTTTGGACCTCCACTGTTCCTAGCTTTTCACCATTTAAATAATACTCAGTCTATCCTTTTTTGGTTCAAAATGGATGACCTCACACTTGCTGCATTGAAATCCATCTGCCACAGGTTTGCCCACTCACTTAATCTATCAATGTCTCTTTGTAATTTTATGCTCCCGCCTACACTACTTACTATACCACCAATCTTTGTGTCATCGGCAAACTTGGATATATAGCTTTCTATTGCATTATCCAAGTCATTATTAAATATAGTTGAGGCCACAGCACAGATCCTTGTGGGACACCACTAGTCATTTCCTTCCAATTTGAGTACATACTCATTATCCCTACTCTTTCTTATACCGCTGAACCTATCACCTAACCAATAATTTGCCTTCAATTCCAGGAACTTTAATTTGAGCTAACAGTTTCTTTTCAGTCACCATTAACCAGTGAACTAATTATAAATGGTTGGAATTGCAGAATGCAATCCCAGAGCATCAGTAAAAATCTCAGACTGCAGGAGAATTTAATATAGTAAATCACTGTCAAACAGCAGCCCCAGTCACAATCATTTGTTCCCAATTATATCACAACAGTGCCAATTACTTGTTTTCCACAAGAGGGAGCTCTATTCAGTTATTATTAAAAAAAAGCACAAAAATAAAGCTTAATTGTTTTCATGGGGCATAAACCCTCTTTCTCCTTTCATATTGTACAATCCAAATGCGGTGTATATAAATTAAAAATAGAAGAAGATTAGAGTTTTAGAGTTATTTTCAGTAAAACAAGGGCTGTAATAATATGGTCTGCAATTTGTGGGCTTGATAACTGGCAGATTTCGCTATCATTTTGCTTTTGAAACTGACAGTAACTTCAGGATTTAGAGCATCGGCAGCCATAAGCAGAAATCCTGAAGTTGCGGGCTGTCATTCCGTGCTCCTCCACAGGCTGCACTGTACCACTCCCACCCCTATCCACCCCCACAGAGCCAGTAATCAGTGAAATCTGTCAAATCATATAAACTGACAAAAGCTTCAGTAATACCGCTGTTAAATACCCCATTAAAAGTTAGACACTTTTGGATTAGGTATAACTGGGGTTTTAACAGCGTATTGACTGCCAAACAAAGGTTATGTACCGATGGATGTGGTGTATTTAGATTTCCAAAAGGCATTCAATAAGGTGCCACACAAAAGGTTACTGCAGAAGATAAAGGTACGCGGAGTCAGAGGAAATGTATTAGCATGGATCGAGAATTGGCTGGCTAACAGAAAGCAGAGAGTCGGGATAAATGGGTCCTTTTCAGTTTGGAAATCGGTGGTTAGTGGTGTGCCACAGGGATCGGTGTTGGGACCACAACTGTTTACAATATACATAGATGACCTGGAAGAAGGGACAGAGTGTAGTGTAACAAAATTTGCAGATAACACAAAGGTTAGTGGGAAAGCGGGTTGTGTAGAGGACACAGAGAGGCTGCAAAGAGATTTAGATAGGTTTAGCGAATGGGCTAAGGTTTGGCAGATGGAATACAATGTCGGAAAATGTGAGGTCATCCACCTTGGAAAAAAAACTGTTAAAGGGAATATTATTTGAATGGGGAGAAATTACAACATGCTGTGGTGCAGAGGGACCTGGGGATCCTTGTGCGTGAATCCCAAAAAGTTAGTTTGCAGGTGCAGAAGGTAATCAGGAAGGCGAATGGAATGTTGGCCTTCATTGCGAGAGGGATGGAGTACAAAAGCAGGGAGGTCCTGCTGCAACTGTACAGGGTATTGGTGAGGCTGCACCTGGAGTACTGCGTGCAGTTTTGGTCACCTTACTTAAGGAAGGATATACTAGCCTTGGAGGGGGTACAGAGACGATTCACTAGGCTGATTCCTGAGATGAGGGGGTTACCTTATGATAATCGATTGAGTAGACTGGGTCTTTACTCGTTGGAGTTCAGAAGGATGAGGGGTGATCTTATGGAAACATTTAAAATAATGAAAGGGATAGACAAGATCAAGGCAGAGAGGTTGTTTCCACTGGTAGGGGAGACTAGAACTAGGGGGCACAGCCTCAAAATACGGGGAAGCCAATTTAAAACTGAGTTGAGAAGGAATTTCTTCTCCCAGAAGGTTGTGAATCTGTGGAATTCTCTGCCCAAGGAAGCAGTTGAGGCTAGCTCATTGAATGTATTCAAATCACAGATAGATAGATTTTTAACCAATAAGGGAATTAAGGGTTACGGGGAGCGGGCAGGTAAGTGGAGCTGAGTCCACGGCCAGATCAGCCTTGATCTTTTTGAATGGCGGAGCAGGCCCGAGGGGCTAGATGGCCTACTCCTGTTCCTAATTCTTATGTTCTTATGTTCTTATGTTATGGCCCTGAAAAACGAATTTTAATTTTGTGGAGAGTCAAAATTATCCATTTTAATAAAAATAATTTTTTTTAAGAAACGTAAAAAAATATTGACATTTTTTAAGGGTTTGTTCATCTTTATTTCAGATTTACCTTTTCCCCATGTGAGAGCCCCAATCTTTGGGCTCAATTTTGCCCAAAGCCATTTTTTTGGCATATTGCCAGAGTTACGCCCGTTTTTCTAGGCCACAACTGCTCCAAAAATAAATGTGCCAAGTTTTCCCGCTCTATTTTTTAAAATTGGCGCCACGCAGCCTGTCCTGTAGCCTTGGGGGGGGGGGGGTGGAGCCAAATGTCTGCGCTGAAAAAAATTATGTTGCCCCTTCTGCGCATGCGCGAAAAAAAAGGACGTTTATGACGTGATTCCTATGGGCGCATATGCACAACTCCCGGTCTGCAATCGGTCATTTTTAAAGAGCTAGTTGTGTGTAAGAACTTTAATTCTCATTGGAAAAATCAGAGCTGCAATACAAGATGCAACGCGCGCAAGGAGCAAGAATTTCTTACAGGAAGAAGTGGAGGCACGAGTGACTGTAATTGAAGGCAAATGGCAGGAGCTGGACACCATCAGAGGTCACATAAAAGTTCCACCCAAAGAAATGAAGAAAAGCTGGAACCAACTTGCAGAAGATTACTGTGCGATGGTGGCCACCCCGAGGTACGGAGGCCAGTGCAAAAAGAAGTGGCAGGACCTTGGTCAAGTCGTTAGTGTAAATAATATTTTCATTTTTCAATAGAATTGCAATTGTAAATGTGACCATCTGTATATGTCCCAGCCAGCAGAAAGACACCCTCTCTAAAAAGTTATATTTTCATCTTTGCAGAGGAAAATGGAACACAACAAACAAGGAGGAACTCGAACAGGAGGAAGCCCGGCAAATCTGCAGCCACTGACATCCTTGGAAGAGAGGGTTGCTGCTTTGATGGGTCCTGCCTGGAAAAAGTAATCACCATTGCACAAGCTGGGCCCACACTCGAGGGAGAGGGAAAGTCCTGCAAATTCCACAGTCTGGCTTTGCTAAATATTAAGTACTGCGCGGGTGAACCATACCTTGGTTCATGGGGATATCTCCGTCAGCTACGCTTCGCTTGATGCAATGTGCTATCATTCATTGTGGGCCTTCAAATGAGCCTGCTGCCTGCGCTGTGTGAGCTACTCATACCACCCACCCTGCCCCCTCCTCTGCTGCTAACCATTTGTTTGTTTTGTTATATTTTGCAGAACTTGAGGCCAACACTGACGATACAGAAGATGATTCAGGTGAGGGCGAGCCTGAAGAGGAGAACATCTTCCAATCCCACCTTCCAGACCAAGAGCATGGGGGTGAGGGGGAGGGGAAGGGAGGAGGGGATGGATGAAGTCCCCACTGTTGTACTCACTTTGGAGGCGGTGCAGATGCCACCCATTGAGGAGCTAGCCCCTTCCCTGAGTAATGGTTTGAGTGTTGATGGGACATTCCATGGTTTCCTGCCATCTGAGGCTGGGGATTCCAATGGGGTGCAGCGAGGTACACCCAGGGCCCCACTGTCCGAGTCTGAGTGTCCCTGTGGGGTGCAGCAAGGCACACCCAGGGTGAGGAGGGGAAGGAGAGCTCGACTGCGCTCTCCTGATTTGCAAGATCGAACAGATGTGGTTCTCATGATGGCAATGAGTGCAGAGAGCATTGACCTTACCCAATCACTCCTGGACACCATCAGTGGGGTGGGTGATGAGGTATCAGGACTGTTGGGAGAAGTAACAACACTCTCACGAGAAATGGGAATGCTGTCCGGGAACATGAGGGAGGGAATATCTCAGTCAGCAGAAACAATGCCGATGCACATGAGGGAGGGAATGTCGCAGGTAGCTGATGCGCTGTCAGTGACCATGAGGGAGGGAATGTTGCAGGTAGTTGACACACTTTTGGACAACATGAGGGAGGGCATGTCACAGGTAGGTGAGACACTGTCGGCGAACATGAGGGAGGGCATGTGTGAGTTAGCTGCTGCAATAAGGGAACGTGCCCATTGACAGAAACAACTGCCACTCCCACTCCATTCGCCAGAGCAGCCCAAGCCGGGCCTTCCACATTACCGACTATCCCCCGCCGACCTCATCAATAAGTGCGCTATTTAATATTAAGTGCTTTTTAAAATTATGGTTTTTCTGTGTTGTAACTAGGATTTCAGTAAAGTAAAATAGTGAGACTGGAAGGCCGAGACCACTGCACCAGATATTTATTTTTAAAAGTTGTAACTATACACTGGGATGCTGAAACAGGCCTGATCATTACAGTAATATTGCTACTTAGCTGTCTGTAATAACTGCAATGTTAACTTCATACTATTAAAGTATTCTATCTTTTGCAATTTGAAATAAAATGTTTTAAAAGCTTAAATATTGGGCCAATTGAACACCCCAAACCAATTCAAGCATTCGAGGCTGAATGTGTGAGTTCTTGCCTTTACAGGGAGGCCTTTAAGAACTGTGACAACTTTTAGAATGATGACCCGTGGTTCTGGAATCAAACCTAACAATAGAGAGGACAAAGATACCCTCCTCCCCAAGGAAATGTCTGGCATGACTGATGCTGTGACAGTTAAGTAGAAAATCTGCATTCACTTGCAGAAGTTCACATTTCAGAAGATATTTGCATTCACCCCAGCCAAATTCCCTCACTGCATCCAAAGCAAATGACATTGCTGCGAAGCAAGTCATAAAGCTTTTAGATCGAACATGAGGCCAGAACAAAATGTAGGTACCTTGATAGAGATGATTCTGCAACCTTGCTCTCCTATCATGGAAGCCACATTTACAGCAAGCGCAGGCTGTAGAACTGGGTCTAAAATGTTGTAGCGCTGTCTGTAACCCATTCACCAAATGAGCATAGCTTTCCTTGTGGGGATAACAGGCTACCTCTTATAAGCACCTGTGCTAAGGTTGACTCTTAACCTACTTTCCAGGGCTTTTAATATAACTTTGCAATCTATATTTATGAATGAAATGGGAGACTAATTTATTTGTTGAAGTTTAATGTATTTTGCAGCTACACTTGTTAGCAATCATATTTAGAGATTGTTACAGTTTACAATGCATCTTACAATTGCAGTGATTTACAAAATTAATCAACTGACTTACATAATTAAAGTACCTCCCCATCAAATATATTTGAGAGATTTTATTTAATCATCATTTAATAGGGTACTATGAAATGAAGTTGAGGGGGATCATCACTTTTTTCTTTGCATGTGCCCTTAGAATACTTAGCTCAGTGCTATCACTTGCAGGCTCTTAGCTCTACTTTTTCAGTTCCATGTGATATTTGCAGCTTCTTAGATCTCCCAAATTGATGCAACTTGACTTTTAGGCTGGATTTATACTACAACAGTAGCATTGACGTGAAGCGGTTCTTTGCGCCAAAGCTCAATTTGACCTGACTCTGGATGAATCTATGTGAGTGATGTAGTGTCAGTCCACTCCTCTCATGCAGGTGTAAATTTACATGGTGTGTTTGAAAGAGTAAGTGTAATAGGTTGAACTACTTTTTTTTGTTCCATCCTTTCTTATGTTCTTAAGGGGGTGAAGTTGATCAATGCTAGTGGTCAACGTGCCGATAGTGAATCTGCAGTCCGTTTTAAACCGCGCCCAGTTTTCTTTTCCACTGACTGCAAGATTGCTATCAGTTGGTTTTGTACTACTGGTGTTGACCAATTTCATCCTCTATGTCTTTAATTTGGAAACAGCAACGTGTAGGAATAATTCATAGGAACAGGGGTAGGCCTGCTCCACCATTCAAACATCCATGGCTGATCTGTACTTCAATTCCATTTACCCATCTAAGCACCATATGCCTTGATACTCTTCCTAAACAAAAATCTATCAATCTTAGTCTTGAAAGCTCCAACTGTCCAAGTATCCACAGCTTTTTGGGGGAAAGAATTCCAGATTTCTACTATCCTTTGTGTGAAAAAGTGCTTCCTGATTCCCTTCCTAAATGGCCTAGATCTAATTTTAAGATTATGTCCCCTCAGCCTTGATTCCTCCATCAGAGGAAATAGTTTGGCTGTATCTACCCTATTAATGTTTTAAGCACCTCGATTAGATCATTCCTTAATGTTCTACACTGAAGGTAATACAAGCCAACCTTATGTGACCTGTCCTGATAATTTAATCCTCGAAGCCCTGGTATCACTCTGGTGAATCTGCACGGACCCCCCTCGGAGCTATATGCTCTTCCTGAGGTGTGATGCCCAAAACTGTAAGCAGTGTTCCATCAAACTGTAACATCATTTTCTCCACTTTGTATTTCAGCCCCTTTGAGATAAAGGCAACATTCCATTATTCTTTTTGATTTCCACCTGCCCCACTCCTTCATTTCAAGGGGTGTTTTGGGGGAGTTCCCGAGCTTTTCGCAGAAATTCCTCCCTTACACACCTGAAAGGCCTCGTCTTTTAGAGGCTTTCTGAAGATCCCAAACCTTTACTAGAGTAAGGAGATCGGTCCCGGTCAAGATAGATTTCCTTTTCTAGTTGGAATGGCTCCAGCGAGAACCAAAAATGTTGAAATCTTTTTATCTTTGGCTCCATTTGGGCCTTCGAAAGACTCTGCTCCTCCTTAAAAGGGCAAATGGACGAGGGGTGACCCTCGTTGATATATCCTTGCAGGTGACTATCCCAGCTATGCAAATTACCCTGTCTCCTTTCAGATGGGGTCTTTATTCTTGAGAAAGGATGGGCGGTGGTCCAGCTCTGACACTCATACATCGGCAGAAAAGGGCCTTAGGAATTTCTAGACTTTGTGCTTGATTATCGTTCCACAGGTCTCCAGTACCTTGCCCAGTGCATGTTATTCTACTTCTGGCAATCGTGAGGATATACCCAACATCAGTGGCCTTATGAAGTACATTGCAGAACTGTAGAGGAAGGATGGTCGAACTCAAGTCAGCTGCTTGTTATTGATGTCATGCAGTGCTAGCTAAATTTTTTCTGTGCCCCACTGGAAGGTAGGGAGTCTCTGTGGTGATTCCTCCCCTCATTCTTTCCGATCATGATCCTTCCACCATTGTCTGTGAATAATCTGAAGGTCCACAAATCATGCCTTTCCGTGGTACACTATCAGAAGGAGAGAATAGTGGGCATCACCCCAAACACAAACACATGAGGCAGAAGTAACATGTGCCTATGACCTCACTATAAATATCAAAAATCTTGTCCGGCGTTTGTATGGGAGGGAACCACAAAACCTATACATCAGGTACATATTTTATTTAAAGGTCCAAAAACAATTGTGTCACCATGTTTGCTTGTGTCCCCTCTATTTCAAGTATCCCTAATTAGACATTAGGCATAATGAGTTCACATGATGGTAAAAGTTTCTGCAATGTAAAAAAGGCAGGTGATTTATCATATCCTATAATTGTAATGAACAAGTCTGTGTAATGCTTCTGATGGATGTAGGTTATTTTGATCTCTACGTGTGACCTGGTATCAGCTAGACCAGGATATGACGTTATTCATCTTGTCACTGCAAATTCCTTTCATTGAAATAGGTGGTAATCAGATTTTCCCAAAGCTTTTGTTCATCTCACTCCTCAATTGAAAGGATGATTATAGCACTTACAGGCCAAACTTCATTGTTGCTATATTTGGCAAAGGTTTTGTTTCTTTCGTGCCAGTTCCGAGCTGGATTTAAAGGTGGGAGGTCTATTGGCCTTCTAAATACACAGGAACTGCAGTCTGCTTCACTTAATTAGATCTCCCCCGCGCCCCAATTAGTGAGCTTAATTTGTATATTTCCGACAGCTCCTGCAACCCATTTTTAACATTGGAAATTTGCAACCTGTACCTTCAATACACTGCCATGTTACCCTACGCAGCACAACAGTTTCCAGGTCAGAATTTTACAGTCAGAATTTCTGCCCATTATTTTGTTATATAGTTTGAGCTCTATTTAGGGGTCTATGTGAAGCACAGCCTCAAGCCAGTCCATTTTGGGTGCAAGCCTACAGAACAAAGCTTCTCTTCATTTTTCAAATTGACAATCACATTCAGAGGCCATAAGAATGCCTGATGTAGCAAATGGAGAAATCTGTTCTTGTGCAGTACCTGTGGTTGGGGGAAAATATAGATGATAGCAACCTGCATTTCACTGCGTTAGACATGATCACTAAACATAAGTTTCCACTCTAAGCAACAAACCTAAGCTGATGGAAAAATACATCAGAAGGGCAAGGAAAGGCACATAATAGAATGATTACATAGTGGATGGGTGTGACTTTAGCAAGACTGAAAACAGCCTGTAGAGCTGAGATGACAAACTGTGCATTTGATGAGGGCATCAGATCTAGAGATTAATGTTAAGTAAAGCTATGGAGATTATATATCCCCATATCTTGAGGTGGCAGCTTTGCAGATATCACTGTAGCCTCTTCTTAAAATTGCCCAGGAAGTTAACATAAGTTATGAATGACTTTTGATTGGAGCAGTTTTTTCCCCAAAGCAGGAGCAGTACAGAATAAGTTGAACAATTGAGCTAATCTTTGTCTGGTGATGGCTTTCTGTGGAGAGTATCCATAGATTTTAAATTGTGTAATCTATTTCAGAATGCAATGGAATGGTAGATTACTTACCATAGGTAGACTTTCTTATTCCTTGATTAAAGTTTGACTTCCACATATAACAATACCCTCCATCCTACAGAAGAAAAACAAAAGGCAACAGGGACAACTTCCCTTTAAGACAAAGAAAAAAAATTGTACTTAGAATGTCAAATGATGGCCTAAGATGAAATTTAATGTGGATAAATGAACAGTAATGCAAACTGGAACGGGAAACAAAATATGTACACAATGGTGTCCATTAACAAGGTAACAATGGTAGAAAAGGTATGTTTACTGATCATCTATTGACATATCTATCAAATATCAACAAAGCTAATCAAGTACTTGGCTGTATCTCAATAGGACTTGATGTCATACTATCTTAAATTAACCTTGTATAACTCAATTGGAAGGCACTTATAATATACAGTTGCACCATGCTTTCAAATGGTCATTGATATGTTAGTGAGGGCTCAGAGAAGGTAACAAAGATAATTCTGAGACTGAAGTCTTTAAGTTATGGACAGACTTGTAGAACCAACTTGAAAAGATGAAAGAAAGTGGATTCAATCCACATCTAAATAACAAGTGTAATCAAGTTATTTAATTTGAAGTGCAATCTCAGAAATAGATTAGTACAAAATCAGTTGAGTTAAACAAATAAGCAACATTAATTTTTGGTGACAACAGTGGGACACATGGATAGCCTCCCAACAAAAGCAAGTAACTATAAATTAATTATTTTGCTTTTAAAAATAAGCTGCATAAATATCTGATTCAGAAAAGATTGAAGACTAGAAGAATAAATATGTACCCAAGGGACCAAATTGTGTAAGAAGCACTATAGTTCCTGTGCTGCTGGGACCATACAAATTATCTATTGAATACAACTAGTCAGGACTAGGTAACATCGGCCATATTGTTAGATTGAAACTCTGGAGTCCCACTAGATTATTTTGGGAGTCAGGAAGCAATTTCATGGAGTTTTATCTTGTAATTTTTATTTACAATGAGTTACCTCCTTCAGGAAATTAAATAATTTGAACAAAGTTCATGGTGACAAATGGGCAACTTGTATACTGTGGAAAGAGCTTGTGCGATTGGAAGTGCTTGCAGTTAACTTGTGATTTACATAAGAACATAAGAAATCGGAGCAGGAGGAGGCCATACGGCCCCTTGAGCCTGCTCCACCATTTAATAAGATCATGGCTGATCTGATCATGGACTCAGCTCCACTTCCCCACCCGCTTCCCATAACCACTGATTCCCTTATCGTTTAAGAAACTGTCTATTTCTGTCTTAAATTTATTCAATGTCCCAGCTTCCGCAGCTCTCTGAGGCAGCGAATTCCACAGATTGACAACCCTCAGAGAAGAAATTTCTCCTCATCTCTGATTTTAATGGGCGGCCCCTTATTCTATGATCATGCCCTCTAGTTCTAGTCTCGCCCATCAATGGAAACATCCTCTCTGCATCCACCTTGTCAAACTCCCACAATCTTATACGTTTTGATAAGATCACCTCTCATTCTTCTGAATTCCAATGAGTAGAGGCCCAACCTACTCAACCTTTCTTCATAACTGACATCGGTAGTGGGTAAAATGATGGGATCAATTATTAAGGATGTCATAGCAACGCATTTGGAAAGAGGTGGCATGATAGGTCCAAGTCAGCATGGATTTGTGAAAGGGAAATTATGCTTGACAAATCTTCTGGAATTTTTTGAGGATGTTTCCAGTAGAGTGGACAAGGGAGAATCAGTTGATGTGGTGTATTTGGACTTTCAGAAAGCTTTTGACAAATTCCCACACAAGAGATTAATGTGCAAAGTTAAAGCACATGGGATTGGGGGTAGTGTGCTGACGTGGATTGAAAACTGGTTGGCAGACAGGAAGCAAAGAGTAGAGTAAATGGGTACTTTTCAGAATGGCAGGCAGTGACTAGTGGGGTACCGCAAGGTTCTGTGCTGAGGCCCCAGCTGTTTACATTGTACATTAAAGATTTAGGCGAGGGGATTAAATGTAGTATCTCCAAATTTGCAGATGACACTAAGTTGGGTGGCAGTGTGAGCTGCGAGGAGGATGCTATGAGGCTGCAGAGTGACTTGGATAGGTTAGGTGAGTGGGCAAACGCATGGCAGATGAAGTATAATGTGGATAAATGTGAGGTTATCCACTTTGGTGGTAAAAACAGAGAGACAGACTATTATCTGAATGGTGACAGATTAGGAAAAGGGGAGGTGCAACGAGACCTGGGTGTCATGGTACATCAGTCATTGAAGATTGGCATGCAGGTACAGCAGGCGGTTAAGAAAGCAAATGGCATGTTGGCCTTCATAGTGAGGGGATTTGAGTACAGGGGCCGGGAGGTGTTACTACAATTGCACAGGGCCTTGGTGAGGTCACACCTGGAGTACTGTGTACAGTTTTGGTCTCCGAACTTGAGGAAGGACATTCTTGCTATTGAGGGAGTGCAGCGAAGGTTCACCAGACTGATTCCCGGGATGGCGGGACTGACCTATCAAGAAAGACTGGATCAACTGGGCTTGTATTCACTGGAGCTCAGAAGAATGAGAGGGGATCTCATAGAAACGTTTAAAATTCTGACTGGTTTAGACAGGTCAGATGCAGGATGAATGTTGGGGAAGTCCAGAACCAGGGGTCACAGTCTAAAGATAAGGGGTAAGCCATTTAGGACCGAGATGAGAAGAAACTTCTTCGCCCAGAGAGTGGTGAACCTGTGGAATTCTCTATCACAGAAAGTTGTTGAGGCCAATTCACTAAATATATTCAAAAAGGAGTTAGATGTAGTCCTTACTACTAGGGGGATCAAGGGGTATGGCAAGAAAGCAGGAATGGGGGACTGAAGTTGCATGTTCAGCCATGAACTCATTGAATGGTGGTGCTGGCTCGAAGGGCCGAATGGCCTACTCCTGCACCTATTTGCTATGTTTCTATAAGTCAACCCCCTCATCCCCGGAATCAACCTGGTGAACCTTCTCTGAACTGCCTCCAAAGCAAGCATATCCTTTCATAAATATGGAAACCAAAACTGCACGTAGTATTCCAGATGTGGCCTCACCAATACCTTGTATAGCTATGGCAAGACTTCCCTGCTTTTATACTCCATCCCCTTTGCAATAAAGGCCAAGATACCATTGGCCTTCCTGATCACTTGCTGTACCTGCATACTATCCTTTTGTGTTTCATGCACAAGTACCCCCAGGTCCTGCTGTACTGTGGCACTTTGTAATCTTTCTCCATTTAAATAATAACTTGTACTTTGATTTTTTCTGCCAAAGTGTATGACCTCACACTTTCCAACATTATACTCCATCTTCCAAATTTTTGCCCACTCGCTTAGCCTGCCTATGTCCTTTTGCAGATTTTTTGTGTCCTCCTCACACATTGCTTTTCCTCCCATCTTTGCATCATCAGCAAACTTGGCTAATTACACTCAGTCCCTTCTTCCAAGTCGTTTATATAGATTGTAAATAGTTGAGGTCCCAGCACTGATCCCTGCGGCACCCCACTAGTTACTGGTTGCCAACCAGAGAATGAACCATTTATCCCAACTCTCTGTTCTCTGTTAGTTAGCCAATCCTCTAACCATGCTAATATATTACCCCCCAACCCTGTGAACTTTTATCTTGTGCAGTAACCTTTTATGTGGCACCTTGTCAAATGCCTTCTGGAAGTCCAAATACACCACATCCACCGGTTCCCCTTCATCCTCAAAGAACTCCAGCAAATTTGTCAAACATGACTTCCCCTTCATAAATCCATGCTGACTCTGCCTGACTGAACTTTTCTTTTCCAAATGTCCTGCTACTGCGTCTTTAATAATGGACTCCAACATTTTCCCAACCACAGATGTTAGGCTAACTGGTCTATAGTTTCCTGCTTTTTGTCGGCCTCCTTTTTTAAATAGGGGTGTTACATTTGCAGTTTTCCAATCTGCTGGGACCTCCCCAGAATCCAGGGAATTTTGGTAAATTACAACCAATGCATCCACAATCCCTGCTTCTACTTCTCTCAAGACCCTAGGATGCAAGCCATCAGCTCCAGGGGATTTATCTGTCTTTAGTCCCATTATCTTACTGAGTACGATCTCCTTTCTGTGGTTTACAACCGTATTCACTTTCCTGATTCTGTCCAACAAAAATGCTAGACAGCCATCATTTTTACAATCAATTCTTGGGATCTGGGTATCGCTGGCAAGACTGGCATTTATTGCCCATCGCTAGTTGCCCTTGAGAAGGTGGTTGTGAGTCTTCTTGAACCGCTGCAGTCAGTGTAGTAAAGGTGTTTCACCAACGTGGTTAGGTAGGGAGTTCCAGCATTTTGACAGAGTGATGATGAAGTAACAGCGATAAAGGTCCATGATCTAAAAAAATGTGGATTGTGTGTTTTTATAAATGTGCCCTATTGTCCACTTTTAAAGCATTTAAATAGAGAAACAGACAAGTTGACATTTCAGTGAGGACATTTTTGTAGAAGCCCAATTCTGAAGGACAATCTGCACCTGAAATGTTAACTCATCTGTTCTTTCCACAGATGCTGATTGACGTGCTGAGTGTTTACAACATTTACAGTTTTTGTTTCAGATGTCCAACATTCGGATGAGATGTTAAACCGAGGCCTTGTTTCCCTCTCGGTTGGATGTAAAAGATCCCATGGCACTATTTCGTAGGGCAGGGAAGCTCTCCTCGGTGTCCTGGCCAATATTTATCCCTCAAGTAACATCACTAAAAAACAGATTATCTGATCATTATCTAATTGCTGTTTGTGGGAGCTTGCTGTGTGAAAATTGGCTGCCGTGTTTCCTCCATTACATTTCAAAAGTACTTCGTAGGCTGTAAAGCGCTTTGGAAGGTCCTGAGGTCGTGAAAGGCATTGTATTAATACAAGTTTTTTTTTCCACCATCTGAAGCATTTGGCTTTTTCCTTGAAACTTTAAGTTACTTTATTTTTTTAAAAAAAGATAATGGTGCTGAAATTCCGATGTACCGGGTCCGTACGAAGTTTCTATGGACTCGGAAAGGCATCGGAAAAGCTGGTTTTCAGCGCGCAATGCGCATGCGCTGAAAATTGGCTTTTCCGATCTGTCAAGTTTCTGGCTTGACAGATCTCGCGCATATCGGAAGCGAGGACACTTGCAGGGCAAGCTTTCTGATATTTACGCAAATCTTGCCCAGCAAATGTCCTCGAAAATCTTGCGCCTGAAAAAGCAGGCGTACAGCCTACTTTTACAGGCGCAAGTGTTTAAAAATACACAAAAACATTTTAAAATAGTTATAAAAACACATTTTATTGTTGAAAACCCGCCCCACAATGGTAAGTTTATTTTAAGGCATCATTAAAAAAATTTTACAAAGTTGAAAAACATTTTTTTTAATAAGAACTTTAATTTATGAATCTTAAATATGTAGTGTATTTTTCTATTTTTTTTATTAGTGTGCGTGTTTGGGGGGTGGGGGGGGTTTCTCATTCATAATAATACCTTGATTGGCTGGCCAGAGCCATGTGACTCCAGCTCCAGCATATGGATGTCCCAACGTGCACACGCTCCGATGCGTAGGAGTGAAGGCCTCAGGATTGGAAGTTCGTGCGGACGCAGCAGAAACAAGTAGGTGCGCATCTTTTCTAACTTTTTCAGTCGTTTGCCCGTGGGAAGACCTCGATCGGAATTTCAGGCCCAATATTATCTTTATCAAAATTACTTTCTAACTCACTCGTATTTTAACTTGCTAACTCACCTTCTAAATCACATATCACCCCTAATGAAATAAAACAGCATGAGCCCATATTGGCTTTGGCTTGTTTATTGCAAACAACAATGCAAATGAATATTATGACTGCTTCAGAATCTTAAAAAAAGATTCATAGTGTATTTTAAGAAAATCCAATTTAGTTAATATATCAAGTACGACCGATAGCAGATTAGCCACCCATTATGTAACTCGCCCCTTTTTCCTTGCAATTGAAATTAGGCGGGATGTATATAGGGCAGCCGATCCTACAATGAAGCTGTTCATTTAATGGTAATCTTATTGTCTCCATGGAGTAGGGTTACCATATTTGCTGAACTGAATCCAAGGACACAAGAGAGTGGGAGCACAGTAAAGTAGCCAGGACTGAAAATGTCAGTAGTGCAGCATGGCAAGGCAACATTTTTTGCTATTTTGATACAAACTGAATCTGCAAAAAGCAACGGCAGAACTTTCCGTTTGTATAATGCGGCCGCTGTTCAGAGCATCTGCCAGCCGCAACCACCGGTTCCTCCCCCTCCTCACAGCCCAACACTCATCCAACACCATCCGAGGCTGCGGAACGTACTCTGAACCGGTTCCCAGGACATTCACACAGCCCGGCTCAAGCCGTCGCTCATTAGTCAAGTTACTTGGATACTTTGGTCCCAGGGCCGATTTCTCGTCAAATGAATTTCACAGGACTATCCGGTAGGTGGGGGGTGGGTGGCATTGGGGGCATGGAGCATGTGTACAGCAGCCAGAGAGCACGATCTTTGTATACATTTGAAGTCCCTCAGTGTGTCCACCCCTTCTACTGGTTTAAAACTGGAGATCGACATCTCTCCCTCCAATCGTAATCCACCCCCACCACATAGCCCGCCCACTTCATTGACTGACCGCAGGACAGCTCGGGGTCACACGGCTCTTGATTTGAACCCGCGCGTATTGGGGGACGAGTTTCCTGAACCGGGGTCATTGTTTGCCTGGGGACACAGCCCCTCATCCGGGATCTGTCCCTGGAAAACGGGAGAGTATGGTCACCCTACAATGGAGATTCTAAAGTAGGGTCTCCCTCCCTGACTGTCGTTACAGGAAACATGTTGGAGCGGTTTCATTGCAACCAGTAGCAGAGACCGTGTCTAACAGTTGGCCTGACAGTCCTTCTGGAGATGGCTGACCCGGTCAGACCACATCACGGCTATGAATTAGATTTTCAGCCTGTAGCATGGTTTCTCAGGATCAGGAGACTCTCCCCGCCCGCTCCCCCAACCCCCACATTATTCCTAATGAAACTGTCAAGCACACTCCCCAAGATTGATATCACCAAAGCAATCTCACTTGAGTGTTTCCAATACAGTAACAAAATTGACACATTTAAGAATACATCAAATAAATTTTAGGCAAGAGTATAATTTTCTATTAGGGGAAGAACCTTGGATAAAAAGTACTCCCCAAGAGCTCCTTTCTCTGCAAATAATATAATAAAAAATTTAAAGAGTAAAACATAATTATAAAATTACTAGTTATTTGGGATACATTCCATTCCATGAAACATCCCCCAAGATACAGCTTTAAAAAAAATGAGTAACCTATAAAAGAAGTAGTGAATTGCTTCATATATTAAGGGAGAACACTGTCCTCACTTCTGGGATCTGGGTCTGAATCCGTCGAGCCTAATAGGATGAAAATGTTTTTTTTACTCCCTATAAAGGTCTTGCATGAAATGAGTTCGGCCAACATCAACGCAGATCTTAGCTGTTAATGTAGGCTGACCATTAGTCCCTGTTTTCCTGGGACAGTCCCCGAATTAGATACTTTGGGCTAGACTTTCCACTTTCAAGCTAAGGCCCAAAAAAATGGGCCTTGTTCCAGCAATGTGGGACCTATCGCCTGTGCTGATCGCCGGCTCAAGGCCCATTTTTTTTTTTTTTTGCAATTTTCCACTCGGCTTCAGCCCAGCGATATCAAATGGGCGGTCATTTCTCGGCAATCTCCTGATCGCCCAAAGAAAACGGAAGTGAATGAAAAAAAAAAGCTTCCCTAGCAACGCATTACTGCGCATTTGCAGGTTGATTTTTTTTTCAGGTTGATGCTTCTTCCTGCGTTTTGAGAGGTCAGGGGTCATCACACATGCTCAGAAGCTCTGGGTGGGTCTGGGAGAGAAAGAGAGAGAGAGAGAGAGAGAGAGAGGAGAAAGGAAGCAGGTCAGAAAGTCTTATCCAAATTACAGATAAATTTAAAGAATGGAGGAAGGTGCAGGAAAGGGAAGGGCCGAACCCTTCAGCGAAGAGGCAAATGAGGCCCTCGTAAATGCTGTCAGCTCCAGGTGGGAGGATCTGACACGGGGTGGGCAGGGGAAACCTCCACCCTGTGCATATCACAGGATTTGGTCCGAAATAGCCAACGTAGTCACATCAGCCTCCAATGAAACGCGCACACCGGACCAATGCCGCAAGCGGTGGAGCAGCCTACTGGCAGCTGCGAGAGTAAGTTGAAATTTATATTTATGTATTATTTAATAATCTAAATAGTAACTAAAATCTGCAATGTTATTGGGTTACATTTAAACATAACTAAATTTTACGCAACCCAGCATAAAGTTAAATGTTGTAGTGCGAAATATGCAACATAATGCTAATTTGTAATAGAGCATTTAAATCTGTCAATCTTAAATGTCTTCAGTGTCTTAAATTGCCTGATCCATTTGTTTATGCCATGCAATGTTATCGTATCATTTACAGAAGGGTGGAGGTGCTGCCATGATGCACACACTAAGCCAGTACGAGGAGCTCGTGGTGTCTTTGGTGGGCCCAGAAATCCGTTCGGTCACATCCCGTGGTGTGGCCAAACCCATCCTTAATACATGTGAGTAATGAGAAATGTGCATTGTGAGTAATGAAAAATGTGCATTGTGCAATGTGTGAATCATTATTAAATATTGAAAATAGCGTAGTTACACATGTAATGTTATGCAATTATAATATAATCTGATATACAATTGTGATGTACTATAGATCTTCGAATGAGGTCATGTTAAACCTTGTGATCACTTGTGCATATGGGGTAATGGAAAGCATTGCAATGTTTTCCGTTGGAGAAAAATTGTAACGTAATGATTTGAATTGTTAAACGTTGTTTATCAATGCCATGCGTTGCTGGCTGGACACGGCGCTGCACCCCAAGGTGTCGTGTCTGCTCGCAGTGATAACCCTAGCACGCAAGCGAGTACGGAGGGCACAGTTCCTCCGGACTCGGAAGTGGAGCCTCAGGCTTCCGCTTCCTCTCCGTCACCTCCACCACGGCAGGAAGTCTTGACCTCCCACTCTACACGGCGTCTTGGTGTCGGTCTGCGTAGACCAAAATGGGCGGTGGGATGCGAACACGAGGTGGGATAGGATCTGGAGGGAAACGTGGCTGCAGGTAGGGAGGGGGGAGTGCTTCTCTATAGTACACCTGTTTTAAAATGTTCACTTGTTATTACCAATTTATTATACTCTGGTTATTGTTATTGTTACTAAATTGGCCAATTGTATTCAATAGTTAAATGTTCACTTGTTATTACCAATTTATTATACTCTGGTTATTGTTGTTACTAAATTGGCCAATTGTATTCAATAGTTAAATGTTCACTTGTTATTACTTAACTGTTCCCTTTCCATTCTTTCTGAAATGGTCACTTGTTGGCATGACTGAAATGGCCACTTGTTGGCATGACTGAAATGGCCACTTGTTATCATCACTATAATGGTGACTTGTTATCATCACTGAAATGATCATTTGTTATCATGACTGAAATGGTCACTTGTTGTCATGACTGAAATGGTCACTTGTTGGCATGACTGAAATGGTCACTTGTTGGCATGACTGAAATGGTGACTTGTTATCATGACTGAAATGGTCACTTGTTATGACTGAAATGGTGACTTGTTGGCATGACTGAAATGGTCACTTGTTATCATCACTGAAATGGTCA
The DNA here is from genome assembly GCF_044704955.1 of Pristiophorus japonicus. Taxonomy (NCBI): domain Eukaryota; kingdom Metazoa; phylum Chordata; class Chondrichthyes; family Pristiophoridae; genus Pristiophorus; species Pristiophorus japonicus. The sequence continues at coordinate 96,329,682 of NC_091983.1, read as the reverse complement.
CTTGTTGGCATGACTGAAATGGCCATTTGTTATCATCACTGAAATGGTCACTTGTTATCATCACTGAAATGGTCACTTGTTATCATAACCGAAATGGCCACTTGTTATCGTAACTGAAATGGCCACTTGTTCTGTAAAATGTTCACTTCTTCTTGTAACGTTTTGGGGATTTTGAGGGAAGGGTGGGTTGGTGCGGGGGGGGGGGGGGTTGTTGGAGGGAGGGTGTTGTTCAATAGTTCTTTGTTGGTTAATAAAAATTAAAAAATTTCTACAATTTTTGAATCTTCTCTCTTACTTACATAAGTTTTACAACGTACAGTTCTTCATGCAGATTTGTTTGTTTATTCTGTTTCCCCACGGAATATTAAATAACTTCACTATGTAAAAGCTATTTAATAAATAATTCAAATATATGCATAAATAAGGTGATAATACCTATTTATATTCCCTGACCCAAATTTCTGAGTCCAATTTGCATCAATTTTACTCTCTAAATAACTCAGAACAATTCTCCACCTTTCCTCAGAGGCTAAAAATGGCGTCCATAGTGCCCATTTCCCTCTCCAAGGCCCTGAAAAAGCAACTATTTTTGAGCACTCTTTCAGGCCTTGCATCGGCCCAGCGAAGTGCATGCCAAGTGCTGAAACTTGGGATGGGCCTTGTGTGGGCGATCATTTGGGCGATCATCTCAGCGATCAAAGTGGAAACTTGGGGGCCTATTTTTCCGGCGATAATTTGGGCCTAGTTTCCACTTTTTGCTCAAAATGGGCGATAGAGGTCCGTTTTGGGCCAAAAATGTGCCTTAGATGGGCGATGTGAAGTGGAAAGACTAGCCCTTTGTTCCCGGGCAAACAATGTCACCGGAAGAGTCCCGAGTTCAGGAAAGTTGTTCCCAAATCGAGCCATATTCATTGCTTCGCTGGGCAGCAAGAGTTGGATTTTAACTTTATTTTTGGATAAATTGGAAAAATTCAATTTTTGCTGTTTTTAAAAAAACATGAATGTACAGAAACAGTTTTGGTGGGGGGGGGGGGTTGGGCTTTTCATCTCGTTCGCTCCTGGTTTGAGCTGAGGAACGGATGCTAATAACCGGTTGAATGGAGGCCATAATGGTGGCAAAGCCTTCCCACAATGCAGCGTGGGCAGAGAAAAGGCCCCATCGATAGTTCGGGCCACACTGCACTCTGGGGGATGGAGTCACCTGACCCAGTGTTTCAGCCAATAGTTACTGGTCAGAGGGCGGAACCTTTAAAATGTGCGAGAGAAGCCAGAGGCACGGTGAGTGAGTGGATTTACTTTACCTCAGAGATTAGTATGGTGCATCGTGTGTTTTTATGTGAAAGGCAAGCTCTAAATTCTTCCACCGGAAAGAGGCTTCTGAAACCTTCTGAGACAGAGTGTTTTTCACACCTTATATGGAAAATCTGTCTGTTTGGAACAGATTTAAAATTGAGAAATTAAAAGTTAGGGTACTTGGGGATGAGTAGAGATATTGCCAGTACACACGCAAGATTTGAGATTCGGTGTGAAGTGACAATGGCGTCTCTATGAGTTTTCTACTAACAGAAGCAACAAAGTAGTCACGCTGGTTTTCTTGAAACGCGTCTTGGGTACTTTGCTGTACTCCCATCCTGCATGTCCCCGAATTCAGCTGAGAAAATATGGTCACTCTATGTTACTGAGCCACAGAAAAAACTGCACAGTTCAGCAGTCTTAATCAGAGAATTCTTAAGATAACATGGGCAATGAATGAAAAAAAAAAATCAGACAGGTACTGTAATGCGTGTTATTCGGAGGTTGTCCCTTGCGGCACAAAATAGGATAACAGAAATTAAAAGTGATTCACTTCCCAGCTCCAATGTCTGTCACCTCAAAATAAACATTACCTGAAAAATTCTATATAATGATCGTTTACGTACATATCCAAAGACATATTAAGTACAGGTATTTTGTAATAGCACAATATTGCACAGATTCAAAAAGCCAATGGTATGCAGTTTTGTTTTTAAAAGTTTTATTTATAAGGCAATTCTGCAAATAAATACAAGTCCTCAGAATGGAAGAGAATAATGAAGCAGACTTTTCGGTCATATTAAGCTAAGCATTCACCATAAAATAGAAATACACAAAATATAGTTTGAGAACAGATGATCATTTATCAGTGTTCTTCATTGGAAGGAGAAGCTAGCACTGGGGAGGCCTCCACACCACTGACTGACAAACTTCAAAACATCTTGGCATTCAGGACTATGAGTTGTCTATGGAGATGAAATAAAATATTTGATAATTATAAATTAAAATGGATTACCCACCATTGCCCTATACATAAATCAGGATGTTTAAATGTGACTGGTTAACCATTGTAAATATTTCCTCGTAACTATCTGCACAAATGATTTTGCCTCCAATTCAACTTTTGTACAAGTACAATATACTCCCCATATAATTGTAGAAGTGGAAACATCAGATTTAGGAACTCACGATAAACAGTCACTACCCCTGAAGAGGTCAAATATGTACTTCCTGGGAGAGCTGCTATTGGCTGAAACATTTGTTCTATTGTTTAGCCGAACAATTGCTCTCTCCTGAATTAACCATGTACAGCAGCCTAATTACCAAGACAAGATTATGTTTTATTTAATTTCATCCTGTCTGGAGAACAGGAACTGAATTAATATAAACTGCATTATGACTATTTCAAAATCTTCAGTCTCACTTCACGTTTTATGATAACTACTGCTTCTGGGACAACTTTCAACATAACTTGAATACCATGAAACTTTGTGCAATTACTTACTTTTACTGCCATGAGAAATTTGTTCCAGTCATCTTTGTTTGCTGCTTTTCCAGGTTTTTTGAATTCAATTTTGTTACGAAGCACTGGATAACCTAAGTAGTCATAAAAGAAATGGTAACGCTGTATGTGAAAATGGATGAGCTTACTTTTTGAGGTAATCTGTTTGTAGATAGATGATGATGTATATAGGGGCAAAAGAGTCCAACATTCCCTTGGGTTTTTAGTCATAAATATTATTTCTGTATAAATCTCCAAAGACACAGTGGCTATATGCGCTGTGTGGTGTGGTACTGAGCCATTTAGAGCAGAAAGGTCATAGGTTCAATTACTGGTCTCTGATGAGCTGGCTGATCTCAGCCAGGATGGCATCAAGCCACTACAACTAGCCTCTATATCGCTGAGCAAAGATAGAATTTTTAAAAAGCCCAGGTTCTCAGAGTATAGCAGCAGACTCTGTTGTGTTACCTCCCAGACCAAATGTACACAAAAAAAAGGTATACTTGGGTGGTTCGACAAAGTGCCACATAATAGACTTGCCAGCAAAGTTGAAGCCCATGGAATAAAAGGGATATTGACAGCATGGATAAGTGACAAGGAGTAGTGGTGAACGTTTTTTTTCGGATTGGAGGAAGGTATACAGAGTGGTGTTCCCCAGGGGTCGGTTCTAGGACCACTGCTTTTCTGGATATATATTAATGACTTGGACGTGGGTGTATAGGGCACAATTTCAAAATTTGCAGATGATACAAAACTTGGAAGTATAGCGAACAGTGAGGAGGAGTGTGATAGACTTCAGAAAGACAGACAGGCTGGTGAAATGGGTGGACACGTGGCAGGTGACATTTAACGCAGAAAAGTGTGAAGTGAGAGATTTTGGTAGAAAGAATGAGGAAAGGACATATAAAGTAAATGGTACAATCCTAAAGAGGGTGCATGAACTGAGAGACCTGGGGTTTTGTGTGCATAAATCGTGGAAGGGCAGGTTGAGAAAGCAATTAAAAAGGCTTATGGTATCCTGGGCTTCATAAATAGAAGTATAGAATACAAAAGCAAGGAAGTTATGATGAACCTGTATAAAACATTGGTTCAGCCCTAACTGGAGTACTGTGTCCAATTCTGGGCACCACACTTAAGGAAAGACGTGAAGGCCTTAGGGAAGGTGCAGATAAAATTTACGAGAATGATTCCAGGATGAGGGACTTCAGTTACATGGATAGACTGAAGAAGCTGGGGTTATTCTGCTTGGAGCAAAGAAGATTGAGACGAGATTTGATAGAGGCGTTCAAAATCATGAGGGGTCTGGACAGAGTAGATAGAGAGAAACTGTTCCCATTGGCAGAAGGTAGAGAACCAGAGGACACAGATTTAAAGTGATTGCCAAAAGAACTAAAGACGATTTAAGAAAGAACGTTTTTACGCAGTGAGTGATTGGGTTCTGGAATGCACTGCCTGGAGGGGGGTGGTGGAGGCAGGCTCAATCTTATCTTTCAAAAGGGAGTTGGATAAGTATCTGCAGGGAAAAAAATTGCAGGGCTACAGGAAAAGGGCAGTGGAGTGGGACGAGCTGAGAGTCGGCACAGGCTCGACGGGTTGAATGGACTTCTTCCGTGCTGTAACCATTCTATGATTCTATGGTATACCTGGGAACTGGCAGTGTTGGACCGAAAACTGAGTAGAGTCACCACTTCCCAGAAAGGAGGCATAAGGAGAGATACATTAAAGGCATAGGCACACAAGTACTTCTGGCCAGAGCAAGAGGAAGATGTCTGCTATCATTACTGTAGGCACAAAGAAGTTAGCGCCCAAGGACAAGAATATGGTAAATTTAATTAATTCAAGTCATCATACTGTTCACTTTGCATTGATATTCATCAACAGACATGGATCATTCTTCCCCTGTACATTTTTGGTTGACAGATCCAGGTAATTCCTCCCCCTCCAACAGCTTTACACATGCAGATGAGACTGATTTTAATTGAATCTTGAGAACATAAGAAAGCATGAAACATGAAAAATCCATTTAGGCCCAATCCCTCTGCTCAACTTGCTCAGTTTCCCATGGGAGGTAACCAACTACATATAAATCTCCAAGAACATAAAGCTTTGTGAATTGTTTTGCTGATCCCTCTCGCCTCCTTAATCCGTTCCTAAAAAAAACATTGGCCCAGACTTTTCTTAACAAAATAAGTGTGAACGACGTACGCCGTTATTAATTTGCAAATCGACCAGCAACTTGTGGCAAGGAAGAGATACACTGTGAACTGCGAATCACCACAAGTTGCTGGCCGATTTGTGCTATTCTGCTGTTAGCTTCACGAAAACGGCATCTCGCCCTTAACTTCCCTGTGATTTTCATGAAGTTGCTGCATTTGCACTTTAATTGCCCATTAAACGTGCCACGGAAATTTAAGTCTAGTAATTAGCAGCACTTTAAACTACATGATAATTGTTAATGACTGCCAATCAACCTCTCGTCCAGAAAGTGAACAATTAAAAGTGGAGTTTCATTCCTTCAAGCTGTGAATTGTTTTAGATTTTAAAAATGTCAATTTTAAATTTTTAAATTTTTTCTTACTTTTCCTTTCTGTCTCTTTCTTCTCTCTCTCTCTCCTAATCCAAACTTTCTTGTCCCCTTTTTATTTCTTTCTGTACTTGATTTGACCTTGAATTCACCACTCTAACTTACACTTCCTTGTGCTATTCTTTTCACAATCCTTCAATCTGATTGGTTAAGGAGACAAACTGTTTGTCCCATTGTTCACCAAGGAACTGAGATGCCCCGTTGCCCTCGCATTTCCAGCAACTTTGTGGGTAAAAAATGTTAAAACCTAAACGTGCATGAACAAGTCCAACTAACAGATGCCCCACTCCAGCACAATATGGGCCATTACATAGAAACATAGAAAATAGGTGCAGGAGTAGGCCATTCGGCCATTCTAGCCTGCACCGCCATTCAATGAGTTCATGGCTGAACATGCAACTTCAGTACCTCATTCCTGCTTTCTCGCCATACCCCTTGATCCCCCTAATAGTAAGGACTACATCCAACTCCTTTTTGAATATATTTAGTGAATTAGCCTCAACAACTTTCTGTGGTAGAGAATTCCACAGGTTCACCACTCTCTGGGTGAAGAAGTTTCTCCTCATCTCGGTGCTAAATGACTTACCCCTTATCCTTAGACTGTGACTCCTGGTTCTGGACTTCCCCAACATTGGGAACATTCTTCCTGCATCTAACCTGTCTAAACCAGTCAGAATTTTAATCGTTTCTATGAGGTCCCCTCTCATTCTTCTGAACTCCAGTGAATACAAGCCCAGTTGATCCAGTCTTTCTTGATAGGTCAGTCCCGCCATCCCGGAAATCAGTTTGGTGAACCTTCGCTGCACTCCCTCAATAGCAAGAATGTCCTTCCTCAGGTTAGGAGACCAAAACTGTACACAATACTCCAGGTGTGGCCTCACCAAGGCCCTGTACAACTGTAGCAACACCTCCCTGCCCCTGTACTCAAATCCCCTCGCTATGAAGGCCAACATGCCATTTGCTTTCTTAACCGCCTGCTGTACCTGCATGCCAACCTTCAATGACTGATGTACCATGACACCCAGGTCTCGTTGCACCTCCCCTTTTCCTAATCTGTCACCATTCAGATAATAGTCTGTCGCTCTGTTTTTACCACCAAAGTGGATAACCTCACATTTATCCACATTATACTTCATCTGCCATGCATTTGCCCACTCACCTAACCTATCCAAGTCGCTCTGCAGCCTCATAGCATCCTCCTCGCAGCTCACACTGCCACCTAACTTAGTATCATCCACAAATTTGGAGATACTACATTTAATCCCCTCGTCTAAATCATTAATGTACAGTGTAAACAGCTGGGGCCCCAGCATAGAACCTTGCGGTACCCCACTAGTCACCGCCTGCCATTCTGAAAAGTACCCATTTACTCCTATTCTTTGCTTCCTGTCTGACAACCAGTTCTCAATCCATGTCAGCACACTACCCCCAATCCCATGTGCTTTAACTTTGCACATTAATCTCTTGTGTGGGACCTTGTCGAAAGCCTTCTGAAAGTCCAAATATACCACATCAACTGGTTCTCCCTTGTCCACTCTACTGGAAACATCCTCAAAAAATTCCAGAAGATTTGTCAAGCATGATTTCCCTTTCACAAATCCATGCTGACTTGGACCTATCATGTCACCTCTTTCCAAATATGCTGCTATGACATTCTTAATAATTGATTCCATCATCTTACCCACTACCGATATCAGGCTGATCGGTCTATAATTCCCTGTTTTCTCTCTCCCTCCTTTTTTAAAAAGTGGGGTTACATTGGCTACCCTCCACTCGATAGGAACTGATCCAGAGTCAATGGAATGTTGGAAAATGACTGTCAATGCATCCGCTATTTCCAAGGCCACCTCCTTAAGTACTCTGGGATGCAGTCCATCAGGCCCTGGGAATTTATCGGCCTTCAATCCCATCAATTTCCCCAACACAATTTCCTAACTAATAAGGATTTCCCTCAGTTCCTCCTCCTTACTAGACCCTCTGACCCCTCTTATATCCGGAAGGTTGTTAGTGTCCTCCTTAGTGAATACCGAACCAAAGTACTTGTTCAATTGGTCCGCCGTTTCTTTGTTCCCAGTTATAACTTCCCCTGATTCTGACTGTAGGGGACCTACGTTTGTCTTTACTAACCTTTTTCTCTTTACATATCTATAGAAACTTTTGCAATCCGTCTTAATGTTCCCTGCAAGCTTCTTCTCGTACTCCATTTTCCCTGCCCTAATCAAACCCTTTTTATTCCTCTGCTGAGTTCTAAATTTCTCCCAGTCTCCGGGTTCGCTGCTATTTCTGGCCAATTTGTATGCCACTTCCTTGGCTTTAATACTATCCCTGATTTCCCTTTATAGCCACGGTTGAGCCACCTTCGCTTTTTTATTTTTACGCCAGACAGGAATGTACAATTGTTGTTGTTCATCCATGCGGTCTCTTAAATGTCTGCCATTGCCCATCCACAGTCAACCCTTTAAGTATCATTCGTCAATCAATCCTACCAATTCACGCCTCATACCTTCAAAGTTACCCTTCTTTAAGTTCTGGACCATGGTCTCTGAATTAACTGTTTCATTCTCCATCCTAATGCAGAAGTTCACCATATTATGGTCACTCTTCCCCAAGGGGTCTCGCACAACGAGATTGCTAATTAATCCTCTCTCATTACACAACACCCAGTCTAAGATGGCCTCCCCCCTAGTTGGTTCCTTGACATATTGGTCTAGAAAACCATCCCTTATGCACTCCAGGAAATCCTCCTCCACCGTATTGCTTCCAATTTGGTTAGCCCAATCTATGTGCATATTAAAGTCACCCATTATAACTGCTGCACCCTTATTGCATGCACCCCTAATTTCCTGTTTGATGCCCTCCCCAACATCACTACTACTGTTTGGAGGTCTGTACACAACTCCCACTAATGTTTTTTGCCCTTTGGTGTTCTGCAGCTCTACCCATATGGATTCCACATCATCCAAGCTAACCAAGCTTACCTTGCTCTTTTTTTTTTAAACTCCGTTTTCTCCCCTCTTCCTCTTTTTTTCTTCTCCCAGTTTTCTTCCCATCTCTATAAAAGATACTGGGGGCTATATTGGACAGCCCCTAAAAACGGGTGCAGGGATCGCAATGCTCGAATACCCTCGCCCATTCAGTGTAATGCAGGCAGCATGCCAACTTCATGCTGCCGGCTCACTGTAATGATTTCTGTATGCAGCTAGCCCTAACTACACTGCCTGCACGCATCAGCAGGGGGCCCAATAGCGTTACTTGCTAGTACTACTTAAACCTAGTCTGCACCGCTTAAAGCTGGCGAGCACCGCTTAAAGGGAAGGTGCATTCTGGCTGCTACTGAGATCATGGGGAATAGTGCTGTGCCACAATCAACAATGGCTGACCAGGGAAGAACGGCACAAAGGTTTTTGGACGCTGCACTGAAGGTCTTGGTGGAGGAGAGGTGTCCTGAATCAGCAGGGCGGCAGGAGGTCCTACAGACACACGATGAGAAGGCACTGGGAACAGATAGCCGTAGAGGTCAATGCCAAGAGTTTAGCCCCAAGGACCTGGATGCCATGATGCAAGAAGTTTAATGGCCTCACCCTCATTAGGAGTGGTCAAGATCAATGAATGCATCTTCAAATGCTATATCCTACCAACTGCACCACTAACCTTAGTCACTGCTCAATTCACCACACCCCCATCACTCACCTACCAACAATCTCTATCAATCAAGACTCATACCCAACATTTGTATGCTTCACCTCACCCTCACATACTTAGCACTGTCACAAGCCTCACACCTTGCACACACAACCAAGACAGCCAAATCACCCAAACATATTGCACAACACTCAATGGCATAATTTCCTCTCTCTTGCAGGAGAAGGTGGCGCACAACTGGAATCAGCAGGAACTAACAGGAGGAGGGAGAGGTGCGCCTGCATGTTCTAACCCCCACAGAGGAGATGGTGGTGGCCATTATGGGAAGGACCATGCTGAGGCCATGGACACAGACGGGGCTGAATCCATTGGAGATGATGATTTCCTCATATCCAAGTGTCTTTCTCACATCCCACTTCCCCCTCATCCCACAATCCCTTCTGATGTACAAGCTGCAGATGGTGTAAGCGTGCATTTCTTACTTTTCCATCTCGCTCATCACAACAATGTTCCCTTTAAGCTGCATGGCTGCACAGCGCTCTGCAGGTTCCGTGCAGCCAGTCAGCAGGTTTTTAAATAGAAAAACCGCCCCTGCGCGGAATTTTGAATGACACCCGCAGCCTGTTAAAAGGACGACGCGGGCCAAAAAGAAATTAAAGTGAACATTGCACTACAACCTTATCCATGTCCCTTTTGCCTTTCAGATATTCAAGAACTTCAACCTGCCCAGGCAATGGAGGAAGACCCAGAACATAGTGATGATGAAGACACGCTGTCACTTTATTTCACACTCGCAGCCACCAGCTTAGATACTGACACTGCACGTATCTTAGAGGATAGCATAGAGGCAGGATCTGCATGTGGTGAGGCACCGGGCACAAATACGCTGCAGCCATGGCAGGGGGCAAGGATAATGCAGGTGCCAGCTCGCAGAAGGGCAAGGTTGCACATGAGTTCTGCTGCAGAGGTCTCAGATGAGGACTTCAATGGGCAAGGTCACAGAAAAAGGCTGATGGGTTTAAAGAACAAAATACTTGCTGCATTGGGAATCCTGTCAGAAAGCCTGCAATGTCCAGGAGCATGGAGGAATCTGGTAGCCACCGAGCACAGGACTTTGAGCAGAGCTTGGAACCCAACCGTACCAGCTTGGAACTAGTGGCCAACTCCATCACCATGTGTGTGGAACCAACAATGATGCAGCGTCTGATGGTTGATGTCTTAGTTTCCAATGCATCAGAAGCAGCTTCCACCAAAAGTCTGAGTGTTCCAGTGGAAGCTCAGACTGCTGTCATGCAATCTCAGCTTGCTGCCATGTAAGCTCAGATTGCTGCCATCATAGCTATGGAGACCAGTGTTCAAAGGGACTTCCAGGGTGTCACAGTAGTCCAGCCATCTGTCCTCCAACAGATTACTAGGATTGCTCAGGCGCCACCCTGTGGGAGTGGCAGTGGCTCCACTGAGCATGAACCTGCTGTCCTCTCTCAGGATGACAGCATTCGTGGTCCCACCCATGCCAGTGCCCTTGCTGTTGCCTGTCAGCCAGCCAGCCCAGACTGCTGGTGCAGTCTAAATCCGGGCCTTCAAGGCTCAGAGCTGCTCGAGGCTGTCCTCCAAGGCCATCTGCCATCTCCCCCACTGAAATTCAGCAGCCTTCCACCAGCCACGTTGAAGTTACTGGGGTAGCACTTCATAGGAGCACTCGGGCAGGCAAAGGCACATGGAAGGCAGCACTAAGGAAATGCACAAGGGTGATTAGTTTAATTTTGTAAGCAATATGGCATGATTTATTTTATAAATTTGGTTTAGAATGTGTATTTTGTGTTGGCTTTTATTTTTGCATTATGGCCAAGAGGACAATGTAATGGCCAGTACCAGAGAGATGGTCGGTGCCAGAGAGAAGATAAGGAGTGTGGGACTGTTGGTGACTGGGGAGTTGGGGTTATGGTTACTGGTCACTTGAATTAGTTCTTTACTTCCAGCCCGGGCAGAAAGGGACTATCTAGGTTGCAGCCTCCCTTCCTTTTCCTCGTCTGCCAACTCCTCCTCCTCCACCACCACTACCTCGTGCTCCTGCTCCTCACCTTATAGGTGGTAGCAAGGGCTGCTCCCTCAAGATTGCACGGTTGTGCAGCATGCAGCATACCACTACACCAGCGTGGACCTCCAAAATGGCAGCCCTGGCGTCTGATGTCATGATGGACTTCCAGCGTGCTTCGCAACAGAAGTGCACGGGTGCTGTGGATGCCAGGTTGGAACCCTAGCACACCAAAAAATGGGTGCTACTGAATCCAATTTAGCACCTAGTAACTCTTGCTGGTGAACCTTCCGTTGGCACTGGCATCCGTCTCGCAGCTTTCCCAAGTGGTTACTTTTCATGTTTACACCTAGACAGTATCAGCAAGTTATGTGACCAAGTAAGGTCTCTAAGCCCAAATACCATACTGGTACAGTACGGGTTAAGACAATATTGACAGAATAGACAATGACCATGCTTTTAACCCAGGTTATAATCGGCCGAGGACTGCTTAAATGGATGAAGAGTAGGTAAATAATTAACCCCCAGTTGTACTTAACATAAAATATTCATCACCTGTTATTATACAAGGAAGAGAACGAATCCCAGTATTTACAGCCATTAAAGAGGCTTCGTAAGTGTCTCGTTCATCTGTTGGTAGGATCTGTTCAACTCGCTGGTCCATAGACACAGTGAGAACCCAGTCCCTAATTTCCTCACGCTTATCATCCTGAAAAAAAAACTTTAACTGCATTGCTATGCAAGGAACTGTGAAATGAAACAAGTTAAGCTTAAACAAAACTACTGCTCAGAAAAGGAGTTCAGAAAGCCTCAGCATTTGTTTCTGATCAGCCTCAGTTATCTCAGAACATCAGGCCATTACATTTTTTTTAATAAATGGTTTCCATTTTTGAAAAATCTACAAGGAATAACATTCTTACCAATACTTTATGGCTATGGTAGCATAGTGGTTATGTTACTGGACTGGTAATCCAGAGGTCTGGACTAATGACCATGAGTTCAAATCCCACCATGGCAGCTCGGGAATTTAAATTCAATTAAATAAATCTGGAATAAAAAGCTAGCATCAGTAATGCTGACCATGAAACTACTGGATTGTCGTAAAAACCCATCTGGGTTCACTAATGTCCTTTAAGAAATCTGCTGTTCTTACACGGTCTGACCTATGGGTGACTCCCAACCCACAGCAATATAGTTGACTCTTAACTCCCTTCTGAATTGGCCTAGCAAGCCACTCAGTTGTATTTAAGGCAGCGGCTCCACCACTACCTTCTCAAGGACAATTAGGGATGGGCAATAAATGCTGGCCTTGCTGATAACGTCCACTCTCATGAATGAATAAATAAACTATCACTTGAACTTCTGGTGAGACTTCAATGAGAAAATATATTAAAATAAATCACAAACTTTCAGCCTGTAGTATAAGTTAGCTATTGCCCCAAGAGTTACAGAAGTGATCTCAAGCTTGAATGAACACTCCTTGGTAGCTCCATTTAGAACATATTCCCATTATTAATCAGCAACTGTAGTAAAGAAAGACTAACACATAATTAGGAGAATATTAATTTAGATAAGAGTTATGAAAGTTCAAAGACTGCAATACATATAAGCACCAGATGAGCCAGGTAATGTGAAAACATGTTAATGGCATAATTGTGTATGGATAGGAGCCACTGAGAACATCTACAGGTATAAAAAATTACAAATAATCTCAGTGGTGTCATAGAGGCCAGAGACATTCACTTTCCATCAATGAAGATATTTCAAAGTCCAAATGGAGCCACTGTAAACCTTTATATTCCCCAATTTATCTAAAATTATATGTCAGCTATTTCAAATACAATTCAATTTAGGGGCTTTTGAACAGTGCTGTTGTGATTCAAAAACAAACTAAGACTGCACTCGAAAAGCAACACTCCATTAAGAAATTCAAATCCCAAATTCAGATTTGATATTCAAATTTGGAATCACGTGATATTATTGACAATGGCCACAACACATAATACACAGACCTGTGACATTTCCTTTTGGAACTTACTGAAATGTGCTGTTTTACAGGGACAGGTATTTCAAATGGAATATCTGTATCTTGAAAATCAGAATGATCAAGTGCATCAAGATTCCCTTCCTCAATCGCCTGTAAACAGAAGATGTAGAGAACATTACGATAATCTTTAGTCAGCACTTTGAAGACTATTTGGTTTACATGGCCGATTGACTCCATGTTATAATTTCCTACATTAAACTTTTTGAAGTATATTTAATGTCTAATTTTAAAAGCAATCAAATAACAGATTTATTCTAGTCATGGGGAGGCTTTAATACTGAGCACTATTAAGGGTGACAAGATGGTGCAGCTTGTTGGAGGGTAGATGCACAATATCATGGTGCTGGGAATGCTAGTTCAATCCCTGCATTAGTCAGTTCCAATTCTTAACCCTGTGACTGTGGGATTTATGCTAGATGGAAGGCAAGTATTTGTCTACGGCAAGAGGGAAAAATTAGAGAATTAATCTTCTCCAGGAGGCTCGTTCAAAGGGGTACTGATCGAGGCCTGAGCGGAGGTCACCTAGCTGTCTTCTCAACACAGATGTGCCTAGTAGAGAGACAGTAGGGTCATTCATACCTGCACACAAAAAACACCTGAATGATATTCTAATCAGAATAAATGTTTTCATCATATTCTGCACTCAATTTCGTTTTTGCCATTTTAGGTTACCAGTACCACGCACAATTCCCCACTGCCCCATCACTCTGCAGTATAAGGTGCAGTGTGCAATATTTGTAGTGCATCTTTAAGGAGAGAACAAGGCCAGTTAATATTAATGCACCACCAAGCAATTTTAATAACTACTGACCACTCAGTCTTAATGGTAACCCAGCAGCAGTTATTTACTAAACAGAGTTTAAAACCAGATGGAATGAAAGGGGTAGGATCCCGGAAAATCCCAATGGCCTTCATGCCGATTTGCTCCAGGCTTAATTTTCTTGTGATCCAGTTTTTAATTAAAAAAAAAAGTAATTTTACTTGAGCAGTTATCAGGAGCAACAGAATAACCAGATTGGCGACACCCTATCGCACCCAATTTGCTGGTCTGAAAACATCAAAGCTTCCTTGGTCTCCATCTCACTGGAGGTGAAACAATGTTATTAGGGAACAGGATTGTCCCAACATCCCTTGCTGTGTAAAATTGATCTATTCTCAAGTGGGACACAGAAGGCTGATGGGGAGGGATTTCAAAAGCAGGGATGGGAGGGCGATCTGAGTAAGTACCAAAGATACATATGAGCAACATTGTTACCTCATTTTACATGTGTTTAAGTAAGTCAACAGGTTAACTTGCTTGCACAAATTAAGTTATGCCTAATTATTATAATGAATGAATGAATTAACTCAAACCTTATGAGATCGTGAATTCTGTAAAATAAGTTAGGTGTGATCTGGGCAGCTATGCTCAGATTGTGGCCGCCATGGAACTCAGCTGTTCACATCATCAAAGCTCACAGTATCAAGGGGAGGAGCTTCCAGGAACTCCCCCGCCAAAGATCCAGAAACACAGCTGTACGATGCCTGACCTGGGGGGGTGGGTGGGGGGGGTCGCTTTTGTTGAAAGTGGTCTCCTATGCCCGATGCAATGTAAAACATTTTATTTTTAAAAATTCCCCACGATCGCCCCACCTGACCTCTCCCCTGGGCATGTCCACTTTGCACCCTTCAGGTGACCAGTATACCTCATTTCAGTTGGTATACTGGCCTCTAACCATATGCTAGGCCTTACTGAAGGGGTTTCCACTCTTGGCCGCACCCCCTCTGTGTCAGTAGCCTCATTGGGTGGACGAAGGTTTCATCACCAAACAAGGCCACTGGAAAATCCAATGCAAGGCCGGGACCTGGTGCACCCAGGTCCCGGCACAGCTTCTGGCCATTACGTCAGTCGTCCACTGGAACGGCCAAATAAATTCACTGTCAGAAAATAATGTTGGGAATACAAATATTAGGTTTACAAAGGTAATGCTTTAAATGTCACTTCTTTCCTCTTACATTTTCTGTCTTGCAGAGAAAGCTTTTTAAAAAAATCCACAATTATCATAACAAATTGAAATTAGAAGATTGGAGCACTTACATCACTAAGATCCAGGAAACGATTCAGGAATATAAAAGCCATATTCTCCCATCCAATTGCCTGTTTTATTATGGAAAAATATGATCTTTTAGTTCACTGAAGCATAGCTGCTAAGTAACCAAAATTGCATGGATGTCATCTTCTATTCTTGCTCCAGAGACTGGCTGCCATTAAATTCACAGGGCTGTCTCAGCCCCACATCCAATCTGCTGCAGCAATAAATCATTGAGCTAGGATCAGTTTTAGTCTGCCAAAATCGCTCACTATTCCAGAATCACTCTGGAATGTAAAGATAAATCTTGGCTTCTATTTTCCACTGCTAACCATCTTTTTAAACCCCACTCCCCAGTCTCCACCCTCACCTCGACAATTAGTGGGAGGAGCTCATGGACTTCTTTGTCTCTAAGATCGAGACCATCCATTCGGCCGCTCTGCCTCTTCCCTTTCTTTTCCCTAGCCCACCGGGCCAAACATCCTCTAAAGAAGCCCCTTGCCTTTCCTCATGAGTTTTCTGAGTTTATCCTGTCCACGAGACCCACTTCCTGCTCCCTTGACCCTATTCTCTCTCACCAAACTGCTGACCACCCAACTTCCTTTTCTGGCTCCTATGCTAGCTGACATTGTTAACGGTTCTCTCTCAGGCACTGTCCCCCTCTCCCTCAAATCTGCTGTCATCACCCCTCTCCTCAAAAATCCAACCCTCAAATCCTCCATCCTTGCAAACTACCGTCTCATCTCCAACCTCCCTTTCCTCTCCAAAGTCCTTGAACGTGTTATCACCTCTCAAATACGTGTCCATTTTTCCCGCAATTCCATGTTTGAATCTCTCCAATCCCGTTTCCGCGTCTGCCACAGTACCGAAATGGCTCTCATCAAAGTCACAAATCGGGCACAGGAGGCACCAACTACCACTTTCAGCAGAAGCAACCCCCCCCACCTCCAGGTCAGGCATCGTACATCCGTGTTGTTTCTGTGATGAAGGCAAACCATCTCTCCTCATCCTTCTTGACTTGTCTGCAGCCTTTGACACAGTTGATCACTAACCTTCTCCAACACCCCTCCACCATCGTCCAGCTGGTTGGGACTGCACTTGCCCGGTTCCATTCTTATCTAATTGTAGCCAGAGAATCACTCTTCCGGCCCCCACATTGTATGCTCCCACATTGTTAGCTCTGCTGTCTCCCAAGGATCTATCCTTGGCCCCCTTCTATTTCTCATCTATATGTTTCCCCTTGGTGACATCATCCAAAAACACAGCATTAGTTTCCATGTGTATGCTGAAGACACCCAAGCTCTAGCTCACTACCACTTTTCTCGACACCTCCACAGTCTCTAAATTGTCAGACTGCTTGTCCGACATCCTGTTCTGGATGAGCAGAAATGTTCTCCAATTGAATATTGGGAAGACCGAAGCCATTGTTTTCGGTCCCCGTCACAAACTCCGTTCCCTAGCCACTGACTCCATCCCTCTCCCCAACTTCTGTCTTAGGCTCAACCAGACTGTTCGCAACCTTGGTGTCATATTTGACCCTGATTTGAGCTTCTGACCACATATCCGCAGCATATCTAAGACCGCCTATTTCCACCTCCGTAACTTCGCCCGTCTCCGCCCTTGGCTCAGCTCATCCATTGCTTTTGTCACCTCTAGACTTGACTATTCCAACACACCCCTGGCTGGCCTCCCACATTCTACCCTATATAAACTGGAGGTGATCCAAAACATTGCTGCCCGTGTCCTAACTCGCACCAAGTCCCGCTCGCCCATCACCCCTGTGCTCGTTGACTAACATTGGCTTTCGGTTAAGCAACGCCCCGATTTCAAAATTCTCATCCTTATTTTCAAATCCCTCCATAGCCTTGCCCTTCCCTATTTCTGTAATCTCCTCAGGCCCCACAACCCCCTTGAGATATCTGCGCTCCTCTAATTCTGCCCCCTTGAGCATCCCCGATTATAATCACTCAACCATTGGTGGCCATGCCTTCTGTTGCCAAGGCCCCAAGCTCTGGAACTCCCTGCCTAAACCTCTCCGCCTCTCTTTCCTCCTTCAAGGCGCTCCTTAAAACATACCTCTTTGACTAAGGTTTTGGTCACCTGCACTAATTTCTACTTATGCGGCTCGGTGTCAAATGTTTTATCTCATAATACTCCTGTGAAGCACCTTGGGATGTTTCACTACGTTAAAGGCACTATATAAATACAAGGTGTTGTTGCTGTAGTGCTATGAATTGACAGAAATACAAAGTTGTTCAAATTTCCATCAGTTGCTGAATAAAAATAACACATGCAAAATAAAGCCTTACTATTTAAGTTCTATACATCAGCCCTTTAGGTGTTTTATTACCCCAAATCTTGACTACTTTGTAGCAGAAATTCATGTTCCTGAAAGTTCTGTATTTCTATAAAGTTGAAGAGTTAAAAGTAGATATTTGTTCTTTGGTTGTATTTCATTTTGTGATGATCCCACGACTGACCAGGGAAGGGTTTTTTTGAGTGACTGAGGATCAAGAAGGAAATCTGAATGTGTTTTCATTAAATCTTATTTTAGTTCTATAGTTTCTCACAGTTTCTCCTTCCAACTTACTAAAAATAAAAATTCCCCACCTCACATCTGTTTGAGACCTGAATAATTACTGGTTGTTGATCCTTGATCTTAAATTGTTAAGACAGTTGTATCAAAAACAGTATTACAGATGTAACAGTTCTGAACCCCAGTGAATTTTTAAATGTAACCAAATTACACAATCTTAATTAAATTATAGTGCTCATACTAATGATTATGGCCTCAAGCTAAGGTTCTTCCACATTGAAGGAAATGTTAAAAATAAACTTCCTCGGAAAAAAATAACTTGCCTTTATATAGTGCCTTATTATGTTCTCAGGACGTCCCAAAGTACTTTAAAGCCTACAAGATTACTTTTGAGATAAGGTCAGTTATGTACAGTAGGCACAAATGTTCAGCCAAATTTCCCAAAACTAGCCTGAATGCTAAATAAAGTTTATTTGTGGGGGTAAATCAATCTTCATTTTCTTAACCTACAGCTCCTAACTGAATTTAATAGTGACATACCATTACTTTAGTTTGTTGGAAAATTAACAGAATTGAGAAGAAACTAATGGGCTGTTTTTGCTCTAAGAGTATAAGCTTTTCTACAGAATCTGTCATGAGGAATTTTAACATATCTAGTACTTTCCAGCTTTATTTTTAAAACTCATTAACAGCACAGTTGATGTGCAGCAACCCTACAATATACTGATATCTCCATTAAAAGTAAAATCAAAGGTGAAGACAGAATATATACCTTTGCTGTCATGCCAGCCTCATAAAATGCTTTGTCAGCTGGGATGATATCCGTGTGCCGCAGCAAAGAGATGGATAATTTTGCTGCAACCATGTCCTGAAATTAAGAATCGTTTAAAATGTTTAAACATGTAACAGATTAATAGATTTTAAAAAGTCCAATTACTGTAAACATGTCTCTTGCCCAACACAAGTGACCAGACTTTGCCTGTAAACAAAACAATTTTTCATTTGTATTTCATTGTTGAAAACATTGCAATGTTCTGTTTCAGAATACATCAAGAGCATAGAAAATATTAAATTGCCATTCCGAAAAGCAAAAATTGTACCAGACTGATAATTGGATTCTTTGTTAATTTATAAATGCCACTTCTACGATAGATAATGCACTGACAATTGCTAACTTGGTTACAAAGACAGAGAACCCGACCACCTAGGTTCAAAGTGACCTTTCTTACTGAACAATTGCACTGGTACAAGCCAAATTATTTAACAACAAAGTAGCACGTACACAGCACAGTGGAATGCAACATAGCACTGTCTAATAATCCAGTAACTATTTATCACCTTTAACTAATGAAAAGTCACCTTTTAATCAATGTAACAAAAAAGACCAGTCCATCTATGCCAGGATCTAGTGATATGTAAACCGTTGATAGACACTCTATATTAGAGTAGTCAAACTGTACATACGCTTACCAGCTGGTTGACTCCCAGTGACCCTGCACGAGTGGCATAATAGTGTGAAATCAGCAGCATCTGCTCAAACTCTTCATGAGCAGGTGAATTAGCCTCTGAAGATTTAACCAGGTTTTCACACTAGAACATTACAATAAAAAAAAATCCCCAAAATTAAACACTGTATTCATCTACAATGCAAGCCAAGACAGAACAGACTGCAGAATTGCAAATTACACATTACAAACACACTAATAACCAGAGCCATGGAGTAGGTATGGATATAGATTCAAGTCCTGCTCAGTTTCTGATCTAAGCCACAATAAGCTGGGAGACTCCAAGTACAGATGTGCCTCAGAAGGAAACAAGTGGAAATTGGAGGACAGAGTCATGAAGCATAGTCCTTGCTGCATCCTGGCAGCCAACTACTAAATTCACTGCTGCCGGCTTGGGAGTGGGCCCTGCAGCTCTCCTTTGATTGCAGGTGCAAAGCCAGACAGATGGAGCAAATACAAAAACTAAAAAGAAGTTATCCAAGTATCAGTTTTAAGTTTTAAAAATGAAAACTGCGATTTACAGGAACAGAATGCTAAACTAGTGTACAGCTGGAATCTGATAATTTTGAAGTCCTTTTCGACAGGTAAATAAGTTACTCAAAGAAGAACTTTAGAAAATCACTATTTTATAGTGGTGCAAGTACTGATCTCATTTAAATTAAAAAAACTAAATCTGCAGGTGCGATTACATCATCCTACCACTACCCCTTCACTCATCCCACCCATAACCCTCCAATCAATACTCCCACTCGCTCCCTCAAGGGTGGGTGGCAAGTGGCCAGAGGCCCCCTGATCCAAAACCAGTTTCACTCTTCCCCTTCCCCACCTACCCTCTCCTCTCCTACCTGTTTCTGTCAAAGAGGCTTTGTTTGCTTTTAAAATTCAACTTGTTTTTTTTAAATCAAGTTAGAATGAGGAAATAAATTGTCCGTTTGCCTTTCTCTTAATGTATGTCTCTCTCTTCCCTGCTGTCCCACAGATGTTAGAAATTATAATCTTTGTCTCACAGATATACGCTATGAGCATTGCCCTTTTCCAACTATGAACAAAACACAGGTAAGATAATCAGTTGGCTTCAAAATTCAACTTTAAAAAAAAAACTAAAGTAACTTTAAATGAAAACACATTCTTTCTTCCCTTCATTGTCCCTCTCTGACCCCGTCTCTCTTTCTCTCACCCCTCTCATTCTAACCCTAGTCTCTCTCTTTTTCTCTTTCTAATGTTTGTGTGCGTAATTAGAAAGCTGTTATGTTTTCTCATACAAACTGAATTTCACCTCAGTAAAGCTTTTTAAATTTGTCCTCTACCTTTTTAAAAAGTAATTTTGAAAAGCTTTAGTGCCAAAGCTGCTAGAAGCTTAAAAAAAACAATATTCCCTTGATCAGCTGACAGAATAGTACTAACGTATCCTGAGAAATCAGGGGGGCAAAATTCGGGAACATCCCATTTGGGGGCGATAACCTTTGTGAGGCAGGACTTCCTGTGCCCGGCGCAGAAGTCCCGCCCTGTGACCTAAATTGGGATCACCGCCTCGACAGGAAGTGGAATGGAATGCTGGGCACTCCACTTCCTGTCGGGGCCGGCACGGGGGCGCTACCTGGGCGAAAGTCAGAGTGCTACACGGCCTCGCTGCATAGCGCTGACGCGATCCAAGGCCTCTTCCCTTCCTTTAAAGGGGAGGGCACGCTGCGAGCTCTGCAGGGGTTTCAGGGGTCTCCACTAGGCCACCGGGGATGTGGAGTGCCGTGGCCGCAGCCCAGCACCAAAACGGAGTGTTGGGCTGCACCATCGCTGCGACCCCGCGAAAGGCCGCTCCAAGGCTGGGACAGTAAGTTAGCTGAAAACTTAAAATGGCGGCTTGCACCTCCCCTGTAAATTTCACCCTGCGGAGTGCGGTCCGGTTCGTGACCCGCGAGGCTGCTGCTAACATTCTCCCAATGCTTTTAATCACTCAGAACTCTGACTTTCTTCTCAGTTTACAAGATGGTGTCATTAGCGCCTGGTGTACCCGGGGGTGTGACTGCTTTTTGCTGGTGGGTTCCCAGGCGGACGCTAAATCGGGCGATATGGCCGAAAGTTCTGACCGGGGCGCTAGCGCAGCGATGCACGATGATTTACATCATCCAAATGGTGAAAACACCGAGCGGACACTAAGATTTAGTGCCGTCGCAAAACCATTGCCGAAAGTTCCGCCTGGGCGTAAAATCTTGTGCGCCTCATTTTGCGGCAAATAAAATTGTTTATGTGCCCTGTCCAGGTGCTAAACGAGATGCAAATTAGCTGAAAATCCAGCCATGTTTAAACCTATATTTTGCAAGTTGCAAAATTTGAGTTACTGAGGATAAAAATGTCAGAAAGAAAAATTCTGAAAACAATTTTGAGAGAACTGTGAGAACCCAGTGGCCAGATCATATAATCTGGGTTCAGACTGCACATGTTTACATAGGCAAAAAGAATGGGAAAAAGTTGACATTATGGGCCCAAGTTTCCATATGATTTGCGCCTGATTTTTAGGAGCAACTGGTGGAGAACGGACTATCTTAGAAATCGCAATTCTCCACATTTTTTTTTTTTGCAGTTCTAGTGAGGTAGAACAGTTCTAGTTTGGAACAGAATTTTTTCTTCAAAAGGGGGCGTGTCCGGCCACTGACGCCTGATTTCAAAGTTTCCACAGTGTAAACGTACTCCAAACTAAAGTAGAATGGAGCAAGTGAAGATTTTTGTAGAACTGAAAAAACCTGTTCGACACATTAAAAAAATCAGGCGCAGGTTACAAATTAGGCGTCCAGAACGAGGTGGTGGGGGGGAGGGAGGGGGGGGGGGAAGGGAAGTCATTAAATTCTACAATCAATACTTATTTATACTTCTACAAATATTATACAAATAAATCCAACCTGAATAAACATTTATAAGCAAAGAAAAGATTAAATAAACCATCTTCCTACCTGTGTGAAAGTGCTTTAGCCATCGTTCATTCCCGCGGGGGGTGGGGAAGGAGACAGCCGTTTGTTGCCGCGGAGGGGAAGGAGACAGCGGTTTGTTGCTGTGGAGGGGAGGGAGGGGGAGGAGACAGCGGTTTGTTGCCGTGGAGGGGAGGGAGGGGAAGGAGACAGCGGTTTGTTGCTGTGGAGGGGAGGGAGGGGAAGGAGACAGCGGTTTGTTGCCGTGGAGGGGAGGGAGGGGAAGGAGACAGCAGTTTGTTGCCGTGGAGGGGAGGGAGGGGGAGGAAACCGCCATTTGTTGCCGTGGAGGGGAGGGAGGGGAAGGAGACAGCGGTTTGTTGCCGTGGAGGGGAGGGAGGGGGAGGAAACCGCCATTTGTTGCCGTGGAGGGGAGGGAGGGGAAGGAGACAGCGGTTTGTTGCCGTGGAGGGGAGGGAGGGGGAGGAAACCGCCGTTTGTTGCCGTGGAGGGGAGGGAGGGGAAGGAGACAGCGGTTTGTTGCCGCCGCGGAGGGGAGGGAGGGGAAGGAGACAGTGAGAAGGGTAGCCTCAGTACTGATGTGAATGTGCTTTTATTAAAAAATGTTCAAAAATTAAACAGCTACAAAGAACTACAAAAATGGCCAAGTGCCAATGGTTTTTTCACACTGCGCGTGCGCGAACGCTCCAACGCGCATGCGCAGCATTGCCGGCAGGAAAAAAACTAATTTAAATAGTACCCGCCCCCTCCCACTTACAAAATCGGCGCGAGTGTAGGCTCCGCCCCCCTGGGCACCGCGCCAAACAGACAAGGAGCTGCAAAGCGCGGTTTTTTTCTGACGTCGTTTTAGGCGCGAAAAACGGGCGCCCAGCTCGGAGAGGCGCCCGTTTTTTATCCTGTGGAAACTTGGGCCCAAAAAGTGTAACAAAAACGTGAAAACAGAACGTCAGTTGGCAGACAGGAAGAGCATGCAGATGTATACAGGTGCAACATCCCGAATCCGGAACTCCGAAAACCAGAATTGTCTGAAAAACTGACATTTTGCGCATCGGAGATGGAGTCGTTCGGAATCCAGAATTGTCGTTGGAAAACTGGACATTTTGAGGCAGCCAAGATGGCGACATCGGGCAGCGAGAGACGAGGAAACAGGTAAAAAATGCAGTGCCGGGCCGAGGATCGGCGGGAATCAGTGTGCGGAGTGAATCGGCGAGGAATGGAGCATTGGCGGGAATTGGCAAGCGGCGAGGAGCGGAGGATCAGCGAGGAGCGGTGTGAATCAGCAAACAGCGAGGTCTGAAATCCGGCAAAACCCGAAATTCGGTATGGATTTAGTCGAGGATTCCGGATTTCAGATTATTGATTTTCTTATCTGAAATTCAGAAAAACCCAAAAACCGGCACGGACTCGGTCCTGAGGATTCCGGACGTTGTGTGTGTGTGTGTGTGTGTGTGTATTCCTCATTTTTTCCTGCTAAACCAATTTATCCCTCATTGCAGTGGATAATTTGGAGGTGTTGAAACTATCCTTAGCACATATGTCTTACCAACAAAAGTCAAACCGCTAGTGTCGAGAAAATTCTACATATTTTGCAGAACAGCTGTTTGTGGCAACATGCAAACATTCTATTCTAGCACCAGAAAGGAAATCCTCAAAATAATCGCTATAAGTGCGTATAATAAACATCATTGAAAACATGTGTAATTTCTTAAGATCAATGCAGTGTTTGGAGAATATATTATTTTTGTGCATTGGTCACAAGCATGATTTGCATCAAGGTTGAGAATTTTTAATGTTCAACATTCGTGTAATATCAGTACACTAATCAGGAGACTCACCTGGACTCAAGCAATGCAGATATATTTTGTGCAAAAACCATTGCATTTTTCTCCATTTGGTGAGTTTAAAATGATCCTACATTTATACATAGAAAAGATGGCCCTGAATGTCCCATCCTCACATCCCAGAGGAGCATCCTTACTATACCAATGTAACAAGATTGCCTACCCAAGCAAGAATGCAGTATTGATTTTATGCCAAATCTCAGTGTAGTCTTTTGCTCTAGATTCATGTGCGCAGAATACTGATTTAAGACTGCCTAAATTAATTCCATCCAAAACCTTTTCATAGAATTCAGAGACCAGAAATCTTAATTCCATCTGTCTGGATTTCTATCTAGGTCTGAAGGATAAAGAACAATGATGCAGCACTCATTGACATCCAGATCTTGATCATAAGTCTCCATTTGTTTTAATATTTTTTTCCTCATATACATAATTGAGTTTATGCTACACTAACCAGATTGAAGAGTACGTCGCGAAGATCAGCCCATGTCCTGTACGCATCTGCACTATTTATATCTGGCATGTTTATAACATCCGTGAAAATCCGTTTGTATATGTTAAAATTCTGCACAAAAAGGAAAAAGGTAAAGCGAATTACAAAACTAAAACACACAAAGAATGTTCACTTTTTAGGGTCTTCTCATTTTTCAAAGACTGTCATAAGAATGTACAAGATCAGGAAAGGCTATTATGACCCATAGTTTTAAGTACAGGCTGCAAATGAGGAAATTTCATAGGCAAAATACTTGAGACCCTAACTGCCGGCTAGTCCGCTAGCAGAACGTGCAGGCTTGTTGCCCAGGAGGTTCTGCGCGAGGCCCGGTCCATTTTAATGGCCACGACACACTAAGATAGCTTGATAGGGTCTGGCCACCTGAGCTAGGCATTAAAATAGCCGTGGGGTAAGAGAATTAAGTGCACTACTTGAATTTTAACTCCTGTTCCACACGGTTACTGCCTGGCGCAGGGAGTTAAAATTCCTTCTTCTCTTTCTGTACCATATGCTTGGACCTAAAGCTTGATTCATATTTTCTATTACTTAAGCTAATCGCTCCCGATCACTGCTGAATACTACGAATGGTACTATTTAGAGGAAGTTTTGCCATATCACCTCACTTCACAGTGTTTTTTTAAACAATAGCTAGGAACAGTTTGTTAAAAGGAGAAAATTCTATATTATTCATTCATAGACCCACAGCTTTTAAAGTAGAGCCATCACATATTGATATGGGACCTCAAATCCCTAAAAATCTGTTAGATTAGCCAAGTAGAATATTTAACACCATTCATCGTTGTCCAATAACTAGCACCTCACCAAAACACATTTGTGGAAATTTACTATAATTAAATTAATCTCAATTATTTTACCTACTTGTGTATTAGCAGGAGCACCATGTTGAACATACAGATTTAAGGCCTTTTCTGAATGACCTTCTTTGATAAGGTGTGTAACATATAGAGCCACGTACTTGTGGAGAATTTTGTAGTTCTAAAACAGACAGTACAGTTAGTGTAATTTTTACTGTACAGTCACAATTGAAAGCTGAATGTACAAAAACAAAAAGTATTTTACTTATTAGATACAAATATTTGTTTCCAGCACTCCTTAGTCTTTGGCTCCTAATTATGCATGGAATTACGTGGAATTTACAGCACAGAGACAAGCCAATCGGTCCAACTGGTTTATGTAGGTGTTTATATTCCACACAAGCCTGCTTCCACTCCAATGATCTATTCCCATCCTGGCCCCATGTTGGAAAAGTTAAATAGAACAAGTGTCAGTAGGAAGAGTGGCTTCTTGAGGAATAACTTAAAGCTGCTGTAATCATTTTCAATGTCACTTGCAATTTTTATAAAATTATTCTATAATTTTACAGGAAGTACTCTCTTCTGTATCACTTCAAATCGTGTCAACAGCAGGGGGCCCAGGAGAGACCATTTATCAATTCTTTGTGGAATTAAAACATTGCTACCACTATAAAGATTATACCATAATAAAACTTACGCTGGCTTGATTCAGAAAGCCCTCAAAAGGAAGAACAAGCCCTATATCATAAGGCTTTAAATAACAGACGACATTATTATGGAACCACAATGACTCGAGTACATGTCTACCAGTCTGTAAATCAGTTTGGTACAGCATAAACTGGAATCTTTTATTGTGCAGTCTGAGGCTACTCAGAGGTCACCTTGTTTACAGCTTTAAAATGTTCTTCAAACACATAAATTAATGACTATGTGACAAATTTTCCACAAGAATGCACTGTATTGTACATAAAACATTCAATGTGGTGAAGTACTAGTCAATACTATTAAAATGCACCAATTCGATACTTTATAGTTTCTTCAGATTGAAGTTAATTTACACAGAGAATTTATTATATAAAATAAATTTCATAATGTTTAAGAAACATTTCAAGGTGCAAATGGAACATTAGGCACATGGGTGTGAAATTTGGGTCAATAATATAGGAAATACTCAAACAAAAATTTCTGCTCTACCTGCTTATTAGCAGTTTCAATGCATTTTTCCCATTGTCCTCGTTCAACATACATGTCAAGTGCAGCTATCACATCCACTCCAACCAGCTGGAAAAAAATAAGAGTTTAAAATAAAATATGTATGAATTATATGGAGGGACCACCACTCCAAACTGAAAATTAGTAGACTTCATTTCATTTCTAGTCCATGGTCCTAGCCAGAGGGAGTTTACAAAAAGCTTACTTCCCTCACAATCAATCTTAAGGTGCTAATAATATGCTTACTATTAGATCGATCCACAATCTCTTCTTTTTAAAATTAAAATGAGTGTAACTTTCAACAGTGTAACTTTTACAATTTGAGTACCCTTTTAGCTAAGATTTTGGCAAAGTACCCTAATGATTTGGTCCCTTAACAGGCCAGGATCAAATGGAGCTACAGAAGGTTTGCTGTCTTCAATGGTGCTTGATAATAGTGCTGTACCTGAATCTTGCCCACTGTTTCCATACACTTTGTTACAGCATTTGCACTGGCTACAGAACAACACAGGCAGAGGACTTGGAGCAGATCTCTTGCCTATTTACTTTGCCAGGAAATCATACTCTTGGCAGGAAGGTTCACCTACCGGTAGTGGGCATTGTGAAATTTCAGGCTTGCTTAGCATGATTTTGTTATCCATTAATTTTAATGATATCAGCGATTTCTTGATATGTGCTCACAAGAGGCGAGGCTCCTTGCTGGGATCACAATTTTGTAAAATCGGCCCCATGGTGTAAAGAGATTACAAAGGGGAAGGAATTAAAATTTTAAACACTTCCAATATAAATATATTTTTTTCAAATCTCTTCAAGAACATTTTTTTAAACTTCTTTCTCATAAAAAAAGAAAAATTCAAACTTCAGTTTTAACCTCCAAAGCAAACATTGCTCAAGCAAGTAGCCATAAAATAAATATATGCCAAATGTCTAATAATATATTGTTATGTCTTGAATAAAGAATCTGACCAGATACTGTAAGCTTAAAGTATTGTGTGACTGTATTCCTTTATTACAGGTATCCAAAGTGCCTCTCCTGTGAGGCCTCATGTACAGGTGCTCCCAAGGGATTGTGGGATCCCTTTGGGACTCCAGGGGATGAGCTCTCTGGTGATTAAACAAGGTATTTACAGGTTTACATATATAACATATATGTCATGTCAATTTACTACGCAAATCAAATGAAATCCTTACTGAATCCACTTTGCCTTGATTTTTCAAATATTCCTTATAGCGTTGATCAACGTAGTCTTCATATCTAGATAAAATAATGGAGAGCAAGAAAGAAAGCACTTACATTTAAATAGCACCTTTCACATTTTCATGATGTCCCAAAGCTCTTCACAGCTAATGAGTTACCTTGGAAGTGTAGTCACTGTTTTCTATACAAATGCAGCAGCCAATTTACACACAGCACAGTCCCATCAATTACAAATGAGATAAATACCAGAAAATTGGTTTTGGTGGTATTGGTTGAGGGATCAGTTTTGGCCAGAACACAGAGAGAACTCCCATCGGATGTTTTACATCCACCTAAATGAAGGCTTCCCGCGGAGAAATGTCTCCGATCCGCAAAAAATCCATGCCTACCTGGTGCCTCGGGATCCACGGAGACTCGCGCTCCTGAGCCTCTACACGAAGACATGCGTAGAGGTCCATGTACCCCAGGGGCGCAGATGGTTCGTAAGCGCCCCTGTGATCATGTGGATCGGCCCAACCAATGAAATAAGGGGATCCCATTTATGCTTATGAGGATTCCGTATGTACAGAATCCCCATACGCATGAATGGGGTCACATAAAAAACACATTTATATATGAAATACATTTTTAAAAAGACATTTTAAATTAATTAAAATACCATTTGATTAAACATTTAAAACAAAACAAAAACATTTTGAAAAATGTCAACGTTTTAAAGGGGCTAAAAAGAACCTCAACTTATTTTACAGGTGTTTTAAAATTATTTTTGTATTCATTTAAACTCTTACGCTGGTAAACGCAGGCCTTACCAGCGTAAGAATTTCATGGGCATTTGCTGCACAATAGCCCAACTCTCCCCCCCGCATGAATGCACTTTTCCCGGGGATGCGTTGGTTCTGTTAGAATCTCCTTGACAGATCGCAAGTTCCAGGTTTTTGTGCATGCACTTTGTGTGCAAAAACCTGGAACTTGCGGGACCCTTATGTGTGCGTACGCACCCGTAGGCTCCGGAAAATACGGGTCTGTGTGTTCAATTTCTGGAGTGGAGCTTGAACCCATAACCAGAGGCAATAGTTGTACTACTGAGCCAACATTCCATTTTAGCAGTAAAATATATATGGTTGGTAATTTGCTTGCGTTATTTGGCTAAGTCTTAATAAAGCATACATCAATCCTTTCATTTTCAGATGAGTTGAATTCAGTGTTGCATTTCTATGCAGCAATACAAAAATATATTAAAGTTAGAGTTGCTGCATTAAAAAGTTAAAATTTGAAGTAAAAACAAAATGTGTTTTTCTTTTCATTTTATAGCATATGATGTATGAAACGTAATACGCTGGTAACAATTGGAGAGAAAATAACACACTTTTTTGTATGTCCTTGCCCAATTTGAACATAGAAGACATCACTAAGATTTATGGGCCCAACAAGATTTAAAAAAACAGTGGTCATGGAAAGCTAACTGACAGAAGTCCAAGGCCACTGGAAGAAATGGACAATATGATGCAGAATAATTAAGTGCGCTGATTGTTGATCTGAATTATGATCAAACATCATAAACAAATTCAAAAAGCTCAATGTCATCCTTCCAATTGGTATCACAGATCAACGACATGGAGTGTGGTTGTCTGCGTGTCTCCTTAACATCTCCTACTGGTTGAAAAGAGTACAAAATATCTGATGCAAAATGCAATAAATCTGGTACCTCATACTCCACATTATATAAATTAATATAAAAACATTTTTTATAACATTTTTCTTGACAGATCGCAAGACTTAAGTCTTTCTTATTGGGGTGGCTGTGGACTAAAGTATTTAGTGGATGTAATCTTATCTCGGAGCTCAGATAATTAATAAACTAATTAAACTTTGCTGTCATGGGAAAGACTTCTAATTATTCATAGTCAATGGACAGAAAATCTAAGCAATGGTTTATTTCATTATAACAACCTCTTGACGAGATTATTGTCTTGTGATCACTCTAGAGTACTCATTGTGCCGAACATATTGCAATTTAGAAAGCAGTTACCTGGGATCAAGCTCCTTTGCCACACGCTTGGCTTTGTTCCATTCTTCCCCTCCTATGAAACAGTCTATGGCTTCTTTAACAAGATCCATATTAAGGTACAATTCAGCTGCCTGGAAAATCACAGCATTCGAAAATAATTAAATAATAATAAAGACTACTGTCTGAAAAATGGTTCATTAGAAGTTCGTCAATATAACACAGCATAGCACAGAGGATACCACGGAGCTCCCAGTGTGATATCACATTTAAAAAGAGTTGAACCAACTACATAAAATACAAGTGATAAAACTACAAATGCGTTATGTTTGATTAGGTTCACAAGTTGTTTAAATGTAATATTGAACTGGTAGCTATGTGGTATTATATTTATTCCCATTTTTAAACCTTACAATTAAATAAAAATGAAATAAATACAGTACACAGAAAAATAGATGGTAGAATAAACAGCAATTGAGTTGGGTGTGTAGATGTTTCAGAAGGTGCAGTTTTTGCCTCAAAGTTTTTTCACATACAATGAAATCTATGTTAGCGACACCCAAGGGACTTGCATCAGGTGTCCTTTATTTGCAATTGTCCTTATTTTAAAAAGTCATTGTATGTACAGTAAAACTGGATGAACCAAATATCCCGCAACTGGCTGTATCTCCTGCAGCGTTCCTTCTTTTTTTCATCCTCACCTGGGATCTTGCCCAATTCTGGATCCTGCCAGCAGAATGCGATTTCAGTTCATTTTCTGTGTGTTGGGTTTCCTAGTTCATTGCCATCCTAGGGTCCTTTTCCATTGAGGGAGTGATGTCCTGATCCTGGGATCTGCTATGTTGGCAGCCTGCACAGGTAAGGTGGCCACTGTGGGGCCGGAGTGCCTGGCAGATCCCAGTCAAATTGGGCATGGGACTAATGTCCTGCAGATCTCTTTCCAGGATACCCAACCTTCATGCGCCGCAAATACTAATGTTTGACGTGCTGGGGCTGGGTAGGGGGCTGTGAGTAGCTCTCCGCCACCTGACATACTGATGGAGTCAGTCTACGAACTCTGGTTGGAGGTTTGATCACGTGATGATCTGACCACAAGACATTGGATCACATGACTTCTAGAAATATTATTGGATTTACCTTATAAAGGTTGGGTCACCTGTATGAGAATCTTTATTTGTGGTTTCACGCCAGTGGCTGTTGTGTGAGACATCCAAGAACTAGGAGGCCACCCAAGAACAGGGAAGAGGGGAAACCAAGGAAAAGGGAAACCATTTTTTCAATCTCCCCAAGCCTCCAGTCTCCATCTCTGCCATCAAAGCCCAGAGCAATTTCAGCAACCGCCCCACTTGTGCCCCCACCCCCCGGCGTGATTTCAGGCTTCCCTGCTGCGATTTCAGGCGCCCCCCCCCCCCATCCTCATTCCTTCTCCCACCCCGACCAGCAGTTCCCGGCTTTTGTGTAATGGGGATCTCTTTTCCCAACATCTGTAGCAGCAGAGAAATCCCTTTATTCCCATGATAGACCTGTGCAAGCATTCAATCCCAGAGGTCTCTGCCATTGTGCATGTTGGGTAAAGATATCTCTACAAAACCCATTTTTTTCACTCGCTGCCACCACACACTTACCTGCGTGTCTGGTGTCTTAAGTTATAAACGGACTTAGTGTATTCGAGACTGTCCGTAGTTCATCATTTGCAAGTGTCTGTGGCTTTAAGGGGCAGTTTGTATCTATTACAATGTAAGTTATTTGGGACTGTCAGTAAGGTTTTTGCAGGCATCTGTTTTTTGGGGTGTCTGTTTGTGCAGGTTTCACTGTATTTAATTCTTTCTATATTGTTCGATTGTAGTTTATAGTTTATTGATCTTTACCTTTTTTTTTTAATTGAAATTTCATTCTAGAGGACTCTAGAGGATAACAGAAGTGTGAAAACATGGTCGTGCTTTTCAGCTAGTGTGAAAGGCACCTCCAAAATGGTATCAGCACATTACATGCTGGAAGCCAGTCTTCGAATAAATATGATCAAAACAGGCCAACACAGTAGAAACCTTAAAAAAAATAACTGTCAGTCAGTATCTTTTATAAAATGTCATGCTTAAGGTTGCACAATTAGAGGATTAAAGGATTTCCTATGGGAAGTAGGATAACTACTTTGCATGAATTTGGTTGAATAGATCATAAATTCAGACAAATTTTGTGACTTGCCTACTTGATTTGTGATTTGTCAAAGAGATTTTACATTTGGCTTGACTCAAGTGTGATTTTACAGTAAATATTACACCGTGAACCCAACAGCTCTTCTGAATGTATTGGAAGCCATTCCTATGATCAAAGTGATTTAAAGAATAGAAAAAATGCTTTAAAAGATGTTCTTGCTTGTATGTAATTCAGTCGCTAAGAGAGGTGTTCTACTGATTTTAAAAAGGGAAACATTTTGATAGTTAAGGTTAAAGTTTTTTTAAAGCTAGAATGGTGCCATACATATTGGAACAAAATAAAAGTTACCTCTGTGACCAATCATTTGATTCTACAAATGGTAAAGTTTCCAGATCATAATGTACAGTATTACCTTTCTATTTTCATATTTGCAGCTAAAGGAATACAACAGGATAATTCTTCCGATTTGTCATTTGAATTTCTTTAACTACACCATCACTTGCATGGTAAAATCATTTTTTTTTTTAAATTGGTGGACTGTCAGTTAATTTTTCATTAATCCCTCATTTTTAGGAAGGCCGGGCGCTGAGGGCTGATGAAAGTGCCGAGTCAAATACTGCTCACATCTCCCCCAAATCATGTTTTGCCCATTTTCCTTTTAAAATAAGTAGAACACCTCTTAGCTATTGAATTACACACAAGCAAGTACAACTTTCAAAGCACTTTTTCTATTTAAAATGGCACTTTGATCATAATTTTTCAACTCTTAAAGGTGACATTGCTTTGATTTAGTGCTAGACCAGAATTTATAATGCTCCAATTAATAATCTAATTAAGTATTTCCTTAAATTACCATTGTTGCACAAAATCAAATTCAGACAGAACAGTAGCTGTAGTGGTCTGAGCTAAAAACTATGAATGAAGTTTCACAATACGCTTATAAGGATGCTCAATGGGAGAAGATGTATGGTCCAGGTTTTTCTTTCTTTAATGCAAGATACTCCGTGGTACAGTATTCTGCTTTGTACCAAAACTAAAAATTGACAAAACAAATCAGAGTTAAAGGAGAAGGAAAGTCCATGAAAGTACTTTCAATGCAAAGCTCATATCTGGCAAAAAGTGAATGAGTGCATTTTCATTGCAGTAGTCCCCATTTTGTAAGTTGTCCCATACATACCATTGGTGAGGAAAGATGTGCAATTAGGAAATCAGAGGGACAAATCTTGTCCATACTGGCAAGCTTTCTTTTTATTCATTCTTGGTATGTGGGCGCTACTGGCAAGGCAGCATTTATTGCCCACCCCTAGTTGCCCCTCAGATGGTGGTGGGCCTTCTTGAGCAGCTTGATACAACTGAGTGGCTTGCTCAGCCAAGAGGGTAGTTAAGAGTCAACCACATTGGTATGGGACCGGAGTCAAATACAATCCAGACTGGGTAAGGACGGCAAGTTTTCTTCCCTAAAGGACATGAGTGAACTGGTTGGGTTTTTAATGACAATCTAACCGATTCAAGATCAATTTTACTGGTACCAGCTCTTTAAAACAGAGTTCAAATTCGCAAATTGCTTTGGTGAGATTTGAACTCATGCACTCTGGATTATTAGTCCAGGCTCCTGGATTACTAGTCCAGTATCATAACCATTACACTACCATACCAATGATGGGTTACTTACAATGGAAATTAAAAAAAAGAAAATGCCAGATATATATAAGCAGGTCCATCAGCATCTGAAAGAGAAAACAGGTTAACATTTCAGGAAGAGATCCGTTGTCAGTCCCAATAAAGGATCTCCAGCCAAAATATTAACCCATCTTTTCTCCTTCAAACATTGACAGGCCTGTCGTGTATTCCAAGCATTTTCTGTTTTTATTTAATGATTACTTACAGTATATTTACTTTCACAAATATAACAGAACCAAAACAATTTAGATTAATCCTGATCCATACCGCACTGTATTTCTGAATTTGAATCAGCCGAGGACCAACTGTCTGAACCACCTCAAGAGTTTTTTCTTGGTTTAAGAACTTGATGGACAATTCAGCAGCCTGGAATACAAAGAAGCCATTAATACAAGGAATATTTGCATGAGAGGCCTTGTTAAAAAAAATTATGTTGCAAAAAAAATATGTAGTCAGGCACAGATGTATTTAAATTTAGTAACTTCTGCAAATAAGAACTATAAAATATTTTGCTACATAGATAATAGTTAGGCAAGAAATTCAGGCAGATGAATTACATTAAAAACTGAAAAGTAAAAAAAAAAGAGATAATCCAAAAAAACAACAAATTGTAAATGCTAGAAAGCTGAAACAGAATAGAAAAAATTGGAAACATAGAGCAGGTCAATCAGCACCTGCGGAGAAAAATCATGCTACATAGAACTCGAATGAAATATTACAAATTTAAATGGAGTTTAAACTATTCAGTTACCATCTCCATTGCTCAGAGTTCTTTCCTTTCAGGTGAAATAATCAACTTTGACACACAGGTTCAATGGGTCATGCTTGTCAATTTCAGTCATTTAGCTTTTGTGACAATTGCACTTAATTGTGGTGTTACACATCTTTAACATACCACTTACAGTTTAACATTTAAAGTATTATCACAACATTGCTTGTGCAAAGAATAAAGATATTTTTCTGGTGTTGCTTTTCATTTTGGGTTAGAAATTGTTTTCTGGCCAGACAAACTACTCATTCATCAAAATCTATAATCCACCAAAAATAACGTAGTCATCTGATTGTGCATAAGTTTTCTGCACTTCTTGGATGTACTTTAAAATTCAGTAAAAGTCTCAAAAACAATGCTATTGATTCCTTTTATCATGTGCCTACTGAAGTTCATTTAATAAATAGCAATGTGGCCATCTACCACTGTGAAGGTTTCTCTATCGGAGATACTGGTAGCCAACTCGAGTTCTAGTATTTGGCATCTAGTAGCCAAAAGAACATTTTGGTAGCCAAGGACTATTGGCTTTGCTTCAACCAAGAGTTGTTCCTCTTGCTGTGAACGCAACACTTGAAGCACATATTTTACCTTCATCCAGCACTTCTCCATCAGAGCCAGGTTATTCGTCTCTTTGACTTTAAGGTAACATTCCACGGCCCTGACATATTCTCCTGATTGCTCCCATTCTCTGGCCTGTTCAACTATGCCTTCTACTCCTCTGTGAGACACAATTATGAAATCAATAGAAGTTAAATCAAAAAAATATATGTTGGTGCCTAAATAAACAGTCAAGTGCTGTTGTAGGGAATGATAGAAGTTGTTTTGCACTGTAATTATATATCATAGGTATGAATGAAACCAACACATTTTTTATAATTTTGTATAATACATTAACAATTATATGTCAACCTAATTTCTGTTCATCATAAAAATCAATTGACAGCAAATCCAATGAGTGTATAAGCAAAGAAATATGTATAATGAAGAACAATAGCTGTATGGATGATGCTTCATTTTATGACATATGCATGTTCCTAAGAAACCTGCAAAGTCTACAAATGTGCAATTTTGACCAGGAACTTCATCACATAATTTCTCTCTCAAATGGACTTCTAAATGGACTGCAGATGCTCTTCTAACTCTGGAGCCAGTTATTTTTATAATTTTGATAAATTTCATAACATCTTATTTATGTTGAACACACTGTTAGCAACTCAGGAAATCACCTTCTGAATAATCTGCAGGTTGTGTCAAACTAGTGCCTCACTTTAAAGCAAAGATGGAAAAATCAGATGGAGAGTTAAATGAGAGGGGAAGGTGGAGAAAATGATCAGCGGTGGGTCTCCCATGGTTGCTCTCACATGCATCTTAGTTACACTTCAGAGGAACATTAGCAAAAGCCTTCAAGCAAGTCACCATCCATTCTCTCAGCAGCAGATGGTGGTAAAACGGTTGCAATTACAGAGACATGGATGCAGGATGACCAGGGTTGGGAACTGAATATCCAAGGATATTCGATATTTAGGAAGGACAGGCAAAAAGCAAGAGGGGATGGTGTGACGTTGTTAGTAAAGGATGAAATCAGAGCAATAGTGAGAAAGGATATTGGCTCAGAAAATCAAGACGTAGAATCAGTCTGGGTGGAGCTAAGGAGCATCAAGGCGCGAAAACATTGGTGGGAGTTGTCTATAGGCCTCTAAATAGTAGTGGTAATGTAGGGGATGGCATCAAACAGGAAATTAGAGATACATGCAGCAAGGGTACTACAGTAATCGTAGGGGACTTTAATCTACATACAGACTGGCCAAACCAAATTAGTAATAATACTGTGGCAGATGAATTCCTGGAGTGTGTACGAGATGGTTTTTTTAGATCAGTATGTTGAGGAGCCTAGTAGGGATATCCTAGATTGGGTATTGTGTAATGAGAAGGGGATAATTAACAGTCTTGTTGTGCGGGGTCCTTTAGGGAAGAGTGACCATAACATGATTGAATTTCTTAGATGGAAAGTGAAGTAGTCCAATCCGAAACTAGGGTCCTAAATCTAAACAAAGGAAACTACGAAGGTATGAGGAATGAATTGGCTATGATAGACTGGGAAGAATCATTAAAAGGCATGATGGTGGATAGGCAATGGTTAATATTTAAGGAACGAATGCATGAATTGCAAGTTATACATTCCTTTCTGGCGTAAAAACACAAAAGGAAAACACAACCATGGCTAACAAAATAAATTAAGGATAGTATTAGATCCAAAGAGGAGTTATACAAAGTTGCCAGAAAAAGTAGCAAGCCTGAGAATTGGGAGCAGTTTAGAATTCGGCAAAAAAAGGACCAAAAGATGGATTAAGAGGGGAAAAATAGAATAATGAGAGTAAACTTGCAAGGAATATTGGCCCCAAGTTTCCACACGATAAAAAACGGGCGCCCCTCCGAGCTGGGCGCCCGTTTTTCGCACCGAAAAAAAACGCGCAATTCTGGAGCGCCCTGCAGCTCCATGTCTGCTTGGCGCGGCGCCCAGGGGGGCGGAGCCTACACTCGCGACGATTTTGTAAGTGGGAGGGGGCGGGTACCATTTAAATTAGTTTTTTTCCTGCCAGCAACCCTGCGCGTGCGTGTTGGAGCGTTCGCGCACGCGCAGTGTGAAGGAAACATTGGCACTCGGCCATTTTTGTAGTTCTTTGTAGCTGTTTAATTTTTGAACATTTTTTAATAAAAGCACATTGCCATCAGCACATCAGCACTGAGGCTTCTTGCAGCAGTGAGAAGGCTGCAGGAAGCCTCAGAAAGTTGAGGCAGTCGTTTCCCGTCGGGAAATGGCTGCTGAACTTGTGAGGCTTCCTGCAGCATTCTCACTGTCTCCTTCCCCCCCCGCCCGCCGTCTGGAACGGCTTCCTCCTCCGCCCCCTGCGGGAACGAACGGCTACCTCCTCCCTCCCCTCCCCCCCCCCCGCGGGAACGAACGGCTGCCTCAACTTGTGAGGCTTCCTGCAGCATTCTCCGTGGCTGAAGCACTTTCACACAGGTAGGAAGATGGTTTATTTAATCTTTTCTTTGCTTATAAATGTTTATTCAGGTTGGATTTATTTGTATAATATTTGTAGAAGTATAAATAAGGATTTATTGTAGAATTTAATGACTTCCCTCCCCCTCGTTCTGGACGCCTAATTTGTAACGTGCGCCTGATTTTTTAATGTGTTGACAAGGTTTTTTCAGTTCTACAAAAATCTTCACTTGCTCCATTCCAAGTTAGTTTGGAGTATGTTTTCACTGTGGAAACTTTGAAATCAGGCGTCAGTGGCCGGACACGCCCCCTTTTGAAGAAAAAATTCTGTTCCAAAGTGAAACTGTTCTAACTGACTAGAACTGCAGAAAAAAAAAATGTGGAGAATTGCGATTTCTAAGATAGTCCGTTCTCCACCAGTTGCTCCTAAAAATCAGGCGCAAATCATGTGGAAACTTAGGCCCATTAAAACCGACTGCAAAAGTTTCTACAAGTACGTAAAAAGAAAAAGATTAGTGAAGACAAATGTAGGTCCTTCACAGACAGAAACGGGAGAATTTGTAATGGGGAACAAGGAAACGGCAGAATTAAATAAATACTTCGGTTCTGTCTTCACGGAAGAGGACACAAATAATGTCCCAGAAATGCTAGGGAACCAAGGGTCTAGTGAGCAAGAAGAATTAAAGGAAATGATAATTAGTAAGAAAATGGTGCTGGAGAAACTAATGGGACTGAAGACAGATAAATCCCCAGGGCCTGATGATCTGCATCCCAGAGTACTAAAAGAGATAGCCATGGAAATATTAGATGCATTGGTTGTCATCTTCCAAAATTCTATAAATTATGGAACAGTTCCTGCAGATTGGAGGGTGGCAAATGTAACCCTACTATTTAAAAAAAGGAGGAAGAGAGAAAACGAGGAACTACAGACCAGTTAGCCTGACATCAGTTGTAGGGAAAATGTTGGAGTCTATTATAAAAGGATGTGATTACAGCACACTTAGATAATAGCCATGGGATTAAACAAAGTCAACATGGATTTATGAAAGGAAAATCATGTTCGACAAACCTACTGGAGTTTTTTGAGGATATAACTGATAGAATAGATAAGGGAGAACCAGTGGATGTAGTGTATTTGGATTTTCAGAAGGCCTTTGATAAAGTCTCACATAAGAGGTTAGTGTGCAAAGTTAAAGCACATAGGATTGGGGATAATGTATTGATTGGCATGGATTGAAAATTGGTTAACTGACAGGAAACAGAGAGTAGGAATAAACGGGTCTTTTTCGGGGTGACGGGCAGTGACTAGTGGGGCACCACAGGGATCAGTGCTTTGGCCCCAGCTATTCACTATATATATATATATATATATAAATAAATGATTTGGATGAGGGAACCAAATATAATATTTCCAAGTTTGCTGACGACACAAAACTAGGTGAGATTGTGAGTTGTGAGGAGGATGCAAGGAGATTTAGATAGGTTGAGTGAGTGGGCAAACACATGGCAGATGTAGTATAACGTGGATAAAATGTGAAGTTATCCACTTTGGTAGGAAAAACATAAAGACAGAGTATTATTTAAATGATGATAGCTTGGGAAATGTTGATGTACAAAGGGACCTGGGTGTCCTTGTATACCAGTCATTGAAAGCAAACATGCAGTTAGGAAGGCAAATGGTATGTTGGCCTTCATTGCAAGAAGATTTGAGTACAGGAGCAAGGATGTCTTACTACAGTTATACAGGGCCTTGGTGAGACCGCACCTGGAGTATTGTGTGCAGTTTTGGTCTCCTTATCCAAGAAAGGATATACTTGCCATAGAGGGAGTGCAGCGAAGGTTCACCAGACTGATGGGTTGGCAGGACTGTTATACGAGGAGAGATTGGGTCGACTAGGCCTGTATTCACTAGAGTTAAGAAGAATGAGAGGGGATCTCATTGAAACGTATAAAATTCTGACTGGGCTGGATAGACTAGATGTGGGGAGGATGTTTCCCCTGGCTGGGAAGTCTAGAATAAGGGGTCACAGTCTCAGGATACGGGGCAGGAAATTTAGGACCGAGATGAGGAGAAATTTTTTTACTCAGAGGGTGGTGAACCTGTTGAATTCTCTACCACAGAAGGCTGTAGAGGCCAAATCACTGAATATATTTAAAAGGGAGATAGATAGATTTCTAGAAACAAAAGGCATCAAGGGGTATGGGGAAAAAGCGGGAATATGCTGTTGAGAGAGAGGATCAGCCATGATCATACTGAATGGTGGTACAGACTCAAAGGGCCGAATGGCCTATTACTCCTATTTTCTATGTTTCTATGTAAAACTGGCAGAAAAAGTTATAATATTAATTTTTTTCCTCTCAGGGTGTTTATAACAAACATATTTTAGTTTATAACAAACAAACATATAAATCCCACTTTATATAACCTTTCTCCCAAAGCTAGAATATATAATCTTTATAATTGCAAATACAAGCATTTCCACTTGATACAGGTAACTTGCTCACTTTGTTCCTTTCTTAATTGCTTCCTGTTCATATTCCTCCTGGAGTTGTTCTAGCTTGTTAGGGATATATTCTTTACAAATTCTAATTGCATCACTCCACATTCCAACTTCCTGTAACAAGGAATTTTAATTAAAAATAGCTTTTACACATAAAAAGCACAATTGCCTGAAATTTCTGCGGGGGTTATCCAAATCATCCACTGTAACTTTGGTGGAAGATCAGCAGAAACCCCAGAGAAGCGGCATAAACAACCACTTATGCTGTTTCTCCGGGGTCTCCGCTGAAGTTACTGAGGGAGATTGGACAGTCCCTCTGTGGAAATTCTAGCCCAACATATTTTACTTGTTTTTGATTAAATAAGACATGTCCTGCTATTTGCTGGATGAATTCAGGTAAGCCTTTGTGCCAATTCTTTGATTTCACATATAGGAAAAATGTACTGCTTACATTTTTCAGATTCAATCACTATTTTAAATCGAGAAGTCATAAGTTAAACAAAGAATATTTACATATGAAACAAATCACCCTTTACCAATGGGACTTGCAAGGTTACCTCTGTAATGAGCTGCTGGCACCTCCAGCTAAATTTCAGTACAATCTTCAATGACAAAATAATGACAAAAAAATGATTCTGACCTTGTAATATTTGACAACCAATTCTGGTCTTTGAGCTCTGAGAAGGAAAGCCTCAGCCTTTTGATATTCTTTCTGGTCAAAGGCAAAGCGTGCCTGGCCAACCAAGACGTCAGCTACACTGTCCGAGTCATGAGCCTCCGCCACCCTCTGGGCTGCATCCCAATCCTGGTTATGTACATACCTTTCAAAAGTAAACTGAATGGTAAGCTGTACAAAACTATAAATATCAATTTACACAGTTATCTACCAAAAGAAAGACTTACATGAGGACAGCCTCCTTAGACTTTCCTGCTTTAATGAATTCAACTTCTGCCTCTTGAAATTTACCCTACAATCATGAAATATGATAAATTTAGCAATGAGAAATCAATAGAAGTAAACATTACCATTTTTCCTTAAGGAATGTGCCTGGATTTGCCATTGTTTAATTTCTTAAACTGAATTGTTTCCATCTAACTGCATCAGATATGCAACAATTTCTGAAACTGTTGATTAATAAATGATGCTCTGTAGATAGATAAGGAAATACTTACTTGTTTCCTTCCTACGTTTTCAATTTTTTTCCCGAACATTGTTTTCTGATGGTTCATAATCAAAAGTTTAAGAAAAGCACCAATGATTTGCAAGTTAATAGCACCATAATTCTGGGCACTTGCATTTGGATTGAGCACAGAAATAAAATCAAAGAGATGCTATTTTTCTCTCATTAACAGATAAGTTAAAAGTGCATTAATCATAGACAACCCATGCCCAATTCCTAGTACGTATACATCCACAGAAACCATAAATAAGTTAGTAATTAGCATAATCCAAAAATATTTTTGGACAGTTATCATTTGGATTTTACTTCAGCCATCTGATTTATAGCATTTGATCAAGTTGTATTATATCATATCACCACGTTGACAAATACACAAACACAATTAAAAATGGGATCCACCTGTGCTAGTAGAACTGCAATTAGTTGAACATCCACAAAGAAAAGTAACCATTTACCTCATCTTCCAGATACATGGCATATTTGAGATGGATATCTGGGATTTTGTTTTTCATAGACAACCGCGACAGTTCAAAAGCAAAGTCGAAAGAGCTGGAAGAGAATTTTACCATAGCGTAAGTGATTATTGTGTGCGTACTTACATGGTTGCTTGATTGTCTATAAAAGCTTTTAATTGCAATGAATAAGTTTTAATCTAAAAATCCAAATGCAGTACATGTACTCCAGACCGTACATCTTCTCAAAAATATTTTCAGCAAACTTATCATGTGATGTTATTCCACATAAAGTCCACAAATTCCTTTATAGATTTTCCTTAAACTTTTAAACTTATATTCTATTGTTCTACAACTGCCCATAACATTCTGTTTAATCTGCAAATCACTAGCATTCAATAGGATACTGAACGTTTGATCAGCTATCGCACCCAAAGCTTTTTTCTTGTTCCACATCATTGGCTAATTATATTTTATATTATAATATATATTTTTAAAATTGTATGTCATAAACTATTGATCTACCAAAGCACTAAGGCTCTGGCTCTTCAATTGTATCTGTCTCCTCATACTTGCTGTACAGAAAATATATTTTACTTTCAAAACTATCACCGAAATCATTAATAAATTTAACAGCAAGAGCTCTAATACAAATCCTGGCAGAAGTTCGAAGCACATCAGTTTTATGTGAGCATTCAGGAGTGTTACCAAATGAATACAGAGAAGGCATTTAATTGGGCTGAGTTTTGGAATCGCAGAATTTTACAGCACAGGAGGAGGTCATTCTGCCCATCATGTCTGAAAGAACTATCCACTTAATCCCATTTCTCATCCTTTCCCCATACCCACTGAATATTTTTCTCAAATATGTATCCCCTTCCCTTTTAAAAGCTATTATGGATGTTCCTTTCACCAGTATTTCTGGTAGGGCATTCCATGCCCGAATAACCCTTTGCATAAAAAACATTCTTCTAACCTCTCCCTTTGTTTTTGCTGTTAATTTTAAATTTATGGCCTCCAATTCATCTACTTACCTTATCAAAACCACATAATTTTAAACAGCTTTATTGGATCTCCTCAAGCTTTTTTGGCCCAATGAAAATAATCCCAATTCCCTCATCTCTTCTCATAACTAAAGCCTCTCATCCCTGGCATCAGAGTTCATTTCTTCTGCACCCTCTCCAATGCCCTACCATTCCTCCAAATTTAAGCACCTAAAACTGGACATAATGGCCATGAATTCATGGTCGCTGTGCCCTTAAGGGCCCCGCAAGTTCCAGGTTTAGGTATGCAAAACACATGCACCTAAACCCGGAACTTGCGATCTGACAAGAATCCTTTTGATGAATGCAGCTCATCCGAAAGTACAAGACCTCCACGGTCAGAGAGTTTGGCTATTTGCCCTTGAAATACTTACGACTGATAAAAGCTGGCGTCAGGCCTGCTTCTATCAGCACAAGACTTTTAAAGTACAGAAAAATACATTTAAAAAAAAAATTTAAACA
The DNA here is from genome assembly GCF_044704955.1 of Pristiophorus japonicus. NCBI lineage: Eukaryota > Metazoa > Chordata > Chondrichthyes > Pristiophoridae > Pristiophorus > Pristiophorus japonicus. The sequence goes on along the minus strand of NC_091983.1, from coordinate 96,286,739 downwards.
TTTTAAATCCTGTTAAATAAGGTAAGTTTATTTTTTTTAGACCCTTTAAAATTTGTAAATTTATTTTTCAAAAAATTAAATTTTTGTTTTAAATAATTAATGACATTCCATTAAACGTGATTTAAAAAAAAAAATTATTTTCAGTGTTTGTGTTTTTGAGGGTATTCCCATTCATAGTTATGGTGATTCCGTATAAACGGAACTCACCATTAAGCATGAATGGGACTACCCCTACTCCGATGGGTTGAACTGGCCCACGTGATCCCAGTGATGCGTACAAAATCCATATACTCCTGGGCCTTCGCAGAGAGGCCCAGGACTGAAAGGCTCCGAACCTTCCAGGCCACCAGGCACTTTCATAGAAATTTCTGAGGTCGGAGACATCCGTCTGCAGGAAGCCTCCAACTGCAACTTCTGGGTCAATATTCTAACTGCAATCTAACCAATAATTTGTATAGCTTTAGCATTGTAACTTTTCTTTTGTACTCAGTGCCTCCATTTATAAAACTGAAAATTCCATATGCTTTTTTGTTTTTTTTTACACTTGTCATCCCACTTTTAAAAGTTTATGTATGTGAACTCTAACTTGCTCTGCCCCGCTACTCCTTTTAAAGTTTTGTCATTTAGTGTCTATTTCTTCTCCTTATTCTTCTTCTCAAAATGTATTACCTCACATTTCTCCACATTAATTTCATCTGACATCCATCCCATTCTCTCAGCATAGCATTACATGGCTCTCATTCTCCCTCTCTTAACAAAACACCAGCTCAAAGACATACATCCAGAAGGTATTAGAAAGCGAGTGAGGGGGCATGACACAGGGTGATGCACGGAGCTGTGAGTGAACAGGAGGAGCGGCAGTGAAAAATTAGGGCTCAACAGTTCTTGAGTAGAGGGTCGAGAGATGTCTTTCCTCAGGGGAAAGAACCTTGGGTCCTGCTTTTAAAGGGAGGATGTGGTGAAGAATGGACAGGTTGCCTGAGTGAGCTGTGTTTACCAATTATCAAAACAAGATCACTTTGCTCCAATGTTTCAGGATTTTGCTCATATAAAGTTGGGTGTGCCCATCCCGGTTAAGTAGGTTATTTATTCAGCCAGGTGATAGTGCATGACAGTAAAGAAAGAAGGAAATTCATGTAATTTAATATGAAATTATTTAATATTGCCATTTGCATTAAGTATATCTCACCAGTTATCAGCTGCATAGTCAATTGCTGTTTCCAGAAGACCAAACTTATTCAGCAACTTAACTGCAGACTCTCCTCCCAGACTCTTAGCCCATAAGTAGGCCACCTGTTTATGGGCATTTGCACCCCCATGGGCTTTAGAAACCTGCAAGAAATTAGGTAGTTTTCTTAAATTCAAGCCTTTCCCATTACAACTACAAAAATTATAACAAAATAATAGATTTGACTGTTTATGCACCATTTGCTTTGATATATTAATGCAATATCAAATTTTGTGTGTATGCAATACCGTTTTGACCTACTTCTATGTGATCACCACTACTTCCATGTGACCTTTTTTTTTAAACCATCTGTTTTTATTAACTGTCCAGCAGAACATATAATGCATCTGCTGCACAATTGGCTCCTCAATCTGTCCAATCAGCTTCCAATTAATACATTTGATTATGTCATACCTGCTTAAAATAAAATATCAGATTGCCGACCTTGGATATCCTTCAATTTTGAATGAAGATTGACCACATACAAATATGAATTGTTACTTTCTCACAAGGGAAAATCATTTCGGAAATCACTAGATGGAGATTTTTCATTTTGGTGCTTCGAGCACATATCAGAAAATTGTGCTCCCCAGCCAGTAATTTTCTGTCCATTAATTTTAACAGAGAGTTCTCTGTGCCCGGTCTGTGGCGGATTACATAGTTGTATGCCGACAGCGTGAGCGCCCATTTTTGGATGCGGGCAGAGGCATTGGCATTAATTCCTTTGCTCTCAGAGAACAGCGATATGAGCGGCTTGTGGTCAGTTTCAAGCTCGAACTTGAGGCCAAATAAGTACTGGTGCATTTTTTTTACCCCGTAAACGCATGCCAGAGCCTCTTTTTTTAACCATGCTGTAGGCCCTTTCGGCCTTGGACAAACTCCTGGATGCATAAGCAACTGGTTGCAAAATTCCCAATTCATTAGCCTGGTGTAACACACACCCGATCCCATATGACGATGCATCGCAAGCTAACACCAATTGTTTACATGGGTTATACAGGACAAGCAGTTTGTTAGCACACAATAAGTTTCTGGCTTTCTTAAACGCAGCCTCTTGTGAATTCCCCCATACCCTGTGGTCTCCCTTGTACAGTAGCGCATGTTGGGGTCCCAACGGGGTGCTTAACCCAGGTAGGAAATTACCGAAGTAGTTAAGGTGTCCCAGGAACGACCGCAGCTCCGTCACGTTCTGTGGTCGCGGCGCGTTCTTGATGGCCTCCGTCTTGGCGTTGGTGGGTCTGATGCCTTCTGCTGCGATTCTCCTTCTTAAGAATTCGACGTCCTGTGCCAGGAAAACACACTTCGAGCGTTTCAACCTGGGCCCCACGTGATCCAACTGACTAAGACCTCCTCCAGATTCTTTAAGTGCTCCATGGTGTCCCAACCTGTAACCAATATGTCATCCTGGAAAACCACTGTACAAGGAACCGACTTTAACAGGCTCTCCATGTTCTGCTGGAAGATCGCCACGGCCGACCGAATCCCGAACGGGCACCGATTGTAGATAAACAGACCTTTGTGCGTGTTGATGCAGGTGAGGCCTTTCGAAGACTCCTCCAGCTCCTGCGTCATGTAGGCCGAAGTCGGGTCCAGCTTCGTGAACCTCTTCCCTCCAGCCAGGGTCGTGAATAGGTCGTCTGCCTTGGGTAGCGGATACTGGTCCTGCAGCGAAAAACGGTTAATCGTTAATTTATAGTCCCCGCAAATTCTAACCGTACTGTCCTCCTTGAGTACCGGAACAATCGGACTGGCCCAGTCTTTAAATTCCACCGGTGTAATGATGCCTTCACGTTGCAGCCTGTCCAGCTCGATTTCCACTTTTTCACGCATCATGTACGTTGCAGCCTTGTGTTGGATGGGTCACGTAATGGGCACCAAATGGATCTGCACTTTCACCCCCCGAAAAGCTTCCAATGCCTAGCTCGAATAACAAAGAGAACTTGCTTAGAACCTGGGTACTTGCGGTGTCATCGACTGACGAAAGCGCTAGGATGTCGTCCCAGTTCCAGCGGATTTTCCCCAGCCAGCTTCTGCCAAACAACGTGGGGCCATCCCCTGGTACAATCCACAGCGGGAGTTCGTGTACTGCTCCATCATAGGAGACTTTGACTTCAGCACTGCCAATTAAAGGGATTAGTTCCTTGGTGTAAGTCCTTAGTTTGGTGTGAATGGGGCTGAGCTTGGGCCTGTGTGCCATCTTCCGCCACAGCCTGTCGAAGGCCGTTTTACTCATTATAGACTGACTTGTCGCCATGTCCAGCTCCATAGACACTGGAATACTGTTCAGTTCAACTTTCAGCATTATTGGTGGGCATTTCCTTGTGAACGTGTGTACCCCGTACACCTCTGCCTCCTCAGTAAGAGTTTCCAATGCCGTCTGACCCACTGTGGATCGATCTTCCTCTGCAACGTGGTGGTTTGCAGCTCACCTGCACATTCGTTGGAGGTGCCCCATTGTTCTGCTGACATTGCACGCATAACGCTTAAAGCGGCATTGATGGGGCCGATGATCACCCCCGCAGCGCCAACAGGGTGTTAACTGCCTCGCATTAACAGATGATGGCGGACTCTGGGTCACAGCAGCCGTCATGTACATTCTGCCCTGTACATTTCTGCTCAAAACTGACGTTACTTTATGCACAGTACTGGTCAAAACTTCTTTGTTCTGCGAATCTGCTTGGTGTTGTCGCTGGTGGACATAAAGTCTGGGCTATCATTATGGCTTTACTCAGATTCGGAGTTTCTACAGTCAACAGTTTGCGAAGGATTGTCTCATGTCCGATGCCCAGTGCAAAAAAGTATCTCAGCATTTGTTCGAGTAATCCCTCAAACTCACAATGTCCTGCAAAGCGCCTTAGTTCGGTGACGTAGCTCGCCACTTCCTGGCCCTCCGGTCGTTGACATGTGTAGAACCGATATCTCACCATCAAAACGCTTTTCTTCGGATTTAGATGCTTCCAGACCAGTGTACACAGTTCTTCGTAGGATTTCTCTGTTGGTTTTGCCGGGGCCAAGAGATTCTTCATGAGGCCATAGGTTGTTGCCCCACAGACAGTTAGGAGGATTGCCCTTCGTTTGGTGGCGTTCTCATCCCCTTCGAGCTCGTTGGCCACGAAGTATTGGTCGAGTCTCTCCACGAAGGCCTCCCAATCGTCCCTCTCTGAGAACTTCTCCAGGATGCCGACTGTTCTTTGCATTTTCGCGTGGTTGTTCGTTACCTCGTCGCCAATTGTTACACTCATACTAAATGCTTAGACTGAGTACTGTGTGTAATGAGCGAGTGTGACCTTAGCTCCTTTATTAAGGTTCCAGAGTGCAGGTACCTCGTGGGTGGCCTGCTTATATACTGTACTCCCAAGGGATGCTGGGATCCCTTGGGACTCCCAACAGGTAGGCCCTCTGGTGGACAGGTGTGATGCAGGTTACAAGGGGTTAAATACATAACAAAAAGACCATTCAGGCTATGCCAAAACCTAAAACATCATACAAATGGCTCTATGAAACTAAAGAATTTTTATATTTTCATATAACTACATCATAATAAAATCGGTATGTCTTTTGCATTTCACCTTAAATAAATAGATTCTACGGGGTTTTCAATTTTAAAAGTGTCCACCCCTGCCTGCGACACCTGTAGGTGGCACTATAATAGGACTTTTCCAGGTTTGCACTTGTAATATTTAGGATAATGTTTTGTCTCTTTAAAATACAAGTATAATTTGAGTCTGCTTGCGGCTGCAGGCTTTGGCCATTAATTGGGGAGCATGTGCAATTTTTACTTCTCCAGTTTAATGAAGTCCTCCATCTGGGTTTTTACCTCCTGAATTTTTGGACTTTTTATTTTTAAATACAAATCTTTTGATTTTTGCCCATTTCTGTCTCTCCCTCGTATTCAGCCACCTATCCTCCAGTTTCTCGTTTTCTTCTCTTTAGCCTCACTCCTTAGCGAGTGGCCTGCCATCTGCCTGCTTCCCTCCCAGGCTCTTCAAATACTTTCAACCAGTAGCTTCCCAGCCTTGCGGTTTCTCTTTCCAATCTCTTTGGAGTTTTCTATCGGGTGTGGTTGCCTGCCTCCCTGAGTTTCACAGCCCAGACCCCGAGTTATCTATTGTACCATTGCCACTTTGGTGGGTTCCCTGCCCTGGCCCATTTGTTGTAAAATTGATGGGGTCTTTGGCCCTGCTGTTCCTGTCTCCGGTCTTCCTCACTGGTCTGTTGCTGCCCCAGTCAAGCTCTGCCTCTGTTGGCCTCCGACCACAATCTCTCAACCCTGTCAGTTTGCTGTTCTGACAAAGAAATTTAATAATTTATATAAATAAACCCGTGTTTTTTTTATATCTAATGTATATTTATATATTTAAATAATAAAGATTTTAATGTAAAAATAAATTTGCCAGTGATGTTTATTCAGCTGGAACATTCTCCTCTCGCCTTGCCCCTTTACTAACCTCCTTATTCCCCATTGTTTTTTTCTCTCCTCTCTCCTATCCCCTTGCCCTCCCTGCCCTACACCCTCTTCCCTGTTCATGATCTCTCCTTTCCTCGATTCCTTTCTTCTCTTACCACTCCCTTCCTCCTTTCCCCTCCACTTCCTTCTTTCCCAACAGCCTTTCTCTAATTCTTCTGTCTTCTCCCCGTCCTTTCCTTCCTGCTTCTCCTCCATCCTTCTCCCTTCCCTCTTTGTCCTCGCCCACTTTTAGCCCATCCTCTCCTCTCCTGCTTTAGTGCCCTCTGATTTTAATTCCTCCCCTCACTGGTCTCTAACTCCTCTGGCCTGCTACTATACTCCACCTTTCCTCCGGGCCTCTAACTCTGCTCTACTTTTCCTCACCCAAACTATCCCTTTCAACCCTATTCTACCGTCTGGACTTTCAAAAGGCCTTTGACAAGATCCCACATAAAAGATTGGTGTGCAAAATCAAAGCACATAGTATTGGGGGTAATGTACTGGTGTGGATCGAGAATTGGTTGGCAGACAGGAAGCGGAGAGTCGGGATAAAAGAGTCCTTTTCGGAATGGGAGGCAGTGACTAGTAGAGTGCTGCAGGGCTCAGTGTTGGGACCGCAGCTCTTTACATTATACATTAATGATTTGGATGAAGAAATTGAGTGTAATATCTCCCAAGTTTTCAGATGACACTAAACTGGGTGGCGGTGTGAGCTGTGAGGAGGATGCTAAGAGGCTGCAGGGTGAATTGGACAGGTTAGGTGAGTGGGCAAATGCATGGCAGATGCAGTATAATGTGGATAAATGTAAGGTTATCCACTTTGGGGGCAAAAATACGAAGGCAGAATATTATCTGAATGGCGGCAGATTAGGAAAAGGGAAGGTGCAACGAGACCTGGGTGTCATGGTTCATCAGTCATTGAAAGTTGGAATGCAGATACAGCAGGCGGTTAAGAAGGCAAATGGTATGTTGGCCTTCATAGCTAGGGGATTTGAGTATAGGAGCAGGGAGGTCTTACTGCAGTTATACAGGACCTTGGTGAGGGCTCACCTGGTTTTGGTCTCCCAATCTGAGGAAGGACGTTCTTGCTATTGAGGAAGTGCAGCGAAGGTTTACCAGACTGATTCCCAGGATGGCTGGACTGACATATGAGGAGAGACTGAATCAACTGGGCCTTTATACACTGGAGTTTAGAAGGATGAGAGGGGATCCCATAGAAACATATAAGATTCTGACGGGACTGGGCAGGTTAGATGAAGGAAGAATGTTCCCGATGTTGGGAAAGTCCAAAACCAGGGGACACAGTCTTAGCATAAGGGGTAGGCCATTTAGGACTGAGATGAGAAGGAACTTCTTCACTGAGTTGTTAACCTGTGGAATTCCCTGCCGCAGAGAGTTGTTGATGCCAGTTCATTGGATATATTCAAGAGGGAGTTAGATATGGCCCTTACGGCTAAAGGTATCAAGGTGTATGGAGAGAAAGCAGGAAACGGGTACTGAGGGAATGATCAGCCATGATCTTATTGAATGGTGGTGCAGGCTCGAATGGCCTACTCCTGCACTTATTTTCTATGTTTCTATGCCACGCACGGCTTGCCTGGTGTCCTAGTCAACGACAATGGACCGTGCTTTACCAATGCTGAATTCAAAGAATTCATGACCCGAAACGGGATCAAACATCTGCCCCATTCAAGCCCGCATCTAACGGCCAGTTCAGACCATCATGCAAAGCTTGAAATGCGTGTCGGAAGGCTCCCTGCAGACCCGGTTGTCCCGAGTGCTGCTCAGCTATCGCACCAGACCCCACTCACTCACCGGGATTCCCCCAGCTGAGCTGCTCATGAAAAGGGCGCTTAAAACAAGGCTCTCTCTTGTCCACCCTGATCTCCATGATCACGTGGAGGATAAGCACATCAACAAAGTGTGTATCATGACCGCGCAATTTTGTCACGCGATATTGAGATCAATGATCCTGTGTTTGTGCTCAATTATGGACATGGTCCCAAATGGCTCGCTGGCACGGTCACAGCCAAAGAGGGTATTTCAGGTCAATCTGACCAATGGACAAACGCACAGTAAACATTTGGACCAAATTAAATTGCGGTTCACCAATAGCTACGTACAACCTGAAGAGGACACCACCAACTTTGACCCTCCAACACACACACGTGGCAACTGACATCACAGTTGACCACGAAACCAAACTCATCATCCCCAGCAGCCCGACAAGGCCGGCTGCCCAGTGAAGAACTGACCAACTCACCCACACCCGCATTTGTACCGAGACGATCGACAATGGAGCACAAAGTCCCAAATCGTCTCACCTTGTAAATAAGTGTACTGTTGAATTCACGGGGGAGTGATGTTATATATTTAACCCCTTGTAACCTGCATCACACCTGTCCACCAGAGGGCGTACCTGTTGGAGTCCCAAGGGATCCCAGCATCCCTTGAGAGCACAGTATATAAGCAGGCCACCCACGAGGCACCTGCATTCTGGAACCTTAATAAAGGGGCAAAGGTCACACTTGCTCATTACACACAGTACTCAGTCTAACCATTTATTATGAGTGTAACACTTTTAAACAAAGAACCACTTATCTTACAAAGTGATTCTCCCCTACGTAAACTAGAGGTGATCCAAAACTCGGCTGCCCGTGTCCTAACTCACACTAAGTCCCACTCACTCATCAACCCTGTGCTTGTTGACCTACATTGGCTTCTGGTTAAACAACGCTTCGATTTCAAAATTCTCATCCTTATTTTCAAATCCCTCCATGGACTCGCCCCTCCCCATCTCTAATCTCCTCCTACACCCCCCACCCCCGCAGAGATGTTTGCACTCCTCTAATTCTGCCCTCTTGAGCATGCCTGCTCAACCATTGGTGGCCGTACCTTCTGTTGCCTAGATCCCAAGCTCTGGAACTCACTGCCTAAACCTCTTCGCCTCCCTTTCCTCCTTCAAAACACTCCTTAAAACATACCTCTTTGACCAAGCTTTTGGTCACCTGCACTAATTTCTAATTATGCAGTTCGGTGTCAAATTTTTAAAAAATCTCATAATACTCCTGTGAAGCACTTCGAGATGTTTCACAACGTTAAAGGAACTATATAAATACAAGCTGTTGTTGTATAGAGGGCGTGGATCTTACCCTATATGCTTCATCCCACATGTCATTGACACGGTACATGTTCACTATCGCCTTCCATTCTTTCGCTTCCAAGTAATGGTACTCAGCTTCTCGAAAACGACCTTCACTTTCCAGTTCCTATAACAACACAATTATATCAAAACAGCTAGTCAGCAGACAGCTATGCACCCGAGTTAAATAAATATTAAAATTGAATTCTGGATCTGTATTTAGTTTTTTTTATATTAACTGTTTGTATCTGCAAAAGCTTTGATGTGATATAACTGCTAAAAGTATATATCTGTGGAGTAGATCTTTATAACACTATCTTTATATATCTGAAGTATTTGTAGCACAGTCGACCACCTGAAAGTGATGTAGGAGATCTGAATGTTTATAAAGATGCTATAGCAAAACTATAAATACATTTTTGGGCTAAAACATTGGTGACAATTTATGTTGAGTATGAAATTTCACTTGAGAAAAATATTAAGTCCAAATTTTCAATCCATGTAGCATCGAGATTTAGATTGAATACATAAAATTGTATTCATGAATGCGGTTTCAAAATCACTGAAAATGTGAATTCCTTTCTTTTAAAAATAGGGGAAAAAATATTTTAACACATCATCCTCATGCTGCATTTTTTTGCATTGGAGTTTTCACTGCCTGAGACAATATACTTTAGCATCCTCCTGTATAGTACCTATGCAGTGAGCCAGCACTACCATAATGTTGAAAGATAAATCTAGAACATAGTGAACCTGTATTTATTCACTATCCCTTACCTTTGCAAGATGAAGATGGGTGTCTGTGAGTAGTTCCTTATGATATTTTGCCACAAGTCGAATCATGTCATCATACATTTTAAGTTTCTTATACATTGTGATTGCTAAATCAGGTTCATCCACTGTAGTGTACAACCTGCAGCAAAATTGAACTGTCAGTACAGCAGCAGCTTAAAAATAAATTGATCAATCTGCTCTTAGCACAGAACATCAGGGGTGAATATGTCTTTGAACTACATTAGAGTATAGTGGTTACAATGGCTTTTACTTGCTCCTGTGGTTGCAGGTATTAAACCCTATGATGTCCAACAGTGCATATATGCACCTGGAAAAGCTTTCCTTCGTGCACCGCGTGTCGCAAAATCTGAAGTACCTCTGTAAAGAAGGCATTTACAATTTAACTATACATAGTACAAAAGAAATCTTCTCATCTAGGTTTAGAAAAAAACTTTTTTTTCGATTCTTAGCCAGTACATTCAATGGTACACCTCAAAGACATAAATCCCACATCTGGTGGAGGAAAATAAACAATGCACTATCCAAGTACACAAACTACATGTCATTCTGCATCCCAACTACCCACCCTCAGTTAATAGGATTTCTCTGCGAATGCAATAGATAATAAACTTTAGAATGCAAAACGTTCAAAGAAGAGGTTTTGTAATTCAAAGATAATGTTCACAATATACTAGGGACCATGGTTTTTGCAAGAAAGAAACTGGTGTTATAAATCATAGTTCACTCAGAAAGTAGCTATATGTTCAGTTAGTATGATTTATTTTATTCAAACCACCTGTCCTTAATGTGGATCTTCTGTGTAATATTTTCTTAAATGAAAATCACAAGACTTGTTAAAGATTGAGGGCTAGAAATTCAGTTTTAGGCGATATTGGTTTTTTCCATTATTTTACAGACAAAATACCACTAAAAACTTCGCCATTTTTTTTAAAAGGGGTAAAATTGGCAAAATTAAATGCACCCGATAAAAATTGGCGTCGCACGAGGATTCGCGGTCCTCGACAATTTTAGCCTGAGGCCCATCACTACCAAAAATACAAGCCCTGGGAGGGGAGAAACATACACAAAAAAAATTTGCAAAAATCAAAAAATAAACAATGAGAAAACATTCACTATACACTTAACTAATGATTCGTTGAAAAATAATTTAAAAATAAAAACTTCAACTTACCTTTTTTGTAGGTCTTCATGCCTACTGCTGTTTCTGGGGCTTCAACGCAGGCTTTTTTCAGGTGGTTTTTTTTCATCCCAAGTAAGGGTTCCCCAAATGGCCAATTTTAAGCAGTGCGTTTTTTTTTGCCGTTGCACGTAATCAAATCCGCTTTTCAGCGATATTTCAAAACCACCATTCGTTAACTTTGGCCAATTTAGGGGCGTACCTTTTACCGGCAAAAAAGGCAAAATATCGCCGAAAAAACATGCGCAAGCTGGCTAATTTCTCCCCCTGAAGGTTCACATCAGTGGCAGCTGAGTATTCTTAAACCATATTTGAAAAACATGCTTTGAAGAAGTGACAGATATAGTGGATGGAAGAAAAATAAAGACTTGCATTTATATAGTGCCTTTCATGACCACCGGACATCTCAAAGCACTTTACAACCAATGAAGTACTTTTGGAGTGTAGTCACTGTTGTAATGTGGGAAACGCGGCAGCCAATTTGCGCACAAGCAAACTCCGACAAACAGCAATATGATAATGACCAGATAATCTGTTTTTGTTATGTTGATTGAGGGATAAATATTGGCTAGAACACTGCGATTAACTTCCCTGCTCTTCTGCGAAATAGTGCCATGGGATCTTATATGTCCACTTGAGAGAGCAGACAGGGCCTCGTGTTTAACATCTCATCCGAAAGTCGGCACCTCCACCAATGCAGGATTCCCTCAGCACTGCACTGGAGTGTCAGCCTAAATTTTTGTGCTCAAGTCCCTGGAGTGTGACTTGAACCCACAACTTTCTGACTCAGAGGCGAGAGTGCTACCCACTGAGCCACAGCTGACAAATGCAATAGATATAGTGTACACAGACTCTCAGAAAGCCTTTGACAAGGTACTTCACAGGAGACTATTGCAGAAGATCAAAGGGCGTGGATTAGGTGGACTGCCACAAATTGGAATAATAACCAGTTAGAAGGGAGGCAAAAGAGAGCAGAAGTTAAGGGCAGTTTCTCAGTGGTTGGAAGTGGGTAGTGGTATCCCACAAGGGCCTGCTTCTGTTTACTGTGCACATCAATGAATTGCATTCAGGGCTAAAGGGAATGGTGTTCTTATGATATTTGCAGATGATAGTAAAATGAGAGGTAATAATTAAATTTTGTAATTTCTGTGTAATTTTACAATGCCAACAACATAAAGTTCAATGTGTCACCTTTCAGCTTCCTTGTATTTTCCTTTCTTTTCCAGTTCTTGCGCTTGATTAATATACAGAACAGCCACATCTTCATGCTTCATGCACTTCATAGCCAACTACAATAGTTCCACAAGAAAAATTTGCTTTCGAATTATAACTTTGTCTTTGTGAGTTAGAAAATTAGCTTGTCATTGAACACAATTCTATTCCAAAGTTAGCATACAATGCACTGCTGTTATATATAATGGATTTCCTAGAATTTGTGTGTATTTATCTTGTGTAATAAGTTTTTGTAAGCATGAATCAAATGTATGGAAGTGAGCTAAATTGGACAATAACAGCTCAACAGTACACGTACTAAAATAGCACATTCTAATAATGATGGAATTTGGATGTCTAGACCCATGTAGCTCAGTATTTTAATATACACACACATTTATAACTGTGGTGGAATAGACAATCTAATGGTGAATAGACCACTGAAAATTTGCTGTGTCAATCAATTGTGAGATGAAAAGTGTAACAGTACTATCTGCCAGGAATTTTCAAATTTAATTTTTCATAAAATTTGAATGTCACTCAATGCTGTCATCTTGAAGTCGGGGAGTGCAGAACTGAGCATCATACATCAATCTGAAAAGTAGGACAGATAGAAACTTAGGGCTCAAGTTTTGGCCTGAGTTGCTCCTATTTTTTTGGAGTAACTAGTTTAGAATGGAGCATCTTAGAAATTGCAATTCTCGGCATTTAGTTGGCTCCAGTTCTAGTGAGTTAGAATAGTTTCATTTTAGAACAGATGTTTTTTTCAATAGGGGGCCTGTCCAGCCACTTACGCCTGTTTTGCAATTTTAGGCAGCGAAAACTTACTCCAAACTAACTTAGAATGGAGTAAGTGTAGATTTTTGTACGCTCAGAAAAACCTTGCCTACACTTATAAATCAGGCGTAGGGAACGAGAGATGGGGGGGGGGGGGGGGAAGAGAGGGAAGTTTACAAACATTAAACACTTCACTTTTACAAATAGCGTTATCATCAATAATAAATGATAAATCAATAAATCAAATCAAAAAAAATTAAAAAATTAAAAATAAAATTTAAAAAAAAAATCAATAAAAAATTAAGTTTCTACTCACCGACTGCAGCACCAGGAGCACCTCCAGCAGCGTGCTGGGACGCTGCCCCCCCAGTGTCTCTCTCTCTGTCTCCGTCAGTGTCTCTCGGTGTTTCTGACAGTGAAGGGTGGGGGGGGGGGGGGGAAGAGAGGGGGTGGAAGGGGAGGGGGGCAGAGAGGAGAGGAGGGGGAAGGACTGAATGGGAGGGGGCGGGGGGGGAGGGAGGCTGGCCGGGCTCCGCCGCCACCGACGCTGAAGCCGGGCCGCTGCCACCGAAACTTCGGACGGGGCCCGCCCCCAGCGAGATGCCGGGCGGGCAGATCCCGCCGACGATGGGGGGGGGGGGTGGGGGGGGGTGGTAAGAGAAAGAGGAGGGCGGAGAGGCGGAGGGGCTGGGGCGGGGGGTTGAATGGGAGGGAGGGCAGAGTCCCGATCTTCGTCAGGGCCTCGGGGCGGCGTGCTTCGGGCCCCTCCCACGCAGCCTCGGGGGCGAGGAGCTACTGCACATGCGCACACACTCTGGCACGCATGTGCAGAGGTCCCTGCACTGTTTTCAGCGCTGGGACCTGGCTCCGCCCCAACCCCTTGTGCTGCGCCACGCCGAACATGAAGACATCCTGAGGAGCTCACAGAATCACAAGGTAAGTTTTCGGCGCCCTTTTTATTCCAGAAAGTCGGTGTAAAACTTGGGCCCATCGAAACATAGAAAATAGGTGCAGGAGTAGGCCATTCGGCCCTTCGAGCCTGCACCACCATTCAATAAGATCATGGCTGATCATCATCTCAGTACCCCTTTCCTGCTTTCTCTCCATACCCCTTGATCCCTTTAGCCGCAAGGGCCATATCTAACTCCCTCTTGAATATATCTAATGAATTGGCATCAACAACTCTCTGCGGTAGAGAATTCCACAGGTTCACAACTCTCGGAGTGAAGAAGTTTCTCCTCATCTTGGTCCTAAAAGGCTTACCCCTTTATCCTTAGACTGTGACCCCTGGTTCTGGACTTCCCCAACATCGGGAACATTCTTCTGCATCTAATCTGTTCAGTCCCGTCAGAATTTTATATGTTTCTATGAGATCCCCTCTCATTCTTCTAAACTCCAGTGAATACAAGCGCAGTCGATCCAGTCTCTCCTCATATGTCAGTCCTGCCATCCCGGGAATCAGTCTGGTAAACCTTCGCTGCACTCCCTCAATAGCAAGAACATACTTCCTCAGATTAGGAGACCAAAACTGAACACAATATTCAAAATATTTTAAAACAGTATCTTGGGGTCAAAAATCTATGGGGGAAGGACGCAGCGCATTCCAGTGCAAGGGCCGGATGTGCCCCCTGAGACATTCATCGCTGAGCACATCAAATTTTGTATGGTCAGGAGTAGGTCCATTAATTAGCATGCCAATGGCAGGTACCTGAGGTACATCTAGGATGTCAATCTTGACCTATATACTATATATTACAGCACAAGTTGTTGATTTCAGGGGGTTAGGGGGTGCTGGGTTTCTCTGCACCACCCTGGGAAATAATAGCCCCCTATTCTACCAGATTAGACTGCACTTCAACCAATGTCCAGAGGTGAATTGTGCAGTGTATACTAACTGTGGAAAAATATTTCTTAAAAGATTTCCATTTTTAATCACAATTCAACACTGAACCTTGTGCGCCGGCTCCCAGCATCCCACTTGTTTGTACATGTCAATGGCATCCTTGATTCGGTCAGCTTTAATGTACATCTGTTCTGCAGTCTAAGATAAGAAAAAATAGGCTGATTCAAGTTACTCAATCATAAACAAAAGACATAAATCTCTTCCATAATTCAGTACATTTACATAAAACTTAAATACATTACTGAGATATATTTACATTTGATTTTAACTTGCTTTCACTGTTATAAAAAAAGTTTATACAAGTCTGCATTAGTCATCATAAAGGTGCCCTTATAAATTGTAAAGTTACACTGTGTGTCGTAGCTTAAAATATTTATCGGCAGATATATAGTACACACAATTTAGGAAAAAAAATCAAATAAAAGCTCAATTACTTTTTCTGTTCAATTCATAAAACAAGGCCACAAAATTTCCCCATTATCAAACACCACCACAAAATGTCCATCCTGCAAACTTACTGCAGTTAATATTCTTCTTCAACAAAACAAAATTGCAATGCAACACAATAGCCTCCAGATCCAGACCCATGTTTGCTGGCTGTATCACTAGAAACTAAGCACTACTAGCAGCAATAAGATGGCTCTCCAAATATATGGACAAAACCCATCATTGTGGGACACATGCAAATCAGAACGAGTGATGCTTGACCTCCACTTGGAACGGATTAAGTGACAGACAGGCTGATCTTTCTCGAGGCCCTAAGCCGACATTTCTTTTCCCTTTAAAGACTTAAAACATCTTCTGGGAGGAGGAACCAAGTCAACACCAACAACCTGCCTGAAGGCAGGAAAGAACTGCAGCCCAACTTCTCATGCAAAAAAATGTCAATGATCAAGCAACTAAAATGTACATCACAATTTTTTTATAATTGTAAACTTAAGAAAAATTCACAAAAAGTACAACCCCAAAAACTAAAATTCACAAAGGAACTTGTCTATAAGTATTTGATGGCAAATGACATAAAACTATGTTTTTGCATGCAAGTTCAGAGATAAGCCTCACTTGTGTGTTTGGTGGCCTTGTTTCATGAATCTCACAGCTCCTGTCACGGTTCCCAATATCCTCTATTTATCTTGTGAACTTGAGGATTATTTTCAGTTTCACAAAATTCCTCGGTTTCCTCCAACATACTCTGGGGAGGGGCAGTTGCAGAATGTGGGCTCATGCTTTTTCACAAAAAATATAAACTTTTTTTCTGCTTTGACGTGACTTATGTTACCATGTCACGCCTTCACAATGAAACAGCAAAAGGTTAACCGATCATTTTTCATGAAAGCAGTGCCCCTTAAAACTAAACAAACTGTCCTACTAAAAACAATCATTAGTGGGATCACGTCTCACAGATTGGTATTCCAACCTTTTACAATGTCAAATGTATAAGATTATGGCATCACATAATTCATATAAGATTTTCCCATGGAAAGACAATTGGCTTGCAGAGTTACCACACAGATTCAACAAGCAGCTCAGATGTCACAAATTGTTAGAGCAAAGTTTGGATCGTTTATGAATAGCAGAACATTTAAAATTAGATAGATTGGGGAGAGAGCAGGGAGGAAATCTGATCTCAGATTACACTGATTGCAATGTAGAAGGTAGTCAACAGGAGGGTACAAACACAGAAACTCAAACATACATGATCAAGAAAAAGCAGACACTGGGTCATGAAAGGAGACATGCATATACATGATTACGAGAAGTACTGGAAACTAGATGACAGAATTGAAGATTGTTGTTGAAGCAGGAAACTACGATGTAGTGTAAGGATATCAGAAACATGGTTAAATCCAGAGGATGGTACTGAATATAACATTCAGGGGTATTGGGTATTGAGAAAAGATGGGTTGGACAGGAAAGCAGATGATGGAGTCCTATACAGCAGGGACACCTAGTAGATAAATGAAGTTGATCCTGTGGGAGGTAGAAAGCTACACAATGAGCTAATCTGGTTATGCATCTCTAATGTGGAAAAAATCCAGGGTAACAAAGACCACCAGGTCAGTTTTAGGAGGAGGAAAGTTTGCTCTATTAAAAGATAAGAAAGGTATGTGAGCACAGGAAAGTTATTTTGAATAGGTGACTTCAAATCAAACAAATATAGATTGAGAAGCCCAAGTGGTTTACAGTCAGAGTTGGTAAATATAATGCATGATTGCATCATGATTTATTACATCACGGAGGACCCAAGAGGCAGTACTTATCTTGTCCTGGTATTCATAAGAGATCCAGACAATGTACACTGGACAGCAACCACAGAATGACCAAGTTCAATATGATCTGGGAGCACCAACTGGCGGCGGAGCATAAAAGCAGTAGCAGCAGCCCAGACCCAGCATTCAGCACTGACCCCCGACCTGTGAGGGAGCACCAA
Source organism: Pristiophorus japonicus (assembly GCF_044704955.1). Taxonomy (NCBI): domain Eukaryota; kingdom Metazoa; phylum Chordata; class Chondrichthyes; family Pristiophoridae; genus Pristiophorus; species Pristiophorus japonicus. The sequence continues at coordinate 96,269,627 of NC_091983.1, read as the reverse complement.
TCAGCAGCAGAGCATAAAAGCAGCAACAGCAGCCAGCCACTGCAGGGCGCAGCGCGAGTAGGTAAGAGAGGGCGACAAAGGAAAACAGGACGACTAAATGTGACATTACAGGAAAGCAGGGAATTGATTGGTTGATGAGTTTTTCTCTCTCATTTCTTTTCTTGCTTTAAATTAAGGGCTGGCATTAAAAACTAAATCTAATTAATTCAATACATTATAGATGGCAGGGCAGGCAATGTGTCACTGCTGCAATATGTGGAAGCTGGTGGACATCATTGAGGTCCATGGCAACCACATCTGCAGCTCGAGGAACTTCGGCTCTGCATTGATGAGCTGGAATCCGAGCTGCAGATACTATGACACATCAGGGAGGGAGAGAGTTACCTGGACCTCACGATCCAGGAGCTAGTCACACCAATTCGATTAACTAATTCAAATTTGATCCGTGGTCAGGGACAGGAGGGTGTGACTACAAGCAAGGAAGGTATGGGAACTCAGGATGGAGTGATGGAGGAGCCTCAGCCCTTGCTCTTGTCCAACAGGTTTGAGGCTCTTACTCCCTGTGTGGACGAGAGCAGGGACTGCAGGGAGGATGAGCAAACTGACCACAGAACCGTGGTACAGGGGGCCATTCAAGGGGAGCGGGAGGGGAGTAAAACGAAAGTTTGTAGTGGTAGGGGACAGTATCATTAGGGGGATAGATACTGTTCTCTGCAGCCAAGAGCATGAGTCCCAAAGGTTGTGTTACCTGCCCAGTGCCAGAGTTAAGGACATCTCCTCTGGGCTGTAGAGGAACTTGGAGTGGAAGGGGGAAGATCCAGTTGTTGTGGTCCATGTGGGTACCAACGACAAAGGGAGGACAAATAAAAAGGGGTTCTGTTGAGGGATTATGAGCAACTAGAGACCAAATTAAAAAGCAGAACCACAAAGGTAATAATCTCTGGATTACTGCCTCAGCCACGAGCAAATTTGCATAGTGTAAATAAGATCAGAGAGTTAAATACGTGGCTCAAAGACAAGTGTGGGAGAAATGGGTTTTGGTTCATGGGGCACTGGCAACAGTACTAGGGTAAGAAGGAGCTGTTCCATTGGGACGGTCTCCACTTAGACCGTGCTGGGACTAGGGTCCTGGCGAATCGAATAACTAGGGCTGCAGATAGGGCTTTATACGAAATAGTGTGGGTGGGGGTGGGGGGGGGGCGGGAGGGTTCAGGTGAGCGAAAGTTTAAAAAGTCAAAGAATAAGGAGAAGGTAATAGAGCAGAGTAGCACTGGGGGAAATGAAAACCAGAGCGTAACAGGAAGGGACAGAATGTATAAACATAAAAGTGAATCAGAAACTGGGGTCAAAGCAGGAAAAAATTATTAAAAAACGAATTTAAAAGCTCTATCTGAATGCACACAGCATTCGTGACAAAATAGATGAGTTGACGGCATAAATAGATACAAATGAGTATGATCTGCTAGCCATCACAGAGACGTGGTTGAAAGTTGACCAAGGCAGGGAACGAAATATTCAGGGGTATTTGACAATTCGGAAGGACAGACAAAGGAACAGGAGGTGGGGTAGCACTGTTAATAAAGGATGAGATCAGTGCGCGTTAGTGAGAAACGATATTGGCTCAGAAGATCAAGTTGAATCAGTTTGGGTAGAGATAAAGAATAATAAAGGGACAGAGTATGAATCAAGAAATAATGGAGGTTTGTAAAAAAGGAACGGCAATAATCATGGACGATTTTAACCTTCATACCGATTTGACAAAGCAAATTGGCCAGGGTAGCCTTGAGGAAGAGGTCATAGAGTGTATCCAGGATGGTTTCCTTGAACAGTACGTTGCGGAACCAACCAGGGAGCAGGCTATCTAAGATCTGGTACTGTGTAATGAGGCAGGATTAATAAACGATCGCCCAATAAAGGATCCTCGAGGAATGAGTGACCATAACATGGTTGAATTTCAAATTCAGTTGGAGGGTAAGAAAAGTTGGATCTCAAACCAGTGTCCTAAGCTTAAATAAAGGAGACTACAAAGGTATGAAGGCAGAGTTGGCTAAAGTGGACTAGGAAAATAGAATAAAGTGTGGGACGATTGATGAGCAGTGGCAGACATTTAAGGTGTTATTTCATAATTCTCAACGAAAATATATTCCAATGAGAAGGAAAGACTGTAGGAGAAAATATAACCATCCGTGGCTAACTAAGGAAATAAGGGATGGTATCTGTTCTGTCTTGGATAAGGAGTCAGACTAGATACTGCAAGCTCAAAGTGTGACCGTAGTCCTTTATTACAGATCTCAGAGTGCCTCTCCAGCCTGTGAGGCCTCCTTATATGCAGGTGCTCCCAAGGGATTGTGGGATCCCTTGGGCCTCCAGGGGATAAGCCCTCTGGTGGTTAGACATGGTAATTACAGGTTTACATACATAACAACACTCTCCCCTCCCCCCCACTGCCAAGCCAATAGTGCAACTATTTACAATGCAAGTCGATCTGGGGCCTTCCTTTCCCTGGTTGATCGTCTTGGTGCAAATGCTGGTGTTGGTGAGTTGTTTGTTGGGCTTCGCTGGGTTGCTGGGGGTGGCGAGTCTGCTGGGCTGCTGCAGGTGATGGGTTCTGCTTCGTGGTCAACTGCTGGGTCGGTTGCCACTTGTGTGTGTGTTGGAGGGTCGAAAAAGGTAGAGTCTATTGTGGGTTGTTCTGGATAGTCCGTAAATCTGAGTTTGGTTTGGTCCAGGTGGTTTCTGCAGGAGAGTCCATTTGCAAGTTTGACCACAAACACCCTACTCCCCTCTTTGGCCAAAACAGTGCCAGCAATCCACTTGGGACCTTGTCCATAGTTCAACACAAATACAGGGTCATTTACTTCAATTTCGCGTGACACATCTGCACGATCATATGTATTCTGTTGAAGCCGCCTGCTCTCTACCTGTTCATGTAGATCAGGGTGGACTAACGAGAGCCTTGTCTTAAGTGTCCTTTTCATGAGCAGTTCAGCGGGAGAGACCCCGGTGAGCGAGTGGGGTCTTGTGCGGTAACTAAGCAAGACTCGGGATAAGTGAGTTTGCAGTGAGCCTTCCGTTACCTTTTTCAAGCTCTGCTTGATTGTTTGAACTGCTCGTTCTGCCTAACCGTTGGACGCTGGCTTAAACAGAGCAGATGTGACATGTTTGACCCCATTGCGGGTCATGAATTCGGCACTGATAAAGCACGGCCCATTGTCACTTACAAGGACATCAGACATAGCCCGTAAGCTTCCAATGGTGGCAGCGGACATGCTTGCCGACATTATCACACATTAAATCCACTTGGAGTATGCATCTACAACCACTAAAAACATTTTTCCCCAAGAATGGGTCTGCATAGTCGACATGAACCCGAGACCACGGTTTGGAGGACCAAGACCATAAACTTAGTGGCGCCTCCCTGGGTGCATTGCTTAACCGGGAACATGTATTACATTTGTGCACACAGGACTAAGTCTGCATCGATACCGGGCCACCACACGTGGGATCTGGCTATCACTTTCATCATTACAATGCCTGGGTGGTCACTAATGAAACTGCCCCTGCCCTTTTTTGGTATAACTACCCGATTACCCCATAGGAGGCAGTCTGCTTGTATAGACATTTCATCTTTGCACTGCTGGTTTGGCTTTATTTCTTCCTGCACCTCTAACGTGACACGAGACCAACTTCCGTGGAGCACACAGTTTTTTTACTAAGGACAGTAACGGGTCCTGGCGCGGCCAGGTTCTCATCTGTCGGGCGGTAACAGGTGATTGCTCACTCTCGAATGCTTCCATTACTAAGGTATTCACTAATGAGGACACAAACAACCTTCCATATATAAAAAGGGTCAGAGGGTCTAGTAAGAAGGAGGAACTGAGGGAAATCCTTATTAGTCAGGAAATTGTGTTGGGGAAATTGATGGGATTGAAGGCCGATAAATCCCCAGGGCCTGATGGACTGCATCCCAGAATACCTAAGGAGGTGGCCTTGGAAATAGTGGATGCATTGACAGTCATTTTCCAACATTCCATAGACTCTGGGTCAGTTCCTATGGAGTGGAGGGTAGCCAATGTAACCCCACTTTTTAAAAAAAAGAGGGAGAGAGAAAACAGGGAATTATAGACCGGTCAGCCTGACATCAGTAGTGGGTAAAATGATGGAATCAATTATTAAGGATGTCATAGCAGCGCATTTGGAAAGAGGTGACATGATAGGTCCAAGTCAGCATGGATTTGTGAAAGGGAAATCATGCTTGACAAATCTTCTGGAATTTTTTGAGGATGTTTCCAGTAGAGTGGACAAGGGACAACCAGTTGATGTGGTGTATTTGGACTTTCAGAAGGCTTTCGACAAGGTCCCACACAAGAGATTAATGTGCAAAGTTAAAGCACATGGGATTGGGGGTAGTGTGCTGACGTGGATTGAGAACTGGTTGGCAGACAGGAAGCAAAGAGTAGGAGTAAATGGGTACTTTTCAGAATGGCAGGCAATGACTAGTGGGGTACCGCAAGGTTCTGTGCTGGGGCCCCAGCTGTTTACATTGTACATTAATGATTTAGACGAGGGGATTAAATGTAGTATCTCCAAATTTGCGGATGACACTAAGTTGGGTGGCAGTGTGAGCTGCGAGGAGGATGCTATGAGGCTGCAGAGCGACTTGGATAGGTTAGGTGAGTGGGCAAATGCATGGCAGATGAAGTATAATGTGGATAAATGTGAGATTATCCACTTTGGTGGGAAAAATAGAGAGACAGACCATTATCTGAATGGTGACAGATTAGGAAAAGGGGAGGTGCAACGAGACCTGGGTGTCATGGTACATCAGTCATTGAAGGTTGGCATGCAAGTACAGCAGGTGGTTAAGAAAGCAAATGACATGTTGGCCTTCATAGCGAGGAGATTTGAGTACAGGGGCAGGGAGGTGTTACTACAGTTGTACAGGGCCTTGGTGAGGCCACACCTGGAGTATTGTGTGCATTTTTGGTCTCCTAACTTGAGGAAGGACATTCCTGCTATTGAGGGAGTGCGGCGAAGGTTCACTAGACTGATTCCCGGGATGGCGGGACTGACATCAAGAAAGACAGGATCAACTGGGTTTGTATTCACTGGAGTTCAGAAGAATGAGAGGGGATCTCATAGAAACGTTTAAAATTCTGACAGGGATAGACAGGTTAGATGCAGGAAGAATGTTCCCAATGTTGGGGAAGTCCAGAACCAGGGGTCACAGTCTAAGGATAAGGGGTAAGCCATTTAGGACCGAGATGAGGAGAAACTTCTTCACCCAGAGAGTGGTGAACCTGTGGAATTCTCTACCACAGAAAGTTGTTGAGGCCAATTCACTAAATATATTCAAAAGGGAGTTAGATGAAGTCCTTATTACTAGGGAGATCAAGGGGTATGGCGAGAAAGCAGGAAGGGGGTACTGAAGTTGCATGTTCAGCAATGAACTCATTGAATGGCGGTGCAGGCTCGAAGGGCCGAATGGCCTACTCCTGCACCTATTTTCTATGTTTCTATGTTTCTATTACCATAACTAAATCTGCAGGCTGTGACATCTCCACCCCGGCAGTTTTCTGTGCCTGGTCTGCGCAAGGTGTAGTTGTATGTGGGCAACGTGAGCGTCGATCTCTGGATGTGGGCTGATGCATTCGTATTTATCCCCTTACTTTCAGAAAAAAGGGATATAAGCGGCTTATGGTAGGTTTCCAATTCAAATTTGAGCCCAAACAGACATTGATGCATTTTCCTTTACCCCGTAAATACACGCTAACACTTCTTTTTCGATCATACTGTAGGCCCTCTCAGCCTTAGGCAGACATCTGGGTGCATAAGCAACTGGTTGCAACTTCCCAAATTCATTAGCTTGTTGCAATACACACCCGACCCCGTACGACGACGAATCACATGCTAGTACCAAACATTGACATGGATCGTACAACACAAGTAATTTGTTTGAATATAACAGCTTCTCCAGCCTGTGAGGCCTCCTTATATACAGGTGCTCCCAAGGGATTGTGAGATTCCTTGGGACTCCAGGAGGGGATAAGCCCAATGGTGGTGAGACATGGTAATTAAAGGTTTACATACATAACAGTATCAAATTGCAAACAAGGGCATACAATGTGGTCAAGACTAGTAGGAGACGTGAGGATTGGGAAACTTTTAAAAGCCAGCAATGAATGACGAAAAAAAAATTATTAAGAGAGGGAAGATAGATTATGAAAGTAAACTAGCACAAAATATAAACAGATATTAAGAGTTTCCTACAGGTACCCAAAAAGGAAAAGAGTGGCTAAAGTAAATGTTGATCCCCTAGAGGATGAGATTGGGGAATTAATAATGGGGAACAAGGAAATGGCAGTACTTTAAACAAATATTTTGTATCGGTCTTTACGGTAGAAGACATTAAAAACATCCCAACAGTGAATAATCAAGGGGTTATAAGGAGGGCAGGTACAGCACAGGTTAGATAGAAACATAGAAAATAGGTGCAGGAGCAGGCCATTCTGCCCTTCGAGCCTGCACCACCATTCAATATGACCATGGCTGATCATGCAACCTCAGTACCCCACCCCTGCCTTCTCTCCATACCCCCTGATCCCTTTAGCAGTAAGGGCCACATCAAACTCCCTTTTGAATATGTCCAACGAACTGGACTCAACAACTTTCTGTGGCAGAGAATTCTACAGGTTCACAACTCTCCGGGTGAAAAAGTTTCTCCTCATCTCAGTCCTATATGGCTTACCCCTTATCCTTAGACTGTGACTCCTGGTTCTGGACTTCCCCAACATCGGGAACATTCTTCCTGCATCTAACCTGTCCAGTCCCGTCAGAATCTTGTAAGTTTCGATGAGATCCCTTCTCATTCTTCTAAATTCCAGTGAGTAAAAGCTGAGCCGATTCAGTCTTTCCTCATATGTCAGTCCTGCCATCCCGGGAATCAGTGTGGTGAACCTTTGCTGCATTCCTTCAATAGCAAGCACATCCTTCCTCAGATTAGGAGACCAAAATGCACACAATACTCAAGGTGTGGTCTCACCAAGGCCCTATACAACTGCAGTAAGACTTGCTTCCACTCCTAAAGTGAGTTCTCTCGTGGCTCAACAGTCCAATACAAGAGCCACAGAACCTGTCACAGGTGGGACAGACATTCGTCGAGGGAGGGAGAGGGCGGGGCTGGTTTACCGCGTGCTCCCTCCACTGTCTGCGCTTGACCTCTTGACACTCTTTGCGTTGAGACTCGAAGAACTTTACGCCCTCCTGGATACACTTTCTCCACCTCTGGTGGTCTTCGGCCAGGGTCTCCCAGGTGTCAGTGGTGATGTCGCACTTTACCAGGGAGGCTTTGAGGGTGTCCTTGTAACGCTTCCGCGACCCACCTTTGGCTCATTTACCATGATGGAGCTCCGCAGAAAGCATTTGCTTTGGGAGTCACGTATCTGGCATGCAAACTATGTGACCTGCTCAGCGAAGCTGATCGAGTGTGGTCAGTGCTTCAATACTGGGGATGTTAGCCTGGACGAGGACACTGATGTTGGTGCGCCTGTCCTCCCAGGGGATCTGCAGGATCTTGCTGAGACATCGTTGGTGATATATCTCCAGCAACTTGAGGTGCCTTCTATACATCGTCCATGCGTCAGATCCATACAGGAGGGCAGGTATTACTACAGCCCTGTAGACCATGAGCTTGGTACTAGATTTGAGGGCCAGGTCTTCAAACACACTTTTCCTCAGACAGCCGAAGGCTGCACTGGCACACTGGAGGCGATGTTGAATCTCCGCATCAATGTCTGCCTTTGCTGATAAGAGGCTCCTGAGATATGGGAAATGGTCCACGTTGTCGAGGGCCATGCCGTGAATCTTGATGGTTGAAGGGCAGCGCTGTGCGGCGGGGACAGGATGGTGGAGGACCTCCGTCTTACGGATGTTAACCGCAAAGCCCATGCTTTCAAATGCCTCAGGTGAATACATTGACTATATAATGAGTCAGGAATATTAAACGATCTCCTAGTGAAAGATCCTCTTGGAATGAGTGATCACAGTATGGTTGAATTTGTAATACAGATTGAGGATGAGGAAGTAGTGTCTCAAACGAGCGTACTATGCTTAAACAAAGGGGACTACAGTGGGATGAGGGTAGAGTTGGCTAAAGTAGACTGGGAACACAGACTAAACGGTGGCACAATTGAGGAACAGTGGAGGACTTTTAAGAAGCTCTTTCATAGTACTCAACAAAAATATATTCCAGTGAAAAAGGGCGGTAAGAGAAGGGATAACCAGCCGTGGATAACCAAGGAAATAAAGGAGAGTATCAAATTAAAAACCAATGCATACAAGGTGGCCAAGGTTAGTGGGAAACTAGAAGATAGGGAAAATTTCAAACGACAGCAAAGAATGATGAAGAAAGCAATAAAGAAAGGAAAGATAGGTTACGAAAGTAAACTTGCGCAAAACATAAAAACAGATAGTAAAAGCTCTTACCGATATATAAAACGGAAGAGAGTGACTAAAGTAAATGTTGGTCCCTTAGAAGATGAGAAGGGGGATTTAATAATGGGAAATGTGGAAATGGCTGAGACCTTAAACAATTATTTTGCTTCCGTCTTCACAGTGGAAGACACAAAAACCATGCCAAAAATTGCTGGTCACGGGAATGTGGGAAGGGAGGACCTTGAGACAATCACTATCACTAGGGGGGTAGCGCTGGACAGGCTAATGGGACTCAAGGTAGACAAGTCCCCTGGTCCTGATGAAATGCATCCCAGGGTATTAAAAGAGATGGCTAAAGTTATAGCAGATGCATTCGTTATAATCTACCAAAATTCTCTGGACTCTGGGGAGGTACCAGCGGATTGGAAAGCAGCTAATGTAACGCCTCTGTTTAAAAAAAGGGGGCAGACTAAAGACAGGTAACTATAGGCCGGGTAGTTTAACATCTGTAGTGGGGAAAATGCTTGAAGCTATCATTAAGGAAGAAATAGCGGGACATCTAGATAGGAATAGTGCAATCAAGCAGACGCAACATGGATTCATGAAGGGGAAATCACGTTTAACTAATTTACTGGAATTTTTTGAGGATATAACAAGCATGGTGGATAGAGGTGTACCGATGGATGTGGTGTATTTAGATTTCCAAAAGGCATTCGATAAGGTGCCACACAAAAGGAGTTGGACCAGAGGCTCTCTCCCCGCCGGCGTAATAAAAGCCGTTTTGGCGTTGGAACCGACCCAGAGTGTCGAGTGATTCTTGCAGGAAAACATTCGCGCTAAAACTTATGTTCTTATCCTCAGAATGTGCGCAGATGCAGGCATCATTCGTGTACTGCAGCGCAACGATAGGGGTTGGAGTGATCTTGGACCTGGCCTGGAGCCAGTGTAGGTTAAACAGCTTCCCACTAGTTCTGTAGTTTAGTTCCACTCCAGCGGGGAGCTTGTTGATCGTGAGGTGGTGCATGGTGGCGAGGAAGATTGAGAAGAGGGCTGGAGCGATGACACAGCCCTGTTTGACCCCGGTTCGGACATGAATTGGGTCTGTAATGGATCTGTTGATAAGGATCACGGCCTGCATGTCGTCGTGAAGCAGGCGAAGGATGTTGACAAACTTTTGGGGGCATCCGAAACGGAGGAGGACGTTCCATAGACCCTCAGTGTCAAAGGCCTTGTAAGATTGAAAAAGGCCATGTAAAAGGGCTGGCGCTGCTCCCTGCTTTTTTCCTGCAGCTGTCGCGCTGCAAAGATCATGTCCGTTGTGCCCCGTAGGGGATGAAATCCGCACTGTGATTCCGGGAGGAGCTCCTCAGCCCAGGGAGAAGACGGTTGAGGAGAACTCTATCGGACAACCTTCCCAGTGGCTGAAAGCAGGGAGATTCCCCTGTAATTGCCGCAGTCGGAATTGTCCCCTTTTGTAAAAATGGTCACAATCACAACATCTCAGATCTCCCGGCATGCTCTCCTCCCTCCAGATGAGAGAGAGGTCATGTATCCACACCAACAGCGCCTCTCCACCATACTTTCGCGCCTCAACAGGGATTCCATCCCCAGCCTTGTTATTCTTGAGCTGTTTTACGGCTTTGCCTACTTCGTGCAAGGTTGGAGCTGCACTGAGTTGGTGACGGGTTGCATGCTGCGGGATGGAGTCGAGAACACTCAAGTCAAAGGCAGAGTCTCGATTGAGGAGATCCTCAAAGTGCTACTTCCAGCCTAGGTGTCCTTGACGAGTGTTTCCCCATTCTTGACCAGGAGTGGGGTGGGGCCTTGGGAGTTTGGACAGTAGGTGGCCTTGACTGCAGTGAAGAATCCTCGCATATCATGGCTATCGGCCAGTTGTTGTATCGCCTGTGCTTTCTCCATCCACCATCTGTTCTTTAGGTCCCGGGTTTTTTGTTGGACCTGAGCCTTGAGCCGTCTATAATGTTGTTTTGCAGCTCCCAAGTTGAGTTGTTGCTCGAGGCTCAGAAATGCTTTGCGCTTGCGATCTATTAGCTCTTCGATCTCCTGATCATTTTCATCAAACCAGTCCTAATGTTTTCTGGTTGAGTGACCAAGTGTCTCTTCACAGGCATTGGTTATAGAGGCCTGGAGGGCAGACCAAGGCACTGTGGGCATTCAGCATCTCAGGGTCATCAAGGCCCACCAGATTGGCTGTGAGGTGCTGGTAATATAGTGCTCTCTTAGCTGGGTCTCTCAGTGCCCCAGCATTAACATTTTTGTGGCACTGCTTCTGCTGTCCCCTCTGCTTTTGGGCTATGTTAATGTTGATGATGGATCGGATTAGACGGTGGTCTGTCCAGCAGTCGTCAGCTCCTGTCATGGCGCAGGTGATGCGCACATCCTTGCGATCCCTGGCTCAGACGATGACATAGTCAAGCAGATGCCAATGATTGGAGCGAGGATGTTGCCACGATGCCTTGTATTTTCCCCTCTGGCGGAACAGGGTGTTGGAACCTATATGTACCACGACAGCTGGCTGTTCACCCTCCCCCTCCAGAATGTGCTGCAGCCGCTCCAAGACATCCTTGACCCTTGCACCAGGGAGGCAACATACCATGGAGTCTCGTTTGCGACCGCAGAAACGCCTATCTATTCCCTTATCACGATAGCTCTCCCATTGTTTTTCCTGCCCTCCTGTGCAACAGAGCCACCCATGGTGCCATGAACTTGGCTGCTGCTGCCTTCCCAAACAGTACCCAAAATGGTGTATCTGTTTTGGAGGGAGGTGACCACAGGGGACCTCTGCACTCCCTTCCTTCCACTGCTCTTCCTTAAGGTCACCCATTCCCTATCTGCCTGTGTAATCTTTACCTTCGGTGTGACCAACTCACTCAACATGCTATTCACGACATCCTCAGCATCGCGGATGCTCCAGAGTGAATCCATGTGCAGACCGCAATGCGGTCTGTCAGGAACTGCAGCTGGATACACTTTCTGCAGATGTAGTTGTCAGGGACACTGGATTTCCCACATAGCACAGGAGGAGCATGACAGGTCTGGGCTCTCCTGCCATGACTTAATCCTTAAATTACTTAATTTGGCTACAATGACAAGGTTTCTTACTGCTAAGAAAAAGAAAACTACTCACCACTCAACCAGCCAATTACTTACCCTCTTGGCTGTGATAGATTAAAGCTCCCTCTACACTGTCCCATCAAACACTCCCAGGGCAGGTACAATCACCATCACTGAAGTAGTAGTACTTGGAAAAATAATGGGACTAAAGGCAGACAAGTCCCATGGACTTGATGGCTTGCATTCAAGGGTCATAGAAACATAGAAAATAGGTGCAGGAGTAGGCCATTCGGCCCTTCGAGCCTGCACCACCATTCAATATGATCATAGCTGATCATGCAACTTCAGTACCCCATTCCTGGCTTTTTCTCCATACTCCTTGATCACTTTAGCCATAAGGGCCACATCTAACTCCCTTTTGAATATATCTAAAATTGGCCTCAACAACTTTCTGTGGTAGAGAATTCCACAGGTTCACAATTCTGAGTGAAGAAGCTTCTCCTCATCTCGGTCCTAAATGCCTTAACCCTTAGCCTTAGACTGTGACCCCTGGTTCTGGACTTCCCCAACATCGGGAACATTCTTCCTGCACCTAACCTGTCCAGTCCCATCAGAATTTTATATGTTTATATGAGATCCCCTCTCATTCTTCTAAATTCCACTGAATATAAGCCTAGTCGACCCAGTCTTTCTTCATATGTCAATCCTGCTATCCCTGGAATTAGTCTGGTGAACCTTCGCTGCACTCCCTCAATAGCAAGAATGTCCTTCCTCAGATTAGGAGACCAAAACTGTACGCAATATGCAAGGTGTGGCCTCACCAAGGCCCTGTACAACTGCAGTAAGACCTCCCTGCTCCTATACTCAAATCCTCTCGCTATGAAGGCCAACATGCAATTTGCCTCCTTCACCGCCTACTGTACCTGCATGCCAACTTTCAATGACTGATGTACCATGACACCCAGGTCTCGTTGCATCTCCCCTTTTCCTAATCTGTCACCATTCAGATAATATTCTGTCTTTCTGTTTTTGCCACCAAAGTGGATAACCTCACATTTGTCTACATTATACTGCATCTACCATGAATTTGTCCACTCACCTAACCTGTCCAAGTCACCCTGCAGCCTCTTAGCATCCTCCTCACAGCTCACACTGCCACCCAGCTTAGTGTCATCTGCAAACTTGGAGATATTACATTCAATTCCTTTGTCTAAATCATTAATGTATATTGTAAATAGCTGGGGTCCCAGCACTGAACCTTGCAGTACCCCACTAGTCACTGCCTGTCATTCTGAAAAGGACCTGTTTATTCCTACTCTTTGCTTCCTGTCTGCCAACCAGTTCTCGATCCACATCAATACATTACCCCCAATACCATGTGCTTTAATTTTGCACACTAATCTCTTGTGTGGGACCTTGTCAAAGCCTTAAAAGGTCTTAAAAGAAGTGGCTGCAGAGATAGTGGATGCATTGGTTGTAATCTACCAAAATTTCCTGGATTCTGGGGGGGTCCCAGCGGATTGGAAAACTGCAAATGTAATGGCCCTATTTTAAAAAAGAGGCAGACAGAAAGCAGGAAACTATAGACCAATTAGCCTAACATCTGTCGTTGGGAAAATGCTGGAGTCCATTATTAAGGAAGCAGTAGCAGGAAATTTGGAAAAGCATAATTCAATCAAGCAGAGTCAGCATGGTTTTATGAAAGGGAAATCACGATTGACAAATTTGCTGGAGTTCTTTGAGGATGTAACGAGCAGGGTGGAAAAGGAGGAACCAGTGGATGTGGTGTATTTCGAATTCCAGAAAGGCATTCGATAAGGTGCCTCATAAAAGGTTACTGCAAGATATAAAAGTTCACAGGCTTGGGGGCAATATATTAGCATGGATAGAGGATTGGCTAACGAACAGAAAACAGAGAGTCGGGATAAATGGGTCATTTTCCGGTTTGCAAACAGTAACTAGCGGAGTGCTGCAGGGATCGGTGCTGGGGCCTCAACTATTTACAATCTATATTAATGACTTGGATGAAGGGACTGAGTGCAATGTAGCCAAGTTTGCTGATGATACAAAGACGGGTGGGAAAGCAAATTGTGAGGAGGACACAAAAAATCTGCAAAGGGGTATAGACAGGCTAAGTGAGTGGGAAAACATTTGGCAGATGGAGTATAATTGAGGAAAATGTGAGGTTATCCCCTTTGGCAGAAAAAATAGAAAAACAAATTATAATTTAAATGGAAAAAAATTGCGAAGTGCTGCAGTACAGAGGGACCTGGGGGTTCTTGTGCATGAAACACAAAAAGTAAGTATGCAGGTGCAGCAAGTAATCAGGAAGGCAAATGGAATGTTGGCCTTTATTGCAAGGGGGATAGAGTATAAATGCAAAGACAACTGTACAGGGTATTGGTAAGGCCACATCTAGAGTACTGCGTGCAGTTTTGGTCTCCGTATTTAATGAAGGATATACTTGCATTGGAGGCTGTTCAGAGAAGTTTCACTCGGTTGATTCCGGAGATGAGGGGGTTGACTTATGAAGATAGGTTGAGCCTATATTCATTGGAATTCAGAAGAATGAGAGATGATCTTATCAAAACATATAAGATAATGAGGGGGCTCGACAAGGTGGATGCAGAGCGATTATTTCCACTCATCGGGGAAACTAAAACTAGGGGGCACAGTCTCAGAATAAGGGGCCATCCATTTAAAACTGAGATGAGAAGGAATTTCTTCTCTCGGAAAGTTGTAAATCTGTGGAATTCTCTACCCCAGAGAGATGTGGAGGCTGGGTCATTGAATATATTTAAGGCGGAGATAGACAGATTTTTGAGTGATAACAGAATAAAGGGTTATGGGGAGTGGGCAGGGAAGTGGAACTGAGTCCATGATCAGATCAGCCATGATCTTATTAAATGGCAGAGCAGAGTTGAGGGGCCAAATGGCCTACTCCTGCTCCTATTTCTTATGTTCTTATGATTTCATGATTTCAGAAATACCAAAGATCAGGAAAGGGCTAAATTCAAAGAAATGAAGGAACAACTTAAGTAAATTGACTGTAGGTGGTTGTTCCATAACATTCAGTAGGAGACAAATGGAACACCATTAAGGTGTAAATAATGTCAAGCGTGCAGAATAAATACATACCGAGCATCAGCAAACTCAGGTTAAATGAGCAAGTCTAAATGGATTATCAAATGAATCTAAAATGAAATAGAGGAAAACTGCCCTCTTCAAATTTCAAGGAGGAAGGGGAAGGTGCTCACTGGGATGAATCTAGTTACATGCAGAAACAAGTTAAAAGGATGATTAGAAAGGCATTACTGGAGGCAAAATGCTAATTAAGAAATTATTTCTTCACTTGAACTGTAAGACAGCAGTCAGGGTACAGGGGAGAACCATAGAAGCTGCAAATAGACTTGAAACAGAGAGTGAGCACAATAATAAATATTCTGAATGATTGCTTCCTCCAAGTATTCACAAGGGAAGATTTGAGCAACATGCCCTCCCCAAAGCAGAGATGATATAGACAAAATTAGTGACTTTGATATAAATTAATTGGAAGTTCTAGACTGCAAAACCGGGGGATCTTGGGAATGGATAAGAACGTTGCCTAAGGATAAGGAGAACTCATTGAAGGAGTTATGACAGGGTTATGGGGGGAGCAATGTGCCTCAGGGCAGTGTTGGAACCATCACTGTTTCTAATTTACATCAATGACTTGGATTCAGAAACTCATTGGAAATTGGTTACATTTGCAGATGATACCAAACCAGAACCAGGATGGGCAGTGGAATCTGAGGAGGCAGCTCGGAAAGTACAAAACAACTTGGACAAAAATACAAGTTGACAGAACAATGGTAAATGATACTTAATGTTGGCAAGTCTAAAATACTGCAAATAGGCGGGAAAAGTAAGCAACACTCATCCGTCGTGGATGGTGTTGTAATAGTTTCGAATTAAGTTCAAAGTTCTAGGAATCTTTGTAGATTTGACACCCAGCATGTCCAACAATGCAAGCAACAAAGTCACTGGAATATTGAGAATATAGCCCAAACTATAGAAGTCAGCATCAAATTTTATGGCCTTAATTTTAATCCTTTAGCAGGTTGGGAGCTGGGTGGGCGGGGGCTCGGAAGTAGACAATATTAGCAGGGCCGGAGGAGCATTGGTCAGTGGGGGGTGGGGGAAGAGGGCAGGAGGCCTCATGGGAGGGTCTCCAATCGCGGTGGGTGGGTTAGACGGACAAGATTCAGGAGGTAAGTGCAAAGGGATTTATCTCCTGGATCCAGCAGTCCTCACCTTCCAATAACTGACAGATTTCACGAAACCTGCAAAACACGACCAGCCAGACTGGTGGTTAAAGCTGAGGCGTGCCGACCTTCTTATAACATTTAAATGAGCGACCTGCCACCTGGGAGCGGGTTAGCTGCCTGCACCCCCCCGCCCCCCCCCACTCCTTCCCGCCTCCGTTAAAACCAGAAATGGGCAGGTTGGAGGCAGGTTAATGTCGGGAGTCACATTTTTAACACTTTAACTTCCCACCCAACCCCAACACACCCATTTTTGGGGGTTAAAATTCCCCCCAATATTTCTCTGGTCAAACATCTCACGTTCTAGTCACTGAGACACAAGGGAGTTATTCAAGCGCTGGAGGAATTGCAGAGAAGAACCAAAAGGCAATACCTAGTGTCAAAAGTCTGGGTTGTGAGGAAAGATTAGATAAACTTGGTCTTTTCAGCTCTGAGAGGAGGCATTCAAGAGGTGATTTTATATAGAGATGTATAAAAGTTAGAAAATAGCATGGAAGTGATAAACTCAGAAAACTGAAAGGCAAGAGTATGTAGAATCCATTCCCAGATAAAGTTGTGGAGGGGGAAACTCGGAAACCATTTAAGAAAACAATTAGATACTGCAATGGAGTTATTTTAGAGTCTTTCTGGATGAATAGCCTTCTTGAACTATAATTATCTTGTGATTTTGTGAACTTCAAATATGAATCACTACCTTAAAATTGCTGGACGCTATCAATCTTTACAAGGTGCAAGAATTTTGAACAGCAGCATTCACGGGAACCTGGAACTATACTAACTGCCGCCTTCTGTAGCCCAAAGAATGGGACAAAATAGCCATGCATAACCTGAAGGAATGATGTGACAGGTACTAATGCACTGTTCCTGGAAGAAGAGTTTTTTTTTAAATGAGTGATTAGTCCATAATTGAAGGCTACTCACTATGCAATTCATATCTACCTACATATCTCTCTATAGATGTATGCACAAAGTAGAATGTCCCATGATATTGCACATGGTTAGGTGGCGAATACACTGTTTTTTTAAACAACTGGGGTGCTATCAACAGAGTATAACAGGGAAAATGTGAAGGAGAAAGTGTCACAGGAAGTGTAATACATACAGGGGAATGTGTACTATACTTTCAGTGTATTACTAGAAGATATTGTGTGGCATTGCTCATTGTGTCAGAGGATATGCTATTGTATAATAGGAGTGTGGCCACGTAATGCACAATGGGGCAGATGTTATTTCCCACATCTGGGCACAGCACTTGGAGGAAAATCAGGCAGGTAGGAGTAGAAGAAACCCATAATGAAGCTTGCCTAATTATCCATCCATTTAAATTTGAAAGAATCCAAAAATTCAAACTGAACTCATCTTCCAATTGGATTAAAATCATTTTAAAAAATAAACAAAGTCTCTTTATTTCAAAGTCTTCTGGAAAAAACTTTTTAAAAAAATACATAAAATCCTCAAAGGATGAAGGAGAAACATGAACTCAGGGAAATCTACTGATGCATGCTGGAAATTCTGCAAACTGCACACACTCAGAATATACAGTGTGGTTGTAAACTCTTGTCAACTGTTCCAGGAAAGAGATCCAGTTAAAGGCCAGGCTCTTGTGATAAGCTGAGGCCTTAAAGCAAAATCTTTAAGAAAGGTAATAAAAGCATTTTAAGTGGTTTAATTGGTTCACCTTTTTTCCTACATTAAAACAGTGACTAGGCTACAGTTAATAAGTAAGTAATTGGCTATAAAGCACTTTTGGACATCCTGGGTTGCGAAAGGTGCTATATAAATGCAGGTCTTTCTTTCTTTTCATTTTTTCTTAAATTGGTCGATTCTTCTGACTGGTCATTGGGAGAGAATGAGGCTGTGGGATTAGTTTTGGTTGCGATAGCCATAGGGCCGATACAGACATGATATGATGAACAGTCTCCTTCTGTGCTGCAAACTTCTATGGTTCTATTGATAGAGATAGATGCATATAAAAAGTTTGGTATCTATATGATTGTAGAGCACCCAGCAAGAGATTCTGACTGGGTCATGCTGACCATGTGATCAATTTCATAGAGCTGGAATAGAACGATCACTACTGAAGAATCAATCCCAGAGAAAGATCAAGGATACATGATCTTCACCCCTTCTTGAATAATCTTATGCCCCGACACTACATTGCCAACTCTGTGGCAGCCATGCATTTCTGACTTTCTCCATTCCTAGTTCTGCCTGACTACTTTTAAGTTAGCTTCCTGCTGCACACTACCAACTCAATCAATGCTTCCACATCAGTCCCCACGAGAACTGCAATTCTAGTCATGAGCAACACCATGGGCATCCATTAATTATTGTTTAAAATTAACCTGTGGATTAAAAATTACTGAAAGTTTGAGTTAACTTGTTAAAGAAATTACAACTTAAAAACTCTATTATTACTGTATATGATATACAATGACAATTTAAACATACTAATTAAAGAAAATTGCATTAATGGTGACTTCCTAACCTCATATTCTTGGACTGAGGCGTAGTGCTGCGCTATCTTATGATAGTACTTGTAAGTTGCTTTGTCATCTTGAAGCTCTAGAATATGGATTGCTTTTTTCCACTGCCGAGCTCCAATACTTGTTTCAATTGCCTTTATAGAACAACTGGAAAAAAATTGAAAAGTTAAAGTTTAAATATAATTTTCATAATAAACTACCATAGAATTTAAATGTTGTCACTACAGACAACAACTTCCAACCCTTGAAACACATGGCCAATTGAGTGTTACTGTGGGGGTAATTTTAACCACTAAAAATGGGTGGGGGGTGCGGGCGACCAACAACGTTGCCTTAAAGGTGTGCAGCTGGTCCTACGCAGCCCGGGACCGTTTTTTTAATGTAAACTTTTGATGCACGAAACTGTGAATGGGCTGTGCAGCCCCTTAAAGGCGAACCTAAAAATAGAGAGGGAACATTGGCAACCAACCCACTCCCAAGAGGCGAGCCGTTCATTTAAATATTTTAATGAGGCTGCGTACCTCAGATTTTATCTCTGATCCAACTTTAACCCTGGCCGGCTGGGTTTTCCAGGCCTCGGGAAACAGGGCAGCTAAAGGGACTGCTGTATGGAAGAGCGAAGTGGTTTTTCAGCACTGCTTGTGGGCCAGGAGGAGCAGGAGTGTTCCCCCCAATTGCTTCCCTTCCCCCGATTGAAACCCCCCACAATACTCTCCCCTCCGCTATCATTAATTTACCCGCAACCCCCTCCCTCCCATCTCTGCTCCAATCTCTCTTGGATCCTCCAAACCACGATGTATCCAGCTCTCTCATGATCTCTACCTCAGGGAGCAAGAAACTCCTGGGTTGCAGTTTCTTTTGGAGCAGTCCCTGCCTGACAGTGAGCTAAGCCCATCAATCAGGTTGGTTTCTTTGTTTAAAAAAAAGAAACAAGCTATTATGGCGTTAAAACTCTCCAGCGTTTAGGGGAATCTGGTCTTCCGGGATTCCCGCCCAGAACTCCTCCACCCCGCTTGGAAATTCCACCCCAATAAATAGAGACTCGAGCATGTAGAGAAAATATTCTTTTAGATTTATGCAGTTGAACCTACCCAGCCTCAATGTAATGATTAATTGCAGCATCCAGCTGTTTCTGTTGTACAAGATAGCCTCCCCAAGCCTCCTCTAGCTTCACAACCTCTGATGGAAAAACAGTTCTAGACAACTCCACCGCTGAAAAAAAGATTAATTCATTTTGATAAACCCTTTAGACAAAGCAATAGTACAAACTGATTATCAAAATGACTGCAAGATGAATCATCAAGCTTTCATAAAAAGATAATTCCTGCCAAGACAAAAAGTAATTTTTTTTTTATACTGGCTCGGAACTGCTAGCATTCGCCACCATTTTACCTTTGAAACTGACCGCAACTTCAGGATGTACCATATGCGCAGCCCAACACGGAAATCTTGAAGTTGCAGTCTGTCATTTACTGCTCTTCCACAAGCTGCACTGTGCCCCACCCCACCAGAGCCGAAATCCGTGTAATCTGTCAAATCATGGGAACTGACAAAAACTTCAGCTCTTTTGCAGTAATACCGCTGTTAAATACCCCATTAAAAGTTAGACCCTTTTGGATTTGGTGTAACTGGGGTTTTAACAGCATATTGACTACCAAACAAAAGGTTAGGGCACTGAAAAACTAATTTTAATTTTATGGAGTGTCAAATTCATTTTAATAAAATGTAAAAATTTTAAGAAACTTAAAAAAAGATTTTTTTTAAAGTTTGTTCATCTTTATTTCAGGTTTGCCTTTCCCCATGTAAGAGCCCCAATCTTTGTTTTGTTCTCTCTAACACTTTTTTTTTAAGTTAGAATTTTAGAAGCTTGCCCATTCATTGCCTGTGAGAATTCTGCATTTTAATTGGCTGCTCAGACAGCTTGTTGACATCACAGCAGCTGTAAGCTGGGAATCCCCATTAACTTCCGTTGAAAAAAAACAGAACTTCTCATCACAGAGATAGCGAGATCTTTGTGCAAACCTTACTTCGGGGCCACTGGCGAACACCTTTGCTTCGCCGCTGACAGCAAATTACAGGCTAATAAAAATACAAATGTTCTCCCATAGCTAAGGCTTATTAAGTTAAAACACAGTTCAGTTCCTCTCTTCTAACAAGCTGAGAGACATTTTCCTATTTGCAATCCTCGAAAACAATGATTATCATAGCGAAATATAGCTACATTTATATTTAAAAATTTACACAGAGTACTTACTTCCTGTCCACAAACCTTACTTTCTACTGTCACAATTATTTGGTCAAGCTTTCATGCCAAAATTTACAATGTTAAGATAGTATGTAAACATTTATAATGGAAACTTATGTTCATCAACAGTTGCCGGATGCTATGTTATTGTAGACTTGAGCTACAAAGCAGATAGCATTGATACATTTAAGGGGAAGCTTGATGTATACATGATAAGAGATGAGAAGAGAGTAGAGGGATAGGGAAGCAGAATGGAAATAGGTTATTATAAAAGAGTAGGAGGAGGCTCATGTGGAATATAAACACCATAACAGACCAGTTGGGCTTATTGGCCAGTTTCTGACCTGTAAATGCTCTGCAATTCTATGCAGATTAATATTAGAGCATTGCTTTTCTTGGTTAATATCGGAAGTACAAGTGCAATTTGTGAAATTATTTCATGTTTGTACACTTTTCCTTGGATCCCATCTAAGTTGTTTAACTAGGTTAGAATAGTAATTTTTTATACACCACAAAGTATTGATCCAAGTATTGAGAGCACTGTATACCTTTCCTAAAGGCACTGCCCTTACGGTAGCAATCCAATGCTCTTTGGTAAGTTCCAATTTTTTCATAGAGATCTCCAGCCTAGAAAAAAATCAAATGCTTAAATAAATCATGGTGTACTGATTCTCTAGCATGAAATTGCTGTTATAATGTAAAATAAATGTAAGTAGTTGCTCTTGTTATAATATATAAAACAGTGAACATCTTAGTAATAGATGGACCATCACTAAAGTGCTCAACACAATACTAGCTTAGATAGAACCAGCTGCTTTCATTTCAATACATGAAAATGCCCTGTATTCACCACTTCAAAAAAAAATCTAAATAGTTCATAATCATAATTTGGTCCATGCTTTGTTTTAAGGCTCATCTCTCCTTCACCTGTGGTTCTTAGCCTAAGTGGCCTTCCCAGCTGTGAGATGTTGACTGTGCCATGCTACTACATTAGTCCCTTTCCTTCTTTATTTTCCAGCAAAGATAGTAACGAAACACGGTTAGGCAACAGGGTTACTTCAAAGCCGTATAATCAGTAAAAGGGTCCTATTAAAAGAGAACTACAGTCCCCATCGTATTTTTTTCTCTTCCAGTGACAAAGGCCGCCATTTCCTCTACCGAGGCGAGAGACGTCGGGAGCGGATTCAAACACTGCTCCTGGCTCCATGTCAGTTTCCCCCCTCGACTTTGCCCTGATTGGGTTAGTTAAGCCCACCCTGCGAGGTTCCTGGGCAATTAAAAAGCAGGTCTGATGATGTCATTTGATGACGCGTCATCAGCCGGTTTCCTTAAAGGGACTATGTCCACATTCATTTTGACAGTTGTGCTGTCAGTGTTTTACAGCATTGAGGTGCTGCAAACACTGCAAATGATTGCACAAAGATGCACGCTGCACCAAGGCTCTCCAATGACTCCCGCCATATGCTTATGGAGAGAATCACAGCACTCAGGGAGGTCCTCTTCCCTTCCAATGGGAGGAAGCAACCACCTCAGGACATCAACGCTGCCTGGTTGCACATTGCACAGGAGGTCACAAGCAGGGATGTCATCAGGAGGACCTGGCTGGAGTGGCGCAAACCTTTCAATGATCTCAGTAGATCATGAAACATTAAAGCAAAGCCACACTTAACCGTCTCCTGCTGTCGCTTCCCTACTCCTGCACATCCTTACTCACACCAACTTACCTTGCACCTCCACCCTTCCCTCTCTCTCTTCCCATTGATATTATCACTTCCCCATCTCACTCGCCACTCCTCACACTCGCCTTCATCCTTGTCCAATCATACCAACTAACAACACAAGTGTAGTCTTTTATCCAATGTTCATGTAAAGTTTCTGTTAATGTGTTGTCAAACATTGAAATCTTTATTTTCAACACTTTGCCTTCTTGGGCAGATTTTTGTGCTCCTTTGGAAGTGGCTTAGTGAATGGTGAGACATAAATGTACTCCCCGCAATGAGGATGAGTATGAAAGGAATGTCTTGGGCATTGCAGGGATGCTTTACGGTGTTGGAGTGGGGTGGTGCCAACCTGGCGCATCATGTGGCAGCCAGGGTGTGCAGCATCAAGTGAAGTTAATGTGGCCATTGTGAGGCCATCCTTGGCCTTCTGGGCAGCAATGTGGTCAGGTGCTGATGCCCTGTGCAGCTTCAGATGATTGCGGAGAAGGTTGGTGTTGTTGGTGTTAATGGTGTGCCTGGTGATGTTGGTGTTGGGGCTGATCGTGGTGGGATTCTGACGACCAAAGTAAGATTTTTTCAAGGGCACCAATGCTGCTGGAATAAATGGCAGCTAAAGTTGAGATGATAGAAGTGATCTGTCAATGGTGAGAGAGGTTGTTCCAATGAGGTGACACTGGATAGAGAGTTTAATCCAAACACTTCCAACTTTCCTCAAGCTGAAAAGTGTATTCCAAATCCTGAAGGCTCCAGCTTCTAACATTGGAAAGTGAACAGCTGTGAAATGGTAGCTTCTTTACCACTTTTGCAGCTGTCACCTATTCAAAGCAATGGAGAGTTGTTGAAAACCCGACGTACTTACCCCTGATGTCATTCCCGAGCAATGGGAACCTTGTGGAAAAGTTGGGAAAATGGTTAGTAGGTGGTAAAATGCTGTTCAACTACCTTTAAAGACCATCTTAACTAGTTCAGTTGGCTCACCCGCCGCTTAGTGCCAGGTCTGTAAAGCGCAGGCAGACCAGCGCTTGGGAAACTCACATGGAGGTGGGTTCAGAGCGGGATACTGCCCTGCTGTCAATCTTTCAGATTTTGATAGCGGACCCACCTCCCAACCCACCCTTTGAGTGCCAGAAAATCCAGCCCAAAGTGCTTGTCTTCCACTTGACAACATGATATTGTAAATTACAACAGAAAAGCGGTCATTATAATTTCCTTTTTTCCATTTTGTATGCAGAGTGCATTATTTTAATTAAAAGAAAATAGCTTGTGGCTAAATATTCAACCAAAACTTATCTGGCACTTTGATACTCAACTTGACCTACTGTAAACAACATTTGGTTGGTGGGTGGGAATATGGTGAGAGAATAGTACCTCATGGTCCAAAAAGCACCAAGGACAGTTCGGCAACTTTAGTCCGGGGCCGGGAGCGCTGCGAGAGAGGCTTTGGGAGGGGGGCGGGGCGGGGGAAACCATTCCAAAAAACTTTCCAGAAACATTTACAAGACCCTTATGTAACGAATCGCTGAGATATATTAAAAAATAAAAACTTTAACTTACCTTTTTGCAGGTTTTCATACTTACCGCTGCAGGTAGGGCTGCACCGACAGGTTTGATCTGTCGCTATTCTGGGCGCGGTGTTCAGGTTGGGAGTGCGGCAAAACGCAGACGCAAACGCAATGCAAGTCGGCACACCTCTCCCGGCGGTACTTGAAAGCACCGCCGCAAACAGGTACCCGAGGATCTTGCCCGGACCGGGTTTTCACCGCAGAGGGTGAAATTGCGGCAAAAACCCGGTCGCAAAGCTGCCGAAAATCCGGTCCTTATACTCCAAACTCCTGGGTCCCCTTCAAAGTGCCGCTGAGATCCTTTCCCAGTGCTGCGACACCACAGGGTCCCATTCCCAGTGCTCCCATATATCCCAGGGCTGCCCCTAATGCTGATAAATCAGTGCCCCTGCTAATACCACTTGGCATTTTTATAAAACGTTAAACTTGCCATGAACAACATCACAGAAGATTGGTTAGTACTGAACTATAAAAACTACAACTAGAATTTTTATTTTCCAGTCTGAAATTCCATGAATCCCATAACTTCTATGCTCAAAAAGACAATAAAACAAATATTAAAAATGCAATGTAGGATATTGGAAAGATATTTTTCACTGCAAATTCAGAGAACTGCTGATAATAAACATCCAACAGATTATTTTTACAAGTATCAAGAAGGTTCATGGGGTCAATTCTTCAATGATTATTTTCCTTAATTTAGCATAAAAAAATTACAATTGTAAATTTTAATTAGCAACTAATATATAAATAACAGCATAAAAACTACAGATGTTCTTAATACCCACCCTTTCATAAAAATCCCCTTTAATTAGGGCAGCAGCAATTCGATTGATGATATCACTGTTTGCCATAAGTTCAGCCCGAGTCAGTACTAAACGGGCAGCTTTTGCAGGGAGGCCAGCTTTCAGATAAAGATTAACTGCTCCAGTGTAATCGCCATCATTTTCTTTCACTTCTCCTGCCTTTTCATCCTGATTTGTCTCCATCAGCCACTGATAATAACTACGTCTAAGATTGTCCAATTCAGGGTGACCCTAAAGGAAGAAGCAAAACAGTAGGAAATACCACACAAGATTGCTCTGAGCAAGATTTAAAAATGGAGATATTACATAGTACTCTTTAGAGTGAAAAATCTCAATACAAAAATTTTACTACTATCTCCATTTTTTTTTTAAACTTCCAGGTGCTATTTGCATTTGTTAATATGACCTTAATAAGAATTGAAGATTATAAAAAGGACAAATCTTCAATGCTCATTACCACATATTCAGAACTAAAAGCCCAAATTTGGCCCACCTGTTTTTTCGGCGCCCTCACTGGAGATGCGCTGACTTCCTAGGGTGAAAACGGCGCTGAAAAGATCTCCCCGGATTCTGGCCGCTCTGTGGCCTCTCCCATGGCTTGGCGCGGCGTGTTTGTCCATTGGGGGCGGAGCTATGGCCCTGCCCAAAAAGCAGTGCCGGCAGCTCCACGCATGCGCACTGGAGGTTTCTGCCCCCAGCCAAAGAGTCCTCGGAGAGAAGTCCTGGAAGTTGGCGGAGAGCGAGTCGGAGAGCGAGTCGGAGAGCGAGTCTGAGAGCGAGTCGGAGAGCGAGTCGGAGAGCGAGTCGGAGAGCGAGTCGGAGTCGGCCCGCTGACTTCCTGGGCCGAGTTAGGAAGGTAGGACTTAGGTTTTATTTTTTTATTTATTATTGATGGTTTTTATGCTACTTGAATGCTGTTGTGAAGGTGTTTAGTGTTTTGCAAGATTCTCTCCGTTTCCCTTCCCCCACCTATCTCTGGCTATCTGCGCTGATTTCTTAACTCTCCGCAAGGGTTTTCTGTGCGGCCACAAGTGGCCACATACGCTGGCCCAAGTTAGTTTGGAGCAACTGTTAGCTGTCCAAACTGGCTTAAATGGCCAAAACGGGCGTAGGTGACTGGTAACACCCCCTTTTGGAAAAAAAAACTAAACTTAAAAAAAATTCTAACTAACTCACTTACACTGGCGCAACTTAAATGTGCAGAATGGGGATTTTTAGGATACTCCAGAATAATCAAGTTGCTCCAAAAAAAAAAACAGAGCAACTCCTGGGCAAATTTGGGCTCCGAATTACTGCAGTTTGAGTCTTTCAATATTTTCCAATTTTTCACACGTACTGCTTAAAGGGAGGGGTGAGTCCAAACCTCAGGTCTATTGTTTACTTAAGAAAATGTATTACAATTTAAAAACAAAAATCGAACTCAGCTTTTGGAAGGAAAATTACTTGTAGAAATACTGCTAATTTTTAACGGTTTATAATATGTGAGACCTTCAGTTTTTAAAACAAGACTTTTACAATTGGAAAGAAGTTGGTATGTTATTTTCTCTGAACATTAAAACTACCAGCTCAATTTTTGATACTGTGCTTGGCTTTATATTGTTTAACATTACACATCAGCACAGAACGCTTCCTTTTTGTGTTAAACTTACAAACTTAGCAGCAATTTTTAGTTTGTTACATAGACAGGGTAGGTCCCTAAATTCAATCCATGTTTGTAATTTTCAAATACATTTAATTTCATTTTAGAATTTTAGAAACCTGGCATCCAATTTGTGCACAAGGTTCCACAGACAACAATAAGATAAATTCCCAGATAATCTGTTTAAAAAAAAAATTGATGTTGATTGAAAGATAAATATTGGCCAGGGCACCAGAAAAATACCCTGCTCTTCTTCAAATAGTGCCATGGAATCTCTTACATCCACTCGAGAGGGCAGATGGGGCCTCAGTTTAATATCTCATCCGAAAGAGGATTCCTCCGACAATGCAACACTCCCTCAGTACAGCACTCAAGTGCCAGCCTAGATTATGTGCTCAAGTCTCTGGATTGGGACTTGAAACAATGACTTTCTGACTCTGGGACAAGAGTGCTACCACTGAGCTGTGGCTGATATCTTAAAACTTCTTAGATCACTATTACAGTAGAATAGCTTTTAAGATCATTCGTTTTACAATGCAAATATTTTGCTTTCCAACTATGAGCACATCACAATTTTTCATAATGTGGCCCATGGTTGGATCCACTGAAAGCCATAAATGCAGCACATAATATTGATTTGATGATAATGATTTCAAATTTGGCAAGGAAGATAACGTGCAAGCAACTCAAAACACTTGTTTCCACCATCTTGTCCTCTCTTGTCCATATTTTATTTGTGGCTAAATATTCATCCGGCACTTTAATACTCAACCTGAACTACTGTAATCATCAGGATTCCACTGCATTGGCCAATCTGCAGAACAAATTACCTTGGCTTCAGCAACAATAATACATTCATCCCACATGTGTAGCTCCTGGTACATATCCATTGCTTTATCAACAGCATTCTAGGAAAAAAATGATATTTGTTTAAATAATGTTCTAAAGACAAGTTCTAACATGCTGAGAAAATTGATGCATCAATTTTAAAGCCTTTTTTGGACAAATTGTGGACACAATAGAATACAAAAAAACAACCACAGACATTATTTTACAAAACTATCACACTATCCTTTATATTATATTACAACAGTAATATTAAAAAATATATCTGATCTATTGGGTCCAAGTTTGCCCCCAGGGTTAGAACGGCGCACCTCCGTATGGTGTGCCGACTTTTTAGAACAGAAACGGCGTCTATTATTTACCTTGGTATTCTCCCCTCCGTCCGGTCGATCCAGGCCCTTGGCGCAGCGCAGCAGAATGCGTGGAGGGCAGAGCCAGGTCCTAGCGCTGAAAACAGTGCCGGGACCTCTGCACATGTGCACTCGAGTGTGTGTGCATGTGCAGTAGCTCCTCGCAGCCCGAATCCGTGCAGGCTGCGTGGAAGGGGCCCGAAGCACTCCGCCCCAAGCCCTGGCCGAATGGGCTCACCGGGCATTGATGATCACGACTTGGACTTCCCTCCCGTTCAGCTCCACCCCCCCACCCCCCTCCTCTCTCCCCCTCCCTCCCGTTCAGCTCCCACCCTCTTCTCCCCCTCCCTCCCGTTCAGCAACCTCCCTCCCAGCTCCCCCGCCCGCGGCGGCCCCTCCAGTTCAGCTGCCCCACACCTGCCTCCCTCCCATTCAGCTCCCACCGTCCCTCTCTTCCCACCCCCCCGCCTCTCCCTGCCTGCCTCTCTCTCTCGCTTCCCACCCTCCTCTCTCTCTCTCCCCCCCCACACCCCCTCTCTCTTCTCTCTTCCCCCCCCTCTCTCTCTTTCTTTTACCCCCTCTCTCTCTCTCTCTCTCTTCCCCACTCTCTCTCTCTTACCCCCTCTCTCTCTCTCCCTCTCTTTTACCCCCTCTCTCTCCCTCTCTCTTCCCCCCTCTCTCTCTCTTCCTCTTCCCCCCTCTCTCTCTCTCTCACTCTTTCCCCCCCCTCTCTCTCTCTCTCCTCCCCCCCACCTCTCTCTCTCCTCCCCCCCACCTCTCTCTCTCCTCCCCCCCACCTCTCTCTCTTTCTCTCCCCCCCTCTCTATCTTCCTCTCTCTCTCTCTCTTCCCCCCCTCTCTCTCTCTCTCTCTCTCTCACTCTCCCCCCCCCTCTCTCTCACTCTTCCCCCCCCTCTCTCTCGCTCTCTCACTCTTCCCCCCCCTCTCTCTCTCTTCTCCCCCTCCCTCTCTCTCTCTTCTCCCCCTCCCCTCTCTCTCTCTCTCTCTCTCTTCTCCCCCTCCCTCTCTCTCTCTCTCTCTCTTCTCCCCCTCCTTCTCTCTCTTCTCCCCCTCCCTCTCTCTCTCTCTCTTCTCCCCCTCCCTCTCTCTCTCTCTCTCTCTTCTCCCCCTCACTCTCTCTCTCTCTCTCTCTTCTCCCCCTCACTTACTCTCTTCTCCCCCCCCTCTCTCTCTCTCTCTCTCTCTCTCTTCCCCCCTCCTCTCTCTCTCTCTCCCCCCCTCCTCCACCCTCTCTCTCTTTCTCTTCCCCCCTCTCTCTTACTCTCTTTTCCCCTTCCCTCTCTCTCTCTCTTCCCCCCCTCACTCTCTCTCTCTTTTCCCCCTCCTCCCTCTCCCCCCTCTCTCTCTCTCTTCCTCCACCTCCCTCCCCCCTCCTCTCTCTCTCCCCACCCCCCTCTCTCTCCCCACCCCCTCCTCCCTCTCTCCCCACCCCCTCCTCCCTCTCTCTCCCCCCCCACCCCCTCCTCCCTCTCTCTCCCCACCCCCTCCTCCCTCTCTCTCCCCACCTCTCTCTCCCCCCCTCCTCCCTCTCCCCCCACCCCTCCTCCCTCTCCCCCCACCCCTCCTCCCTCTCCCCTCTCTCTCTCTCTCTCTCTCTCTCTTTTCCCCGCTCCTCTTCTCTCTTCCCCCCTCTCTCTCTCTTCCCCCCTCTCCCTCTTCCCCCCCTTCTCTCTCTCTCTCTCTCCCCCCTC